>NC_137975.1:5125036-5728786 GCF_963924665.1 Micromys minutus | reverse complement strand
TATTATGCACTTAGTTGTGTAAAGTAGGCATTCCTTTTTTCTGAGCAGTAACTCAGATCATAATGAAAAAGGATTATGATGTTAGTTTGACTGTCGAACTGATAATGTGGGGAATATAAAATAAAGACATGGAATTTTCAGGGAAAAAGAGTGGCCTGAGGAGATGATTCGGTATGTACTTGCCTGTTCAAGAACAAGTAATTGAGTTATATCCTTAGAACCTATGTAAAGAAGTTGGGTATAGTTAAGAGTACTGGCTTCTCTTCCTTTAGGCCCAAGTTGAATTTTCAGAACTCAGATAGTGACTCACAGCTATCTATAACTGAAGTGCCATAATCTCCAGTTCCTTTTTCTGGCCTCTCAATACACTGCAAGCATGCATACAGTATGCAGATTACACATAGGCAAACATAACATACACACACACAATCACACATCTACAGATTTCTGATGTTTTCTCCTCACAATAACAATTTAAAAGCCAATATACAATATCTTAACGACATAGCATAGCTCCTTAATGTAGTTATGAAGAGACAAATACCAGAATATTTTATTTAACATTCAAGGTAACTGGGAATCAAGGCAAGGGACAAAGTTTGGTGCCTTAGTTTTTTTTTCATTGTTGCTGTGACTCAAAATTCTGACCAAAGTTACTAAAAGAAAAGGATTTATTTTTAGAAGCTCACAATTTAAGCTTATAGTTCACTGTAGAAAGAAAGAAACAGCTATAGGAGTTAGAGAAAGAGTTCCTAATACAATCAAAAAGGAAAGACATGAGTACATGTATGTGCTCAGCAAGGGTGTGTGTGTGTGTGTGTGTGTGTGTGTGTGTGTGTGTGTGTGTGTGTGTTTGTATGAATGTATCTGTGTGCGTTTGTTGTTTTATTTTTCTCCTCTTTTACAGTTCATTCTCCTGATAGGGAATGATGTAGCCCTAAGAAGGCTTTTTAACATAATCAAGAGAATCCCTCAGAGACATGCCCACAGGTCAATCTAATCTAGACAATCCAAAAGAAATTATACCTTTCCAGGGGGTATTAGATTTTGTCGGATTTGCAAAACTACCTATCACATTTAGTCAGTAATTTTGGATAGCTACTATGTATGAGGATTTAAGCTCAATTGTCAGTATCAATGTAAAAATGTTATACAAGATAATATATATCTGTAATCCCTTGCATTATAGACACAGAAACAGGAAGATTCCTGGGAATTACTGTTCTGTTGTTCTAGCTGAGTGGGCTAACTTCATGTTTACTAAGAGTGTATATGAGTATCTACAGGGTACATGTTAGTTGGAATTTATGAAGAGATTGATTGGATAGGGTTCTCTCATTCTAGTCTTACTCTTTGAATAAAAGGCAGAGTCTCTCTCTGAATGCTGAATAATCACACATTTGTATTTGCAAACACAGAATATTTGCAAATAAGACCACTTTCTATGTTTGATCCAGCAATTGCTTTCAAGATTTTATATATATATATTTAAATATTTGCATAATAGTATGTGTGCAAAGACACTTGCTAAACTCTTATTTGTTGTTTATTCATCTATTCATTCATTTGTTCAATTATTTGGTTAATTAGCTGTGTAGTTTTATTTGTATGTGTACATATTCGATGTACATATAGAAGACTTTGGCTTCTGTTCTTTAGCCATGTTCATCTTAGATTTGGAGCAGGGCTCCTAACTAATAGGCAACCCATAAATTAGGCCAATCTGTCTGATTGACAAGGACAAAGGCAGCTCTCTATTTTACCAGTCCTAGAATTACAATCAGTGTCATCATTTCCAGTATATTTACCTTGGGATTGAATTTGGGTTTTAATGCTCATGCACCAAGCACTTTTCTTCCCAAGCTACCCTCAGCCCATACTATTTTCATAGTAGTAATTAGTGACAATCTACACGCCCATTAGTTGAAAATAGATTACGAGAAATTATGAAATGCTTACACAGTTTGAAATCATGCATCATTTAAAAAAATTAAGGTTTTCATTTACTGTTCTGAAAGGTTCTCTCATACATGTTCTTATGTGGAAAAATTTAGTTTAGTCTGCTTGAGTATATGCAGTAAATGTGTATTGAAAGATGAGTTAGTTTCCTTTGTATGTGTATAAAAATATAGAACATTCCTGGATGACACTCTTAGTGACCCAGAAAGTGGATGTCTGGTTAGATTGAGAATAAAAATCTCTAGTAACATATTTTTTTTTCTCACTTTCAAGTATATATGTTTGTTTTATGTGGAGGTTTGTGCTTGTTTCTATGTACACAGACAAGTGGATAAACATGCACATGTGTTCACATGTATAGGCTAAAGGTTGATGAGGAAAAGTTCCCAGTTGCTCTCCATCTTATCCAATGTGTCAGCCTCTTTAAAATTTAGAACTTTCCTATATGTATAATTTTCCTGAAATCCCTTGCCTGCTTCCAAAGAATGCAAGTAGACTTAGGATCTAGATATTAATATTCTTGTCTTCTGGCTTGCACAGCACCTTCTTTGATTGCTGAGCCATTTTCCCAGGTTTTAGGAGATTTTTTTTTATCAATTAAACAAAAGTAGGCTTATTATTTCTAAATATAAAGACAATTGTTACATAGCTCTGTCACACCTGTCAGGATAGAAAGCTCCTGGATTACCCTAGAAAGGAAACATCTGAGGTTCATCTCTGGCTGACACACACATCCAGGCTCTGACACTGACCTTGTATGAGCTGCATTGGATGTGTTCCTAAGCTGACATTCACTGGGTTGCTCTGGTCTGCATCCAGCTGGCTTTCTTAGCCTCTTCTGGTGTCTGGTGTGAATCATATTGTCTGAGAGTAAGCATTTCAATTTTTTTGCAATGTTTATGCCTTTTATGTTTCTTTCCTTCAATTATAGTGGCCAATTCCTTTGGGATTAATGAAATGTAGCTGAATGAAATTAGGAAAGTAATTAAATGGTCTTTTGTCATTACCAATTTGAAATGCATACTTTCAGATTTTGTGGTGAGAAACAGTTTTCACTTTATTTTTAATTTGTATTGGACATTTTTACTTATTTTCAAATGTTACCACTTTCCCTGTTTCCTCTCCACATCCCCTATCTCACCCCGCTTCCTCCTGCTTCTATTAGGGTGGTAAACCACCCACAAATGCTTCCTGCCTCTGTAAGCTGACATTGCCCTGCTCTGGGGCAAAACCAAGAGCTTATCCTTCCATTGATACCCAACAAGGCCATCCTCTCCTACATGTGCAGCAGGAGCAATGAATCTGTCCATGTGCACTCTTTGGATGGTTGTTTACTCTCTCCGAGCTCTGGTTGGTTGGTATTGTTGTTCTTATGGGGTTGCAAACCCCTTCAGTGCCTTCAATTATTTCTATAACTCCTTCATTGTGGACCCTGTTCTCAGTTTTATGAGACTTTTAAATAAAGTTATGTGCATTTTTTTCTGTATCAACCATCACAAAGAAATAAGATTCTAAAATAATTCTATTCTATGTACCAAGCTTTAAAATAGAAGAATATTTCTGTCTTTTTGCAAGAAGAAGAAGTGGGTTGAATATGGTGCCAGGTCTTCTGCATGGGTGCTGAGTCTCATGATGCTGTCCTATGGGTCAGTTCAGAGCCTGACTTCACCATGTTTTCCACTCACACTAGAGGTATGGCCAGCAAAGTAAAGAGGTTGAGAATAACACTATTCGTTCCAGAGATCTGAGTGCATCCCGTAGCAAATATTGCTTACATTTAATCAACAACTTTTACACACACACACACACACACACAGAAAGAGAAAGAGAGAGAGAGAGAGAGAGAGAGAGAGAGAGAGAGAGAGAGAGAGAGAAAGAGACAAAGACAGAGACAGATACAGAGATGCTCAGAAGCAGATCTTAAATCAGGAATGAAGGAATTGGTCTGGGCTCTCATTAGAATTACTAGAGAAAGCCAGACTGAGTATAGATTTCTACCTCTACAACTTCACTTAGTTGTATTTCTTTGTAGCAAAGAGTTAGTATGCTCCCCACCCCACTGTGTAAAATCAAATTACTTTAGCTTGCCTAGGGAGAGGCCAGAAAGCCAATGAATGGGCCGTGCAACTTATGGCCCTTTGCTCTTTGCATCTACAAAGTCACCCAGAATCCAGAGTATAATTGTCCCTTGAGGACAGTTTACATTTTAGGTGAATACGCACATGCACACACACACACACACACACATACACACACATACACACACACACACACACACACACACACACACACACACATATATATATATTTAAAGAAATAAATATATTTCTTTGAAAAGTGGCCCAAGGGATTTGACTAGTTCCTATGCAATGCCCTTAATATCTGCTAAAAAAAACTAAAAATTCATTTTCTTTATTCATGTTTTCTGTTTTTTTCAGTATTTAATTCTGTCATAGCAATAATTGAAAGATCTTAAAGTGCAATGTTGGAAAAGATTTTAGTTCGCAAGGAGGTCATTGCTTTCTTCAACATCTGCAATGGGCATTACAGGGTTCTCTGTTTCCAGGACTACACAGTAGAAACACACCAGTGTGATGTGAGTGTCAGGCAAGGGACACAGTTGTTGACCTAATCCTAAACTGATAGACTTTATTAATTAGAATGCAAGCCTTAGAAGACCAGCATTCTCAGTGAGAAGATTTAAGTGACTATTATGCTTAAGACCTTCACATAACCAGTGATGTCAATGCCATATTGCAGATCTGTGTGAGTTCTATTGACAAAACTTGTAGAAATTCTTTTTTACAGGTTGGATATAACTAAAAACAGTATACCAATATAAGGTTGGTCACCTAAGCCTGGGGGTTGAATCAGTAAGTAGAGAGAATAATTTTACTTCAATTTACTTTTCAGCTGCTATAATGAGGCACACATTGTACTGCTTGGAATGCAGCTGGTGTCTGTGCATTTCTAATATCTGTATTGTGTGAATATGTTGTGTATAATCTACATGTGTGTCTCTGTGTGTCTGGATTGCTAGGCTTGCATGCTGCTAGAATAAAACTCCTGATCACAAACTTGTAGTAAATATATTTGAAGTCTCTTTTAAGCAATTTCTTTGCTTTATCTCCTTTGTCTTTGGTGCTTGTAATTACTATAACTCTTTTGCTATTTTCTAAATCTGGTGCTTCAAGTTGACCTGCCCAGATATTGACATCTGAATAGAAGATAGAGATAAACACAAAAAGCATTGAAGGGTTCCTGCTACAGGTGTAGGATCGGATGTCAGAGAATCCACGTAAGGGTTTAAAGTCTATAACTCTTCTTAAGTCCATTGTCCCTCCACATCTGCAGTGATTCCAAGACAGAACTTGAGTCATAAACTTAAGCCATGACATTTATACAATGTCACAATAGTTCCGTAAAACCCAGAGAGGTATTGGAAAAGTAGTTTCATGTATAAAACATTTATAACACAAACATGGAGACCAGAATCCAAGTAAAAGCCAGATCGAGTAATATACAACTGGAATTACAGTGCTACATGGTGAGGTGGGAGGAAAAGGACAAAAGAACGTTCAAAACCTCATGAGCTGAAATGTATGTCATGTACACCACTCTAAAACTCTGGGGCAGGTAGGCTGTGTTGGGAACCCCAATTCTTGGTTGAAACTATAGAAGTTTTGAGAACAGTGAGTGAGAAAACAGGTAGATTCCTGTACTCCCGTGAATCAGAAATCCTTGCCATAGGCTCTCCAAGCTTCTCTCCAATATGTAGACATGACCACAGGTCATGTAACCTAGGCAGAAACTACAAGCAGAAGCAGGCCTACCCCTAAATACATAGACAATGTCTTCCCATGCTCCCAGACCAAGCCAATAGGAAGTTCTTGTTGTCAGAATCTGAACCATTTCAAAACCTATGTATGGGAGCTTGGGTCAAAAATAAAAAAGATGCATGTAATAATCATTCCTCTGCCTGAGATTCTTTGTTCTAAAGAGGTGATAGCTTCTCCTATTAGGAAGAGATTTCTTTTCTCCTGAATCTTCTAGCATCCCCCATCAAAGCCAGCTAGTTCAGCCTGGCCGGGCACCCCATGGCTATGATGGAAACACATACCTTGCTAAGCCCAGCTGCAGAAGCAACAAAGCTGGTCTCCCAGATCCAGCATCAAAGCTACAGCCTAGCACAGTTATCTCCCCATTTGCCTGAGCTCACAAATGCCCGCCTGACTCAGTGGTGGAACAGGAAGGTACTGCACTTTCTCTATTCAGAGAGTTTTGTGGGATTTCTGGTACCAGGTCCCACATAAAACAAAGAAAACATTTTTTTCAAACAAAGTGGAGAATGAATCTCAGGAGGTTGATTTTCAGTTCTCCTTTGCTTCAATGTTCAACTTTCTGGAAACTAAAATCACCTTGGAGGAGAACCTCAATTCATGAGTTGTCTGCTAAAGATTGGCCAATGCATATGATGGGGGTGGGCACTGATTGTTAATTGATATAGGAAGCCTGAGAATAGTATAGACAATACTCTTCCAAGAGAGGTGTTCTTTCACCTTAGAATAAAGCTATCTGAATATACAAATGCCTACAATCTACTTAGCAAGCATCATGCGCTATGGCTCCCAAGGTACCTCTTTGACTGTGCTTGGAGGCAATGATGTGTAGAATAGCAATCATCCCTGAACTCAAGTTCTCTTTTGAATTCCTGTTTTCCTTCTTCAGGTAAAGAACCATGATTTCAGCTGGATGCCAAATAAAGCTTTCTCTTCCCAAAGATGCTTTTGGTTGGTACAGAGATGCAACTTCAACTCCCTTTGTCTTCTTTATATCTATCATTCTATACACATATCATATGCATATACAAATACACATATCAGACATATTAGAAAATTCTGTAAACTTCCTAATATTAATTTCAAAATCTCTTTATGCTAAGCAAAATAACTAATAAAGTAGAAGTTCTTATGGATAATTATTGTGAATCATAGGAAATGTATAATAAAGTGAGAAAAAGTGGAGAAATGGAAAGGAAGTATGTTGAGACTAGAGATAACATTTTAACATGTAGACAGAATCACACTATAACACCCTAAACTTGCTATTTTTCTACCTTAGAACCACAAATGTTGTGATGACAATAATACATCTCCCCATCCAGATCCATTTTCTGAGCATTTCTAATGTGAAATTCATATATATGGCTAGTTCTCAAACCCATTACATGAAAAAAATTTAAGTCAAATATCTCATTTCTCATTATTGTTTTAACCAGTAAAATGAACAGGGGTGTGTGCTTATGAGGACAAAGTACTACCATTCAGGAAATCAGTGAAAACCAATCATGTT
Organism: Micromys minutus; assembly: GCF_963924665.1. NCBI lineage: Eukaryota > Metazoa > Chordata > Mammalia > Rodentia > Muridae > Micromys > Micromys minutus. Next base: position 5,721,475 of record NC_137975.1, on the reverse strand, counting down.
TATGACAGGTGTTCAAGGTCAGAACATCAGTGGTCATTTTCACTACACTGGGTATTATTATGGTAAACCATCTGGAAATTTTCTTCCCCAATATAGTGAAATTACAGTTGTTAACATCAGTGGGGCATGCCACTTTGTAGCTCAAGTATAAATGATAAGAATTCAGAAGTGGTTGATGCTTACCAAAAGACCATGTCATTATAATTTGCCTCACTCAAAAAATGCAGAAATGTAAAAGCATCCTTATTCTCTCTACCTCTCTTTGTTTCTGCTCTTCCATTCTCTGTCTGAATGCCTTTTATGAACATGGCAAATTAAATGCAGTTATTTCTCTTCTGCCATTTTTATGTTTCTTTTTTATTGTCTGTGTGTGTGTGTGTGTGAATGAGTGTGTGTGGAGTGTGTGTGTGTGTGTGTGTGTGTGTGTGTGTGTGTGTGTGTGTTTGAGGCATTTGCATTTATATGAAGTTCAGAACTTAATGTCAGGAGTCTTCCTTAATTATTCTCTAATATGTTAAACTAGAACCTTTTAATTGGATATTTTATTTATTTGCATTCCAAATGGTGTCCTCTTTCTCAGTTTCCCCTCTGGAAACTCCCTACCCCAAAATTCCTCCTCCTGCTTCTATGAGTGTTTTCCTGATCCACCCATTTTCTCCTTCCTGCCCTAACATTTTCCTCTACTGAGGCATTGAGCTTTCACAGGACCAAGGGATTCCCCTCCCATTGATGTACAACAAGGCCATTCTCTGCTAATAAGTGTCTGGAGCCCTGGGTCCCCCCATGTGTATTCTTTGGTGGTAGATTAGTCCCTGAGTGCTCTGGGGAATCTAGTCGGTTGATATTGTTTTCTTCCTATGGTTTCTAAACACCTTTAGCACCTCCAGTCTTTTCTCTGACTTTTCTGTTGGTGACCCAATGTTTAATTCAATGGTTGGCTGCAAGCATATGTCACTGTATTTGACAGACTTTGGCAGGGGCTCTCAGGCAACAGCAATATCATGCATAGGATCTTTTAACTGAACTCATAGCAAACCAATTCAGCCTTTCAACTAGCCAGTTCCCTCCTGGGGATCTTGTCTTTTTGTGCTATGGTTGTGAACTCTTAGCCATACTTGTCTAGCCCTTTCATTTGCTGGCAAACTTAAATATAGTCTTTAACTTTGATGGCAAGCCCTTTTCCACAGGCCCAGATCACAACTAGGAAGAATAAAACCTTCAAAAATGAATATTTGAAAAAATCATATGTCAACCCTGGGTATGTTCTCATTTTCACTAACTTTGTTAAATGTGTTGTAGTTTAATCTGCCTATGTGATCCTTAAAAAGGAGGGATCTTACTGAAATAAACACATTCTGTGACAAACCTGGGATTTGGGAATTTTCAGAAATCTTTACTCTAATGAGTGTAGAATTGTAGCTGTTTTCATTTTAAACACAGATTCCTAGAAAATGAGAGTTCAGAAATCTGTACCTCAGGGCAAATGTTTGTGATCCCAGAATACTACTACTGAAACAAGATTGGTATTATATATAAACTGTTAATCTTACAAGACCCTACCTATTATCTAGCCTGGCATTTGCACTGTGAAAAAAGATGAATCTACCTTGAACTAAGTGAAAGGTGACCACATGAATATGTTTCTGATGATTGCCATCATTTCCACATATACCCACACACACTCATGTATATACACCTGCATTAAACACACACACACACAAATCAGTAAAACAAAATAAAAATCCAAATCATTCAAAAATAATTTTAATAAAAGTTATTAGAACAATTTGTCGGATAATGCTTACATATAGTCTATTCTGAGGGCATTACATGTTTACTGCTGCTCACCACAAATTGCTCAGTAACTATCCTATTTTCTACTTCAATAGACTTAAGAAGAAAAATCGGAAAGTCAAGGCATGTGTTAAACATAGCTATATTGCACATGTTTCATATTTCATTATTTTTATTATTTTTAGTAATTTTAATAATTAATTCAATGGATAAAGTCCATATATACATTCCCTATCTTCCTCTTATTTTATGATGCAGAAGAATTTTATTCACTGGACACCTTAAGCTGAAAGAGTACAGTGACAATAGAACATATTATATACTATAAAGACTTATTTAGAATAACAGTAAGTTTCAAATAGATTCTAATTTAGGTAGTTATTGAATAATAAATTTTTTCAACATAAAAAGATAGCTTAGCATGTAAAAGCCCTTGCTTTACAAGATTTTCAACATAATTTGATCCCCAGAACCTACTTCAAAAGCCAGATGTGATGGTATGCATCAATAATATCAACAGTAATAAGGGAGGCAGGAGTCAGAAATAAGATAATAATGTAGATTTTAGGAGCAAGATACCCTGGAGTATGCCACACGGTGACTGGAAGTACAGAGGAGACACTGTCTTAACGAGGTAGATGGTGAGAAATTATACCTGAAAGTTATTTTCTGACCTCTCCATGTACACCATGGTACAAGCATTCTCTCCTCATAAATACCCAAACCAAAAATCTTATTTTAGATAGTAATATTTCAATTTAGACTTCTCTGCTGTGCTGGGTTATCATGTATCCATAAAATACTGCAACTTCTGTTGTATTACAAGTTATAAAATAAAAATCTATGAGCACCATGGAAAGAGCCTTTAAGATCCATCCTTCTGTAAGAGTTGGGTTTCATATGATCAAACTCCTCATTGCACTAAAATGTTCCCAATTGTCACCAAAAATTATGTTTGAGAAAATTATGCTTTTCATTGTGAAGGGACTAAGAAGAGTAATGAAAGACTCAGGAAGGGGAGATTATAGTTTCAAGGAAACAAGTTATATTTTGAAGTGAATACAGGTTGTTCAAATTACATGCTGAAGTCAAATGTCCATTTTGCCTGTGCCTGGATATGATGGGTAATTAAATGCAGAATATTAATGTTTTTATTCATTATTCATTACACATCTCTTGGTAATTTAGTGTATTAATATAATTTATATAGATCATAATACTTGTCCCAGCTACCTCCAACTCGTATAATGGAGAAAAAAATTTACTCACTGTGAATCTTTGGCCTAAGGATTTATAACACAGTCAGAAGTCTGGGGAGATGGGTAAGTGGAAAAAGCACTTGCCTTGCAAGCACAAAGAACTAAATTAAATGTCCAGAAATCCATACACAGCCCATAAAATTTGCCAGTGCTTCTAACCCCAGAAGTAGTAAGATGGGAACTAGAGGGAGAAAGATCTCTAACATCGCTTCGACCAGATAGCCTTGCCTACTATGTGAAGTTCTAGAACAATGAAAAATCCAGACTCAACCATAAAACACATGTGCACATACATGCACAAACACACACACACATACACACACACACACACACACACACACACAGAGAAAGAGAGAGAGAGAGAGAGAGAGAGAGAGAGAGAGAGAGAGAGAGAGAGAGAGAGAGAGAGAGAGACTGCAGAGTCAAGTCTTATATAATTTGCAACATTAAATAATACAAGTTACCAGTAGAATATGCATGAACCTAAATTAGAGAAACTGAACAAAAACATATGGGGGGAAATTTTTCTACAGGAATTACTATACCCATGAGACATAGAGGAAAAGATAGGCCAGGAGAGTAGAGAAAATAAAGGTAAGGTAGGAAGAGCCTCTCTGCTATGAATTTTTATAACTATCATGAAGACTGACTGTGATGTCATTTCATTATGACAACTACCAACTAGGGCAAAAAGCACTCAAGCCTGTGTCCATATGAGGGTCATTATTATTCAAATTACAATATTAAAACTGTTTTAATATTAGTTATTAAAAATAACTAAACTAACTCTTGTTTTTGGAATTTGAAAATTATTAGCCACATTGGGAAGTGACAGGGATCAGGGCAGGATAGCTTAAAGTAAATTAAATTATTAACTTTCTGTTCTGTTATAAAGCTTTTCATAGGTACCTAAAGTTGTCAAGAGTTCTCAATTTTCCCACTGTTTTCTGACACAGGATTTCATAAGTTATTGAAATGAAAACTACTGAAATTCCCTCATTTTCTACATTTCAATTTTTCCTTTATGTATAACTGATGGAACATATCCTAGCATTGTTCTAGGGTATATGAAGATTCCAAAACGATATTGTGGAGTCTTAAAGATAGAGAGTTTCTGCTCAAAACTATGATTCTGACAAAAGGAGGGAGGGATGCTCAGAGTGAATGTAGTGTACACTTATTACTAGGTTCACATAGCACCAGCTCAAACTGACACCAACAACAGAGAAGTGAAGAGCCTAATGCCATAAGCAAAATAGACAGATCCAGGGTCTGGAGTGGTTTCAGGCAGCATGTGCCTGACCTACTTAGTGTTTTCAGTTCCACTAGTTTATTTAGCAAATGACATTGGCTATGTGGAGCTGAGTTTCGGTCACCTGGGACTGTTGGGGACACAAAACAGAATGTTTGAGTTTGTTGAATGAAAGAAACTTGTGTTTTAGGTACCAGAAAAAAAAAATATCTGCCACCAAATGTGGAGACCCTTATGAACCAACAAGTTTAGTCTTGATTCTGTTTTCTTCTTTCTTTGAAAGGCACAGCCATTAATTAATACTTTAAACTTAGAGAAGTTGGAAACCTGTTAAAAGTCAAATCCTTTCCATTATAAATGTCCAATGTTTTGTCATCTCTGGGACATCATTGATGAAAAATAACTGTACTGGTACTTTAATATAATTAAAGCAAATGAGTCCAATTCACAGAATAAATAGTGTTCATATATTTATTCTCTATGAAATAATGACATAGTACGATTTTCACGGCAACATTATAGAGTCTGCGAGCATTCACATCTTCCTGATGTTCAAACTGAGGGTTGCACCATAAAATATAGTTAATTTCTAGAGTCAAATGAATGGACGACGTCTTCAGCACATTGCATTCCACATCCTCCTCATTATTTATTTTAGCCACAGGTGCTACTTCTTTTAGACTAGTATTCATTACTAACACCTGGGAAGTAGTTCATCTGACATAATCGTACTATTTAACAGACATTCTGTTCTGATGTGGAGAACTGTTCTAGCTCAAGGTGGGTATTCAATGATAGGCTCTGCTCCAGTGTGCCCCTTTTCACTACCTCTGTTTATAACTTGACCCTACTATGACAGGCTTAGTTTGACTCCACTTGCATCTCTGTCTTGAGCACACTTTCGTGCTCTGTTAGGTTTGTTTATCTGCTTGTAATTCCTGTAAAGATCTACATTTCTCCTCTTAGTGCATCAGAACTCTGGAAATCCTACATCTTTCACCATAAGGATATTCTGCTTTTCTATCATTCTATTTTCTTTTCAAATCTTGAGACACATATTTATTAAACTCATGTTGGCTGTTGAGGTGAATAAGATTAATGTATATGACAGAACACTGAGTTTTTTGACTCAAACTCTGCTTGAATCCAGCTTTCTGATCATTATTGGGGAGCATTATACAAGCTGTTCAATGTATGTTTCAGCTTTTTACTCAGTGTAAATCTGAGTGACTAATACCTATTTTCAAAATTTTCTCTAATAATATTATAGAAACAACCTTGACAACAGTATAATCTATAATTAATGCATATTTATTTGTTTAATTTTTTTATTTTTTTATTTCTTTAAACTTTATTTAATAAAACAAACATAAAAAATTTAAAACATTTTTGCAAAAATGTATATAAAAACAATTGTGTCAGTGTTGGCTTTTTTTTTTTTTCTTTCTTTCTTTTTAAGGTTTGATACTCTGCATTAAGGTCTTACTAGTTACAATGAGCAAAAAGTACATCTAAAACAGGATGTAACCCGGAATTAGTCAATATTTTTGTGTTGTGTAAGGATTGAGAATGACATTTTTTTGTTTTGTTTTTGTTTTGTTTTGTTTTGTTTTCTCTTTTTTTTTTTAAGCTTCACAAAGTCTATGAGTTGTTTCTGGGGCAGCCCAAGCCTCTGGGATTAGCATCCCACTATCAGTGACTGCATATTATATCTATTCTTTTGTGACTGGGTTATCTCACTCAGGTTGATATTCTCTAGATGCAACCATTTTCTTAAGAATTTGGTTAAGTTATTGTTTCTGGTGGCTGAGTAGTATTCCATTGTGTAAATGTACCACAATTTTTGTATCTATTCATCTACTGAAGGACATCTGGGTTCTTTCCAGCTTCTGGCTATTATAAATAGAGCTGCTATGAACATTGTGGTGCATATATCTTTGTTGTATATTGGAGTGTCTCTGGGATATATGCCCAGAAGTGGAACAGCTGGATCTTCAGGAAGTACTTTGTCTAATTTTCTGATGAATCACCAGACTGATTTCCAGAGGGGTTGTATCAGTTTAAAACCCCACCAACATTGGATAAGTGTAACTCTTTCTCCACAACCTCGCCAGCATCTGCTATCATCTGAGTATTGGATCTTGGCCAATCTGACTGGTGTGAGGTGAAATCTCAGGGTTGTTTTGATTTACATTTCCCTGATGGCTAAGGATGTCGAGTACTTCCTTAAATGTTTCTGAGCCATTTGATATTCCTGAATAAAGAACATTTTCTTTAGCTCTGTACCCCATTTTTAAATAGGGTTGTTTGATTCTCTAGTGTCTAGATTTTTGAGTTCTTTGTATAGCTTGGATATTAGGCCTATATCTGATGTGGAGTTGGTAAAGATCTTTTCCCATTCTGTTGACTGCCGTTTTGTTTTCTTGACAATGTCTTTAGCCTTACAGAAACTTTGATCTCTTGAAGTCCCATTTGTTAATCATTGACCTTAGAGTTAAGCCATTGGTGTTTTGTTCAGAAAATTTTCTCCTGTGCCTATGTGTTCTAAGGTTTTCCCTACTTTCTTCCCTAATAATTTCAGTGTATCTGGTTTAATGTGGAGATCTTTGATCCACATACATTTGAGCTTTGTACAAGGAGATAAGAAAGGGTCTATTTTCATTCTTTTGCATGCTGAGTGCCAGTTGGACCAGCACCATTTGTTGAATAGGCTGTCCTTTTTCATTGAATGTTTACACCTCCTTTGTAAAAAATCAGGTGACCATATATATATATATATATATATATATATATGTGTGTGTGTGTGTGTGTGTGTGTGTGTGTGTGTGTTTGTGTGTGTGTGTGTTTGTGTGTGTGTGTGTGTGTGTGTTTGTTTGTGTGTGTGTGTGTGGGCTCATTTGTGGAACTTCTATTCTATTCCATTGATCCATGTGCCTATTTTGGTAACAGTACCATGCAGTTTTCAGCACAATTGCCTTGTAAATAGCTTGAGGTCAGGGACAGTGATTCCCTGGAATGTTTTCTTATTGTTGAGGATGGATTTTGCTATTCTGGGTCTTTTGTTATTCCAGAAGAAATTGCACATTGATCTTTCCAACTCAATGAAGAACTGGGTTGGAATTTTGATGGGGATTGCATTGAATCTGTAGATTGCTTTTGGTAGGATGGGATTTTTTAAATGTTGATCCTTCCAATCCATGAGCATGGGAGATCTTTCCATTTTCTGAGATCTTCCTCGAATTCATTCTTTAGAGGTTTGAAGTTCTTGTCATACAGGTCCTTCACTTGCGTAGTTAGAGTCACACCAAGGTATTTCATATCTTTTGTGACTATTGTGAAGGGTATCTTTTCCCTAATTTCTTTCTCCACATGTTTGTTCTTTGAATATAGGAAGGCTACTGATTTGTTTGAGTTAATTTTTCATCTAGCCAAATTGCTGAACTTGTTAATAAGATGTATAAGATCTCTGGTGGACTCTGTGGGGACACTTAAGTACACTATAATGTCATCTGCAAAAAGTGATGTTTTTACTTCTTCCTTTTTGATTTGTATCCCCTTGATCTCCTTTTGCTGTCTACTTGCTCAAGCCAGGACGTCCAGTACTATGTTGAATAGGTAGGGGAAGAGTGGGCAGCCTTGTCGAGTCCCTGATTTAAATGGGATTGCTTCAATTTTCCCACTGTTAAGTTTGATGTTGGCTGTTGGTTTGCTGTATATTGCTTTCATTATGTTTAGGTATGGACCTTGGTTTTCTGTTCTTTAAGAACTTTTAACATGAAGGGGTGTTGAATTTTGTGTAATTCTTTCTCAGCATCTAGTAAGATGACCATTTGATTTTGTACTTTGAGTTTGTTTATGTGGTGGATTACATTGATGGAATTCCTCATATTAAACCAGCCCTGCATCCCAGGGATGAAGCCTACTTGGTCATGGCGAATGATCTTTTTGCTGTGTTCTTGGATTCGGTTTTCCAGGACTTCGTTGTGTATTTTTGCATCAACATTCATTAGTGAGATTGGTATGAGGTTCTCTTTCCTTGTAGGGTCTTTGTGTGGTTTAGGAACTAGGGTAATTGTAGTCCTAAAAATTGACTAAGGTAGTATTCTGTCTGATTCTATATTGTGAAATAATTTGGAGAGTATTGGTGTTATGTCTGCAATTAATATCCGATAAAATTCTGCACTGAACCCTTCTGGACCTGGGCTTTTTTTGGTTTGGAGGCTTTTGATGATTTATTTTATTTCTTTATGTGTTTTGGGATTATTTGGATGGTTTAGCTGGTCCTGGTTTAACTTTAGGATTTTTTATCTGTCTAGGAATTGAACCATTTCCTCCAGGTTTTCCAACTTTGTAGACTATTGGCTTTTGGAGTAGGATCTGATGGTTTCTTGAATTTCCTCAGTTTCAGTTCTTATTTCTTCACTTTCCTTTCTGATTTTGTTAATTTGTATACTCTCTCTTTGCCCTCTAGTTAGTCTGGCTAGAGGTTTATCAATCTTGTTGATTTTCTCAAAGAACCAACTCTTGGTTTTGTTGATTCTTTCAATGGTTCTTTTTGTTTCTATTTGATCTATTTCTGCCTTAATTTTGATTACTTCTTGCCGTATACTCTTCTTGGGTGAATCTGCTTCCTTTTGTTCTAGAGCATTTAGCTGTGCTGTGAAGTTGCTGATGTATGCTTTCTCCAGTTTCATTTTGGAAGCTCTTAGGGCAATGAGTTTTTCTCTTAGTACTGCTTTCATTGCATCTGATAGTTTTGGGTATGTTTTGTTTTTGTTTTCATTAAATCCTAGAAAATCCTTAATTTCTTTCTTTATTTCTTCTTTGACCCTGATATTGTTTAACAGAGTGTTGTTTAGTTTCCATGTTTATGTGGGGTTTTTGTTGGCTTTGTGGTTGTTAAAGGACAGCCTTAGACCATGGTGATCTGAGAGAATGCATGGGAGTATTTCAATCTTCTTATATAGATTGAAGCTTGTTCTGTGTCCAATTATGTGGTCAATTTTCGAGAAGTTACAACGGCGTGCTGAGAAGAATGTGTATTCTTATACTTTATGATGATATGTTCTGTAGATATCTATTAATTCCAGTTGGTTCATAGTCTCTGCTAGTTTTACACTATTCTTGTTTCCATGATCTGTCCACTGGTGAGAGTGAGGTATTAAATTCTCCCACTCTTATTTTGTGGAGTGAAATGTACATTTTGAGCTTTATTAGGATTTTTTTTTTTATGAATGTGGGTGCTTTTGTATTTGAAGCATATATGTTAAGGATTGAGAGTTCCTCCTTAGAGATTTCCCCGGTAATGAGTAAAAAGTGTTCCTCCTTATCTTTTTTGATAACTTTTGGTTAGAAATTTACTTTATTCCATATTAGAATAGCGACTCCAGCTTGCTTTCTGGGGCTGTTTGCTCTGAAGTTTTTTTTCCCACCCTTTTACTCTGAGATAGTGTCTGTCTTTGTCTCTGAGATGAGTTTCCTGTATGCATCATAAGGCTGGATTTTGTTTATGTATCCATTCTGATAGCCTGTATCTCTTTATTGGGGAGTGGAGTCCATTTATGTTAATAGATATCAAGGAATAGTGGTTTCTGTTCCTTGCTATTGTGGCTTTTGTAGGTTGAGTTGTGTCTGTGTCTCTTCTTTTGTTTTCTTGCTTAGGAGTTTTCTTGTTTTTACTAGGATGTAATTCCCCTCATTATATTGGGTTTTCCACCTATAATTCGCTGTAGTGCTGGATTTGTGGTCAGATATTGTTTAAATTTAGATTAATCTTGAACTACCTTCACCTCTCCATCTATGGTGATTGATAGTTTTGCTGGGTATAGCAGCTTGGGCTGGCACTTGTGCTCTCTTAGTGTGTGCATGATGTCTCTCCAGGCTCTTCTAGCTTTCATAGTCTCTGTTGAGAAGTTGGGTGTGATTCTGATTGGTCTACCTTTATATGTTACCTGACCTGTTTCCCCTACTGCTTTTAGTATTCTTTCTTTGCTTTGGGCACTTGGTGTTTTGACTATTATGTGTTGGGAGGTATTTCTTTTCTGGTCCAACCTATTTGGAGTTCTGAAGGCTTCTTTTATGCTCGTGGTCATCTAATTCTTAAGGGTAGGGAAGTTTTCTTCTATGATTTTGTTGAAGATATTTACTGTGCCTCTTTGTTGATATTCTCCTCCCTCTTCTATTCCTATTATCCTTAGGTTTGGTCTTCTCATTGTGTCCTGGAACTCCTGGACATTTTGGGTTATGAGCTTTTTGGTTTTTGCATCTTCTCTGGCTGTTTTGTCTATGTTTACACTGTTGTCTTCGGTCCCCGAGATTCTCTATTCCATCTCTTGTGGTCTATTGAAAATGCTTGCTTCTTTGACTCCTGATTTTTTTTTTTTTTAGGTGTTCTTTCTCTGGGGTTATCTCTTTTAGTGTTTTCTTTATTGTGTTAATTTCCATGTTAACTTTCTTCTTCCATTTTTTCATCTCTTTGTTTCTGTTTTCCTTTAGTTCTTTGAGTTCTTTAAGTGTTTTTTCTTGTTTCCTCTTTAAAAGCTTTTGATTCTTTTTGCTTCCCCCCCCCCCGTTCTTGTTTAAGGATCTCTATCATCATCTTGAGGTATGAATTTAGGTCTGCATTATCCTTTTCTGGATTGTTTGGCATTCCGCTGTTTGCTGTGATGGGAGAGATGGGTACTGGTGTTGCCAGGTTGTCTTGGTTTTTTTGGGATATGCTCTTTCGCTTTCCTCTTGCCATCTTGTTGTCAGTGATATGTTCTTGCCTTTCCCTTGTATCTGGTCTGTGTCCCTGGTTCTCCATTGGTCCAGGTGGCATATGGTCTGAGCCCTTTTCTGTGGACCAAAGCTGACGGGTGGGAACATAGGTCCCAATGCTGTGTTCCTGGTCCCTAGGTCAGGTAGGGCAGGGGTGTGCTTTCTGTGTGCACTCGGCAGAGATCTCTCTGCTTTCTGGCTGCCCAGGGCCCCTCTTCACCAGTCTTTAGACCTTTGGGAACTGCTGGTTTATGTGGCAGATGGGCTGAGCCCTGTTCTATGCCCCAAAGCCACTGTTTGGGAACAGAGGTTCCAATGCTGAGTTCCTGGTCCCTGAATCAGGCAGGGCAGGAGCGTGCTTTCTGTGTGCATTCGGCAGAGATCCTTCTGCCCCCTGGCTGCTCAGATCTCCTTCTCACCAGTCCTTAACCTTTTCTTGCTTTATTTTTTAAATAATATTTGTTTTTAATTTTTATCCCTAGGGTTATGTGACTGTGCATGCATGCACATGTATTAGGGCAGGAGATATCCACACAGTAGTACGCATGCAGAATCCAGTGGGTGTGAGGAGGTATTCAATCCAGCAGAGCAGGCAGGAATAGATATTTAAACATTTTCATCTTAGTAGAGAAAAGAACTTCCCTGTCCTCCATCCACAGCTGGACACCTTACTATTTCTCCTAGAACCAACACTGAAGGGAAAAGATAATTTTTGTCACAATGTTTTCTTTACACCTTCACATAGGCATCATGGCATACAAGTCTGAGAACACACATCCTGCATACACAATAATAGCAGCTGTTATTGTTGTGTTATTGTTGTGTTATTGTTAATTGTAGCTGTTATAACATTTATTGGTAAGAAAATGAGTATTTGTCACATAAAATTGAATTGAAGCAGCAATTTTTCAATATTATTTTCTGAGTACCATGGTAAATTTTTCAATAGATTCTACTAATTGATAAGTGAGGTAAAGAATTTAAGATAAATCTAAAAATATAAGTATGTTTTATAATTGTAGAATTAAAAATATGCAAACAAAAATTACATATATCTGTAATCGTTCCAATTATTAGCAGATGTATCTAAATATACACCAAATGCAGACAAAGCTTTTTAAGCTAGAAACTAGTGACTTATGATAAAAAGCTGAATTGTCTGAAAAAATGAGGAATGAAGAATGTCTATAGCACAAAACTCAGCTAAGAAAAGGCTTGCTTAGTGACAGAGAAGCACATGTGAGAAATATTTTTCACCAAAACCCAGCCAAGATTTCCATTTCAGAAAGGTCACCTGAATGTAGATATTTAAAGAAAAAAGAATCTGAATAAATCATGATTTTAAAAGAAAATGTTTACAAGCAAAAGTGAAGGTATGAGGGACGAGGACATCTATTCACTTTTCCCAGCATTCTCGCAGCCCTCTTTAGAAAATATGGATTGTGTCAGTGAGGCAGCAGACACACGGATTAACACAATGAAAAAGGGACTCACACTAACTGATTGTAGAAAAACAATTAAAGGTTTGGAAAATAACCATTTGAAATCATTGAAATATGTAATAAGCGGACCTCAGAAAAGTATCTTTGGTACCTAAGCCTTGACAAACTGTACAATATCCATTTAGCTAAATCAGTTTCCTTCAAATCAAAGAGTGTTCCTCAAAGAGGTTGCATGGTTCTCAACAACAATGCTGTAACCTTACTCAATCTACAAAAGAGCTTTTTCCAGCCTAGGTATTAACGTTGAAACCTCAACAGCAAGCAAGCAATTGGTAATCATGGGGAAATATACAGAAAGTGAATTTCCATCCAAAGGACTCTCAGATTGCAAATCACCATCTAAAAAAATATTTAGCTTCATTAGGCAGTGGAGAAATGCAAATTAGAATGCAGGGAGAGATAAGTACAGAGCTATCAGAATGCATGAAGAAAAAAAAAAGTGATGGCACCAATTGCTTTCTGGGATGCAGGAAGATCAGATCAATTGCAAGACAGTGAAAGTGGAAACCTGCACAGACATCTGGTGCACACTTTGCTGGTTCCTGAAAAGGCTTAATGTCTCCTTATGGTTTGGGTATTACATTATTTGGTATTAAGAGAAACAAAATTTAGATTAGCCATGCAAAAATGTTGTTACAAATTTTGACTACAAGAAGGAGTAGGAGAAGTCATTTGCCCATTGCACATTGCATCATTCAGAAAAATGTCAGTACTCAACAATAGCAAGAAAAAAGAAAAACATCAAAAAAAACCCAAAAACCCAAAAAAACAGAGCAATCATACAGTACGTTAAGAAATGCTCTATCTTTTAAATGACATGTTTTCTATTTTAAGAAAGTCAATCCCTCAAACTTACATCTCAGTAAAAGAAAGAAGAGAGTTAATACTTATGTGCCATGGAAAAAAAGTTAAAAACGTGCGCACGCACACACACACACACACACACACACACACACACACACACACAAACACACACACAAACACACACGTTTAAAAAGATTTTTTCCCAAAGGCCTGATGCCCCAGTATAGGGGAATGTCAAAGGGGATCAATGGATAATAGGGCACCTCCCCATAGAAGCAGGGGGAGGAGGGATGGGAAAAGGGGTTGATGGAGGGAAAACCGGGAAATGAGACAATATTTCAAATTTGAAATGTAAATAAGTGCATTTAATTTTTTAAAAATGGAAGAGTAAAATAGAAAAGCTAAATCTACCAAAAAATAAAATAAATAAAACTTCCTTCCAATTTCTAATGCTAACTTTAAACAACAGAGGATAGTTAGGGAAACTTGTGATGATTTAGCTTGGTTAAAAAATCACTTAATGTAGGAAGTGGTTAAAGCAGATTTGGAGATTTTCCCAGAAAGAAAAAAAAAATGTTAACAGGTGAATGTACCTGAAGGGTTGTTAGCTGAAACAAATAAGCAGCTTATTTCCTGTTACAAATGGAGTGTTGCCCAAGGGAAGATTCTAGTAGATATTTTAAGGTGCTGTAAGAAGTGATATATCTGTGTAAAATGTGATGTTGTAACTTAAATATTTATTAGAATAAAGCAATATAAATAATAATAATGAAGTAATATAAAAATGTTATCTATAGAAGAATTTATGAAGGTCTCAGGTATAGTATGCAACATATTTTAAATGAAGATATTTTATTGGACAGGTGATTTACATGCACTGTACAATGTACTGGGACCATATTCCTACCCACACTAGTGCTTTTTGCCCATCCCCACTGTGATGATTTACATATGCTTGGCTCAGAGAGTGAGAATATTAGGAGATGTGGTCTTGTTTGAGGAAGTGTGTCACTCTCGGGGTGGGCTTGGAGACATTCATCATAGCTGCCTGAAGATGCTCAGTCTGTTTCTGGCATCCCTTGGATGAAGATGAAGAACACTCAGCTCCTCCTGTCCCATGCCTGCCTAGATGTTGGCATGCTACTGCTTTGATGATAATGGACTGAACCTCTGAACCTGTAAGCATGCCCCAATTAAATGTTGTTCTTTATGCCATGAGGTCTGTTGACAGCAATAAAACCCCTGAGACTCCCCTTTCTCTTTGGCAATCAATATACTTTATCCCTCTGTTTTACTTCTTCTTGTGTATCAGCTTATGCATACTTTTATGTCTATAAAGTGTAAGCATTTATCATCTAGAGTAATTTAATTCACTTAATGTGATTCTAGTTGCACCCATTTACCTGCAAATGTCATTGATTTCTTCTTCTTTAGGGCAGAAACATTTTCCATTTTTATTTGAATAAAAGGGGGTTATTAAAAAACAAAAATACAAGTAGAGGTCAGAGAGAATACTTGCGGTGAAACAAAAAGCTGGATTTGGATCTCTGTTTAGAACCCTTGTAAAGCCAGACTTGTAAGTGACTTTTGGAAATCTCAGTGCACTTATGATGAAATGAAACTCTGGGACTGAATAATTCTTCAATAATTGATGAACAGAAAATCTGTTGTGTAATTCAGTGAACAATAAATATACCCATTTCAGAGTACATGGAAAAAACTGATACTTGAGGTTTCCCCTAGACTTTGAGCAGTTTCATGGCTGCACGCATATGCCTGCACTCACGCACTCAAACATCCAAAGATGTATAACATTTAATCAATAGGAAAAAAATCACCAATAAGAATATATATATATATATATATATATATATATATATATATAGAGAGAGAGAGAGAGAGAGAGAGAGAGAGAGAGAGAGAGAGAGAGGGGGGCAAACAGGCAGTGCTGGGGGCAAGAATCGGTTGAGATCAGTAGAAGCCCCGAGGATGATAATGAAAGGTGCTTTCTGAACTCTTGCACAGTGAGCCCACTCTGCTTAAACAACTCTAGCCATGCCCCAAGTTCCACTTCCACGGGAGAAAGTGAAATAGACACTAGTCAGATCAGCCATTACCTAAGTCCCTCCACTGCACCTACAGGTTGTGCTAGAAAAAAAAAACTATGGCCAATCTTAGAGGCAAACAAATGGAGAGTCAGTAGTAGGATACAGGGTATTTAAAAAGAGCAAAACAAAGGAGAGAAATGCATGAAAATAAAGCACACATGTTGAAATCTTCTTTTGGGTCCTTAGACCTTTGTCCTCTGTGAAGGCTCTATTTAGGAGCCTTATCACTGGCTCTACATGGCTTCTGAGAGCCAGACTGGGTTAACATACCCACACCCCAGCAGGGCCTTAATCTCAGCACTCTGCTGAGCTTGACCTGTCAGAATTCACACAAGCCCAGGCTCCACACTGGTACCCTGCTGAGATTTGTTTCTGTAATTCCCAACTTGGATTTCTGCCTGCCAGGCTGAAAGCAGCAGAAGCTGCCTTCCCTCAGACCACATGTGTGAAACTGCACTTTTTCAAATGGGCTGGGTGGGACTGACTGCACAGAGCCCAACAATATGTAACTGATTATTTCCATGCCTCTGAAAAAAATATTTACAAACATGCTCTTGATTGTCAATTGTGGCATGTGCTGATTATAACATTTTATCAGTAGATTCCAATAAAATGTATCAGTGATGCGTTAAAGTTTTTACTATGTTTGAGACCAAAGAAAAATTGCTCTAATAAAACTGTTTTTGACATTTCAGACTCTCATTACTCATGATCTGTTTAGGCTGATTATGAAGGAGCAAGTAAAATACATTTATGGAATAATTGCTGAAAATATACAGAAACCATCACAACTGCAGTGTCTACAGCTCAGGAAATAAGTCAGCAACCTATAATCCAGGAGTTCTCCAAATTTTTGGTCTCTAGATTCTTTGTCAATTTCTGCTCATACTGTTCCTTGAATGTGTTTAGGAAATGTCAGTGCTTACTATATATCAAGCTCAAGGGGAAAACAAATGCTGTTCAAAAATCGCCCTTCAATATCTGGTGTGCAGTAGATTCAGACATGAAAATTCCTGGCTACACAAAGAAAGCTGCCACACCCAGACAGTGACAGCTCCACGTAATAGTTCCCAACCTAAAAACTAGACTCTAGTACACTTTCTGAGCTTGAAGATGTGTTTTGTGCCCTTGGCATTTCCTCAAAATGAAACATTGCATAACAGGAAGAGTATCCTTAATAGTCAAAACATAAATAAAAGTTAATAGTCTCAGAAAGAAAATAAAACAAGAGATATTATAATGTTTTTGAAACGTGTTTGATTCATGGGGGACCTCTGCCCAGGTTATATAAACAGTTGGAACTCTAAGTGAGAAAATGATGGCTAGACCAGGAAAGCTTCCTTTTAGTGATGCAGAGAAGTCCAAGCAGGCAGCTCTTCTTATAGGTTATCACCAATGATGAGAAAAATTTTGTTCAACTCGTCTATCCTCCTATTAGTCACCCCTGTACTCACTGGTTGATCTACTTTTCTTTTGAGTGGAATGTCTGTGGTGTATTGTTTGTGTCTCCACTAGGTTAAGCAAAAGTATGAAAATATTATAGTAGGTTTTAGGAAACTCAGAATATTTTGCTAAGTTGGCAAGGCTATCTGAGTTATAGAAAATTATACTCAATTCAATCCTGAAAAACTAACTGTGTGCAGTGTTGACTTTAGAATGTGGGGTAGTTGGTGAAATTATGCATTTTATTCTGATTTTTCTAAAGATATTCATGGCAAAAATTGATAGATACTGTGCTTTTAATGCCAGAACATTAGCTAATAATGAGGTATTTGGAAGAGTGTGCAAAGACAATTGTAGGAAATTTTAGACCTCAACAACTATCAAAATACATCTTTCCCAAAGTAAATAGTGTAGAATACTTTCTTCATTGTTTCCTGCTGAACATGATTGCAAGTAAAATTTATACTTCATACATTGATTGTACTTGGATAATAAAATATTTGTAGAATGATATCAATATGTAGGCACTACCATTGACTTTCTGTTTACAGTCATTAGTTTATTGGACACAGGAGCCTTTGAAGGCAATATTATGTTTTGGATAAAATATTAAATCCAACTAGTAAGGGGTGGTGCTAGGATATGGAACACAATTATTTAAACATTACTGACCATATATTTTGAAATCATGAGTTGTAAAATGACTTCAATTTAAATGAAATTCTAGGAAGTTAGAAACTGAACCTTCCTCGATGGTAAAGGCAACCAAAGCAAGCATCAACTTTACAAAGCCCTGTAGGAAGTTGTAAGTTTGTAGAGGTTATTGCTGGGTTGCCATAGAGAGTTACACTAGACTTATTTCTGCTGAAAAGAAAGGCAGAAAACAGGAGCTCCTAGAAGTTGTAGACAAATTCTTTCTCCTCAAATCCCTGTTGTTGGAAATTTTATTTCGAAAATGTAAAGAAAGTAACTGAATTATAAGCTTTCAGTTATTTTGGAACATATATATATATATATATATATATATATATATATATATATATATATATATATATATATATATAACCTACTTACCTCCTGTCTGAACAGCAATCTCACTTCCTATCACTCACATTCCATAATAATTTAACTACTTGTTCACAGTAAAATTTTTGTGGTCATTTTTTCAGCTTGCTGTTTAGAGAAATTGCTAAATATATTAGATTCCAGCAATAAATAGTGGAATTTGTAGCCCAGCACTCGGGAGGCAGAATCGGGTAACTCTCTTAGTTATAGGCCAACCTATTTGACAGAGAGAGTTCCAGACATTCCAGGGTCACAAAGAAAAACCCTGTCCCAAACACACAAATTAACTAACCAACCAACCAACAATGAAATTGATATGAAGTCTTAACATGGTACAAAATAAATAGTAAGTACTTAATAATTTATCATTTATATTGGCAAATATTTCCTTAGTTATATGTTGTTTGTTTCTTACAGCAAGCAAACAACCAAAGAAACAAGCCACAGCAGCAGCAATATCAACAACAAAACAACTGGTATTAGTCACAATTTATAGGGTATCAGTCATTAGACAGCTACTGAGGAAGAATAAGACCAGTTACAACAGAAAGGCTTGAGGTAACAGTTGACTTTCATCTAGGAAATGCTATCT
Source organism: Micromys minutus (assembly GCF_963924665.1). NCBI lineage: Eukaryota > Metazoa > Chordata > Mammalia > Rodentia > Muridae > Micromys > Micromys minutus. The sequence continues at coordinate 5,702,897 of NC_137975.1, read as the reverse complement.
ACAACTGAGCATGCACTTTCTCTACCTTTCCAATAGTCCATGCCAAAGGAATTGCCAGTTTACTTAGCCCTTGGCTCAGCAGAGATACAGAGACTGAGGGTTTTTACCATGTCTCAAACCTCATTTCCAGTGTAGAATATCTTTTAAGTGTGATTGAATAAGTGACTGTTTATGGACAAAAAGTGACATACAGAAGAGTGAATAGGTGAATAAAGGTGTTATTAAAACTAACATTCAGGGCTCAGTGGTTAAAAGCACTGGCTGCTCTTCAACAGTCACTGAGTTTAATTTCGAGCACCTATATGGTGATTCATGACCATAGGGGGTCTGATGAGCTTTTGCGGCATGCAAATGTACATGTAGCAGAACACCCATACAATGAAATAAGTAAAATAATCAAAATAAATTAAAGTCTAAGATGCAGTGTGAATGCAAAGAGAATGCCAGTAGCTTCTCTAGTATCAAAGGATGTATGCAAACTTGAACTTCTAAGAATATTTGTAATATTGGAAAATGAAAGCACAAAAACATTGATCTTTTGGTTGAAGTTTTTCCTGTGTTGCCATTGTGTTATTTTTTTCTTCCCTTACTTTCTATTCTTCATCCTGTCTCCCCTCTCTCTTTTTTTTAAATTAGGATATAATGGACCCCATTTTTTCCTTAAGATTACTATGTAGTCAAGGATGACCTTAAACTACTGACCATTCTGCCTCTAGGTCTTGAGACATAAGGATTAGAGAAATGCACACACACCCCTCTAAAAACATGTAGGAAAAACCCAGAGCATCCAAGGCAAGCATGCTCTCACCTGTGAAACTTTTTGTAAGGTTTTGTCGATGTAATGTATCCCAAGCTCCACTCAATTTCACTATGTACCCAAGAATGACCTGTGTCCACTTTACTTTTTTCTCAATTATAAAATTGTATATATGTATAGAACACACACACTTCTAAGCTGTTCTTTAGAAAAAACAATTTTCCATTGTAGAGTCTTGAATACATTTAAACTAGAATGGGATTATTCAGTCAAGCTCCCGAGAGTTATTTAGGAGTTCAACAACTGCACATTTCAAGTTAACCTAAAAGCTGATTGGCTCAGCCAATGTTGTTTTAGGCCTTGTCGTTACGGTCCCCATGAAGACTTTGGCCCAAATTACCCACTAAGATGTCTTCTTCAATGGAGACCTGAGACACATTATCCTGTTCAGGTTTTCTTCATAATGATATGCCATTTTATTTTTAAAAACAATGATCAGATAAGCTAGCAGAATGCAGAGTTAGATGGTATAGTTTTATCATTAAACCTTTCTAATCATAAGAATTAAACAAAACTTTAAGATACTTTTTCCTCATTATTTAATTTTTGCACATCAGGCAAGAATTATTATACTAAATCAGAGAACCCTTTAACTATCAATTAATACAACATGTATGTGTTTGTATCTGAATCACTCAAAAATTAATTTTGTCATTTAATGAGGCATCAGTAGTCTTCCTTAATTGGCAGCTTATATTTATTATTTTACACTTCCTCAGAATTTTTCTATCAATATTACAAGTTCTACTTTCCTAAAAGGAAGACATAAAATTACTTTCTCACCAACCTCTGTATACACAGCATATGGACATGCCTGGTCACTTCATGACATCATATTAATTAATCCTTCACTTAGAGGTAGACACCTTATTTTATTTTATTTTTATTTTATAAAATACTATTATAGCACATAAAATTTGTTATATAATAAAAGATGATGAATACATATTTTTTGTTTTTTCTTAGAAAGACTGAGACTTTCAAATTTTGGCCTTTCTTCTTTTTGAAGTTTATAAGGTCTGTAAATTGTTTCTTCAGTATTCAGAGCTTTCTGGGGCTAGTATCCAATTATCAGTGATTGCATATCATGCATGTCCTATTGTGACTGGGTTACATCACTTAGAATGATATTTTGTAGTTCCATTCATTTGCCTAAGAATTTTGTAAAGCCATTGTTTCCAACGGCTGGGTGGTATTCCATTGTGTAAATGTACCACATTTTCTGTATCCTTTCCCCTGCTGAAGGACATCTGGGTTCTTTCCAGCTTCTGGCTAACATAAATAAGGCTGATATGAACATGGTGGTAAATGTGTGCTAATTGTATGTTGGAGCATCTTTGGAGTATAAGCCCAGAAGTTGAGTACCTGTGTCTTTAGGTAGTATTATGTTAAAATTTCTGATGAATTGCCAGACTGATTTCCAGAGTGGTTGTACAAACCCTCCAACAATACAGAAGTGTTCTTTCTCTACATCCTCATCAGTATCTGCTGTCATTTGAGTATTAGATCTTAGCTATTGTAACTGGTGTAAGGAAGAATCTTTGGGTTGTTTTTATTTGCATTTCCCTAATGATTAGGGATGTTGACCATTTTATTAGGTTCTTCTCTGCAATTTAGTATTTCTCAGGTAAGATTTTTTTTTCCTTTAAATCTGTACTCTATTCTTAATAGGATTGCTTGATTCTCTGGAGACTAACTTCTTGAGTTATTTGTATATATTGGATATTAGATCTCTCTCAGATGTGGGATTGGTAAAGATCCTTTCCCAGTGTGTTGGCTGCCATTTGTTTTTGACAATGTCCTGAGCCATACAGAAAATTTGCATTTTCATGAGGTCATATTTGCCGATTCTTAATTTTAGAACATAGTCCATTAGGGTCCAGATCAGCAAAATTCCCACTGTGCCTATGTGTTCTAAGCTGTTCCCCACTTGCTCTTCTAATAGTTTTAGTGTACCTAGACTTATGTGGAGATCTTTGATTCACTTGCACTTTGGCTTTATACAAGAAGATAAGAAAGGATCAATTTGCATTCTTCTTTATGATGACCCAGTTGAACCAACACCATTTGTTGAAGAGGTTGTCCTTTTTCCATTAGATTTTATTAGATCATTTGTCAAAGATCAAGAACCATAAGTGTGAAGGTTTATTTCTCGGCCTTCAGTTCTGTTCCTTTGCTATACCTGCATATCTCTGTACCAATACCATGCTGTTTTTATCATTGTTGCTTTGTGATATAGCTTGAGATCAGGGATGGTGATTCTTGCAAAAGTTTTTTTATTGTTGAAAATAGATTTCAGTGTCTTAGGTTTTTATTTTAATTCCAGATGATTTTCAAATTGCTCTTAACAACTCTATTAAGAATTGAGTTGGAATTTTGATGGGGATTGCATTTCATCTGTAGATTGCTTTTGGTAAGATGGCCATTTTTACAATACTGAGCCTTCCAATTCATGAGCATGAGAGATCTTTCCATATTCTGACATTTTCAATTTCTTTCTTAAGAGATTTGACGTTCATGTTAGACAGATCTTTTACTTGATTAGGTAGGGATACACCAAGGTATTTCATATTGTTGTGATTATTGTGAAGGGTATGTTTCCCTAATTTCTTTCTCAGTATGTTTTTCCTTTGAGTAGGGGAAGACTATTGATTTATTTGAGTTAATTTTATATCCAGCCACTTTGATGAAGTTGCTTAGCAGCTGTAGAAGTTCTCTAGAGGAATTTTAGGGGTCATTTAAGAATATTATCATATCTTCTGCAAATAATAATATTATGACTTCTCTTTTTCTGATTTGTATCATTTTGACTTTCATTTGTTGTCAAATTCCTCTGGCAAAGACTTCAAGTACTATATTGAATAGGTAGAAAGAGAGAGAGAAGCCTTTTCTATTTCCTGATGTTAGTGAGATTTCTTCACATTTCTTGCTATTTAGTTTGATGTTGGCTACTTGTTTGTTGTATATTGCTTTTACTATGTTTAGGTAATGACCTTGGATTCCTGCTCTTTCAAAGACTTCTAACATGAAGGAGTGCTGAATTTGGTCAAATGCTTTCTCAGCATTTAGTGCGATGATCATGTGTGTGTGTGTGTGTGTGTGTGTTTTTTTTTCTTTGACTTTGTTATATGGTTGATTATGTTAATGGAATACCATATGTTGAGCCATCCATCCATCACTGGGATAAAGCCATCTTGATCCTGATGAATGATCATTTTGATGTGTTCTTAAATCCGAGTTGCAAAAATTTGGACTATTTTTCCATCAATGTTCATGAAAAAAAAATTGGTCTGAAGTTCTATTTCTTTGTAGAATTATTGTGTGATTTAGGTTTGAGAGTAAATGTGGCTTGAAAAAATGAGTTGTATAGGGTAGTTTTCCTTATGATTCTAATTTGTGGAATAGTTTTGAGAGTATTAGTGTTAGGTCTTATATGAACGTCTGATATAATTCTTCAGTGAACTTATCTGCTTCTCGGCTTTTTTAGTTTGGGAGGCATTGATGATTGTTTCTATTTCTTTAGGTATTATGAGATTGTGTAGATGATTTATCTTATCCAGATTTAACTTTGGTATTTTATATCTGTTTAAAAATTTGTTCCTTCCTTCTATATTTTCCAGTTTTGTTCAGTATAGGCTTTTCTAGTAGGATCTGATGATTTCTTTAATTTCTTGACTTTCTGTTGTTATGTTTCCCCTTTCATTTCTGATTTTCTTTATTGGATACTCTCTCTTTGCCATCTAGTTAGTCTGGCTAAGGGTTATTGATCTTGTTGACTTGAGAGAATAAAAAGAACAGCTCCTAGTTTTTGATGATTCTTTGTAGAGTTCATTTAATGTGTACTTGGTTGATTTCTGCTCTGAGTTTGATTATTTTTTTCTGTCAACTTCTCTTTGGTGTATCTGCCTCTTTCTTTTTTTAGAGATTTCAGATGTGCTGTCAAGCTGCTAGTGTATGCTCTCTCCACTTTCTTATTAGAGGCAATGAACGGTATGAGTTTTCGAGTTATTAATGCTTGCATTGAATCCTATAGGCTGGGTTATGTTGTGCTTTCATTTTCATTAAATTTTAAAACCCGTAATTTCGTTTTTATTCTATCCATGACCATATTATAATGTTAAGAGATATTAAGGAATAGTGATTGTTGTTTTCTGTATCTTTGTTGTTAGAAGTTGAATTATGTGTGTGTGTGTGTGTGTGTGTGTGTGTGTGTGTTCACCTTTAAAAGACAAATTAAACACTATGCTTAAGATTTAATTTATTTTAAAATTGAAGATTATAAGTGAGGAGATAATTAATCAATGACCAGTTTCTAATTTACTAGATCTTTGTGCTGCAAAATAAGGTAGGAAATTCCATCTTAATAGATCAGATCTATGGCTATTCTTACGACAAATCACTATGTCAATATCATCAGGAAATCTCACAGAAGGTTTTCACTTTAGCTTTTATTCTAGGATTTTCTTAGATCACAATTTTCCCATGTGTGTGAGAGGATGCAAGCAGCAGAAGATGTTTTCCATGCATTACAGTTCAGTTTTTATGTGGCTGTATGTGGCAGCATGTGTCCCCCTTTCAGTAACATCCAGACCAAAAAGATTTGTAAAGAAATAGAAATTTAAGATACTCAGACTATAAAACCTGAATATATTTAATACTGACACACAGAATTCTGAGCCTAGACAGACTCTGAGTCCCTATTATGTGGAGCCCACAAATTTAAAGGAGGTCTGTTATCTTTCCAGAAGCTGGGGATGAGAGAAGAGGAGATCCATTGCTCTTCCAAATAACAACTCCAATACCTTCCAATTCAAAAATCCATGACTTCATAGCTCCTCAAAATTTACACTTCATGTAATATATGACTTAAAATTACAGATAGTTGGACAATATCATTGTCACCACATTCAGTGTAATAATAAAATTGGTATTGGTACACATAAATTAAACAAAAAAATAACAAAAACTTCCTTCAATTTGCTATTCTATAGTTCTTTATTTTGTGTTGTTGTTTTTTTTAATTTTATTGCTTTTTTGAATGTTTCACACATGAGTACAATGTGTCTTGATCATATCTCTTATTCATCTATAACTTGCCCCAGGTTCCTCATCACATCTTCCTCCCAAGTTTATGTTCACTTCTTATAATGCCAATGTTTTTAATATTTGAACTGGCAGATTGAGTAAAGTTTGGCAATTTTTCTCTTCATGTCATTGGTGACCTTTATTCAAATCTAATTTTCTTAGTTAACTTTTTTCATCTTTTCCCCATTTGTTTTTTGTTTTCTTCCTGGTACATGTGAGTTTTTTCTTTTCTTTGTTCTTTTTTGTTTTTCTCATTTACATCTCAAATGTTTATCCTCCTTCCCAGTTATTCTTTCACAACCTTCCCATCTCACAGACATCCTCATCCCCCTCCTCTTTGCCTCTATAAACATACCACCCCAGCAACCTACCTACCTATTTCATCCCCACCACTAAAGCATCCCCTTCTTGTACTGGGTCATCAAATCTTCACAGGACCCAGGGCCTCCCCTCCCATTCGTATCAAAGTCATCCTCTGCAATAAATGAATTTGGAGTCCTGGATCATTCCCTGTACTGTGCTTTTCCCCCTCCCTTTTGTTGGTAGTTGTTCTTCCTTTGGGGTGGAAATCCCTATATGCTACTCCAGTCCTTTTGCCAGCTTCCCACAGCGGAGTCCCTGAGCTCATCCTGATGGTTGGAACCAAGTATACACATCTGGAAAGTGGATGTTATGCCCAAAGCTCACAATGCCCATGATACAAGTGACAGACCATATGGAAGTTAAGAAAAAGACCAGGGTGTAGATGCTTTAATTCTGCATAGATGTAGGAACAGGATGGTTGCTGAAAGTGAAGGGAGGCGGGACCTGGGAGGGAGAGAAGATGAGGATGGAAACAGTGTAGGCAAAGTCAGATACAGAAGAGGATGAAAGTAAGATACAAAGAGTCATCTAAGTATATAAAAAATATGTAGCAGTGGGGGATGATGAAATGGGTATATGGACTGGAGAATCCCAAGTGCTTAGGAAGTGAGATAACCCCCAGACTATTGAGAATACCTTTAGTCAAAATGTGCAGTGAAATTGAGATAGTAGCTATGGAGACCACCCACACAGGAAGTAGACACAATCCCCAGTCTAGGGATGGGGGCATCCACACATCTCAAACTTTTTGACCCAGAAATGTTCCTGTCCAAAAGAAAGACAGGGACAAAAAATGAAGCAAAGACTTAAGTAAGGGCAATGCATGGACTGCCCCACCTGGGGATCCATACTGTCTGTAGATACCAAACTGTTGCTGTTTCTAAGAGGCCTTTGTTGACAGGTATTTGGTGGCATGGCTTTTACATGGGAGGTACTGCCAGCTTGTGATAAATACTGATGTACGTGCTTGGTTCTAATGTTCTTTCTATGTGGCTAGATATTATAAAGAAATATCTTTTTATTCTCACTTAATATATGATAATCCTCAATGGAATGTCAGGGGTTTCTTTTTTCCATTTTATTAGATATTCTCTGTATTTACATTTTAAATGTTATACCTTTTACCCACAACTCCCCTCCGTCCTCCTACTCAACTTGCTTCCATGAAGGTTCTCCCTCTCCCAAACACTTGTTCCACCTCAGTGCCTTGGGTGGTTGATGATGTTGTTCTTCCCATAAGGGTGCAAACCTTTCAGCTCTTTCATCCTTTCTCTAGCTCTTTTATTGGGGTCCCCATGTGAGTCTGATGTTTAGATGCAAGCATCCTCAGCTATACCTATATGACTTTGGGAGAGCCTCTGAGGAAGAATCCATATCTGGTTCCTGCCAGTTAACATTTCTTAGCATCAGAAATAGTACATGGGTCTGGTGGCTGCATATGACGTGGTTCACCATGTGAGGCAGTCTCTAAGGATCTTTTTGTCAATACCTGCTCCTTCATTTGACCTTGGATATCCTCTCCTGTTTTGTTATCTTTTCTAAGAAAGACTGAGGCATCCACATGTTGGTGTTCCTTTTTTTTTTTTTTTTTTTTTTTTTTTTTTTTTTTTTTTTTTTGAACTTCCTATTTTGATTTCTTCCTTTCCAATTTGTATCTCTTTTACCTTTTTGTTGTCTTATTCCTCTTGCTAGTACTTCCAGTATATATTAAATAGGTAGGAATAGAGTGGACAGCCTTTTCTTGTCCCTTATTTTAGTGGTAGTGCTAGGGAGCCGACTTTGGAATGTAAATAAATAAACTATTTTATTGCAAAAAAAATCTATATTATAGACACAATTTTTGGAAATAATTTAAATTGGGTCTGATATACTAAAAAACTTCTGGAAAAAGAAGACATGTAGTACTTTTCTGATATTAATATCAAATGCCAGGGCATGGGCAAATACATTCCACTCAAGCCTGTTGACAATATTTAAAAACATATAAACCACACAAAGAGCAATATTTGATGAAACTCATCTGTAATCCTAGTCTTCTCTCAGATGTGGGAGAGGAGACAGGAGAGTCATCTAGATACTTGTTTCATAAACCATTCACCCCAACAACAGGGGGGGAGAGAGAGATGTGGTACACAAATTACAGATGCACCCACACATATACACACACATACACGAGCTCACACAGATGAACAAACACAGGCACACACCCATGCACATATAGCCATGACACATGCTATTAGAGACTGTAAAAAATCCAATCAATATCATAAACCAACAGAAAATATTAGGTAGCTATATTCACTGTATCATTATCAAAGTTGTCTTAAGTTTTTCTGAAAACATAATTTAGTGTAAATAAATACCACAACTAAGGTAGCCCAGGTTAGGTCTGTTGTCCATATATTTAAGTATTACCACCTCCTAGTCTTCTTACTAAAATGTCAAGCTGAGTATATTCAAAGCTCACATTCTGTCTGTTTTTATTACATTCTGTCTGTTATTTCAAAATTATTAAACCATAAAAGAATACATAAAATGAACCACAATAAATCAGAGTTCATGGAAGGCTTTTGTAATGCTATCCTGAAACAAAGCAAGCCAGAGTGGCATATGATTCCACATCTTCCATCCCATTGGAAAAAATACTATATTTCTAAAACTGAATAGATCCAATGTCAAGTTTAATTAATAGTGTTGAAAAATAAATATTCAAAAAGTTGACACCTGGGTTGACATGGACTTTGAGAAATAATAAATCCTCCCATTCACTAGAAGAAATGGTTTATATAAAGAAAAAAAGCCTATGTGAAAATCTGCTAGATATGTTCATTTTGATAGAATATAGTGCATCAAAAATAAAAACAGCTGCAGAAATTGCTAGAAGTGTACATGGTTGGCCCACAGAAAAAAAAGGACTTTAGTGTGAATCCATACTGATCACACAAAGTGAGTTGCATCACTCCATATTTGTAACTCCAGCATCTGGAGTATGGGAATAGGTAAATCCCTAGAGCTCATTAGTCTTCCAGTCACACAAGTCACTGAGTTCTAGGATTGTTTAAGTAACGTGTTTAATTAAAAACAAAAACAAAAACAAAAACAACAAAAAAAAACAAACAAACCTATAAAGACACCTAATGTACATGCTTGTCATCTACTTGTAAACATATGAACACAAAAACTATATACCTGTATACATTCCCATTTGGAAAAAATATATATCCTCATCACCTTCACAAAATTATAATATATCATAAAAGACTAGATTTTGTTAAATACACCATAAGGCATTTGAGGTTTTCTACAGAGAGAATTAAGAACAGTAAAGATCTATATAGACAGATGCTCTAAAGAGTGATGATCACAGTGACTGATAAGGATGTGAAAACATTAGCACTGGTATCAGAATCAATGACCAAAGACATACCAGAGCTGCAACAACTACTTTAATATGTCTTTATCTTTTCTTCCAATGACAGTGTTCAGTGTAAGGCAGCACTGGGGCATTCTGGAAAAAGATCATACAAGAGTCATTTTTTACTCAAGTGTAAAAAGGCATGAGACAATGAGGGGTATATTACATGACCTCAGTAAAAGCTTGCTAGGGATTCATTCAAATTGTCTGCGAGTAAGTTACATGAAGTTGTTACTTGCTATTCAATGTATTGTCCAGGAACAGTTTAATAATAGCTAATAGAAGATTTCTTCTTTTGAGAGGGTCCCTAGGGGATTTCTGGGTTTTAGGTGGATAACCCAAGGGCCTTTATGAAATAATGCCTTCACATAAAAATAGCTCTTGACTGACAGCTGAGAGCGCAAGGTCATGAGGTAATCTTCTGACCAGCTGTTGACATTACAGACCAGTACATGCCAAGAATATGACACATAAATAAACAAGAACAAATCATATTTAGAGTGGATTAAAAATAAAAATAAGAGAGTCTCTGACAGATATCTAAAATATACAACACTTTATTGCTAGCTAGCAGATCTCTAGTATAGTTGAGAATGCCAGAATTTGTTGCTACTAGGCACCCAACAAATAAATGGTTAGTGGCTGGGGCAATATGCTAAATATCCTGGTATGATCAAATTATAATGTACATAATACATTAAAACATTGTACCTTACAATAGAAACACACAAAATTATTATGTATAAATAAAACCAAAACTGGTACCTACTTATTTAGTATAACTTGAGTCAGAGATCATATTAATAATCTGAGCAGATACTCACTGACTACTGTAAGCATGTGCAGACACTCACTGACTACTGTAAACATGTGCAGACACGCACTGACTACTGTAAACATGTGCAGTGCTCTACTCTCCGTATGATCTCACTGCTCCAACCTAACAAGGAAATTTTGTTTCTGAATGATGACAGCTTCTGTCCTCTTTATCTAAAACTTTTAAACTATAACTTTTCAGCATGTAATTATGGGGTTAGTTTCTTGCCAGTAAAAATTAGGTAGGGCTAAGGGAAATTGCATAAAGGGTTAAGTAAGCACTTGTCAAGAAACTCTGATAACTTGTTTGGAGTTGTCATAGATCATGAAAGGTCAGATATGTTCAATCCCAGATTAACCGGCTGTAGAGAGATAGAACAAAGAGATAGTGGATTCCCTGCAAGAACACTGGGCAGCCAGCCTGGTGTAGGCAGTGATGATGTAACCTGTCTCAAAAAATGTAACAGATGAAAAATGACATCAGTATTGTCTTCTACCCTCCATGATGTCACACCTAAACATACACAAGCACAAAGAATGAGAGAAAAATGTGAGGGGAGATTTTTTTTTAATTGTGGAGAAATACACAGGACCCTCCTTGAAGAATCTGAAGAGAAAGTATTTTGTGAAGCATTGAATTCTGGGAAGTCCTTGCCCCATTTTCTCCAAAGCATCACTTTATAATTTTTTAAGTGTGTAAATTCTATAGAGAATATCCCCTGGAAATTTAAATATTCTGCTTTTAAAATAAGGTTCTGTATTTATGAAATTTTGCTTTTCAATTATATTTTAAGGAGTAGAACAAAATATTTATTGATAGCTTTGTGATTAACAGGATACTCATTGACCTTTCTTGTCTAAGGAAGAATTGAAGTGTGACCCTAAGGAAGATGACATTGAACAATGACATTTTTCACTTCCTAAGCTGGAGAAAGCATGTTCAGTATACTCAAGGAGAATCTGAAAAATAAGATGTTGGCGGCTAAGTTCATGAGACCTTAAAATTAAAGAAAGGAATTTATTGGTCTAACTCTCCCACTAAGTTGATGATGACAGCATGTTATTATAACAGCCATATTTCATTACCGAATGAATGTTCTGTGAAGATCAGCCAGGGTCAATCTTTGTACTGAGCCAAGGATAAAGAAGAATGACTTTGGAAAAAGGACTGTACCCTCTCATATAATCAGTATTTATCAGTAGATGAACACTTGTCTTATTCTGTGGCAAGCATTTGTGAACTGTGCTGCATATTTAAGAGTGAAGAATTTAGATAAAAAACAAAACCAGCATTTTGATGAATGAATTTGAAATTATAAACCTTTTGGTTAGTTAATATAGAGCTCTGACCATAAAACAGATGAAACACATACTTCTTGTTTATTTTCTTGTGGCTGTAACTTGTAACTGACAAAAATATGTTTAAAAAAAACAAAAAATATAATGCTTTATAAGCATGACTAGAGATTATAATGAAGTTAATAATCAGAATTAAGTTCATCACACATGAACAGTAAGTATGGATAATGTATGTTGCATTGTTGTTTTGACAGGTTAGTCCTGGCCATGAAGAGTTGGTAGAAAGATTTAATCAGTGATTCAGGCAAGTGTTATTAGTAGAATGTACTTTACAACAGTATTATGCTTTAGAGAAATGGGAGAAATTATTTTCAAGATTAGCATAAGTTGTCTCACATAATAATGTGGCGTATTCTGTGGGTCTGGACACTATCATAGTTTCCCAACAGAGATCAGAGATAGCTAATTTTGAAATAAAAAATGAACAATCCCTCAAGTTTTGATTATAGCTCCATTTGGGTGTTTTTCTCAATGAACTCGCAGACAGAAAAAAATATTTACAAGATTTCAAACCATGGAAAGCTGATTAAATCACACTGCAATCCATTTATAGGATATTACTTTGGTTCAGTTTTGTACCCTATTAACCAAGCATACCCACAATGATAGGGACAAATTCTTCTTCTGTATTATTGTAGTATGGGACAAAGTGAAATGTAATCAAGTACCGAGGATAGAATGGGCTGCATTTCTGAAATCCTCAAACACATATAGGTTAATGCCATCTCTCTCTAGTGATTAACCCTTCAACCTTCTGCCATAGTGTCTTTGATTAAATCTAAATATTGCTATCAAATGTAAAATGATAAGAGCTAATTTTTCTTAATTGCCTCCTGATCAGAAAGTACTTATTATTGTGGACCTCAATACAGGCTGCAAAAGGGTCCATGGTGAGGTAAGTCAGTTGAGAAGAGCTGACTTTTTACCTCATATGACTGTAGTAGAGGTAGCATAGATCTAGGTGGAGTGGACAAACTTTCTTGGGAACAGCATCTCATAAAGTTATATTTTTTTCACTGTAAGGTGTTTAAGTGTCACTGCTTCTGTGAACTAAGTCTTTCTAGTGCCTATTATTGATTGACCACAATCTGCATTTAAAGATCTGCAACAGTGGATAATAGAAATTATAGCATACTATTGTTCTGAGATCAGGGGAAAGATACTGGACTTTTCTCCAGTACAGGGATGGCTGAGGTACAAATACAAAAGCCAAGAGTCAAGCCTGTTCCCTAGTGCTTGTTCTACCTTGCTATGGGTAAGGATAAAAATTCAGGAAAATAGTTTTATTGTAAAGAGGAATAGAATGTAGAGCTAACTGCACATTTTCTTGAGTGTTTAAGATACATTTTCTTGATATGGCGCTCCCAACACAACAAGTGTACCTGCAGTCACAAGGAAAACCTCTTGTCCAGCAGACGAAATGTGCCTTTTTTTTTTTTTCTGAGTCCATCTTTGTTTTGGGCAGATAAGGTTTTTTAGTACTATTGCTTCACCTCCATTTTTGTTAAAGGCAATCCTATGACCATCCACCATTTTTGTTGTGGGTAGTCCCCACTTCACTGCTCTGAACAGATCAGTCTCATTTAAGACCTCTAAAAATACCTTTTAATTAAGATAAGATTCTAGTTCTATCTTGGCTTGGAATATACATATTTTAATATTAATTTAAAAATTTACAACAGTAGATATCTTAAAGATTGTTGCTTCAAGTAAAAATCTCTGCCTTTAATATACCTCCAGCCTTGTTTGTATTAGTATCATTAAGTAATAATATACTCTCTTTATTTATGGTTCTAGAATAAATAATAAACACCAGTTGTCTAACTCAGATATGTTTAATAGATACTGGATCTCAATCTTGTCAGAAATCTTCCAAATCTAACATTTAATGTTTAGGTTTATCAGGATAGACAGATATTCTCAAAGCCTAAAGTTACCCTCCCCCACCAATGTCCCTAAGAATATATCGATGGGCCCAGTGTAAAGACTGCCTGATACGATACCCACTGAGAAACACGCCTTCACTGCCTTGCCTGATGCCAGGGCTTGGCCTACACTATGAAAAAACATAAGATACACATAGATTTATTGTATAACAATTGCCTATGACAAGGTGAGTCATGTCTTCCACATTTCTACTCCACAGGATAAACTTTCTCATCTTCTGAGACTCTCAGCCAGACAGATAATGTCCAAGTTGTAAATGAGACCACAGGAACCTGACAAATGGTTAGGTAGTAGACTATTGACCAATCTCTGTCCTTTTATTTATTAAAATACATATAGGTTATAGTTTGTTCTCCTCAGATTTCTGATTAAATTGAAAGATTAAAAAAAAACCTTTGCTTGACATGTAGAAAACAAACCTCTAGATCTTTGCCCTATCCTTGATCCCTCATTTTCTATGAATCTCTTCTCACTGAGATCCCTTTCTTGCTTTCCTCTCCCCCTCCTCTTCTATTTGTTTTTGGCCTCCCTTCCCTCCACCTCTCCTTCTTACAAAACAAAACAATTACATTCTTCACTGGTCACTGTGGTTCTGCTTTTCAACTCTCCACTACTCTCCTAATATTCGGCTCGCCAAGATATGGCATTTACTATAGAGGCTGAGAAACTGGTGAGTGGGAGACCAAGACTGCAGAGGAGCAAAGAGATCTCTGCGGAGTGCACAAGGAAAGTGCAGACCATACCTTGCCCTGCCCCGCCCTGCCCGATCCAGCGATTGGGAAAAGAAAATTAGAACATCTGTTTCCACCCGGAGGCGACTTCCAGACAAAGAGCGGAGCCAGGCCTACCTGCCAGGCGGAACAGCAGCTCATAGAGGCTGGGCAACTGCGATTGGGAACAGAAAATTGGAACTTCTGTTTCTGCCCGGAGGCGCCTTCAGGATGCAGAGCAGAGCCTGGTCCATCTGTCACGCGGAACAAAGACTCTTAGAGGCTGAGCAACTGGTGGGTGGGAGATCTGGGCTGCAGGGGAGCAGAAAGATCTCTGTGGAGTACACCAGGAAAGTGCACCCCCTGCATTGCTCTGCCCTGCCATGCCAGATCCAGCAAACAGAAACAGAACATTGGAACTTCTGCTCACACCCGACGACTCTGAGGCATAAAACAGGGCTTGACCCATCTGACACCTCAACCAGTGGAGAACCAGGGACACAGACCAGGTACAAGGGAAAGGTAAGAACACATCACTGACAACAAAATGGCAAGAGGAAAGAGAAAGAGTATATCCCAAGGGAACCAAGACAATCTAGCAACACCAGAGCCCAGCTCTCCCATAACAGCAAATATCAGAACTCCAAAAACTCCAGACAAAGAAGGCACAGACCTGAAATCATGCCTCAAGATGCTGATAGAGTTACTTAAACAAGAAAAGGAGGAAAAGCAAAAAGATTCAGAAGCTTTTAAAGAAGAAACAAGAAAAACACTCAAAGAACTCAAAGAACTAGAGGAAAACAGAACCAAAGAAATAAAAGAAAGGAAGAGGGAAATTAAAACAGAGATTGACACAATAAAGAAAACACTAAAAGAGATAACCCTAGAGTTAGAACACCAGAAAAAGAAATCAGGAGTCACAGAAGCAAGCATTTCCAATAGATTACAAGAGATCAAAGAGAGAATCTTGTGGGCAGAAGACAACATTGCAAACATAGACAAAACAGCCAGAGAAGATGCAAAAAACAGAAAGCTCCTAACCCAAAATGTCCAGGAAATCCAAGACACAATGAGAAGACCGAACCTAAGGATAATAGGAATAGAAGAGGGAGAAGAGTATCAACTAAGGGACACAGTAAATATCTTCAACAAAATCATAGAAAAGAACTTCCCTACACTCAAGAATGAGATGACCACGAGCATAAAAGAAGCCTTCAGAAATCCAAATAGGTTGGACCAGAAAAGAAATATCTACCGACACATAATAGTAAAAACATCAAGCGCCCAAAGTAAAGAAAGAATACTAAAAGCAGTAAGGGAAAAATGTCAGGTAACATATAAAGGCAGACCAATCAGACTCACACCCGATTTCTCAACAGAGACTATGAAAGCTAGAAGAGTCTGGACAGACATCATGCACTCCTTAAAAGAGCACAAGTGCCAGCCGAAGCTGCTATACCCAGCAAAACTATCAATCACCATGGATGGAGAGACGAAGATATTTCAAGACAAATTAAAATTTACACAATATCTGACCACAAACCCAGCACTACAACGAATTATAGGTGGAAAACCCAATACAATGAAAGAAAATACAGCCTAGTAAACAAGAAAACTCCTAAACAAGAAAACTAAAAGAAGAAAAAAACACAGACACAACTCAACCCAAAAGAGCAATAATGGCAGGAAACAGAAACAACTATTCCTTGATATCTATTAACATAAATGGTCTCAACTCCTCAATAAAGAGACATAGACTATCAGACTGGATACATGAACAAAATCCAGCCTTTTGCTGCATACAGGAAACTCATCTCAGAGACAAAGACAGACACTATCTCAGAGTAAAAGGGTGGGAAAAAAACTTCCAAGCAAACAGCTCCAAGAAGAAAGCTGGAGTGGCTATTCTAATATTGAATAAAGTAAATTTCTATCCAAAAGTTATCAAAAAAGATAAGGAAGGACACTTTTTATTCATTACCAGGGAAATCTGTCAGGAGGAACTCTCAATCCTTAACATATATGCTACAAATAAAAAATCACCCACATTCATAAAAGAAATCCTACTAAAGCTCAAAAAATATATTTCACCCCACAAAATATTAGTGGGAGTCTTTAATACCCCACTCTCACCAATGGACAGATCAGGGAAACAGAAACTGAACAAGGACACTGCAAAACTAGCAGAGACTTTGAACCAACTAGAATTAATAGATATATACAGAACATACTATCCCAAAGAAAAGAAAACACCTTCTTCTCACCACCCCATGGCACCTTCTCAAAAATTGACCACATAATTGGACACAGAAAGAGCCTCTATCGATATAAGAAGATTGAAATACTCCCATGCATCCTCTCAGATCACCATGGTCTACGGCTGGTCTTTAACAACAACAAAGACAACAAAAAGCCCACATACACATGGAAACTAAACAATGCTCTGTTAAAGGATAGCAGGGTCAAAGAAGAAATAAAGAAAAAAAATTAAGGATTTTCTAGAATTCAAGGAAAACGAAAACACAACATACCCAAACCTATGGGATGCAATGAAAGCAGTATTGAGAAGAAAACTCATAGCCCTAAGTGCTTCCAAAAAGAAACTGGAGAGAACTCACATCAGCAACCTGACAGCAAAGCTAAAAACCCTAGAACAAAAGGAAGCAGATACACCCAAAAAGAGTAGACAGCAAGAATTAATCAAAATTAGGGCAGAAATAGACCAAATAGAAACAAAAAGAACCATTGAAAAAAATCAACAAAACCAAGAGTTGGTACTTTGAGAAAATCAACAAGATTGATAAACCCTTAGCCAGACTAACTAGAGGGCAAAGAGAGAATATCCAAATTAACAAAATCAGAAAGGAAAGTGGGGACATAACAACTGAAACTGAGGAAATTCAAGAAATCATCAGATCCTACTACAAAAACTTATACTCCACAAAATTGGAAAATCTGGAGGAAATGGATGAATTTCTAGACAGATACAAGGTCCCAAAGTTAAACCAGGACCAATAAACCATCTAAATAACCCTATAACACCTGAAGAAATAGAAGTCATAAAAAGGCTCCCAACCAAAAGAAGCCCAGGTCCAGAGTGGTTCAGTGCAGAATTTTTTCAGACTTTTATTGAGGATATAACATAAATAATCGCCAAACTATTCCAAAAGATAGAATCAGATGGAATATTACCCAACTCATTTTTTGAGGCTACAATAACCCTCGTACATAAACTACACAAAGACCCTAAAAGGAAAGAGAACTTTAGACCAATCTCACTTATGAACATTGATGCAAATATACTCAACAAAATACTTGAAAACCGAATCCAAGAACACATCAAAATGATCATTCATCATGACCAAGTAGGCTTCATCCCTGGGATGCAGGGATGGTTTAACATAAGGAAATCCATCAACGTAATCCACCATATAAACAAACTCAAAGACCAAAATCACATGGTCATCTCACTAGACTCTGAGAAAGCATTCGACAAAATCCAACACCCCTTCATGTTAAAAGTCCTGGAAAGAACAGGAATCTAAGGCCCATACTTAAACATAATAAAAGCAATATACTGCAAACCAACAGCCAACATCAAACTTAATGGCGAGAAACTTGAAGCAATCCCACTAAAATCGGGGACTCGACAAGGCTGCCCACTCTCCCCCTACCTATTCAACATAGTACTGGAAGTCCTGGCCAGAGCAATTAGACAGCAAAAGGAGATCAAGGGGATACAAATCAGAAAGAAAGAGATAAAAACATCACTCTTTGCCGATGACATGATAGTGTACTTGAGTGACCCCAAAAATTCTACCAGAGAAATCCTACAGCTGATAAACAAGTTCAGCAAAGTGGCTGGATACAAAATTAACTCAAACAAATCAGTAGCCTTCCTGTACTCAAAGGACAAACATGTGGAGAAAGAAATTAGGGAAAATGTACCCTTCACAATCATTACAAAAACTATGAAATACGTTGGTGTGACTCTAACTAAGCAAGTGAAGGACCTGTATGACAAGAACTTCAAATCTCTAAAGAAAGAAATTGAGGAGGATCTCAGAAAATGGAAAGATCTCCCATGCTCTTGGATTGGAAAAATCAACATCTTAAAAATGGCCATCCTACCAAAAGCAATCTACAGATTCATTGCAATCCCCATCAAAATTCCAACCCAGTTCTTCATGGAATTGGAAAGATCAATGTGCAATTTCATATGGAATAACAAAAGACCTAGAATAGTGAAATCCATCCTCAAAAAAAAAAAAAAAAAAAAAAAAACATCTGCAGGAATCACTATCCCTGACCTCAAGCTATATTACAAGGCAATTGTGCTGAAAACTGCATGGTAATGGTACAGAAATAGGCATGTGGATCAATGGAATAGAATAGAAGATCCAGAAATGAGCCTTCATGTATATGGTCACCTGATTTTTGACAAAGGAGCAGTCAACATTCAATGGAAAAAAGACAGCGTATTCAACAAATATTGCTGGTCCAACTGGCACTCAGCATGCAAAAGAATGAAAATAGACCCGTTCTTATCTCCTTGTACAAAGCTCAAGTGTAAGTGGATCAAAGATCTCCATATTAAACCAGATACACTGAAACTATTAGATGAGAAAGTAGGGAAAACCTTAGAACACATAGGTACAGAAGAAAATTTCCTGAACAAAACACCAATGGCTCAAGCTCTAAGGTCAAAGATTAACAAATGGGACTTAATGAGATTGCAAAGTTTCTGTAAGGCTAAAGACATCGTCAAGAAAACAAAACGGCAACCAACAGAATGGGAAAAGATCTTTACCAACACCACATCAGATAGAGGCCTAATATCCAAGGTGTACAAGTAACTCAAAAAGCTAGACACCAGATAATCAAATAACCCTATTAAAAAATGAGGTACAGAGCTAAACAAACGTTTTCACTTGAGGAACACCGAATGGCCGAGAAACATCTGAGGAAGTGCTCGACATCCTTAGCCATCAGGGAAATGCAAATCAAAACAACCCTGAGTTTCCACCTCACACCAGTGAGATTGGCCAAGATCCAAAACTCAGATGACAGCAGATGCTGGTGAGGCTGCGGAGAAAGAGGAACACTTCTCCACTGTTGTTGGGGTTGCAAGCTAATACAACCACTCTGGAAATCTGTCTGGCGATACCTCAGAAAATTGGATATAGTACTACCTGAAGACCCAGCTATTCCACTTCTGGGCATATACCCCAGAGACACTTTAATACACAACAAAGATATATGCACCACAATGTTCATAGCGGCTCTATTTATAATAGCCAGAAGCTGGAAAGATCCCAGATGTCCTTCAGAAGATGAATGAATACAAAAATTGTGGTAAATATACACAATGGAATACTACTCAGCCACCAGAAACAATGACTTAACCAAATTCTTAAGAAAATGGCTGCATCTAGAGAATATCATCCTGAGTGAGATGACCCAGTCACAAAAGAACAGACATAATATGCAATCACTGATAGTGGGATGCTAACCCCAGAGGCTTGTACTCCCCCAGAAACAACTCACAGATTGTATGAAGTCTAAGAAATAAGGAAAACAAAAAAATATACATATATTTACAAAACAAGAACACTTTGACTATTTCCATGTTGCGTTTTGTTTTGAATGTACTTTATGCTTATTGTAACTATTAGGTTTTCAATGCATACTGTCAAGCCCTTGAAAAAAATCAAGTACTGACTAAAAAAAATATATTCACATGGTTTTATGTAAAAATATTTTAATGTCTAAAAAAACAGTACTGACAAAAATGTATAATTTTAAGCAAAAAATGTTTAAAATCTGTACATTTATCTTTGTTTTGTACAATAAAGTCGTTTAAAAAAGATATGGCATTTACATAGGAAATCTGTAAAATATTATCTTAGACTACAGCATGTAAAAGTTTTAATCAGTAAAACGTAAGTGATTCATGAAAAGAAGGGGATGAAGAAGGGAAAATAGAATCTTAGAGAAAGAAACAAGGAAAGGAGTGAGGGAGAAAAGAAAGAAGTTACAATCAGGAGGATAGCTAAAGGGGGAAGTGGTGAGAGTAAACCAGAAAATGGAAGAAGCATTTATAGGCAGAGAAGCAACAAAGATCAACCTCATTATTTTATTCAGAAGGACAAAAATGTTCTGATATCTTGAACATGCCTAAATTACCAAATGGCTCACCTCAGAGCATTTCTTTTGCTTTCTTCCTGATACTTAGTATTGCTACATGAACAGACTTTCTTTTCAGGATTCAAGTATTCTTTCAGTCTGTTATCTGTAGTTTCTCTTCTAATGGACTCAGTATTGCTAATTTCATTAAATTGGAAGGTATTCCACACAATGACAGATTTGTGTGGAATTAGTGAAATCATAGAAGAGTTGTTTAGAGACAGATGGGATAGGTAGATCTAGGTGGGTATTCCTAACTTTCCTGCAGGTGAATGATGTGTGTCAAGCCTATGCTGCAACACAACTCAGTGGGAAGCATCATATTTGGTGACTGTCCACCTTATATAACAAATTGGAGTTGTAATTCAACAGACACTCAAAACTCCTGCACATTATAAAGAGCAGTGAACTCAGGGAAAGACATCAGTAATGCACAAGCTATATGAATTCACAGAAATAGAATTCCTGAAGAACAAGGAAAGGTGAATTGTATTTAGTAGGTTAAAAATAAAAAAAAAGAAAGAAAGAGAGGAAGAAAGAATGGAAGAAAAAAGGAAGGAAGAAAGGAAGAAAAAGAAAATAAACATGCATTCAGTCACAATGACTGGCGAGCACCTATTAAATATTATTCTCTCTAAACTATATTGTTTCTTCTTGTGTTTTTACGATGTTTATTTGTATGTGATATTTATGTATGTATAACTATAATTAATATTTGCTTTATGTACATATGCATATAAAATGAGTACTATTTGTGAATATGTGTGATATTCTGAATGCTTCCATGTGTGGGAAAAGATCTTCTTTATATCTTTGTGCAAGTGTGGTGGTCAGATGCCTTAGGAACTGTGGTTACAGAATAATAACACATCCAGCTCTTCCTTGGTGCTAGGAATTAAGGTTCAGGCCCTCACCCTTACACAATAAGCACTTTAGTCCATGAGCTATCTTATGAGTCCTGCAAAGTTCGCTAAACTATTATGTACTCTGGACAACCTTCAGAAGAATATTCATGCTTCAACTGTAAATTTTTAAAAATTATATGTCCCCAAGTGTGTTGGTATTTCTCTCATTTCCATTCTGTCTTCAAAATTTCTGATATCACTCTGAAAAACTCACTTAATTTGGTTATTGTGAGAAACAAACAAGATATGTAAGAATATACAGAAAGACAAATAGACAGTTTAGAAACTTCAGGACTAATGCTTGAAGATCCATACTAATGATAATACAGCAATCTGAAGCACTCAACTCCAGAAAGTCTCCATCCACATAGCAAACACTAAAAGCAGTTAGGATGTCTCATCAATCTCAGCTGAGGGGACCAGAATCCAAGATGTCGGGCTTAATTATACATTTCCTAATAACTAGTTTTCATTTTTCACACAAACCAATATAATATAGACAAGAAGATTACATCAGAGTGTGCAATATGGTGTCATGTTTATAGAAAATGCACTCTATTGAGAAAATGGACTGTCTGTATTTCTAGAAAAGAACTTCATTTTACAGCACTGGACAACTTTTCAGCATCTATTGCTCTTTTTTTGTCACAGACAAAGGAATTGTTTGCAGAGTATCTTTTAGCTGCAACTCTGTGCTTTTGTGTGCTTAGTAGCTCATACATCCCTGTGACTTAAATTTTCTTGGACATTATTCTCTCAAAAAACTATGTGGGCTGTGCTTCCAAATGTCCTTTTTGGAATTCTTTTAAATGAGTTGCTATAATTATCTTAACTAGTTTTCTTACCAATATATTTTTCAATTTATTCTAAGACTCATTAACCTTTAACAAAATTGGAGTATCTGAGAAGATATTTTATGTGGGGAAGTCCTTGAAGGCCTTAAAAACAATAAGGTTGACCAACAAAAAAAAAACAAAAAAAAACAAAAAAAACAAAAAACAAAAACAAAAACAAAAAAACCACCCAAACAAACAAACAAACAAACAAAAAAAGAAAACCTGCAAAAACTCCATGTTATAGGAAATGGCTTATGATTTAAAATTGCTAACCACTAAAGCACAGAGGACAGAATTTGGTACATGAAATTTATTTAAATGTAGAAACAGTGAATCAACTCCACAAAGCTGGATATTACCTAAACACACTGTGGCATGTATAGACTTCAATTGCACAAACCACTAGGTAAGTAGCACACACTCACATAAATAAGAGTGATAGAAATATAGAGATAGATAATAATAATTGACAACAAGAAAGAGAGAGAGAGAGAGAGAGAGAGAGAGAGAGAGAGGCACAGAGAGACAGACACCATATGAAAATAAGGTATCAGTGTGTTGAGACATCTACATATAATCAAAGCACAAGAGCTTCCTTGTCTCAAGAAAACTGTCTGTATAACTTTCTTAATAATAAAACACAGTCTGACTTGTAGTATTCACATGCACAATGTCCATGTACACACACACACACAATTTAAGGGAGGAAAAATTAAACTGTTATTGTACTAATTTGACTTTGGTTTCTATCATCCAAACAGTGGTTCCCAATTTCCTTTAACACTAGTTCTAGGATTTCTAATATCCTCTTCTCAATTCTGCAGTCACCAGGCAAGTGAAGCAGTACACATGAATATGTATATGTTTACACAGGAGAAAAACACTTATATGCATAAGGGGAATAATGATATTTAAAAAAATTAAACCCACTCAGTGATACTACATGTTTTTTATTTAAAAAGAAAATTTTCCACACTAACCTGCTTCTCCACTCTCTCCTCTATCTTTCTATCAATCTTCAGTGTAACCCTCTTTAGAGCACCTTTGGATAATCTAGCCAGTGCAAATGCTCATGGTAAGCTTATATTGCACTCATTCTTAACTGTTTAGAAACATTTAACACTGACATGATTAAAATTTTATTTTCCTGGCTGCCAAGGTATTTACCATATCAGGAGGTCATGTAGTATATCTTAATAATTAAGATTTTCACTTCTCCAACTATAAGAAATGCTGATTTAAGAACTAAAAACCTTACTTCAAATTAAATTCATTTGTCAAATAAGCAACATACACCAAATCCAGATGTTTACATGTTTCTCTTAACACCAAATAAGATGACATAGGTGTGCAAATGTCATTTTATAGAAGCAATGAAGTGGATTTGCTATTGAGTAAAAATGTCTTCCTTAATTCAGAGATAAATTCATAGAATCAAATCTAATTGCTCCTGTATATCAATGACAAATCTCTTATAGCAATGGGTTATAGGTTTTTCAAATTAACAAGAAAAATTTTATTAACATTGCATAAAATTTAATCAAATTGCTTAAACTTGTTCTAAGATCAAGTGGCTAAAAAAGGATTTCTTTTTATATTTTTTTTTATTTTTTAAAACGACTTTATTTTACTAAACAGAATAAATGTACAGATTTTAAACATTTTTTTGCTTAAAATTATACATTTTTATCAGTACTGTTTTTTCAGATATTAAAATAATTTTTACATAAAACTATGTGAATATATATTTTTAGTCAGTACTTGATTTTTTTCAAAGGCTTGACAGTATGTATTGAAAACCTAATAGTTACAATGAGTATAAAGTACATGCAAAACAAAAGGATTATTTTGAGGACATACTTGACGTTGTGGTGCCTAAGTTAGGTTTGGTTTGCACTGAATCTAGATAAATATGCAGTTGGGAACCCAAAGTGCAAATCTCACATGTTGTAAGGTAGTCTGAATAACTGTTTAATTTACAGTTGATTTCTACTTGGAATTTCCAAAAGTATAAGAAATAGTAGTTTTTGAAATCCCAACACAGAAATAGCACATGTTCTAAGCAAGACTCTGCCAATACAAGATAAAATAATTTCAGTTTAAGATCAAAAACTCTTGTTAGAAAACCATTATCTTTCCTTGTTCATCTTCTTGCTCAGTATTTTAAGCATCAGGTAAAATAATTAAAATAAAACATGACAAAGAGTTATTACATCTTAGTTGAAGCAACTAAAAAAGTGCTAGAAAAATAAGATAACCTAGCACCTAACCTAGACTTTGAAAATTCAAAACTATATTTTATTTATTCTGTGACAATTTCATGCACATATGTAATGTGTCCTGACACCATCTTCACTATCTCCTCTCACTCCCCAGACACACTAAAACAATGTGTATATATGCTTGTGTGTGTATATATGTGTGTATGTAGTTGGAAGTCTGGGAGGGAAAATGATACTAAAGGCCAAATTGATAAACATTCCATACAAGTAAATTCAAGAGATGCGACACAGTATGGTTTGATTTTAAAATGTGGCCTACTTTGATAGGAGGGATACTAGAAAAAAGATTTAAATTATTATACAAGGCTTGCACCATGCTATGCATTATGAGGTTTTGAGTAGTAAGAACTGGGTCTTAGAAGAACTACAGTCTAACATTGACAGACATATAGGATAGAATCTCTACAGAAGTTCCCTTTATAATATTATCCTGGGCTTTTCTTTACACAGCAGTGTATTCTAAGTCACTCAAGGTTTTCTTCATCACTTACCAAGATTTTGATAATGAAGAATGAGAGAAAAGTAAATACTAAACCCATATGTAAGCCCAGGTATAATGATTTATTTTTCTTTTAACCATGTGATATAGTCATGCTTCAAGTTTTATCTGAATATTTTCAACATTTTTTTCTCTTTTCAGGTATGACATAGAAGTTGAGTTTGTGGAAAACTGCTAGCTCATGCCCTTCTCAAAGGCAAAGGTTATGAGGTTGAACTTAGAGACCCTTTGCCAAATTCCTGCAGATGCTATACAAACTCCCCATTGTCATGCACTGGAAGATAATTTGTTGCAATGATATTTGTGTTTAAAATGTGTATTGATGAGGATTCCTATTTTTCTCAATGCTTAGATTAAGTTTTGGAGGGACAAGGTTAAGTTCTACCCATTTGAAATCCATTCATATTAACTAGATCCCTTGATTTAGCTTGGTGAGCAGCCTTCATAAAGTGTCTACAATGGGGGGTATGTGGTTTATCCCTTCTAGTAGGAATTAAAATCACATTAAACTCTTATTCTGATTATAGTTGTCTCCTAGTTGTGCAGGGTGCTGATCTCAAATACACACTACTGAAGTAACCAGTATGTAGCATCTATAGTTAGTAATGAGAATAGATTATGAGTAAGGCTTATCTTAATAATTAAACCCAAGTATTTATTCAGCAATCCAAGGGTATTGGGGGAAGTGAGTAACCTTTTAAAAGGTCACCAGGTAATGTGACAATGTCTTAATGAATGAAACAGTTTATTTTAGAAGTAAAATATGTCAGAATTGTTTCCAGTTAGAATGATGTTACTACTTATTTCCAATTAATACTACTTAAAATTCTAAAACACCATTGTCTTCTGCCTTATTAGGTAATAAATCTCTTCCTTATTAGGTAATAAACCTCTTGAAATCAGCACACAGAAGTTGATTTCACCACAGTCTGGGTTATTGACGAAAGACCATTGTATCATTTGTCATGAATAAATACAGAATAGTCAAGTGATTCACTCAAAGAAAATTGAGACCAGATGAACAGATGTCCAGAAAGAAAGGAAGACTACAGTTTGGAAGGTGGCCATTCCTTAGAAGGAGAACATGGTAGGACGAGAGCTTTTGCTTAGTCATTAATCTTCTCCTAAATCTGTTTCCTTATTATGAAATCACTGCTCTGGGTTGTATTTTATAGGTAAAAGTGTTAATCTGATTTAGATATGGGGCATATGAAGGAAATGGAAAGCAATTTTATTTCCAGCATTAAAGATCAAAATGAGCGAGTTTGATAGTGAAGAAAGTTTTCAGACTCTGCCAACTGAGCAATTGGAGACGTAGCTGGAGAAACCCCAGGAAACACTGAACGGGCACTCTCCTGTTTCACAAGAACAGCACAATCATTTTTCATATTACTTTTCACTTTGGCTTGTTAACAGCCTTCAGGTAATTCAAGGTCTGATATCTCTTTACCATCATGATAGAGATTATCACAGATCTTGTGAAATCTAGCTTGTGTGTAAAACATAGACCAGGAAGTTTTATATTCTTATCACAATAGCATGTCTCTGAGATTCTAATAATTGGCAGCAACAAACCTCAAAGACATACTTAGTGCTAATATTATCTCAGAAAAAAATCAAGCCATTTTAAGATTAAAATTTACATTGTGCAATGTTTCTTTTATAAATGAAATTAACAATATGTCTGTGTGTGTCACATGCAGGCCTCATGTTTGGGACACCAAACTTCTGAGATGATATAATGTAACTTGCCTAATGTTAGATATATAACCTTAGTAAGATATTTATTTGCTGCTCAGTTTAGAGTAGACACATATCTCAATTGCTGGCAGCATTTTACAGACCAGCTGGAATGTGATAATAGTTAAATAATAGTTAAATAATAGTTGACCTTTGGTCTAAACTGTCACTGGAATTTGAACTTCTTAGATGATGACTTCTGATTTCTTTTAATCAAATTACCAAGTCTCCTTGTACCAAAGAAGTTGAATATATAATACTTCCTTAATTTTACAGTAGCCTATATCTATATTCAAAATTGACCAGTTTTCTTAGGATATAACCAAAAGAAACACTGTAGTTGTTTAATATTCTGAAAATCCAGGATGGGAGGAATTTCCAGAGGATTTTATTATGGGTAATGTAATTGCATGCTGGTGATAGATTTGCAATATCTGCATTATAGCTAAAGTCCTTCTAACCTAACTTTGTTTCCATTGTGTTTAATTATATATCTATACCTATTTAAATTAGGTAACATTCATTTTTTCTGTGGAGGTAAATGCTCATGTTTGAGGCAGAGTATAAGAATATTTAAAAAAATGTATATCAATAGATAAACAATACATAATGACAATAGAAACAGAAAGTCATTTAAAATGTTTCAGGCAATTAAAAATTATGTTTTCAGAAGCCACACAACTGTAACTCGCCACCTAGGAAAATTCTGGGTATACAATCTGTCTTCAAAGCTGCTGTTACTAATGACTCAGGTTATTTCTTAAAACGTAAGAAAGATGAACTTGAAAAATCTCACAAATCAAATGAAAAGGAAACCCTTATGCCTAACTCATCAAAGCACATATATGAATTGGGGCAGAACGTACATGTATAGCAGATCCAATATCTTCACTTATTGAAGAAAATCAGCACACACAGCCTTGAGACAAAAGGAAAATGGTCATAGATAACTTGAAGGGTTTTGCCTTATAGACTCTGAAGGCCACTAATATGCATTGATTTCAGAATCAGTGGCTACTGACAACCTAGTGTTCACTAAATTTACATAGTTTTCACAGTACAATAAACACTCACTGGTACTTCTAAGAAAACCGATTCTACAACACTTAGCAAATAGCACACACTCGGTTGCTATGTTGCTTGGAAGTGCAAGATGCAATCGTCCCTTGGGCAATTCTGAAGATGATTACCAACTTTCTTTTGAAATACCCAGGATAGGCTTTATAGTTGTTGTGGCTATGATAGGCTGAAATCTTAAACCCTTGCCACTTAGTTTCATGTACATTAACCACAGTTAGATTAATTTAGGACAATATGGCTCCAAGAAGAAATTTTTAAGTTCAAGTCATGCATTCGTACTGGAATTTCTACCCATTTCATCAATATTCCTAACTCCCACCTTTAGGATCTTCAAAGTATTCATAATGTCCAGATAACGTGCACAGGTCAGAGCCACACCTTTGCATCAATTGGACAACACTGCCCTCTAGTGTCAGAACGTAGAGAATTAAGCTCAGCAGCAAGTTTACTACCTGATTAAAACACGTCTTCCTCTTGGGCACTATCAGAATAATTTCAAGAAGGGGGAAGACGAGAAAGGGGGAAAAGAGAGAAGAAGAGGGAGAAGGCAGAAGAAACTGAATGTAGCCAGAATCAGTATTCCTCTAAAATAACTTACTAGCTTAACACAATCTAATGAAGAGGGTGTCCTTTTTGCCCCCCTTTGAAACACATTTTAAGAAAATCTTCCATTTACAGATTGTGAGCTTTTCAATCTTTGGATCACAGAAACACCGACTCTACTTTTAAAATCTGTCTACCCATCCTCCTCTGGGATGCACGTTATGGGACAAGATTCTCTAAGAAATGAGAAGAATCTTCTGTAGAATGTCTTCTCACCTTTCATTTTCTCTGATCATATGAGTTACAAAAGTAAGATAAAAGTGTTCTAATCTGTGTAATATTTCTTAGGTTCAGTGTAGGAATAGAAGATGAGGGAACAATCTCAGAAACTTGAGCGGCTGTCTTAAGCCATCTGTGCATATACGACAGATAGCTTAATTGAATATTTTCTCATGTATGAGTTTCCCGGAGGTGAAACCCTTCCTTTCATTTACCCAGAGAGGTAGCTGAGCTATTGTGCTTAAACCTCTCACAGATTTATTGTGTTATTCAAGTTTGACAAACTGGATTCTTTAAATATGTAGTGCAGGTGCCAGATTTCTTGGAGTCAAAATTCATGTCTATTAAATTAAGTCTATTAAATGTTAGCTGGTGTCAAATTATTGATAACACAGTGCATGCACATTACTTAGTAACAGCAGAAATGTGTCTGTTTCTGTGCTTGCATTTCTTGCCTGCCTCCTCTTCCTGTGAATTCCCTTTCTGAAAGGTTCAGATACAAACTCTAGTGCAGACTTTGGAGCCAGCACAACCAATGACTGAAAGCAACTCAAAGCAACACTTTGTCGGATGAGTAGAGCTAAATTCAGTACCTGGGAGGTGGACAGCTCCTTGTAGGCGCTGTAGGTAAGGTCTCAACCCGGTTGGAGCTTTCAGGCTCTTAAAAGTGGTCACTCACACATCCCTACATCCCTAGCTGGGTTACTTGCTTGGGTTTCAAAGAGAAATGCTCTCTCTCATTCTCAATCTCATTCCCCTCTCCCTCCCTCCCTCTCTGTCTCTGTCTCTGTGTCTCTGTCTCTCTCTCTCTCTCTCTCTCTCTCTCTCTCTCTCTCTCTCTCTCTCTCTCTCTCTCTCTCCCTCCCTCCTTCTTACACATACATTCCAGCATCCCATTCTTACATACTTAGCCCTTCTCTTTCACTTCTCAAATTAATTTAAATCAGGTTTTCGAACAATTCTGGGAGTCTATGTATAAAGGAGTTAGATTACAGAAGCCAACGGTAGAGGAGGGTGTGGTTTCCATAAAGAACTCGACAGAACATTCTTTCTGTGCTGTTGAGAGGGTACTGCAAACATAAAAAGGATAAGGGAATGTAAGTATTTTTGCTTGGGCTGATTTAACCCTACACCTTTTCTAAAGATAGTCTTGGTCTTTGTGAGTCCCAAGTTGAGCTTCTCTCATATGGCTATTTTAATTACACTTAAAAAGTTTTGAACATCTATATCCATGACTCTTATTCATGTGTGTGCATGTAATATGTAGAATTCTTCTATTTCTTAAGATTATTAATATTTAAATTATATATATGTGTGTGTGTGTGTATGTATGTATGTCTTTGTGCCTGAGTAGAGATACTTATGCCACATGCATTTAGTGTCAAGAGAGGCCAAAAAAGGGTGTCAGCGTTTCTGGAAGTGGAGTTACAGATGATTGTGAGTTTCCTGATATGTGAAGTAAATTCTTATCTTTAATAAGTGCAGGAAGTGCTCTCAAACACTGAGCTCTTTCTTTAGTCTCAAGCCTTGAGCATTTTTAAAGGAATAAAATGTTATAGTCATTTTCCATCTCTCAGTGTCTCTTAGTATTCTTCATCCTAACAGGTATAACTGTCTTATTTTTAAGTCTATTATGCTATTTTCTATGTGGTGGTGATACTTCTAAATGGATAATGTAGCTAATTATAAATCATAGAATGAAAAAAAAAAACAAGAAACAAATAAAAAACCTGGACATTTTTCAAACCAGCAAGAAATAAATTATATCATGATATAACAATGAAAACTGTATCAATATTAACGGAAAGTTCTATGGTAGATTATTTTCCCCCATAAAATTAAGCAGTGCAGAATAGGGCTTGGCTACAGTTAATCATATTTGGTTTTCTTAAAAACACTACTTTATTCACTATAAGCAATTAAAAGGCATTTTTCTTTTTCTCTAATACAGAGACAATCAACCTAAGACTTTTTTTTTTAAGTATCTACTACCTATTAAGAAAAGTACTTTTAAATGGCTAAAAGGGAACCAGAATACCAAATTTTAGTGTATGAAGAACAGATATAAACCAAAAAAAAAAAAAAAAAAAAAAGTAAATCATTGGTGTTAGATATTTCATCTGAACAGCTTCATTAAGGTCCAAAGTTTTCCACCTTTAAAAACAACAACAACAACAACAAAAAGTGTCCTTTCCCCATGGGGATGTGCACTGTACATCTTTCCCAACAAGCATGAGTAGGGTTTTAGAATGTTGCCAATGTTAAGTTCTTCAGTATCTAAAATTGAGAACAATAATATTACCGTGGCAATGGTGCATCTGAAAATGTAGTTATGAGTTGTGATGATTCTTTTATCTGAGAAAAAAATCTCTTCAGAAGAAACACCTCCCCTAAACTAACCACCAGAAGAATGAGGGCTTCTCCCACCGATCAATAGGCCACTCTTGTATTTAGATCCTCTGCTTGGCTTCGGCCTTGAGCATTCCGTAGTTGGACATATTTCTGATAATCATGACCGACTTCGGTGCTTCATGAATTGAAACACAGACAGATACCATCTGGGTAAGGGCACTGACTCAGTTCTCACTGGGAAACAAAGGTGTGTCTCCTCCAACTTAGAAATCAAAACACACTATTTTGTGTGTGAAAGTAGAAAATTCATTGCTGAAGCAAAATCTGTATGCTCTAGTTTTGGAGGCTGTGAAAATGAAACTATCATATTGTTTCTTCATCTCCTTGTATAACACTTTACCATTAGGATCTTCCAATCGACAATCTACATCGTAGTGACCGCCGGGAATCACCTGGAACTCCGGGGTGCGCTTGGTGCAATGAGTGATGTCCTTGTAGCAGCACTGCTTGGCAAAGCCCTGCAGGTCAAAGGTGATCTCGGAGCAGCCGCTCAGAATCAGCAGTAGCAACAGTAGAGCAGGCAGCCTGTAACCCCAATGGCCTGCCGTGGCAGCCCAGTGAGGAGCCTATCCTCAGGGCCTCAATGGAGCTGTGAGACCTCGAAGTATGCTGCAGGCACAACCCTTAGAAGCCCGTGAGCCTTAGTAAAATGTGAGACGAGGGGCCTGCATTATCTTCATTATCGTTCATCAGTTTAGAAATTCCGAGGCTGTGAATAAAATATATTGGTGAAGTTTTTATCTGCAATGCAGGAAGCTTTAGATTCAATCCTGTGTGTGCATACATGTGTGTACATGTGCTTATACATTGTGTGATTTTATGCTTCTCTCTCTCTCTCTCTCTCTCTCTCTCTCTCTCTCTCTCTCTCTCTGTGTGTGTGTGTGTGTGTGTGTGTGTGTTTGTGCATATGAACATATGCCAGGGTTTGAATATATGTGTGTGTACTTGTGTGTGTCACCTGTGTGTGAGTGTGTAGAACTATATTTTTATAATATCTCTGTGTTTTGTCTCTTTGTGTGTATAATAACGACCTCTTTATGGGTGATCATAGAATTTAGAAGAAAACATCATACTACTGGACCTTCTGGGTTTATAGGTTGTTATGAGCCTCCTGAAATGAGTTTGGAAACAGAGGCTAAGTTCTTTGTAAAAACAGCAAGTTATAAATATTAAGTATAGAGCTATCTCTTCAGCAAGTTTCAAGACTTGTAATATATGGACCTAAGCAGCTTTTGCTTTGGTTTTTATGTATATTTAGTAGAAGCACACATGGAATGCGTGGGTATCTGATGCTGTAGTATGGTCAGAAACTGAGAAGAAAATCTCAAGGAAATGGTCAATTTTTTCTTAAGATAATCCGAGAAGTATGTGAATAAATAGGTATCTCTTCTTTCACTTTTTTCACATCAGTGGCAGAATCTCATATGCACAATAATAATAATTACAATATCAGTTCATTACAGGAGCCTCTGCTGGGTGTCTTCCTCATCAATTTCTGCCTTTTATGAAAACATTTATTTTAGGATTTATTTATTTAATTTTTTTCTTTGCATATGCCATATATATGTGTATACCTAACAGGTGTAGAGAGGCTGCCAGATCTCTTAAATCTGGAGCTATATACCATTGTCTACTGTTTAACAAGGGTTCTAGGAATAAATTCAGGAAGAAAAATACAGCAAAATCAGGAGCTGGTTCTTTAAGAAAATCAACAAGTTTGATAAACCCATAGCCAGACTAACTAGAGGGCACAGAGAGAGTATCCAAATTAACAAAATCCGAAAGTGGAGACATAACAAATGAAACTGAGAAAATTCAAGAAATCATCAGATCCTTCTACAAAAGCCTATACTCAGCAAAATAGGAAAATCCAGAGGATATGGACAAATTTTTAGACATGTACCACATACCAAAGTTAAATCAGGATCAGATAAACCACCCAAACAGTCTTATCCCATAACACCTAAATAAATAGTAGAAGTAATCATCAAAAGTCTCCCAAACAAACAAAAAAAAAAAAAAAACAAAACAAATCAAGCAACAACAACAAAAAGCCCAGAACCAGATAAATTCACTGAGAATTCTATCAGACTTTCATATAAGACCTAGTACCATACTGTCCAAACTGCTCCACAAATAGCAAAAGAAGGAACTTGATTATCTCCTACCTTCCAATCCTCAAGGATGTATCTGCTTTTTTTTTCTAGAGCTTTCAGCTGGGTGGTCAAGTTGTTAATGTGTGCTCTCTTCAGCTGATTTGGAGGCGGTGAACACTATGAGATCTTTTTTTGACACTGCTTTCGTTGTATCCCATAAGTCTGAGTACGTTGTACATCATTTTCGTTACATTCTGCAAAGTCTTTCATTTCTTTCTTTATTTCTTTTTTGACCAGGGAATCATTGTTTACCTTCCAAGGGTTTGTGGGCACTAGTCCATGGTAATTTGATAAAATATATGGAATTATTTTGATATTTTTGTATCTGTTGAGGCCTGTTTTCTGAACAACTCTCTCTCTCTCTCTCTTTCTTTCTCTCTCTACATATATATATATATATATATATATACATATACATATACTTATAAACATATATATACATATATACACATACAAATACATACATATATATATATATAACTTTTCTGACATATTTATTAAAAGTCAAAGTCCTATTTTATATATAATACATAAAATTTCTGTCTTTTATAAAGTGTCTAGCCTCTATAAATATATAAGAAAGGGAAGGAACA
Source organism: Micromys minutus (assembly GCF_963924665.1). Taxonomy (NCBI): domain Eukaryota; kingdom Metazoa; phylum Chordata; class Mammalia; order Rodentia; family Muridae; genus Micromys; species Micromys minutus. The sequence continues at coordinate 5,668,874 of NC_137975.1, read as the reverse complement.
CTACGGAACTCATTATTTGAAGCCGAAATTACACTCATACCTAATTCACACAATGACCCTACATAGAAGAAGTAATTCATACAAATTTACCTCAGGATCATCAATGTAAAGACACTCAATAAAATTCTTGAAAATCAAATTCAAGAACATATAGAATCAATCATTCATCATGATTAAGAAAGCTTCATCTTAGGGATGCAGGGATGGTTCAATATACAGAACCATCAAAAAATCCACTATATAAACAAACTCAAAGAAAAAAAAATCACATGATCATCTCACTAGATACTGAGAAAAAATTGACAAAATTTAACACCTCTTCATGTTAAAAGTCTTGGAAAAATCAGGAATCCAAGGCCCATAGCTTAACACAGGAAAATTGATATACAACAAACCAGTAGCCAACATCAAGATAAATGTTGAGAAACTTGAAGCAATCCAACTAAAATCGGGGACTAGACAGGGCTGCTCACTCTCTCCCTACGTATTTAGTATCATACTAAAAGTCCTGGCCAGAGCAATTAGAAAGAAAAGGAAGTCAGACGGATACAAATCAGAATGGAAGAAGACAAAATGTCACTATTTGCCAATAATATGACCCCAAAATTCCACCAGAGAACTCCTAGAGCTGATGAACAATTTCAGCAAAGTGGCTTGTTATAAAACTAACTCAAATAATAAAAATCCAAGCAAATCAATAACCTTCATCTACTCAAAGGATAAACATGCTGAGAAAGAAATTAGGGAAAGATACTCTTCACAATAGTCACAAACAATATGAAATACCTTGGTGTGGATCTAACTAAGCAAGTGAAAAATCTTTATGACAAGAACTTCAAATCTCTGAAGAAAGAAAAAAAAATAGAAGATTATCTCAGAAATTGGAAGGATCTACCATGCTCATGGATTGGAAGTGTCAATGTTGTAAATATAGGTATCTTGCAGAAAGCAATCTACAGATTCAACGCACACCATCAAAATCCAACTCAATTCTTTATAGAGTTAGAAAGAGCAATTTTCAAATTCATTTAGAATCATAAAGAACCCTGAATAGCAAAAACTATTCTCAACAACAAGAAACCTTATTCAGAAATCACCATCCCTGACCTCAAGCTGTATTTCAGATCAATTGTGACAAAAAAAAAAAAAAAAAAAAAAAAAAAAAAAAAAAAAAAAAAAAAAAAAAAAAAACAAAACAAAAAAAAAAAAAAAAACCCAAAAACAAAAACAATGAAAAAACTGTGTGACATTGATACAGAGACAGGCATGTAGATCAATGGAATAAAATTGAGATGTAGAAATGAACCCACACAACTATGGTCACTTGATCTTTGCAAAAGGAGCTAAAACTCTCAATGGAAAAAGGTCAGCATCTTCAACAAATGGTGCTGGTTCAACTGGCAGGCAACATACAGAAGAATGCAAATTGATCCTTTCTTATCTCCTTGACAAAGCTCAAATTTAAGTGCATAAAAGTCCTCCACATAAAACAAGGTACACTGAAACTAATAGAAAAGAAGGTGGAAAAGATGTTTGGACACATAGGCACAGGAATAATTTCTTAAACAGAACACCAATGACTTGTGCTCTAAGATTTAGAATCAACAAATGGGACAAAATTAAATTGCAAATGTTTTGAAAGGGAAAAACACTTTTAAGAAGACAAAATGACAGTCAAAAGATTAGGAAAAGATCTTTGCTAATCGTACATTTGATCTAGTATGTAATATATACAAAGAACTCAGGAAGTTACACTTTAGAGAATCAAATAATCCTATTAAAATTGGAATACAGAGCTACACAAAGAATTCTCAAATGAGGAATATTGAATGGCTGAGAAGCACCTAAAGAAATGCTCAACACTGCAAAACTCCACCAAATTGGCCTGAGTCACTTTATAAAATCATGGAAACTGAATGGCCCACTATTGCATGAAAAATGAATCAAGATAGAAATCAAGAAAAAAAGACAACAAAACACACATAATTTTTTTTTCATTAGAAGCAGAAAAGACCTTAGACAGAAGCCAGCATGATAATAGTCCTAGAGATCTTAGGAATACAAGAAATATATCAAAAGATAATAAAAGAAGTTTACATCAAGCTTTTGGTCAACACCACATTAAATGGATTAAAGCAATTACTTAAACCATAAACAAGGCAAGGATGTTCAATTCTGTATATCTATAATCAGTATTCCCTCTCACTGGAGACTGGAACAAGGGGAGTAAAGGCTGTATGAATCAGAGTGGACAGAGAACATGAATAGAACTTAATCATCAAAGCAGGGCAGAAGACAGAAGTGGGAAATTTAGGGTCTGCATAAGCCTGCATCGGTCCCTTTGACTATATGTTATGACTGTTAGCTTGCTGTGTTATGATGTTCCTAACAGTAGGAACATGCATGTCTCTTAATCTTTTGTCTGCTCTTATGAACCTTTTCCTCAAATTGGGTTGCCTTGTCCAGCCTCTGTATGAAAGATTTGCCTCTTCTAATCTTATCTTGTTTCGTCCTCTGTGGCTGTCATTCATGTAGGTCTGGTCCTTTGTTTTGTTGTTGTTTAGAGGAAACATAGTTAGAGTTGATAAGAGGGAGGAAAATGGTGGAGTGTTCAACCAGAAAGACTTGAGGGGGAGACTGTGTTTTAGAGGTATTCTATGAGAAAAAAAAAAGAAAAAACTATGTTCAATAAAAGTGAATAACAAATAAAGTTGTTGTAAAAGTAGAATTATCTTGGCTGAATATCGTATGTTTTAACGATGTGCACCTGCCCTGTAATGTTCTCTCTATGCCAGACCATTTCCAGCATTATGTCTCATCCTTGGTCATACTGGTTGCCTCTGAATGAGCTCCTAAAAGCAGACAAGTTTACATAAAAGATACAAAATTTCACTTCTCCATTAGTTTCTGTTTTCTGGGTTTCCAGTTCTCTTCCAGGCCTGAACTTCTAACACTGTGTGGCTTCCACTGTCACAAAACACTGTTTCATTTTCTGTTTATTTTCAGGTCCCTGGCTGTGCATGCAGTGTGAAAAACTTGATCCTTTTCATCTGATACTTTCCACTACTCCCATTAAGCACTAGGCAAAAAAAGTCAATGCAAATAAACTGGTCCAGACAGTAAGACACAGACAAAAAATTAAAATGAACACTTTAAATGTTCATGGAGAGTGAAAATGATGCAAATCCAGAGCTAAACATATCTTTACATAGTTCCAGTCCTTTGAGTATTCATTCATTTTATTTTATTTGTCTAATCCCAAATTCTCCTTACTAATAGGTTAACAATTTGAAATATATTACCTAAGTAGTCACTAAGTTTCTATTAAACCAAGTGCTAATAATATCAACAGACAGTATAGAAAATCTGAATAAGAGGTTTTGCACTTGATATAAACTTCCTTCATTTGTAATCTGTCTCCTCTCACAGAAGCCAGGTCAGTTTCTCTCTCCTTCTCTTCCTCTGCTCCTCTCCTTATCTTGGCTGTTGACTGCATGGCAGCTACATTAAGAAATCTATAATTTTAAGCAAAAAATGTTTAAAATCTTTACATGTATCTTTGTTTTGCAAAATAAAGTCGTTTTCCTTTTACTAAAAAAAAAAAAAAAATACCTACAAGTAAACCTTGTCTTCATGATACTTTGTAATATTCAGTAAAGTAACATTAGCAGTTTTATAAAACAAGTAAATTAACCAAAATTTGGACAATTAAATCAAGATTATACATATGTTTTATGCTTAAAAACATAATAATATAGAAATAGTTTTTGTGAAAAAAAAACTAAGGTAATGAGCAACAGGAAGACAAGGTTTTCCTGTGGGTGGTGTATTGACATCTGTAATCTTTTTATTTGGTCTGGTTTAATTTTTTTATAAGAGGACAAAATAGAACACTGTAACTTTGGGAAATAAATGAACATATGCCAGTTCACACGAGGTAGAACACTGAGATCTGATCAAATGAACGACTCCAATGAAGTCTACTTTTATAAGCCAGTAAGTTTATTGGGGTTCTTTAAAGAAGCATGTATGAAAAACTACAGGCAAAAATGTATCTCACTAGCCAACTAGAGAAAGTGAATAATGAATTTCAGAACCCAGAGAGTGATCTTGTCTCAGAAATAAATAAGAGATAACTCCTGAGAAACAGGACTTGAGTTCATGTATGATCTGCACACATGTTCATACACATATGCATGCATGTACATATATATGCAGCATCTGAACACACACATGCACACGCACACACTGTTCATTCACAAACATAGATTCACACAAAGATTCATGTCCCTTACCTGCCACTCATGTCACTTTTCTTAGCTCTTATGGAGCTATAGCTAACAAAACTAATACTGTATTTCCAGCTTCTTTTTGGTTCAAGGAAAAAAAAATAACAATGACATTCCATGGCCCTCTATTCATCTGCTCTGCTGACATGTGTGAAAGAAAGAATGACAGAGAAATCTAACAAGTCAAGACACTACATGCCGTCTAAGTTTCTGGCCTTTTATAAAATTCTTACAATTTTTATTTCAGTCTTTGAGTCTCCAGTGAAGAGCTTCTGATGTGTGCTGGCTTTTTGCCATTGATGCCCTGTGGTTTAACCTCGAGGGGTCAATTGCAATGTAACCAGAGAATGCATGGAGACACAGAAAAGAAACTATTCCCTAACACATTTGGCAGCACAAAGACTTGAAAAATATTCTAAGATGAGAGTATGTCCTTAAATTAGATGCTTTCATATGACAGGCCTTTCACATGTGCTAAGTACTGTGACTCCTCCTTCATACTGTGATATTATAAAGCAATATTTTAGTTCTAAGGAGCAGATACTTATCTATGTGGCCTATAGCAAGTCTCTTGAGCTCCCTGGCTCTCAGCAAATGATCCCTAAATAAACAATACTCACCTAGCTTTGAGAACCTGACTATGAAATCATATATGAAGCTCGAAAATAGACTCCTGATGTCTTCATATTCTGTGTTTGCAGCACATCTCCTTAGCAAGGAAGACAGGTGTGTCAGAAACTACAGGGTGAACAATGTCACTGAATTATCTGAAGCTCTTTCAAGTCTTGTTTCCTTTAGAAACCCCCAGGACTTTTCCATTTCAGATATAAATTTCTTCATGCTGTCACTTAAATGTGTCTGTACAGTTGACCTGTGTTGATAACTTTCATCTTTTTTTTCCAGGACTCTAATTTGCAATAAACATGTTGACATAGTAAATATAGCTCCGTCTCAGTCCTGCAGCGAAACACAGTAAATGCTAATAGATAGACAAATGTACTGACAGCTTTGACTGCTTTCTGAACATCTGCTTCATGCAAGATAACTTCCCTAGTACGAGAGGAAACATTGGGATATCTGTCAGTTCTGTTTTCAAGGGTTGTGCTGTATTATAATAGTTCATTTCAATTTATTTTTTATTATTTTGAATCTTGTTTTAATTTTTGAAAATTGCATGTGTGTGTACGCGCATACGTGAGCACAGATGTGTTCACGCATGTTTATTCACAGACACCAAAAGTGAGTTCTGAATCTTCTACATCTGGAGTTATAGCTTTTTAATGAGTTACACAAAATGAATGCTATGAACAAAACTTTCAACAGCAGCATGAGCTTTTCACCACTTAGTCATCTCTACTTTCACTCCTCCTATGATCACCCCTCCCCCTTTTCTTATCCATCCAATTGTATCTTCATCTCTAACTTATTAGGGCATCGTGCACATCATGTCCTGCCAATATATTCTTCAATGTGTGGACTTCACCAGGGAAAGGTAAACCTACAAGTGGTTACACCCTTAAAGAAAACTGATAGTTCCTCTCCCTGCAGCTATTAGTGGCTAATACCTCTTCAACTAGATGTGAGACACTGTGTCTGTTTCCCTGTGCATGCTAGGATTTTGTCCAGCTTGTGCTTGCACAGGTCAGGTGCAACTTTATCAACTGCCAAGATCATGTATGTGCAGCTTCCCTGCGGTGTGTGCTGTGAACATGTAACTCTCTGCCTCTGGCTCTTCAAATCATTTACCTACCTATAAATATCACTGAGTCTTGGCGGGAGGAATTGTGAACATCTCATTTAGATATGTTCATTTTTTTTTCTATGCTCAAATATATACAGGAAACACTACCTTCTGTGTTAGAGCACTGCATGCAGATGACTAGAAAATAAAGAGGACAAAACCAAGTCTTCCATGAACCAAGAAAGTAGGGCCCCTTCTTCATGTCACTGGACCTTCTATTCATCATTCAGTAGTCAGGTGTCATTGCTTTGTGAAGATTCTCCCCAACTGTAAAACTGTCTGAAGCCCTAAAGTTTCATATAAAAATGTAATGGTATACATATGTAATCATAACACTCAAGAGACTGAGGCAAAGAATACAATATTTATGAGTATCCTGGCTGTACATAGCAAGCCCCTCCCCCAAAAAAGCAAGATTTTAGGAGAATTAACTTCTAAACAAAATGCACATGTTAAGTGCTTATATAATGAGCATACAGATATGAAGATGTTTACTTATTTGTCTTATAAGCAAGCAGATTTATTCAATAACTGGTGAATATATTCCTATTTTTTGATAACAAAAATGGTAAATGTCATGCATTTTATCAGAGATATTGTGGAAGACCAGTACTTAATAAGAAAATAAATAAAACCCACAAACCAGAACATCTTTTATGTCTCCTAATTTGTACTAGCAGACATTCATGAATTTATCAGTTTTCTTGTATTTTTTTGATTGTTAGATATTTTTCTTGATTTTGAACTGGTTTTATTTTCCATGAGAATTCATGTACTTGTTTTATTTTCAGAAACTAATTTAATAATATTATAGTTTATAAGAAACAAAATATGAGCCTTTATTTTTATTTTCATAATAAAACCATAATGCTTAGGCAGAAGTGTATCCCTTTAATGAATGTGGCTAAACCACTAGAGTACACTTGTTATCCTAATGGCACAGTGAGAAACAAATGCCCCAATTGACAAATCACTGCTTTTTTTTTTTTTTTTTTTTTTTTTTTTTTTTTTTTTTTTTGTTGCTGGTTTTAAGGTGAACTGGGGTAATAGAAAATGTGAGGGACAAAGCAAATGGAAAGATGACACTGAAGTGACCAATTCCTGCAGGGGCAAGAAGAACAACTACATCACATCATGCAGGGCCACTAACAGAGCTGTCATCGGTCAGAGGCTGAAGAAGTACAGGGAAAGCATAGGGCCAAGTTACTGTTTGTAGGCTTATGTGTGCTTGTGTGCATGTGTGTGTGTGTGTATGAGAGTGTGTGCACATGTATGTATGTTTGATGGTTGTGGCATAAATAAAAAATGTTCTCCTATAAAATCATGTATTGGAAAGCTTGGTCCCCTGTGGGAGACCAGCTCAGTCAAACAACAGGGCAGAAGCAAGGATTGAAAGAAAAAGGAGACAGTTTAGTCAAAATTGTAACACGACTTTGGCCAGTCCTGAGGCTGAAAGAAGCCTTTTTTAATTCAGTTCTCTTTTAAACCACTTTAATTACAAGCAGAAAGATAACATCAATTCTGAATCAGGGAACAAGCAAGTTAATAATCAAAAATCTTGTAAACATCTTTCTTGAGGGCAGGTGGTGTGAGATCAGGGACAAAAGGGTGTCCCAAGAGACAAAGAGAATGCCACACCTACATCCCCTGAGCCTGCCAAGAGCTACAAATGTAAAAGTTCTTCCCTGAGCTACAATTATAGATGTTCTTCCCTGAGCTTCAAATGCAAATGTTCTTAATCCATGCCAGTTTCCTGAGTATAGTGCCAGAGTCAGGTTTCTGCCTTGATTAGCTTCTAAATGTCCCTGGTGATGTAAAAAATTCCCATCACCAACTGTCCAGTGGCACCTAAATGGTCTACACAGTCCCCTATGGTGCTTTATAGAGAGGTTATGAAACACTGTTATGATTCTACTGTAGTAGTGATTCTAAAGGCTTAGAAGGATTGAAGCCATCTTTATTTCCTGCTCTGAAACTCGGTTTCTTGTTTGTAGATAAAAGTGTGGGAAGCATATTGTGTAGGCCACCTATTACCATACCTTCCTGTCATCATGAACATTCCTTCCTGAATCATGAGCCAAATCAGTATCTTTCTTCTGTAATTTGTTTTTCATAATATGTTATCATAGCAAGAGGAGAACATATATACCATTTATGAATGTGGAGGTCAGAAGACAGCCTTGGCTGTTGGCCTCAACTTTCAGATTGTTTGAGACAGGAAGTCTTGTTGCTCACTACTGTATTCCATATGTCAGCCAGTGCAGGGACTTCCAGGGTATCTTTCTCTTTTGTCTCCCATGTTAGCACAGGAGCAGTGTATTATATATTCATAGTGTACTTGCTGGTTCAGTGTCAACTTGACACAAGCTAGAATTATCAAAAAAAAAAAAAAAAAGGAGCCTCAGTTGAGGAAATGCCTCCATGAGATCTGGCTATAACACATTTTCTCAACTAGTAATCAAGGAGGGAGGACCCAGCCCATTGTGGGTGGTACCATCCCTGGGCTGGTAGCCCTGGGTTCTATAAGAAAACAAGCTGAGCAAGCCAGGGGAAGCAAGCCAATAGGCAACATCGCTCCATGGTCTCTGCATCAGTACCTGGACCTGCTTGAGTTCCAGTCTTGTCTTCCTCTGGTGATGAACAGCGATATGGAAGTGTAAGCTGAAAAAAACCCTTCTTTTTCCAACTTCCTTTTTTGTCACTATGTTTTGTGCAGGAACAGAAACCATGAAATAGCACATACTACTACATCTGACTTTATGTGTGTTCTGATAAAAATCAATCAACATGTTCATTTTTCAACACCATATTTTATGGATTCTTTGGGAACTTCACATCATGCACCCAAACCACACTTATTTTCCAGTTATTACATGCTCCCGTGATTAACCCAAACCTTATTCCTAAGCCATCTCTCCAGGGAATGACTTGTGATGTTTCCCCATGTGTGCTTTTGCCAGAAGGAATAAGTGAGGCAGTATAGACAGACTTCAAAAAACTAGCTTGCAAATTATAATTGATCTGCAACACAAGAATAGTTCTAAGTTTCCAGACTCATGACCATATGGGTGACAGTATTGCAGTGGTTGGGGTGTGAGATCATGAAAAGAGAGGTTAAAGAGTAGAGTTTGTATATTAGAGAGTGGTTTCATGTAGAAAATTGGGCTTTGGATGGCTTCCTTCTTCTGAGGAGAAAACGTGAGTGAAGAAGGGAAGAGAATGAAGATACCATCACTTCATGCAATTTTTGGATTTTTAGCATCTCAGATTAGTTAGCCAATTGTATGTGAGGCTTCTTTTGCTTACAGAGGGAAGAATCAAGAAAAGTGCATGACTGTTCACTGGAAACATTCATTGCAGTTGGAAGAGAGATAACATCCAGATTCCTAGCCATCTGAAAATTTCTCTACATATGCTTGAAAAATAGACAAAGGGGCACTCAGAATTTCTCATTGCATATCTTTCTGTCACAAAACTGCATATTGTGGAGAAGGAAAGCATCACATTTTTATTTTGGTTTTTACTTCTCTGATGCTCATAACATTCCTCAGACATATTAATCTGTATAGCATATGAAAGAAAATGATATTACCTGATGTGTCCCAAACTTAAATATTAATAGACTGACTTACAGATTCTGATGGTAAAGCATGAATTTTATTATTCTTTCCCATAGAGTTCCTCCTACATTATTCTTTTCTTTCTACCAAAATTATGACATATGATCAATAAGTACATATCACTTTCTTTGCCTTATAAGATAAGTGTAGATAATAATGTTTAACAAAACCACTGATTCAAAAGTCTTGAGGATAAAAATATCATTAACTAAGGCATGGTTTCTACTGTCAAATCCTGTCTCACTTCATAGTGAATAAATATAGAACCACAGATTACCTTAAACTTGGAGACTAACATTCATCTTTTTTCTAGAAATGGTAAATGAGTTTTGACAAAATAGTACAATTAAATTACCTTCTGCTAATACTGGAAAATAAGGATTGATATGAAAGTAAATAGTATGCAGTTGATGTCAACATACACTGGAGAGAAGTTAGTTAAGTGTGAATGTTAAGCTGTCAAAGGAGAAAGGACACTAAATTGTCTTGAACTGTAACTCTATCTCAATGTGTCTGTGTCCATGAATATGTTTGATGTTGAACAGGAAGTTGTTTGTATTACTGTAGTATAATATTTCAATATTTGTTCAGTAAAGCTTTGTGTCCATTAAGAGAAAAGGTGCTTAACAACATGACTTGTTTTCACGGGACATGGAAATCAAAGATTGAGTTGACATCAAAGTCACAGAATCTACAGAATTTAAGATTTGGGAGCTCCAGAGATGCTCAGTGGACAACAGAGCTTGCTAGTCTATTGTGAGGACCATAGATCAGTTTCCAGCACCATTTCAGGTTACACACACACACACACACACACACACACACATACATGCACACACACACACACACACACACACACACACACTCCTGTATACAAAAAGATGAGGATAAAAGAAAAATATTTTTAAATGAATTTGTGTTAGGGGTTAAGGAGATAGCTCAATCACTTACAAGCATATAGATTTAAGTTTAATTACTGTGTGAAAAATAAAACCTGTGGTAGAAAACATATGTAGTCTCAGTGCTAGAAAGATTGGAACAGATACATTCCTTAGTTTCACTAAACATCCAGGTTACCTGAATGGCTAAGAAAATACTCTGATTCAAAAATCAAGATGGGTGGCATCTGAGAAGAAATGACATTTAATGTTGTCCTCTGTCCTCCATATGCACTTGCACACTTGTATATAAGCACACATACACACACATGGATGGATTCACTTACTCACATAATCTCCATCCCTCCACAAATAAATTTGAATAAAGGATGACCTAAATGCATGATGTTATTAGGCAAATGTACAAGGGGAAACAAGATTTGATAGTGGTCTCTTGACTGCAATGTTTATGATGCTCATGATAGTTACCTTATGTGATTTGAGATTAGAAAATACACCAAATATATTCTATGAATGACTTCAAATGCTCATCAGATAAGTCAAATCCTCCACTGTCTGCCAGGTCAACTTATTCTAAGACAAAAATCAACTTGTATAGTAAATTACAGAGTGTCACAGAATCCTAACAACTAATTTTTACTGAAGAATATTTAACAGTATCTTCATGTATCCACTGGAAGATCAGTCCTCATGTTGATTTTTCCTGTGTGAGCAGTCCCCAGAGATTTGGCTGTGTTTATTATCAGGAATAATCTTGCTACATTTTGAAAATGAAAATTGTTTTTTCATACAATCTCTGTGCTTGGCAGCCATTTAGAGAAAGAAGTGGTGACATTTTAAACTAACTACAGAATTTATAGAATGATCATACTCATTACAGAGATAGAGCCACTTACTTCATTTTAGGAGATACATGTCATAACAAGAAAATATTTCTGCATTTGGGGTTTACTGTGCCATAATATATTGCTTCAGCCACTAGTTTCTTATCAACCAATAATGATCCAGTACAACTATGGGAAACATCATTCATAGAGCTTGATGCAGGAAGACGTCCAGGAAAAGTGCAATATTATAGATGTAATTTTCAAGCCTGTGTTGATCATGAAGGTTTTATTTTTATTTTTTATGTTCACTTTTGTTTATGTGAGTGTATATGATTTTACACGAATCACTTTCCATGGTGGCCCAGATAAGATACCAGCTTTCTTCTAAGAGTTACAGAGAGTTGTAGCTGCTGGGATCTGAGCTCTGATCCTCATTAAACAGGAGTAGGTACTTTAACTGCAAACAGTCACTACAGCCCATGGGTTCATTTGAAGACACAAAGCCAAGAAGAATCGCTGATTTTACTTTTAGAGTCACAGATAACATCCAGGAATTGTGCTGGGAGAATTCGAATCCACTGACTGGCTGAACAGAGGTTAGTATTTGCTTATCTCTGGCAATCCTTTAATCATCCTATTATCCTATTTCAGTTCTTACCTGAAGCTATATTGGGAGCTGGGAAGATTTCTCAATATATAAAAGTAATCAATGACTAATCATGAGAACCCGAGTTCAAGTGCACAGAAACAGGTGTGGTCAGGTGCATACCTTTATGCCTGACACTGTGGGAGCCAGGTGTAGGAGGTTCTGTTAGGCTTGCTAGCTGGAAAGCTCTAGATAGAGTTAGAGATGGTATTTTGGGGGACTAAGGCAGGGAATTGAAAAACAGGATGTTTTCTGGCCTCTGTGTTAATATCTGTACACATCACAGACACTGCACAAGGATAAGCACATGTACAAACACACACACACACACACACACACACACACACACACACACACACAGACACAGACACACACACACCCCTCCAGGACAGATCTTTTATATTCTACTTATGTGTTTCATCTGCTTCTTCCTTCTGATGTGGGGAAGTTTTGGTTCTTGGTAGTTAAATAAGTGGTACATTTGGACTTAAAACAGAACTATATTTTTTTCTGTGCTAATCAATTATGCAGAGAAGCTGAACTGATAAGTGGGGACATTTTGCCTTGTTTTATATGATATGACATGGGTAGCTTCTTTCTTACAGCAGGGTCTGAGAACTAGGTAGCTGATCAGTCTATGACAGTGAATTCTGAAACTGTCCCAAACTAAGTGCTAAGTGTAGCAGGTCATAAAATAACCATTTCTCTACAAAAACACACATGTATACACACACACACACACACACACACACACACACACACACTCACACACATACAAACACACACACACACACACACAAACACTAACATGTTCACAAACAGGTTTATACACATTTGCATGCCTGTACAAACAGATGATGGATTAGTTTCTATGCTAATTCTACTGGCCAGGATTCTACTGGTAGGTGTTGAGATGTTTCTGTAAACTGAATGTGAATAGAAGCAAGACTGAGCACTGTTGTTTACATCTCCTGGCAGCCACTTCAGACAGCTAAGAAACAGCTTTGACAGATTTCTATGAAGCAGACAGGAAGCCGGGTGAAAATAGAACATTGAACAATGGCCCAGTGAGCACATTCTGAATGGCTTTGTAGTTAAGTATTAAATGTATGTGGAGTTCTGTAATTTCCTTTATAAGAACACAAAGGAACAGTCACTCTAAGCTGAAAATCTCTACTTAGAAGGTGAGAAAACTGAGTGAGTAATAGACCATTTCTGTTCACAGCTGACATTTGCCCCTGAGAGTTTAATTCAACTGCTATACAATGACCCTATAAAGCCATGAACAGTGTTAAAATCTCGCTATGTTTCCTGTGATTGAATCCTCGTGAGCTTGAAACAGAATAGAGTAAACTAGGGTTGTGCTGACCCTTCCTCATTTTAGAGAATTACAGAACAATTTTGTCAACATCAGTTTAGAGATTCCGCTTTATCAACCAGGATTAGAATGCATCATCTGGAAACAGAAGCAGGTGGGGATGGAAGGCAGCAATCATACTTAGGGGGCTGTATCTGCAGGCCGCCTGACCTCACAGCAAAAAATCGTTATGTGCTATGGTTAATGCAATTTAATGGTGCACTCCTCTGATTGCAGCAGAACTCACCCTGTACTGAATGCTGAAAGCATACTCAGAGCCATGCACAGAAGAGACACTTTGTTTTTTAGATGTTTGGCATCACATTCATTGCCTAGTCTTTCTTTGGTAGATGATGATTTCTATCTGGATTTCTCTTTCTTGCTTTCCATCTCTACTCTTCTTCTAATTAGCTGTCCTTGATCTAAAATCATACAATTTAATCTATATTACACATCCCAAATTTAATAATTTGTATTTCAAAATGCATACTCATTTAATTAAAAAAAACTCTTTGTTTCATTTAAGAATGTATTGGGTGATACATCTACCCTTATTTCTAATAACTTTTTTGTCTACGATCTTAGACCATTAATTCCATGAAGGTGATATTTTACTGAAAATATGCTATAGAGGTTCTGATCTCATTCGTTGTAAGTTTGAGACAAAAAAGAGCCACACTGCTCTGCAACCTCCAACACCAATTCTCCCTACACATCACTGCCCTCACCAAATGAAACCCATCAAACACCAAAGCCTCATTCTCCTCTTTGAACATATTTTAGCAACTCGTGGTCTATTTTCTGTCTGTATCATCATTGCTCTTTCATTCTCTCCTTCAATCAGGCTCAAACTCAAATGTTCAGGTTTTGCAGTGGACACCCAGTGGACTATATTGCTAGCTCTCTCTATTCCACAATGTGGCATAAAAAGGAAATGCTACTGTACTAAAATATATAGTTTTAACACTTTTTCTCCACATTTTTCCAAGCTGAATCATATAATGGAACACATAACATGACCATAATGCCTATGCTTTGGATGAAGGTAGGGCATTCAGCAGATCTGAATGAAGTACTATGTGGTGATTATGGGTAAGTCCACTGTCTGTCTATTATTTTTTATTTATTTCTACATTGATAATACACTTATTTCCATGATTTTGCTCAAAAAAATAGTACAGCAATACAAACAACTTGATAAATGGTCTGTGGCATATATACACATAAAATTACTGAATTGTATTACGTCTATGATTGGTTCCATGAAGAATAATAATTTATTCAACTCACCAATTAAGCATATTGTTCAACATTATTACCAAAGCTCAATGACTTCTAGTCTCTCCACATTTGTCAAAACTTGTTAATTTTCTGTTTTTTTAATTGTTTCTATTATTTTTAAAAAGATTTTGGTCAAAATATAGTCTTGAATTTTGTACAATATTTTAAACTTAATTATTTCTGTTTATGTGCTATGTTTCTTTATTGATTATCTGTCTGGATGTTATAGATACTATTGACATACTGTATAGATATCCATTCTCGTATTGTAGAAATATTTATCCTTTCAAGGCTGCCAATATTTTTGTCTATATTTTGTAGCTGATAAAACTTTGATAGCTTGAAAACAGTTCAAGATTATTTTCAATTTTTATAGATTCTCTGTTTATTTACAGTTTTATTTTCAGGGCCAGACCTCCTTTCATCTCATATTAGTTTTTTTTTTTTTTTTTTTTTTTTAACTTTAAACATCTTTAGATAATACTCATGCTTCTATTCAGTTAATATTTGCATTGAAAATGTTTTCAGTCTTTTAATTTTAAAATACCTGTGTTTCTAAATGTTAGATGAATCCTGAACAGAAAGCATACTTTAATTCTTGTTTTCTTACATTTATTTTTTCATGTATTTTTTATGGAATAATTTGAGTAATTTTCATAGAAAGTTCTGATGGCAAATAGTTTGATTTTGTTTTATTGTGTCTTCCATGTGTATCTTTTTGTTGTATATATTACTTATCTTCATTGAAAACATTTTATTCTTTTTTTATTGGATATTCTTTGTATTTACATTTGAGAAATTATCCCCTTTCCCTATTACCATACCCCCTCCTCCGCCCATTGCCTCCATGAAGGTGCTCTCTCTCCCAACCACCCACTGTCAACTCAGTACCTTGGCATTCACCTACACTGGGAAAATGAGCCTTCGCTGGATCAAAGGACTCTCCTCCCATTGGTCCCAGAAAATTATATCCTATGCTACATATGCACCTGGAACCATGGGTCTCTCCATGCAATCTCTCTGGTTGGTGTTTTAGTCTTTGGTAGCTTTGTTGGGTTTGATTAGTTGATAATTTTGTTCTTCCCATGAAGTTGCAAACACTTTCAGCTCTCTCAGTCCTTTCTCTAGTTCCTTCCTTGGGATTACCCATGTTAAGTCCAATGAATACACGCATCCACATCTGTATCAGTATGGCTCTGGAAAACATCATTATTTTTTAAGTAATTTTTATTAATTTATTTATTTTATAAAATATTATTATAGCTCACAAAATTGTTACATAATAATATATGATGAACACACAATTCATCTTTCTTTTTCTTTTTTTCTTTTTCTAAGAAGGACTGTAGCTTCCACATTTTGGCCTTTTTTCTTTTTGAGTTACTTAAAGACTGTGAGGCTTTTATTTATTTATTTATTTATTTATTTATTTATTTATTTATTTATTTATTTATTTATTTATTTGGATATTTAGAGCTTTCTGGGGCCAGTATCCAATTTTGTTTCTTTAATTTCTCTTTCATCTCTGTTTCTGTCTCTGTCTCTGTCTCTCTGTCTCTGTCTCTGTCTTTGTCTGTGTGTGTGTGTGTGTGTGTGTGTGTGTGTGTGTGTTTGTGTGTGTGTGTGTATGTGTTTGTGTGTGTATGTATTAGGTCAAATGGAATTGATTTGTATGGAAATTCTGTTCTTTCTAAGTTTCTTTTGATGATGGTATTCTATCAGAGTAATAAAAAAAGAAAAGTAAGACAGAAAACAAAATTAGGTTACTGGGCTATTGGTATTGCCCATGTTGATGTAGTGAAGATTGTGTAAGATCTTCAGAACTTTGTAATGAAGACACTGAGCACCCAGGACTTAATGTAGTACAGTTTTATGAGCTTGGAAAATAATACTGAGGGCAGTAAAGATGGAGGCTTGGCTTATGACATTTCAGGGGGAAACAAAGACTCTAAAAGGGATTTTTGTATGCAATCTTCAATTAATAAAATGGGGTTCTCATGAGATGGGTTGAAGTATCTGCAACTATTTGGAAGAATTGGGCCTTGTTGACACATAACCTTGACTTTACTGGAAAAAAAAATAATTCTGGTTACTTAAGCCTGAAAGATCAGCTGAAATTAAGAAGTAATTATCATCACTGAGGCAAAATCTTCTGAGATTATTTTCTCGAGTTCAGAACCTAGAAGCTGTATTCCACAGGGATCCAATGCCATATTTTATTGGTCCTCAAACTTTAAAATAGAAAAGAGT
Organism: Micromys minutus; assembly: GCF_963924665.1. Lineage (NCBI taxonomy): Eukaryota > Metazoa > Chordata > Mammalia > Rodentia > Muridae > Micromys > Micromys minutus. Next base: position 5,651,964 of record NC_137975.1, on the reverse strand, counting down.
TGACCAGTTGTTTCTGATATGATGGCATTAAGGAGTCATTTAAACAGCTGAAACTTAGCACCATGTGACATGTGTAGAGGTCCTGAAGTGAGACCATAGTGCCACATTGTTAATAGTGCAGACTCAGTGGCATTTGAGATACTAGTAAATTAAAGACTGTGCATTTGATGACAAGCAAGAACAGTAGCCACTGGGGCATGAGTTGGCATGAATTTATAAGTTGAGCTATGAATGCTAAAAGGGTAGAGTTAAGAAGGTAGAGTTTTTTAGCTCCTTTCAGTCTTAGAAGTTGATAATTATACCCCAGTTGTGAAACAGTAAACTTTTTACACTATTAAACTTCTCTTTTGCTTGGATTTGACCATGACTGTGCCTGGGTTTGTCCTTTATGAAGGAAGAATGTATTAAACTCATTTCTGATTTTATAGGAGACTACTGTTGAGAAAGAGTAGACATCCAAAGAGACTGGATATTTAAAAGACACAAATATTTAATATTTTAAATTATTTAAACAGTGTAAAACTTTTAATTAATTGTTCTGTTTAATGATATTAATATCAACATGACATCTTGGTGACAAACAAGAAAGTAAATTTTTAGTTTAAAAAGAATGTGTTTATGTCAAGTACATTTACAAAGGGTTAACTGTATTGATAAGTATTTTTATTTGGTTGCTTTTTTTTTTTTTTTTAATTTGACACAATTTAGATTCATTTCTTGAAATGGTCTGAGAGTCACTCCACAAACCACATTGACTTAGATGTCATTGACAAGGATGGTTTACTGAGTGCACACCCTAATATTGGTGTTTTACAGAATTGCTTAGTAAATGTATGAAAAGTTGGTTCAAAATTAGATAGAGAAAATTAGTCACTTGCTCCAAAAGAGAATGGTGATTTTTGCAAGTGTTAAAAGGCTGTGAGTAAAAAAAAAAATATTTGTGCACCAGACACAGTGAGTGGAGACTTACATGAAATTAGGTATTAATAAATGAAGATCTGATGCTCCAGAATGACAAAAGGACCAATCGAAATACTTTAAATTAATGTCCTGGTTTTGCAAATTGCTTACTTATTGATTTGTAAGTAAGTTTGTTTTGTAACTTATCCTGCTAAGGCCACGTGGCTCATCAGACTCTGACTAGTGAGGACTTATAATTATCTTAATTGTTTATATTGTTCCAAAATAAATATGACGTTGAGTTCTGTTCCCCCCCCCCCTTCTGGGAAAGAATACAGGATACAAGATATCCTAGTTGCCAACTAAGGGACATGCTATATTGGGAAAAAGGATTTGTCTTTGTGTTTTTAAAAGTGTGATTCAGCTCTGTGTGCCTTCCAGAGTTATATGGATCAGATTTGATAGAGTTAGACAACCTTAAAAACTAAATTCAATAAGATCAAATAAAATATTTCTTGATACTAAAATGTTTTTCTGTTGAGTTTTATATATGTTACAGAATGTGCAGCTATGGTGAAGCTTGTCATGAGAATGCTGAATTGGCTTTCCCTCTTGAGGCCTGTCCACCTTCCTCATTTCCCTCCCCCCTTCTAAAGTCTCAGTGCCTATATATTCATCATGAAGAAGCTATGAAGTCTCGTTGCCTAATTCCCTGGACTTTGGGGGTGAAAGTGGTTATAGTAAGGTTGTTTTTATAAAGAAATTAGAAATGGTCATAATTATACTGGGAGCAATTAGCCAGATTTGATTATACAGTCAAAATCTTACTTTGGTAATTAAGCTAAAGTCATATCTTCATTGGTAAGAATATTTCTAATTGATACAATGTTAAAGTTATATCTTTACAGTACTATAAAATTGATTTAATACAGATTTAAAGTTTATACACTGTTTTGAGTTGATTAAACAATAATAGTCGATGACTAGATTAAAAAAATCATGTTTTAAGTCATTAAAAGGGTGTTTTCTTAAAGATACTATTAATTAAAGATGGCCAAGAGTAGTCAAGCTTAACAGTTCAGAGAGGCTTTGTGTAGATAGTCAATCTACAAAGGTATCAGAAGTCCACAGAATATGATATTCATGTATTTTTTGAACGACTTTATTTTGCAAAACTAAGAAAATGTACGGATTTTAAACATATATTGCTTAAAATTATACATTTGGTCGGTACTGTTTTTTCAGATATTAAAATAATTTTTACATAAAACTATGTGAATATATTTTTTAGTCAGTACTTGATTTTTTTCAAGGGCTTGACAGTATGCATTGAAAACCTAATAGTTACCATGAGCATAAAGTACATGCAAAACAAAACGAAACATGGAAATTGTCAAAGTCTTCTGGTTTTGTAAATATATATTTTTTTGTTTTCTTTATTTCCTGGACTTCATACAGTCTGTGAGTTGTTTCTGGCGGAGTGCAAGCCTCTGAGGTTAGCATCCCAATATCACTTACTGCATATTATGTCTGTTCTTTTGTGACTGGGTTATCTCACTCAGGATGATATTCTCTAGATGCAGCCATTTTCTTTTTTTTTTTTTTTTTTTGCTTAAAATTATACTTTTCTTGTCAGTACTGTTTTTTCAGACATTAAAATAATTTTTTCACATAAAACCATGGGAATATATTGTTTTTAGTCAGTACATGATTTTTTTCAAGAGCCTGACAGTATGCATTGAAAATCCAATAGTTACAATAAGCATAAAGTACATGCAAAACAAAACGAAACATGGAAACAGTCAAAGAATTCTTGTTTGTAAATATATGTATATATTTTTTTGTTTTCTTTATTTCTTAGACTTCATACAGTCTGTGAGTTGTTTCTGGGGGAGTGCAAGCCTCTGGGCTTAGCATCCCACTATCAGTGACTGCATATTATGTCTGTTCTTTTGTGACTGGGTTATCTCACTCAGGATGATATTCTCTAGATGCAGCCATTTTCTTAAGAATTTGGTTAAGTCATTGTTTCTGGTGGATGAGTAGTATTCCATTGTATAAATGTACCACAATTTTTGTATCCATTCATCTTCTGAAGGACATCTGGGTTTTTTCCAGCTTCTGGCTATTATAAATAGAGCCGCTATGAACATTGTGGTGCATATATCTTTGTTGTGTATTAAAGTGTCTCTGGGGTATATGCCCAGAAGTGGAATAGCTGGGTCTTCAGGTAGTACTATATCCAATTTTCTGAGGTATTGCCAGACTGATTTCCAGAGTGGTTGTATTAGCTTGCAACCCCACCAACAGTGGAGAAGTGTTCCTATTTCTCAGCAGCCTCGCCAGCATCTGCTGTCATCTGAGTTTTGGATCTTGATCAATCTGACTGGTGTGAGGTGGAATCTCAGGGTTTTATTGATTTGCATTTCCCTGATGGCTAAGGATGTCACGCACTTCCTCAGATGTTTCTCGGCCATTTGGTGTTCCTCAACTGAGAAAGTTTTGTTTAAATCTGTACCTCATTTTTTAATAGGGTTATTTGATTCTCTGGTGTCTAGCTTTTTGAGTTCCTTGTACACCTTGGATATTAGGCCTCTATCTGATGTGGTGTTGGTAAAGATCTTTTCCCATTCTGTTGGTTGCCGTTTTTTTTCTTGACGATGTCCTTAGCCTTACAGAAACTTTGCAATCTCATTAAATCCCATTTGTTAATCTTTGAGCTTAGAGCTTGAGCTATTGGTGTTTTGTTCAGGAAATTTTCTCCTGTTCCTATGTGTTCTAAGGTTTTCCCTACTTTCTCATCTAATAGTTTCAGTGTATCTGGTTTAATGGGGAGATCTTTGATCCACTTACCCCTGAGCTTTGTACAAGGAGATAAGAAAGGGTCTATTTTCATTCTTTTGCATGCTGAGTGCCAGTTGGACCAGCACCATTTGTTGAATAGGCTGTCCTTTTTCCATTGAATGTTTACTGCTCCTTTGTCAAAAATCAGGTGACCATATACATGAGGGCTCATTTCTGGATCTTCTATTCTATTCCATTGATCCACATGCCTATTTCTGTACCAGTACCATGCAGTTTTCAGCACAATTGCCTTGTAATATAGCTTGAGGTCAGGGATAGTGATTCCCGCAGATGTTTTTTTGTTGTTGAGGATGGATTTCGCTATTCTAGGTCTTTTGTTTTTCCATATGAAATTGCACATTGATCTTTCCAAATTCATGAAGAACTGAGTTGGAATTTTGATGGGGTTTGCATTGAATCTGTAGATTTCTTTTGGTAGGATGGCCGTTTTTGAAATGTTGATCTTTCCAATCCATGAGCATGGGAGATCTTTCCATTTTCTGAGATCCTCCTCAGTTTCTTTCTTTAGAGGTTTGAAGTTCTTGTCGTTCAGGTCCTTCACTCATTTAGTTAGAGTCACACCAAGTTATTTCATAGTTTTTGTGACGATTGTGAAGGGTACCTTTTCCCTAATTTCTTTCTCCACATGTTTGTCCTTTGAGTATAGAAAGGATACTGATTTGTTCGAGTTAATTTTGTATCCAGCCACTTTGCTGAACGTGTTTATCAGCTGTAGGAGTTCTCTAGTGGAATTTTCGGGTCACTTAAGTACACTACCATGTCATCAGCAAAGAGTGATGGTTTTATCTCTTCCTTTCCGATTTGTATCCCCTTGATCTCCTTTTGCTGTCTAATTGTTCCAGCCAGGACTTCCAGTACTATGTTGAATAGGTAGAGGGAGAGTGGGCAACCTTGTCGAGTCCCTGATTTTAGTGGGATTGCTTCAAGTTTCTCACCTTTAAGTTTGATGTTGGTTGTTGGTTTGCTGTATATTGCTTTTATTATGTTTAGGTATGGACCTTGGATTCCTGTTCCTTTCAGGACTTTTAACATGAAGGGTTGTTGAATTTTGTCAAATGCTTTCTCAGCATCTAGTTAGATGACCATGTAATTTTGATCTTTGAGTTTGTTTATATGGTGGATTACGTTGACAGATTTCCTTATATTAAACCATCCCTACATCCCAGGGATAAAGCTTACTTGGTCATGATGAATGATCGTTTTGATGTGTTCTTTGATTCGGTTTGCAAGGATTTTGTTGAGTATTTTTGCATCAATGTTCATAAGTGAGATTGTTCTGAAGTTCTCTTTCTTTGTAGGGTCTTTGTATGGTTTAGGTACGAGGGTTATTGTAGCCTCAAAAAATGAGTTAGGTAGTATTCCATCTGATTCTATCTTTTGGAATAGTTTGGAGAGTATTAGTTTTATATCCCCAATAAATGTCTGATATAATTTTGCACTGAACCCGTCTGGACCTGGGCTTTTTTTGGTTGGGAGACTTTTGATGACTTCTTCTATTTCTTTAGGTGTTATAGGGTTATTTAGATAATTTACTTGCTCCTGGTTTAACTTTGGGATCTTGTATCTGTCTAGGAATTTATCCATTTTCTCCAGATTTTCCAGTTTTGTGGAGTATAAGTTTTTGTAGTAGGATCTGATGATTTCTTGAATTTCTTCAGTTTCACTTGTTATGTCCCCACTTTCCTTTCTGATGTTGTTAATTTGTATACTCTCTCTTTGCCCTCTAGTTAGTCTTGCTGATTTTCTCAAAGAACCAACTTTTGGTTTTGTTGATTTTTTTCAATTGTTCTTTTTGATTCTATTTGGTCTATTTCTGCCCTAATTTTGATTATTTCTTGCAGTCTACACTTTTTGGGTATATCTGCTTCCTTCTGTTCTAGGGCTTTTAGCTGTGCTGTCAGGTTGCTTATGTAAGCTTTCTCCAGTTTCTTTTTGGAAGCACTTAGGGCTATGAGTTTTCCTCTCAATATTGCTTTCATTGAATCCCATAGGTTTGGGTATGTTGTGTTTTCGTTTTCGTTGAATTCTAGAAAATCCTTAATTCTTTTTTTTATTTCTTCTTTGACCCCTCTATCCTTTAATAGATCATTGTTTAGTTTCCATGTTTATGTGGGCTTTTTGTTGTTTTTGTTGTTGTTAAAGACCAGCCGTAGACCATGGTGATCTGAGAGGGTGCATGGGAGTATTTCAAACTTCTTATATGGATTGAGGCTCGCTCTGTGTCTAATTATGTGGTCAATTTTCGAGAAGGTGCCGTGGGGTGGTGAGAAGGAGGTGTATTCTTTTACTTTAGGATAATATGTTCTGTATATATCTATTAATACTACTTGGTTCAAAGTCTCTGCTAGTTTTGCAGTTTCCTTGTTCAGTTTCCGTTTCCATGATCTGTCTATTGGTGAGAGTGGGGATATTAAAGTCTCCCACTTTTATTTTGTGGGGTGAAATGTATTTTTTGAGCTTTAGTAGGATTTCTTTTATGAATGTGGGTGTTTTTTTATTTCGAGCATATATGTTAAGGATTGAGAGTTTCTCCTGACAGATTTCCCCGGTAATGAGTAAAAAGTGTCCTTCCTTAACTTTTTTGATAACTTTTGGTTGGAAATTTACTTTATTCGATATTAGAATAGCCACACCAGCTTGCTTCTTGGAGCTGCTTGCTTGGAAGTTTTTTTTCCACCCATTAACTCTGAGATTGTGTCTGTCTTTGTCTATGAGATGAGTTTCCTGTATGCAGCAAAAGGCTGGATTTTGTTTATGTATTCAGTCTGATAGCCTATGTCTCTTTATTGGGGAGTTGATTCCATTTATGTTAGCAGATATCAAGAAATAGTTGTTTCTGTTTCCTGCCATTATTGCTTTTGTGGGTTGAGTTGTGTCTCTGTCTTTTTTTTCTTTAGGTTTTCTTGTTTTTACTAGGCTGTATTTTCCCTCATTGTATTGGGTTTTCCACCTACAATTCGTTGTAGTGCTGGGTTTGTGGTCAGATATTGTGTAAATTTTGATTTGTCTTGAAATATCTTCATCTCTCCATCGATGGTGATTTATAGTTTTTGCTGGGGATAGCAGCTTGGGCTGGAACTTGTGTTCTCTTAGGGTGTGCATGATGTCTCTCCAGGCTCTTCTAGCTTTCATAGTCTCTGTTGAGAAATCGGGTGTGAGTCTGATTGACCTTCCTTTATATGTTACCTGACCTTTTTCCCTTACTGCTTTTAGTATTCTTTCTTTGCTTTGGGCACTTGATGTTTTTACTTATATGTGTCGGGAGGTATTTCTTTTCTGGTCCAACCTATTTGGAGTTCTGAAGGCTTCTTTTATGCTCGTGCTCATCTCATTCTTGAGGTTAGGGAAGTTTTCTTCTACAATTTTGTTGAAGATATTTACTGTGCCTCTTAGTTGATACTCCTCTCCCTCTTCTATTCCTATTATCCTTAGGTTCAGTCTTCTCATTGTGTCCTGGATTTCCTTAACATATTGAGTTTGGAGCTTTTTGTTTTTTGCATCTTCTCTGGCTGTTTTGTCTATGTTTACAATGTTGTCTTCTGCCCCCGAGATTCTCTCTTCCATCTCTTGTAATCTATTGAAAATGCTTGCTTCTGTGATTCCTGATTTCTTTTTTAGGTGTTCTACCTCTAGGGTTATCTCTTTTTGTGTTTTCTTTATTGTGTAAATTTCCGTTTTAAATTCCCTCTTCCATTCCTTCATCTCTTTGATTCTGTTTTTCTTTAGTTCTTTGAGTTCTTTGAGTGTTTTTCTTGTTTCCTCTTTAAAAGCTTCTGAATCTTTTTCCTTTTCCTTCCGTTCTTGTTTAAGTATCTCTATCAGCATCTTGAGGTATGATTTCAGGTCTATGTCTTCCTTTTCTGGAGTGTTTGGAATTCCGATGTTTGCTATTATGGGAGAGCTGGGTTCTGGTGTTGCCAGGTTGTCTTGGTTTCCTTAGGATATACTCTTTTGCTTTCTTCTTGCCATTTTGTTGTCAGTGATATGTTCTTGCCTTTCCCTTGTATCTCGTCTGTGTCCCTGGATCTCCACTGGTCCAGGTGGCAGATGGGTCGAGCCCTGTTCTATGCCTCAGAGTCGTCGGGTGGGAACAGAAGTTCCAAAGTTCTATTCCTGGTCGCTGAATCAGACAGGGCGGGGAAGGGCAAGGCCGGGTGTACTTTCTGTGTGCACTCCGCAGAAATCTCTCTGCTCCCTGGCAGCCCAGGTCTTCCACCCACCATTTGCTCAGCCTCTAGGAGCCGCTGTTCTTGGTGGCAGATGAGCTGGGCTCCGCTCTGTGTCCTGAAGTCACCTCCGGGTGGAAACAGAAATTCCTAAGTTCTGTTCCAGGTCACAGTTGTTCAGCCTTTTCGAGCTGCCGTTTCGGGTGGAAGATGGGCCAGGCTCTGCTCTGTGTCTGGTTGCTCAGCCTCTACCTTTATTTATTATTTAAAGATCATTTGACTAGAGAACTGAATTAGAACCAGGTGGACCTTATTGGATTTAGGTAGCTATGACCACTTAAGGATTTTATAAATCTAATATGTATATATATATATATATATATATATATATATATATATATATATATACCTTGGACTGAGTGCCAGAGTCCATGCTCACGGCTCCATACTAAAAGCAGGTCCACAGAGTGAGACCACACAGTCCATATGGAAATTAGCTTTCCCATTTTTAATATTATCTACTTGTACAACAGCAAATTATTATATGAAAGGCTTGTGAGGGAAAACACCCACAAAATCCACAATGTCCTCATACACAGGTGCAGAAAGACCTGCCTAGTGGTGGTAGTCAGCTTTGATTTAAGCCATTTTAGGTATAATAGTTCATTTTGACCTTTAACTTGATAAGTCCTAGGTAGAATTCTTAAGATTAACAAATTGATAGAGAACATAGTAGAATCTGTGGTCAATATCAACTTACCCTGAGTAAAGTTACTTTTCCGTGTCATTGAATGGAAAGTATTTTACAGCAACATTATGAAATACCTGGCAGGCAAGAGAACAATATGGATATAGCTGTGCTGGGAGTAACCACAGATACCTTTAAACATAGAAATAAGATATTCAAATGGAACAACACTCTTTTTAAAACAATTCATTTTTCATACACTGTTTTGACAGGTATCCTGAACATATTCTTGGTCTGTAATTGTAAAATGCACATAGATTACTTTCTTAAGTTTTAGGCATTTCACACCTGGATCCATATTCAGGCAAGTGCCAGCCACAAGTCTTTTAGCTAAATATTATGTGAGCTACAATCCAGAAAAATGCTGCAGTAATAGCTTCCCATTGTTGCAAATTGTGTTCACTAAGTGTACAGTTATTAGGAAAGGCTCTGCAGAACTAGGTTCTAGAGTGTGCACAGGGGTTTGGAGAAGCAAAATCTTTCTTCTCAAACCACTTTATAGCATAGCTACTTTCTGTGTAGGTAATGTACACACATAAATATTTACACACTGACATTTTTTATATGTGTATAGAAACGAGAGTCCGACACACCTATGTATAAACATGTAAATAAATTATGTGTTTACTAATGTCTAAAAGGAATGTTGCAATATGCATATATGCCTATATGCATAAATATAGCATATATACAAATGTGTAGCTGACTGATACATCAATGTTTTTAGACGTTTTTGTTACACATAGTTCATTTTAAAATCATCTAATAAATGTATGTGAAATGAGTGTGTGATGGGTACACATTTGTGTGTGAGTGAAACCAGTTATGTATTAAGACATATGTGGAGATAAGTGGAAGTGTCAAGTGTAGGTTATCATCTCCCACACTGTTTGAAACAGGCTTTCTTGCTGTCACCACTGTGTAGTCAAGTCTAGATGGCCCACAAGCCCCCAAGGATTCACTTATTTTTAATTTCTACATTATGAGAGGGTCCTGAAACCATAGATTCAAAGAATTCTTCCCACAGTTCTTCTGATATGTATTTTTTGATAAGTTTTTAAAACTCAGTTTGAATAAAGGTGAATACTTATGTATTGATTCATAAGATTTACACAATAATGAAATTGCAGCACTGACATGATATTTCTAAGCATAAAGCATCTTGTGGACTCTGTATGGTTTTGAGTGATTTCTGGTTTTGATCTTTTCACAAGATTCATCCCATCTCCTTGCTCCTTTTGCATTCGGTAGTCCTATAGCACCATAACAGGTCATATACTGTATAATTTTGTCAGTGTGTTTGTACTCCTATAATTAAATTCACTTTCACTTTCCTCAATGCTCACCTTTAAAGCTGAACATTTAATTTTATTTATATGTACCCACCAGTGTCACTACCCAAGTCACTGAGATAACACTCTCCATAGTCTGAGGTGAAAATTTAAGAGTTCTTTGGCCAGTCAGTTTTTTTGGATGATGTTTTTCTCAGACAAACATACAAAGGAATGTTTTCCTGAAATAGACGCAGGTAAAATGCTAAGGTAGACTCATGAAGGAACATTTGGCTGAAGCAGACACAGGTGAAAGAATGTTCTGCTAAATCAAGCACCAGAACAAACATGTGATAAAGGATACTTTGCTAATAAGCTGCATGTCTTTGTCTGCCTTACATTGCATAGCTGAGCTCCATTTGTCTGGACTCCACAGAAAGAAACACACCAAAACAATTTTGGCAGTATGCTGCAGTTTCTTGCCACTTCCGCAGACTCAGGTTGGTGGGCAGAACGATGCCAGCTGAGTCAGATGCACACAAATGCTGAGGCAAAACCTGTGGAGGACACTGCATGTGTCGATGGAGTAGAAAATGACTCGCTAGACAGTGAGGGAGGCTGAGCTGGACTTGCTTATGGTGTTGCTGCGCAACACTCGTTGGTTTTGACTCTTCCCTGACCTTCACTTTGCTGAGAGAGGCACAGCCAAGAACTTGTCCTGTCATTCCTGATGGCCCTGGTCTATCCTGCTGACTTGTGCAGGGAGTAGTACCTGGATGCCACTGACCTTTATTTGCCATCTAGACTCTACCAAACTGCACAGACAATACATCTGTGAAGAGTTTGCTAAGTGGATCAAGCTGCTGCTGCTGTGAAATGAATTGCCTATTTCCAGAGGACACAGACAGGCGTTGCTCCAAAGAAGCATTTCTAAACAAGTGTACTTCCCTTTCTTTTCCACTACCTCTGGTAGGAGGCGGGCTAAGAGGTTAAAGCATTTACAAAATCTATTATTAAAAGTAGGCCTTTGAAAAAAAATTAGTTATTATAGTCTTAACACTTACTTCCTCATGTTTCCAAAAAAAAAATTTTTAATTTTATTTACATTGCAAAGCATGTGCTGATTATCAAAGGAGAACCTTAGAGTTAGATTTATTCTATACTTGCTTTTTATATCATGGAAACTTGTGGTGCTGTGATTGCTTCTCTAGAACTAAGGGTGATGTCCAAATCATGGCAGCAACTCAATGAACCCTTGTTGAAGAAATGAGAAAAGTTCTTAAGATTTGACAAGGCTGTCACATAACGCTGTTTGTTTGTTTACTTTTTTTCTCCCTTGAAACCACATGGTTAGTCTCTGTCTGAAAGCTATTGTTTATATTGTAAGCTCAGCTCTCATATTATCTGCCTTCAGAACACACTTAGACATCCTACACACAATGATAGATATACTCAGGATATATAGACATCTCTCCTAATCCCCACCATACCTCCTGATCATTTTCCTTAAAACTTTTTATACTTTATTATATGGTGTTGAGCCACCTGTACCACTGCTAGACTAGAAGCGCCTTCGATGCTAATTTTATGTTTCTTTTATTCATCTGAACAGTTTTAGCATGGTTTCTGCCTCCTTATCTACAGTGTTAAAATGATTTTTTTTATGTAAACCATTTTTCCTTTCAATCTTTCAGTAAGTAGAAGCAGAAAAGGATCATTGTGTTTTGCATTCATAGGCATAATTTATTCCAGCTGAATCACCCTATTATCATGAATAGAGAAAGGATTGGGAGCAGAGCTCAGTGGAACGGTGCTGATCTACCATACACAAAAGTCCAGAAAGAAGGCTAGTGCTGAATTAAAGTAAAAGAGCACATAAACAAGTGAGTGATGAATACATATGTATGCATAAACACATACACACATAATCAGACATAGATATACATATATATGCATGCATTCACAAGTACATGCCTACATACATGGACATACTGATATATACAAACACGCATGCATTTACATGTCAGAAGCAACAACATCTTTATAGTTCTGGTTAAGTCTTGGTGTCTTTATTGTGGAAGCTGAATCTGAACACTTCACTGCTTGAAGCTACAAGTGTTTTTGTTTTGTTGTGATTTAGGTTTTGGGTTTTGATTATTTTTTGTTTGTTTGTTTGTTTTGTTTGGTAATGATAGTGAAGAATCCTATGATAACCAGCACTATAAGAGCTCTGGGATACAGATAAAGCATGAGGACCTGTGATCAAATCCCCAGGATTCATGAAAAGGCTGCTATAGGAGCAGGTGCCAGAAACATTATTGGAGGGATGGGACAGAGACTGACAAATCTCCCGAAATCATTCACTGACCAGCCTAGTGAAACCAGTGAAGTCCAGGTTGAGAGAAATCTTTCTAAAACCTAGGTATGAAAGTTTGAGCAACACACTTAGAGTTGTTCTCTGGCTTCCTCAGGCACATACAAACATATGCACACCTATGCACATGACGTGCATTTGTACAACATTCGGCCAATACTGCTTTCATCTGAAGTTTTTCTCTGTTTCTTACCTCTTCATTTATTTTTAAAGATTTCTTTTTTATTTAAAAATTATGTGCATATGTATGAGTATGCATATGTGAGTGAAGTTCCATTTAGGAGCCATTAAATTGATTGAAGCTGGATATATGGTGACTAATAGCCTTTCTTAAGTTCTAGGGACTGAACTGGAGTACTCTGATTGAGCAGAAAGTACTTTTCAGTGAGGAACCATCTTTTCAGCTGCACTGACTTTTTTAATATATCAGTTGCCTTTTGTGAGTCCTTCCTTCTTTTCCTCCCACCAGCCCCATTCTCTCAGGCCATAGTTTTACAAATATAGAACCATTATCTTTGCTTAATAGTGGACACTGCCCTTCTGATTCTCTAGGATGCACCAAACTATTCTTAGTGAAGCCTGAATATATGTGTTGGGGCCATTTAACCTTGGTTTTGAGCAAGCTGCTAAATTTCTGGTCTGCATTTTTTTTAAACTTCATAAGGTATGTTAATAGTTTTTTGGGTATCCAGAGGTTTTTGGGCCTAGTATCTGCTTATCAGTGAGGGCTGAGCAGTTACAGAATGAGACCCTGACTCAGATAGACAATAAAACAACATCAATAAGCCAATCTGGGCTGCATAATGAGGCCTTACTTTAGAGATAAAAGAAAATCAGAATAAAAGAAAAAAACTCTGGTCATCTGTTAAAGGGTCATAGCCAGACACAAAGCACAAATGAGGTGGAATGTCATTGTATAAGGTCTTTAGAGGATATAGAGTGAAACTGAAATAGGAGAGGAAAAGAGTGAAGACTAAGAAGAGATTGGAAGATTGCTTTTAATTAAAAGAGGTTCTGCTGAAAAAAGCTTCTAGAAATACAAATTTATTGTACGAAGTTAAGTACTATTAGCACCACTTGAAAATAAGATTCTAAATGGTTGAATAATCAGACAGGCAGAATATGTATCACTTGTTTTCAACAATGAAAACAATTGCTCATTTAAAAGCTAGACTATGAGAGTCACCTATAAATAGGTGAGTTTGCATACAAAGAGTAGAAACTACAAATTAAAAAATCAAAAATTGACTTTCATGTGTGGGGGCAACCAGAAATGTACATAAGGTCACAGAATTTGAAGTTTTCTTTGATTACTCTAAATCAAGAGTATTATAAGATGAAAGTGAAGGAGCTAGAAGGGGCATACAGGAGGTTTTGTAAGTATATAAGCAAAGGAGAATTTTTTTTTAATTTTAATTTCTAAAGGACAAAATAAAAACTCATATGTGATTCAGAGCAGAATGACTGCATGCTGATTTTAATTTCAAAGTAATAGTGTGATTTATTCTAAACAGAGACTATACAAAGAATAATATTGCAAATGGGCATGTCAATTGCATTATCAAGTAACAATCCTGAGGAATAAAATTTTAGAGTCAAAATGATAGCCAAAGTGGGAATGAGGTGTGGCATACAGAGAACTTATCTCCAGCATAAAACCATTATGACTTTTGATGGTTTTCTGATAGCTAAAGAAAGAAAAAAAGAAATAAAATAAAAAAACCCATTGTGTAAATATACTACAATTTTTGTATCGATTCATCTATGGGAGGACATCAGGGTTTCTTCCAGCTTCTAGCTATCATTAATAAAACTGCTATGAACATGCTGGAGCATATATCCCTTTTGTATGTTGGAGCATCTTTTGGGTACATGCCTAAAAATAGAATAATTGGGTCTTCAGGTAGGCCTATGTCCAATTTTCTGAGGAACTGCCAGATTGATTTCCAGAGAGGTTGTACCACCTTACAATCCCACAAAGAGTGGAGGAGTATTTTTCCTCTTTCTCACCATGCTCACAAGCATCTGCTATCATCTGACTTTTTGATCTTAGCCATTCGGACTGGTGTGGGGTGGAATCTTAGAGTTGTTTTGATTTGCATTTCCCTGATAACTAGGGGTGTCAAGCACTTCCTTAGATGCTTCCCAGCAATTTTATATTCGTCAATTGAGAATTCTTTGTTTAGCTCGGTATCTCATTTTTTTAATAAGATTGTTTGATTCTCTGGAGTCGAACTTTTTGAGTTATTTGTATATATTGGATATTAGACCTCTATCATATGAGTCATTGGTAAAGATCTTTTCACAATAGGCTGGTTGCTGTATTGTTTTCTTGACAGTGTCCTTAGTCTTGCAGAAACTTTGCAATCTCATTAAGTCCCACTTGTCAATCTTTGACCTTAGAGCACAAGGCATTGTGTTCTGTTCAGGGAATTTTCTCCTGTGCCTATGTGTTCTAAGGTTTTCCCTAATTTTTCAACAAAGAAATTCAGTGTACATGGTTTAATTTGGAGATCTTTAATCCATTTGCACTTGAGCTTTGTACAAGGAGATAAGAAAGGGTGTATTTTCATTCTTTTGCATGCTGAACTTGTTTATCAGCTGTAGAAGTTTTCTGGAAGAATTTTTGGGGTCACTTAAGTACACTACCATGTCATCTGCAAATAGTGATGTTTTTACTTCTTCCTTTCTAACTTGTATCACTTTTATTTCCTTTTACTGTCTAATTGCTCTGTCCAGGACTTTCAGTACTATGTTGAAAAAGTAGAGGGAGAGGAGGCAGCCTTGTCAAGTCCCTGATTTTAGTGGGATTGCTTCAAATTTCCCACTGTTAAGTTTGATGTTGACTGTTGTTTTTCTGTATATTGCTTACATTATGTTTAGGTATGACCCTTGGATTCCTGTTCTTTCTAAGACTTTTCACATGAAAGGTTTTTGAATCATGTCAAATGCTTTCTCAGCATCTAGTGAGATGTCCGTGTGATATTTTTTTTTCTTTGAGTTTGTTTATATGGTGGATTACAATGATGGATTTCTGTATATTAAACCATCCTTACATCTTAGGAATGAAGCCTACTTGACTTTGGTGAATGATCGTTTTGATGTGTTCTTGGTTTCGGTTTGCAAGGATTTTGTTGAGTATTTTTGCATCAATATTCATAAGTGAGATAGGTCAGAAGTTCTCTTTCCTTGTAGGGTTTTAGTGTGGTTTAAGAACACGGGTTATTGTGGCCTCAAAAAATGAGTTAGATAGTGTTCTATCTGATTCTATTTTGTGGAATAGTTGGAAGAGTATTGATATTATGTCATCAATAAATGTCTGATAAAATTCTTCACTGAACCCATCTGGACCCGGGATCTTTTTGGTTGGGAGGCTTTTATTGACTGCTTCTATTTTTTAGGTGTTATAGAATTATTTAGATGTTTTACCTAGTCCTGGTTTAACTTTAGTTTTTTGTATCTGACTAGGAATTCATCCATTTCTTCAAGATTTTCCAGCTTTATTGCTTATAGTCTTTTATATTATGTTCTGATTATTTCTTTAATTTTCTCAGTTTTATTTATTATATCTCCACTTTCCTTTCTGATTTCTTAAATTTGGATACTCTCTTCTTGCCCTCTAGTTAGTTTTGCTAAGGGTTTATATATCTTATTAATTTTCTCAAAGAACCAGCTGTTGGTTTTGTTGATTCTTTCAATGGTTCTTTTTGTTTCTATTTTGTCTATTTCTGCCATAAGTTTGATTATTTCTTGCCATCTACTCCTCTTGTGTATATCTGCTTCCTTTTGTTCTAGAGCTTTCAACTGTGCTATCAAGTGGGTAGTGTATGCTCTCTCCAATTTCTTGTGGAAGCTCTCAGAGCTATGAGTTTTCCTGTCAGTACTACTTTGCTTATATCCCATAGGTTTGGGTTTGTTGTGTTTTCATTTTCATTGAATTCTAGAAATTCCTTAATTTCTATCTTTATTTCTTCTTTGACCCTGCTATCCTTTAATAGAGCATTATTTAGTTTCCATATGCATATGGGCTTTTGTTGTCTTTGTTGTTATTGAAGAACAGCCTTAGACCATGGGGATCTGAAAGTATGCATGGGAGTATTTCAATCTTCTTATATTTATTGAGGTTCATTTTGTGACCAATTATGTGGTCAATTTTTGAGAAGGAGCCATGAGGTGCTGAGAAGAAGTTGTAATTTTTTGTTTTAGGATATGTTCTATAGATATCTATTAATTCCAGTTGGTTCATAACCTCTGCTAGTTTTACAGTGTTCTTGTTCAGTTTCAGTTTTAATGATCTGTCCATTGGTGAGAGTGGGGTATTTATGTCTCCATCTATTATTGTGTGGGGTGCAATGTATTTATTGAGCTTTAGTAGGGTTCTTTTATGAATGTGGGTTGTTTTGTATTTGAAGCATATATGTTAAGGATTGAGAGTTCCTCTTGACAAATTGCCCCTGTAATGAATAAAAAGTGTCTTTCCTTATCTTTTTTGATAACTTTTGGTTGAAAATATACTTTATTCGAAATTAGAATGGCCACTCCATCTTGTTTCTTGGGATTGTTTGTTTGGAAGTTTTTTTCACAACCATGGACTCTGAGATAGTGTCTGTATGCTTTCATGGATTTGTCTCTGAGATGAGTTTTCTGTATGCATCAAAATGCTGGATTTTGTTTATTTTTCCAGTGTGATAGCCTACATCTTTTTATTTGGGAATAGAGGCTATTTAAGTAAATAGATATGAAGGAAGAGTGCTTGCTTTTTCCTGCTATTTTTGCTTTTGGAGGTAGAATTGTGCCCCTGTGTCTTTCTTCTTTTGTTTTACTTGTTTAGTAGTTTTCTTGTTTTTACTAGGATGTAGTTCCCCTTGTTGTATTGGGATTTCCCCCTGTAATTCGTTGTAGTGCTGGGTTTGTGGTCAGATACTGTGTAAATTTAGTTTTGTTTTTGAATATATTATTCTCTCCATCTATGGTGATTGAGAGTTTTGCTGGGTAGTGCAGCTTCGGCTGACACTTGTGTTCTTTTAGGGTCTGCATGATGTCTGTCCAGGATCTTCTAGCTTTTATAGTCTCTGTTGAGAAATCAGGTGTGATTCTGATTGGTCTGCCTTTATATGTTACATGACCTTTTTCCCTTACTGCTTTTAGTATACTTTGTTTTCTTTGGGCACTTGGTGTTTTGACTATTACGTGTCAGGAGGAATTTCTTTTCTGGTCCACCCTATTTGGGGTTCTGTAGGCTTTTTTTATGCTCATGGTCATTTCATTCTTTAGAGTAGGGAAGTTTTCTTCTATGATTTTGTTGACGATATTTACTGTGCCTATAAGTTGATATTCTTCTCCCTCTTCTATTTCTATTATCCTTATGTTTTTTTCTTCTCATTGTGTCCTGGATCTTCTGGATATTTTGGGTTAGGAGCACTTTTGTTTTTTCATCTTCTCTGACTGTTTTGTCTATGTTTTCAATGTTGTCTTCGGTCCCTGAGATTCTTTCTTCCATCTCTTGTAGTCTGTTGGAAATGCTTGAATCTGTGACTCCTGATTTCTTTTTTAGGTTTTCTACTTCTAAGGTTATCTTTTGTAGTAATTTTTTATTGTGTTCTTTTCTGTTTTAAATTCCTTCTTCTATTCCTTCATCTCTTTGGTTCTGTTTTCCTCTAGTTCTTTGGGTTCTTTGAGTGTTTTTTCTTGTTTCCTCTTTAAAAGATTCTAATTCTTTATGCTTTTCCTCACATCCTTGTTTAAGGATCTCTATCATCATCTTGAGGTATGATTTCAGATCTGAGTCTTCTTTTTCTGGAGTGTTTGGCATTCTGCTGTTTGCTCTGATGGGAGAGCTGGGTTCTGGTGTTGCCAGGTTGTCTTGGTTTCCCTGGGGTACATTCTTTCACTTTCCTCTTGCCATCTTGTTGTCTGTGTTTATATGTGGTGTTGTTGTCAGTGATTGGTTCTTACCTCTCCCTTGTACCTGGCCTATGTCCCTGGATCTCCACTCTTCCTTGTGGCAGATGGCTTGAGTGCCTGTTCTTCACATGGACAGTTTGTGGAAACAGACACCCTAAGGCAGGATTTCTGCTCCCCTAAACCAATGGGGGGTGTGCATATTCTGAATGCTTGGCACAGACCACTCTGCTCTTTGGCTACTTGAAGCACAGGATCTCCACTGTTCCTGGTGGCAGATGGCCTTAGTGCCTGTTCTGCAGGCACGGGCTGCCAGCTAGAAACACACAAATTTAAAGCAGAGTTCCTGCTTCTCTGAACCAATCAGTGTGGGGGCACACTTTCTGCGTGCTTGGCAGAGACCTCTCTACTTCCTGACTACTTGGAACGCCTTCTCACCAGGCCTGTGTCCCTGGATATCCGCTGTTCACAGTGGCAGATGGCCTGAGAGTCTTTTCTGCATGCACTGGGCTGCCGCCTGGAAACAGACAGCCCAAAGCAGGGTTACTGCTTTCCTGAGCCGAGCATAGGGTGGGGTACACACTTTCCTTGGGCTCGGCTCAGACCTACCTGTTACCTGGCTACTCAGCTACTTGGAGCACTGTCTATCCTGGCCTGTGTCCCTGGATCTCTGCTGTTCTTGGTAGTAGATGGCCTGAGCGCCTGTTCTGTATGCAAGGGCCATGGGCTGGAAACACACAACCGCAAAGTAGGGTTCCTGCTCCTCTGAACCAGTCGGGAGTGGGGGGCGCACTTTCCGTGTGCTCAGGAGAGGCCTCTCTGATCCTGGTTACTTAGAACGCCTTCTCACCAGGCCTGTGTCCCTGGATCTCTGCTGTTCCTGGTGGTAGATGACCTGAGCCTCTGTTCTGCATGCACAGGCCACATGCTGGAAACAGCCCAAAGAAGGGTATCTGCTTCCCTGAATCAAATGGGAAGGGGGGCACACTTTCTGCGTGCTCAGTACAGACCTTTCTGTTCCCCAGCTACTCAGCTACTCAGAGCACCATCTCAATAAGTCTGTGTCAGTAGTCAGGTTTTTATAATGTATATGGGTGTTCTTAATTTTGGAGCATATATGTTAAGTATTGAGAATTCATCCTGATAAATTTTCCCTGTAATGAGTAAAAAGTTCTCTTCCTTATCTTTTTCTGATAACTTTTGGTTTAAAATATACTTTATTCAATATTAGAATGGCTACTCCAATTTGTTTCTTGGGGCCATTTTCTTAGAAGGTTTTTTTCCCAACGTTTTACTCTGAGATAGTGTCTGTGTTTGTCTCTGAGATTAGTTTCCTGTATGCAGCAAAATGTTGGATTGTGTTTATGTATCTATTCTGATAATCTATGTCTCTTTATTGAGGAATTGAGTCCATTTATGTTAACAGATATTAAGGAATAGTAGTTGCTGTTTCCTGCTCTTTTTGCTTTTAGAGGTAGAATTAGGACTGTAGTCTTTCTTCTTTTGGTTTTCTTGCTTAATTGTTTTCTTGCTTTTTCTAGGATATGGTTTCCTTCCTTGTGTTGGGTTTTGCATCTATTTTTCATTCTAGGTCTGAATTTGTGGTCAGATATTGTGTAAATTTAGTTTTGTCCTGGAATATCTTGGTCTCTCCATCTATGGTGATTGAGAGGTTTGCTGGGTATAATAGTCTGGGCTTATATTTGTGTTCTTTTACTTTCTATAAGATGTCTGTCCAGAATGTTCTAGCTTTCATAGTCACTGTTGAGAAGTCAGGTGTAATTCTAATTGTTCTGCCTTTGTATATTACAGGACCTTTTTTCCTTACTGCTTTTAGTATCTTTCTTTGTTTTGAATACTTGAGCATTTTGACTATTATGTATTGGGAAGTATTTCTTTTCTGGTTCAATTTATTTGTAGTTCCATAGGCTTCTTTTATGCTCATGGTCATCTCACTCTTAAAGGTAAGGAACTTTTCTTCTATGATTTTGCTGAAGATATCTACTGTGCCTCTTAGTTAATATTCTTTGCCCTCCTATATTCCTATTATCCTTAGGTTTGGTCTTCTCATTGTGTCCTGGATCGCCTGAAAATTTTGGCCTAGGAGCTTTTTGGATTTTGCTCCCAACAGAGCCATCAAGATTACCTAGCATTACAGAAAACAATATGGTAAGAGGCAAACTCATGACTAAGAAACATTAGACATTAGACAACCTGGCAACATCAGAACCACATTCTCCCACCACAGCTAATAATTGCTATATCAACACATCAGAAAAACAAGATTTGGACTTAAAATCATACTTCATGGTGATGATGGAGTTCATAATAAGGGAGTACATAAATAACTCCCTTAAAGAAAGACAGGAGAAACTGGAGAAAACACATAAGTAAGTAGAAACTCTTAAACCAGAAAAACAAAAATCACTTATAGAGTGACAGGGAAACATAGCCAAAAATGTTAAGGAATCATAAACATAAAGAGAAACAATAAAGTAATAAAAAAGGAGACAACCATGATAGAGGTAGAAATAGAAATTTTTAAATTCACCTAGAATAGCAAAAAAATCTAGGATAGCAAAACCTATTCTCAACAAGAAAACTTCTGGAGAAATCACCATCACTGACCTCAAGCTATATTACAAGGCAATAGTGATCAAAACCATAGAATATTGCTACAGAGATAGGCAGGTATATCAAAGGAACAGAATTGAAGACCAAGAAATGAACCCTCATACCTATGGCACTTAATTTTTGACAAAGGAGCTAAAATTATTCAATGGAAAATAGACAGCCTCTTCTATGAATGGTGTTGGTTAAACTGGCAAAGAGCATAGAGAAGAATACACATCAATTCTTTCTTAACTCTTTGTACAAAGCTCATGTTCAAGTGGATCAAAGACCTCCACATAAAACCAGGTAACTGAAAGTATTAGAAGAGAAAGTGAGGAAAAGCATAGAACACATAGGTACAGGGAAAAATTTCCTGAAAAAAAAATTAATGGCCTATACTCTCTAAGATCAAGAATCAACAAATGGGACCTGATAAAATTTCCAAGTTTCTGTAAGGCTAAGGACACTCTCAGGAAAACAAAATAACAGGCAACAGACTGGCAAAGAATCTTTACCAATCCAACATCTGATTGACGGGTAATATATAATATATACAAAGAACTCAATGAATTAAATTTGACAGAATCAAACAATCCTATTAAAAAATGGGGTATGGAACTAAACAAAGAATTCTCAATTGAGGAATACCGAATGGCTTAGAAGCACCTAAAGCAATGTTCCACATCTCTATTCATCAGGGAAATGGAAATCAAAACAACAATGAGATTCCACCACACACTAGTCAGAATGGCTAAGATAAAAAAAAAAAAAAAAAAAAAAAAAAGACAGCAGATGCTGGAGAGGATGTGGAGAAAGAGGAACACTGCTTCACTCTTGATGGGGCTGTAAGCTGGTACAACCACTCTGGAAAACAGTCTGGCTATTCCTTTAAAAATTGGACATATTACTACCTGAAAACCCAGTTATTCCACTCCTGGGCATATATGCCAAAAATGCTCCAACATATAATGAGGACACATGCACCACAATGTTCAAAGCAGCCTTATTTATAATAGCCAGAATCTGGAAAGAACCCAGATGTCCTTCAACAGAGGAATGAATATAAAAATTGTGGTACATTTATACAATTGAGTACTATAGAATTAGAGATAATCATCTATGTTGAGGTAACACAGTCACAAAAGTTCACTACATGATATGCAGTCACTGATAATTGGATACTAACCCAAAGAAAGCTCTAAATACCCAAGAAACAATTCACAGACAATATGAAGCTCAAGAAGAAGGAAGATCAAAACGTGGAAGGCTCAGTCCTTCTTAGAATGGAAAACAAAACACTCACCTGTGGAGGTACAGGATCAAGTGGAAGAGCAGAAATTGAAGAATGGATCTTTAAGGGGCTGCCTCACTTGGGGATCCAGGCAACGTTCAACCTCTGGGTCCAGAAACTATAGCTGATCCTGGAAGATGCTTTCTGGTAGAATCCAGAGAGTGCTTCCTCCTCAGGGATTCTGCTAGTGTCATGCAGTTAAGTATGCTTGCAGCTAACCATGAGAATAAGCACAGGGACCCCAGTGAGTGTGCTGGGATGGGGGAATGAGGGAGCTGAAGGTGGTTATGGCCTCATGGGAAGAACAAAATTGTCAACCAATGAAATCCTCTACAGCGCCCATGGACAAAAATACCAACAATTGAACAAACATTGAGAAGCCCATGGCTCAAGTCGCATATGCAGGGGAGAACAGCAGTGTCTGGCATCAGTGTGGGAAGAGGCCTTTTTTCCAGAGAGGGCTTGTTTTCCCAATTTAGGGGCATGCCAAGGCTCTGAGGTGAAGAGGGTGATAGGGAGCTAGTGCACCTTTGTGAAGACAAGCAGATGGAGACAGGGTGGGAGCAGGGTGGGCAAAGGGGATCAAGTTTCAAAGGTAAATAGAGTATCTAATAAAAATTTTAAAAAATAAATGAATAAAAAAAGAATGGAAATTATGTTTTCCAGTTTTTTTGTTGTTAGAGATAGAATAATGTTTGTGTGGCTATCCTTTTTTGGGGTTGTTGAAAGAAAATTCATTTCCTCACTTTTTCTAGGGTGTAGTTTTCTATGTTGTGCTGGAGATTACCACCTCTTATTCTTTGTAGGGCTGGATCTGTGTTAAGAAATTATGTAAATTTATTTTTGTCTTGAAATATTTTGGTTTTCTCATTTATTATAACTGAAATTTTTGCAGAATATAGTAGTCTGCATTGGCATTTGTATTCTCTTAGGGTCTGTATGACATCTTTCCAGAGACTTCTAATTTTCATACACTGCATTGAGGAGTCTGGTATAAGTCTACATTTATGTGTTACTTTTTAATTTTACTGTTTTTAATATTTTTCATTTGTTTTGTGCATTTTGTGTTTTGACTATTATGTGAGAGGAGGAATTTATTTTCTTGTCTAATCTATTTGGAGTTTTGTAGCCTTCTTATATGTTCATGAGCATGTCTTTATTTATGTTAGAAATTTTTTTCTTTTGTTTTTGTTTTTTTATCTACAAGTTTGTTGAAGGTATTTACTTGCCCTTTAAGTTGAAAATCTTCACTCTCTTCTATAACTACTATTTTTAGGTTTAGTGTTCACATTGTGTCCTAGATTTCCTGTATGTTTTTGGTTAGGAGTTTTTTGTATTTTTTGTCTCATTGTTTTTTATGGTATTTTTTCCCCTGAGATTCTCTCTTCAATCTATTGTATTCTGTTGGTTATACTTGCATCTATGACTCCTGATCTCTTTTCTAGGTTTTCTATCTCCAGAGTTGTCCCCCTTTGTGATTTCTTTATTGTTTCTATTTCCATTGTTATATCCTGGATGGTTTTGTTCAATTTCTTCACTTTCTACTTGTTTACCTGTGTTCTCCTGTATTCCTTCAAGGGAGTTATTTATGTCCTTCTTAAAGTCCTCTATCACCATCATGAGATGTAATTTTAAATTCAAAATCCTGCTTTTCCAGTGTGTTAGAATATCCAGTACTTGCTGTGGTGGGAATACTGGGCTCTGATGATGCTAAGTAGCCTTGGTTTCTGTTGCTTAGCTTTTTGTACTTTCATCTCACCATCTGGTTATCTCTGGGGTTAGTTGATCTTGCTGTCTCTGACTGGAGATTGTCTCTATTGTGGGCCTGTGAGCCTGTGATCTTATGTGTGGAAGCACACCTTGTAAACTAGCACTCTGCTAGCAGTTTGTGTCTGAAGAGCTGTGTGACTGCCTTAGCTCTGGATACAGATGAAGATTGGAAGGGTTCCATCTCAGGCTGGTCCATGGTTCTGTATCTGTTGTATTCCAGCTGGGGATCTCTTTGGAGAGTTAGTGAAGAGAAAATGGGGTCTCACCCGTGAACTTAGGAGTAAGATCACTACTGACAAAACAGCTCTCTTCATGCAGAATTTAAGTATAGAGTGCTGTGGGAAATCTTTAGCTAGAAGAGCAGATAAATACTGGGAAAACTAAATAGTGCCTGATCCTATAGCAGATGCCTAAAGATTGCTCTTAAGATTTTGATGTGACTTTATATTATGGAAAATTTTATTAAAGAAGAGCAAAACGCACACTCAAGTTGAGGCAGAAAATGATTTAGATCAATAACCTGATTTTTAGAAAAGCAAAAAGAAAAGAATATGTGTGTGTGTGTGTGTGTGTGTGTGTGTGTGTGTTTGTGTGTGTGTGTGCATATATATAGATAGATAGATAGATATAGATAGATAGATAGATAGATAGATAGATAGATAGGTGATTGATATAGGTATATAGATATATAGATAACAAAAATATTTTTGGATTGTTCATCAACATCAGAAAGTAGCATATAATACTATTATTCACAAGAAAAAATTGAAATCATGACAAAGAATTAAAATGTATCTTGAATGGTTTAATAGTAAAAATAGCAAATATCCAAAATTGTCTTGCTGCACTTGCTCTTGATTTCATGTGTTTATCTTAGATAACTAAAAATGTCTCAGATGGAAGCCACTCAGAACCTAACATGCCTGCCTTCGAATTTGAAGAGTTTAGTTTAATCTTTGGGACCCACAAAGTGAAAGAAATGATGGAATCCTCTGACCTCCACATTTATACCCACATAGACAGCATTCTCTTCTTGTCTCTTTCTCTGTCTCCGTTTTTCTGTCTCTCTTTTTTGTGTCACTTTCTCTCTCATTGCAGTTCTCTGGTTCTCTAGTTGTTGCAATAATTACAATAACAAATTTAAGAAAATACTAACATAAAATATCTAATTTAAAGATTATAAAAAAACTTCAATGATCACAATGAAAATCATTAAAATGGCAAACAGTTGAGGAGAAAAAATATATGTTAGGCCTTTAAGTAGGTCAATAAAATTGTCAAGAACTAATTATAAAAACAGAAATGACATAAACAATCAATAACAATAATAAAAGTAACAAAATTACAGACTCAACATTGTGTATAATTAAAAACAATTAAGGAATGGTATCAATAACTTAACTAGAAAGTACAGAATTTTGATGAAATGCCAACAATTTTATTAGAGAAGAAAATATCAAAGAGACTCAAGAAAGTAAACAGACCAAGTAGCACTGTGCCTATTAAACATACTTTAAAAAACATTTTCCAATGCAAATGGTTGATTGTACTGAATCATATCTGAGAAAACATTAGAAACGACATTATTTATACATCCCAAAGGAATGCAGTCTTGGCAAGTTGATGAGAACAAAATGTTTCCTATAGATTTTGAATCCAGAATTGACTTCAAAGTCAGTAAGAATCATCTTCCTTTTTAAAAAAGCTTATAAACATAAAAAATTTTACAAAAAAATTACTAATATTTAGAAAAAAGGCCTTAATTATGTTTTGATACCTAGCAAACCTATTTTCAACTCTTACTTTCTGTTTCTCGATGTTATTCTGTTCCATTTTCGATAACATTTTCTGTCTTTTAAGTATAGAACTGTGTTAAGGATCTATCAGTTGGATCTGGACATTCTAATAATTAGAGTTAAGTGTTTGAGTTTTTGTCCCTCTCTTTTAATGTAAGAAAATATTTTTTAAAAAAATATATGCTGTCAAGTCTTGTTTCTTAACTTACAAGAACCACCCATGTTCTGACTTACTTTCCTGGTTTTTCCTGTTTCTTACTTCTTCTCAGATCTGTAACATGACATTTACTTTTTTTAAAAAAATATTTATCTTATAAAATACTACTGTAGCTCACAAAATTTCTTACACAATTGTATGTGATGAGTACATGATTTTTTTTTCTTTTTAAGAAGGACTGTGGTTCCATATTTTGGCCTTCCTTTCTTTAAATATTACTCTTAACGTCAACCTTATACTCAGTCCTAATGATAAGTTATTCCTTAAAATATGTCCTAATATAAAACTTACAATTTATTGGAAAATTGTAATTTATGTACTTCCAAACTCTTATTATAGTCCTACTATTTTCTGAATTTCTGTAAGTGAATAAATTAGATATATTTAGCTAATTTTTTCGCTACCTCAATTAAATTTTTCTAAGAGGCATAAGGATTCTTTGACAATAGCACTCAATCTCTGAACTTCCCTCAGTGGTCTTTTATCTATTGTTGTCTGCCTAAGACTTTCAGTCACTGAATGTGTACATTTTCTTAGGTGAGGTGTAGTACTGACTTTCTGTTTCTGTGATGGCATACACTGAACAAAAAACAACTTTGTGGAGAAATATTTTGTTTTGGCTAACAGATAGAGAAGGGATATAGCCCATTATAGTAGAAAAAGTATGTTGCAAGATGTAAGGTTGGCCAATCACAGTTTTGGGATATTGAGGAAGGAAAGAAAAAAAAAGGACAGTAGATTTCTAAATACATACACAGTAATATATATGGTGTGGCATATATACTAAACATCCCAGCATTTTCTCACACAATACTTCCACCTCAGACCATGTGCTGAAATGCAGGAGCTCATGAAGGATATTTACTAATCACAATTACATTTCCACAGCGGTACATAGCCCTGGACTTTAGAAGTAGCTCAGGCTGTCCTTGAACTTGTGATCCTCCTGCCTCTCTCTACTTCAGCAAATCCTACTCACATACGCCGATTGGAAACACACAGGTTTTTATGCAGACATACTCACTGAAGAATGCAGCACTATCCCATTTTGACTAAAATTTCCTGGAGAAAATACTTAATATGGAAATAATATATCTCAAGGATTTAATAAGACTAGAAAATGTCATGTGATGAAAATTAATTGCCTCCCTGTAGAATGTGTGATTGTTCAATATGCATTTAATCCATGTTAAGTACTTTTGAATAGCTGTCAATTTTATGACATACACTCATAAGGCAACTGGAATATTCCCACTGAGAGATGATCCTCAAGCAAAGAGGTAATGTGAAATTAAAAAAAGAAAAAGCAGAACAAATTGATCTCTAATACTATCACTATCTCCTTGGCACAAGATTGTGTAAAGCCTTAAATGGCATAAGCACATCCTAAAATAGCGAATACAGAAAAACAAAAACTACTTACTTGAGTCTGTACTAAAAATCAGTTCAAATCCCACAACAGGGAAGGTGTTTAATATATTGACAAAATTTGAATTTAATCTTTTGTCCTCACATTTTTCATGTACTCTATTTTTAGTATTTGTGTTAATTCTTCCTTTTTGAATATGATTAATCAGCAGCAGCGAAAAAGAATTTTCTTTTAGACTTAAGTTTCCTGGATTTACAATTTTTGAAGCTTGACAAAATATTACAAATATGTGCTTTTTAATTTATTGATGAGTTTTACATAATGGAGTTTCTTTCTTTTATTTCTCTAAAGATTGCATCCTAGTGTCTGGAGGAATAGTTCAATAGTTTAGAACAATTTCTGCTATTGAAGGCCCTGGGTTCATTTTTCAGCATCCACATCAGAAAGATCACAACTGTCCTGCAGAGCCTATGTCACCTCACACTCTACAGACAAATACCAATCATACAACTTGTTTTTAGTCTCTTGATTGCCCAGATGATGTCATTGGATTTGTTTTTAATGAGTGTCAAAATAAACAGAGCAACAGCTAGTAATAGTGTTGGTTCTGCAAGCCTTTGGACCAAAATCCAAATTCCCAAAACTCATACAAAATGTTGGACATAGCCATGCGTAGCTGTAATTCCAGCAGGAAAAGCAGATATATATATACTACCTATCTCTCTTACCTACAGTTTGCTTATCCACTTACTTACCTATCATTTGTAATTCTGTGTAACATCTATTTATCTTTTATCTTCTATTCATCATATATATTTCACCTATTTATAATTTTATCATACATTTACTTACCTATTATTGATTTACTTTTATATACTTCTCATATATTTAGCATGTATCCATTTATCTATCATTTAACATTTGTTTATTATCTAATTTCTATCATCCATGTACCATTTATTTTTTCTATTTATCTGTTATATTCAATAAGCTGTCTACATATACACATCATTTACCATCTATATACGATTTATATGTTGACTCTATATTAATCAAGTTTAATTATTAAATTAATTTATCATCTCTATATCTATTCATCTACCTGATTATATGATTTTTAAAATCAAAAACTGATTCAAAGTATATCCACCTCAACTTCTACTGAGGTTAGAATTTGCATTGATACAGATTTGCATGGAAAGTAGACCATCATCCACAGGATTTGATAGGATGTAAATGTTGTTATTAGTAAGAAAACCAATTTTGTTATTCATAATATCAAGCAAAGGTTTGGTACCTTAAAGAAGAGACACTTAATATTTAGACATTGAAAGATTAGAAAAATAAAATAAAAATAAAAGTCCAGTATAGGAATGATTCTTACATTTCATGTATGATTTAGGTCTCTGGTAATGTTTGGATGTCAATTTAAAAAGTTATGTCACGGCTTCTACTTCACTAAATTAGTACAGCTAACATTGCAAACCTGAAACTCTTCTTGGGAAAAACTAATGAAAACAACCTTAAGTTCACGGAAAATTAAAACTGCATTGAACATACAATCCACATACCACATGATGGTCAAAAAGATGGAAGATTAAAGAGTGTATGCTAACAAAATATTCTCAGGAGGAAATACAGAAAAAATAAATAAAAACCAAAAACTGTGTATCAGAGACTAAAGGAAAGGTCAATCAGAGACTGTCCCTCCTGGGGAGCCTGATACAGCTGTCTTATAGAGGTTCTGCCAGACCCTGAGACATAGTCAGATGCTCTTTTTTTTTAACAAATTTATTTTACAAAACAAAGATAAATGTACAGATTTTAGGAATTTTTTGCATAAAATTATACAATACATTTTTGCCAGTACTTTTTTTCAGATTTTAAAATAATTTTTACATAAAACTGTATGAATATATTTTTAGTCAGTACTTGATATTTTTAAAGGTTTGATAGTATGCACTGAAAACGTAATAGTTACAATGAGCATAAAGTATATGTAAAACAAAAAGTAACATGGAAATTGTCAAAGTTTTCTTGTTGTATAAAAATTTTTTTGTTTTGTTTTATTTTGTTTTCTTTATTTCTTGGACTTCATACAGTCTGTGAGTTGTTTCTGGGGGAGTGCGAGCCTCTGGGGTTAGCATCCCACTATCAGTGACTGCATATTATGTCTGTTCTTTTGTGACTGGGTTATCTCACTCAGAATGATAGTCTCTAGATGCAGCCATTTTCTTAGGAATTTGGTCAAGTCCTTGTTTCTGGTGGCTGAGTAGTATTCCATTGTGTAAATGTACCACAATTTTTGTATCCATTCATCTTCTGAAGGACATCTGGGTTCTTTCCAGCTTCTGGCTATTATAAATAGAGCTGCTATGAACATTGTGGTGCATATATCTTTGTTGTGCACTAAGGTGTCTCTGGGGTATATGCCCAGAAGTGGAAGAGCTGGGTCTACAGGTAGTATTATGTGCAATTTTCTGAGGTATAGTTAGACTGATTTCCAGAGTGGTTGTATTAGTTTGCAACCCTACCAACAGTAGACAAGGGTTCCTCTTTCTCCGCAACCTGGCCAGCATCTGTTGTCATCTGAGTTTTGGATCTTGTCCAATCTGACTGGTGTGAGGTGGAATCTCAGGGTTGTTTTGATTTGCATTTCCCTGATGGGTAAGAATTTCGAGCACTTCCCCAGATATTTCTCAGCCATTCGATATTCCTCAACTGAGAACGTTCTGTTTAGCTTTGTACCCCATTTTTCATAGGGTTATTTGATTCTCTGGTGTCTAGCTTTTTGAGTTCTTTTTATACCTTAGATATTAGGCCTCTATCTGATGTGGAGTTGGTTAAAATCTTCTCCCATTGTGTTGGCTGCTGTTTTGTTTTCTTGACAATGTCCTTAGCCTTACATAAACTTTGCAATCTCATTAAGTCTCATTTGTTAATCTTTGACCTTAGAGCTTGAGCCATTGGTGTTTTGTTCAGAAAATTTTCTCCTGTGCCTATATGTATTAAAGTTTTCCCTACTTTCTCATCTAATAGTTTCAGTGTATCTGATTTAATGTGGAGATCTTTGATCCACTTACATTTGAGCTTTGTACAAGGAGATAAGAAAGGGTATATTTTCATTCTTTTGCATGTTGATTGCCAGTTGGACCAGCACAATTTGTTGAATAGCCTGTGCTTTTTCCATTGAATGTTTACGGCTCCTTTGTCAAAAATCATGTGACCATATACATGAGGGCTCATTTCTGGATCTTCTATTCTATTCCATTGATCCACATTCCTTTTTCTGTACCAGTACCATGCAGTTTTCAGCACAATTGCCTTGTAGTATAGCTTGAGTTCAGGGACAGTGACTCCCGCAGATGTTTTCTTGTTGTTGAAGATGGATTTAGCTATTCTTTTGTTGTTCCATATAAAATTGCACATTGATCTTTCCAATTACATGAAGAACTGTGTTGGAATTTTGATGGGGATTGCGTTGAATCTGTAGATTGCTTTTGGTAGGATTGCCATTTTTAAAATGTTGATCTTTCCAATTCATGAGCATGGGAGATCTTTCAATTTTCTGATGTCCTCCTCAATTTTCTTCTATAGAGGTTTGAAGTTCTTGTCATACAGGTCCTTCACTTGCTTAGTTAGAGTCACACCAAGGTATTTCATAGTTTTTGTGACGATTGTGAAGGGTATCTTTTCCCTAATTACTTTCTCCACATGTTTGTCCTTTGAGTATAGGAAGGCTACTGATTTGTTTGAGTTCATTTTGTATCTAGCAACTTTGCTGAACTTGTTTATCAGCTGTAGGAGTTCTCTGGTGGAGTTTTTGGGGTCACTTAAGTACACTATCATGTCATCGCCAAGAGTGATGTTTTTATCTCTTCCTTTCCGATTTGTATCCCCTTGATCTCCTTTTGCTGTCTAATTGCTCCAGCCAGGATTTCCAGTACTTTGTTGAATAGATAGGGGGAGAATGGGCAGCCTTGTTGAGTCCCTGATTTTAGTGGGATTGCTACAAGTTTCCCACTATTAAGTTTGATGTTGGCTGTTGGTTTGCTGTATATTGCTTTTATTATGTTTAGGTATGGACCTTGGATTCCTGTTCTTTCCAGGACTTTTAACATGAAAGAGTGTTGAATTTTGTCAAATGCTTTCTCAGCATCTAGTGAGAAGACCATGTGACTTTGTTCTTTGAGTTTGTTTATATGGTGGATTACGTTGATGGATTTCCTTATATTAAACCATCCCTGCATCCCAGGAATGAAGCCTACTTGCTCATGATGAATATTCATTTTGATGTGTTCTTGGATTCAGTTTGCAAGGATTTTGTTTAGTATTTTTGCGTCAATGTTCATAAGTGAGATTGGTCTGAAGTTCTCTTTCCTTGTAGGGTCTTTGTGTGGTTTAGGTACAAGGGTTATTGTAGGCTCAATAAATGACTTGGGTAGTATTCCATCTGATTCTATCTTTTGGAATAGTTTGGAGAGTATTGGTGTTATATTCCCAATAAATGTCTGATAAAATTCTGCACTGAACCGTCTGGATCTGGGCTTTTTTTGGTTGTGAGGCTTTTGATGACTTCTTCTATTTCTTTAGATGTTATAGGGTTATTTAGATGGTTTACTTGTTCCTGGTTTAACTTTGGGATCTTGTATCTGTCTAGGAATTCGTCCATTTCCTCCAGATTTTCCAATTTTGTGGAGTATAAGTTTTTGTAGTAGGATCTGATGATTTCTTGAATTTCCTCAGTTTCAGTTGTTATGTCTCCACTTTCCTTTCTGATTTTGTTAATTTGGATACTCTCTCTTTGCCCTCTAGTTAGTCTGGCTAGTGTTTTATCAATCTTGTTGATTTTCTCAAAGAACCAACTCTTGGTTTTGTTGATTTTTTCAATGGTTCTTTTTGTTTCTATTTGGTCTATTTCTGCCCTAATTTTGATTATTTCTTGACGTCTACTTTTCTTGGGTATATCTGCTTCCTTTTGTTCTAGGGCTTTTAGCTGTGCTGTCAGGTTGCTGATGTGAGCTCTCTCCAGTTTCTTTTTGGAAGCACTTAGGGCTATGAGTTTTCCTCTCAGTACTGCTTTCATTGCATCCCATAGGTTTGGGTATGTTGTGTTTTCGTTTTCGTTGAATTCTAGAAAGTCCTTAATTTCTCTCTTTATTTCTTCTTTGGCCCTGCTATCGTTTAACAGAGTGTTGTTTAGTTTCCATATGTACGAAGGGTTTTTGTTGTCTTTGTTGTTGTTAAAGACCAGTCGTAGTCCATGGTGATCTGAGAGGATGCATGGGAGTATTTCAATCTTCTTATATCGATTGAGGCTGGCTCTGTGTCCAATTATGTGTTCAATTTTCGAGAAGGTGCCATAAGGTGCTGAGAAGAAATTGTATTCTTTTACTTTAGGATGATATGTTCTGTATATATCTATTAATTCTACTTGGTCCAAAGTGTCTGCTAGTTTTGCAGTTTCCTTGTTCAGTTTCTGTTTTCATGATCTGTCCATTGGTGAGAGTGGGGTATTAAAGTCTCCCACTATTATTGTGTGGGGTGAAATGTATTTTTTGAGCTTTAGTAGGTTTTCTTTTATGAATGTGGGTGCTTTTTTATTTGGAGCATATATGTTAAGAATTGAGATTTCCTCCTGACAGATTTCTCCAGTAATGAGTAAAAAGTGTCCTTCCTTTTCTTTTTTGATAACTTTTGGTTGGAAATTTACTTTATTCGATATTAGAATAGCCACTCCAGTTTGCTTCTTGGGGCTGTTTGCTTGGAAGGTTTTTTCCCATTCTTTAACTCTGAGATAGTGTTTGTCTTTGTCTCTGAGATGAGTTTCCTGTATGCCGCAAAAGGCTGGATTTTGTTTATGTATCCAGTCTGATAGCCTATGTATCTTTATTGGGGAGTTGAGTCCATTTATGTTAATAGATATCAAGGAATAGTTGTTTCTGTTTCCTGCCATTATTGCCTTTGTGGGTTGAGTTGGACAGAGAATAGGGTTCCCAATGGAGGAGTTAGAAGAGGGGCTGAAGGAACTTAAGGGGCTTTCAACCCTGTTGGAAGAATTAAAATATCAATTAATCAAGCTCCCAGAGACTAAACCACCAATCAAAGAGTGCACATGGAGGGACCTATGGTTACAGCTGCATATGAAACACAGGATGACCTCATTGGAAATCAATGAGAGGAGAGACTCTTGGCCTGTGAAGGTTCAATGCCATAGTGCAGAGGAATGCAAAGGCAGGCAAGTAGAATGGAGTGTGTCAGTGGGTAGGGTAACACTCTCATAAAGGAAGGGGGAGGGAGAATGAGATAGGATTATTCCAGAGGGAAACCAGCAAAATGATAACATTTGAAATGTAAGTAAAGAAAATATCCAATAAAGAATAAGAAGTTATATGCTAGAGGCTCAAGGCTAAGCCTGGGGACTAGGTGCTTGGAGATGGGGGCAGCACTGAGAAAAAGAGGCTTGATGCCAATGCAAATGTATGGTGTTTTTCTTCCATCATGAACACCTCAATATGGCACTCCAACAAACCATGCATAATTTTTTCAAATGACAATAGCAAACTTTGATGGCATGTGTTTATCATTAATTCCAGTGTTAAACCTGAGACTAGAGACATTGACGTTCTAGCTTGTTTGTCAATTAGAGGTCCATGACAGATTATGCTGTTTGAAATTTGACAATGTTGAGTTAACCTTTGTCTCCCATATGTACACAAGTAGTCCTACATACACACAAAGAACCACACATATGTGCACTTTCATATACACCCACGGAAGCTAATTGCTAGAATGTAGTGTTTGTACCCCAAATTTAGTATTTTTTTTTTGTGAAAAGGAATAAAGTAATTGAAGAGTGATAGAACAAAAGTACTATTCTGCACATATGATGTGTCCCCATCAAGAAAGTGTTTTGTGTTTTTCTGTGATGTTTTAAAGTACAGTTTATGACTCTGTTTGTGTTTTTGTTTACTAGCTGATTCACACTTCACTCTTCAATACTTGCTCTGGAAACTTTGCTAATATAAACTGGCACCTGGCATCTCATCACACAGTGCTTTTGGCTGTTCTGAGAACCAGTTTGTGGAACTTTATTCACCATACAGTGGATGTTGCTTTGTGAGCTGCTACCTAAGTACCTTGGTACCAGCCAGTCAGCTTTTGCAGTCAATACATATATGCAATTTCATTTATTTAAAAACAGAAGATAACATGTAAGACCACCAATATTGTTCTAATAGCTGGTCCAAATGTGACATGCTAGGAGCCCACGGGGCACAGAAAGCATGGAACAGCTGGAGCCAGGATCCTTCCAGTTTCTATCTCTGCTCAGGAAATAATCCTCCCTCAGGTATTTGTTAGCCCAATACTGTGTGGAAAGAGCTGGTCTCCCAGGAATGCAGATACACCTAATATCACAGGCTTACTGGTCCTCAAGAGTTTACAAGGTCCAGTCAGAGAGAGCAAAACCTGCTAAAACCAGAGATAATTAGCTGGAGAGTGGCAAGCAGAAGAACCAGTTCTCCAAACAAAGCAAGCCCTGGATACCCCCAACACACCTCAAAAGCATGATTCTAATTTAAAATCATATCTCATGATGATGATACAGGATTTTATGAAAGACATAAATAAATACTTTAAAGATATATAATACAACACAGGTAAACAATTAGAAGCACTTAAGGAGGAAACATATAAATCCCTTTAAAAAACATTATAGGAAAACACAACCAAAGTGATGAAGGAACTGAACAAAACCAACAGTACACATGTAAGGAACTAAGGCTCCACTTGCATACCTAGCTGAGGATGGCTTTTTCTGGAATCACTGGGAGGAGGGTCCCTTGGCCTTGTGAAGGTTTGATGCCCCAGTGTATAGAAATGCCAGGGCAATGAGACGGGAGTGGAAGGGTGGGTGAAGGAATACCCTCAAAGAAGCAGAGGGAGGGAGGATGGGATAAGGAATTTGTGGAGGGTAAGCAGAAAATGGGTAATATTTAAAAGGTAAATAAATAAAATATCCAGTAAATATAAATAAATAAAAAACATGAAATATTATTTTTTTGCTAATATGTATTATAATGTGTAGTGCCTAATTTTATGTTTTGTTATGATAAAACACCCCACCAAAAGCAGCTCAAGGGTCAAACAATTTAGATGGTCAAAACTCAAGGAAGACTTAATTGTTGTTGATGCTGTACCACGATTACTCAATTATTCTTTTGGTTATAAATGTTTGAAATAAGAATATTCTCTATTTCTCTATTACTTAATGATGACACAAATTGTTATCCAACCTAAAAGTAAAAATGGAGTATTTCGTCTTCCCCTCTCTAGTTTTTCTGCCCTTCGTGACTTAGTCAATACTTTCAAAGCTTTTTTTGCCCTCTCTTTGTACGTGTTATAAAGTTACTTTATTTATTTATTTATTTTGCTTTTTTTTTCTTATGGGTGCCCAACACAGGGACTATCTAGTCATATATATAAATACATCTATTATCTATATTGTATTGAACTTTCAACCTATTATCTGTTAATCATATTTGTACTTTAATATATTCATTTCTCAATCTACTTTCTCTGTCTAAAATTCTGAGGTACAAAGATAAGGAGAAGGAAATTCTGGTAATCAGTTGCAGCAATCTCAGCCCTTGGAAGAACAATGTGAGGAAGACTGAATTTGCGGGCATCCTGGGTAACTCAGTCTACAGTACACCAGTGTCTGTAGTTCTTTCTTCACTCAGTTTTCATTCCTTTAAAAATGGTGGCATCAGAATAGTTAATTTCACTCATTATAATTTTCTACTCTGGTGCTCAAGGGTGGGAATCAGATTAAATCTTGAGTCTGAGGTAGATAAACTCTGCCATTCAGAGTTAGTGAAAATAACCGAATTTTTTCTCATAAAAGTCTATGCATGTTGAAAAACAGAAACAGTAATCTTCTTCTTAACAATTTTGCCATGCTCTTAAAACAAAAATCAAACAAAAAAAAAAAAAAACAAATATAATAATGTGTAATTGGAAAAAAAACTCTGGGAAGATACAGTGAGAAAAGTCTTTTGTCTATGTCTAGAGTTTGGGCAACTTCATCATTATGTATCTTTGAAATCTTGAAAAGGTATCATCCACTTGAAGACTGTTAAAATGAAGGAGCCCAGCTCTAGGCACAGATTAAATTAAAGGAAAAAGAAAATTTGTATTAAATATTTAAAACTCACACAATCAAAAGGCTTAGACTTTTGAACTTCATATTTTAATTTGCAAAGATCAGTACATCTGTGTATTTCACAAAGTGCAAAAGTCTCAGGAAGAGTATATTAATTAAGTCATTATTCCCAGAGAGACAGGTATAATTATGAATCTTCTCAGCGTGCTATTTTAATTTCTAAAAATCAGTAAGGTAAATATGGGGATTTTTTTTTCTTAAGATGCAACTAATATGGGGAGCAAAGCAAAAATAGAAAAAAGAAAAGGCACAAGAAGAAGAAAAATTTTGTGTTCATCACAAAGGCTTCTGATAGTTGTGTGTGTGTGTGTGTGTGTTTGTGTGTGTGTGTGTGAACTCAACCCCGATAAAGAACTATAGTTTTACTGTAACAGTAAGGATAAAGGGGTGATGGTTTCTTTGATTATGATAATGGATCCTATAAGCAGCAGCACTGGCATTCAAGCTTCATTCACTTGCAAAACAGCCAAATTTGGCTGAGAGAACTTGTTAATCCCAGAGACCTGCCTTAGCATAATAGATGATTCCCAAACTTTTTAAAAGACATTGTTTAGGATGGCAAGTTGGGCAGCACAAAAGAACAACCCCGAATTTAATTTTGGCTTTCACATGTAAGTCTAAACACACACACACACACACACACACACACACACACACACACACACACACACACGCACACACGCACACACACACACACACAAGCATATATGCAAATATACATGCACACAGAATAATAAATGTGCATATGCTGATGCTTGCCCATCTGACAGGAGACTGCTCTAAATCAAAAGGTAACAAAGAGTAAAAATTTTTTTTAACCTCCATTTAAAAACACAATATGTGCTTGTTTAGGTGTTTGCAAACAATGAAAATAAAACTACATAATTTGAGAAAATTAATGTTTTTAAATCCTATAAAAAGCTTTGAAAAAACATAGTATGCATTTTTGCTGGTGACACTTTATGGACTAATCATTTTATGTTTTGTAACTTAAAAGATTTTCTTCCTTTTACAATATTTTCTAAATTTATTTTGGGGGGATATCAGTCGATATGTGCAGGCCATTGTATGTGTGTGTGTGTGTGTTTGTGTGCCTGTGTGTATGTGTGTGTGTAAGTCAGGAAACAGCTTTCAGGGTCCGCTCTTTCCTTTCAGTATAAGAATATCATAGCTGGAACTGAGGGAGACCTTAAGGATTAGTGGCAAACACATTTACTTGCTGAGCAATATCAGAAGATCAAACCTTTTAATTCTCCCAGTGGAGGCTATGTCAGCATTCTCCTCTCTCTTCTTTAATATAAAAAAAATGTTCTTTTTCTGTGAAGATTCTTTTGATTTCTTTCTCTGGGCTCATTAACTGCATTTACTCAAAGAGTCTGAAGGCCATTGTTATATAAAATTTAATACTTAAAATAAAATGACTGTCTTATTGAGCCTATTATTAAAAAGTGTGCTACAAGTATTTATACTAAGTGTCACTGTTTAATATTTGAATCTCTTTATTCATATGCCAACCCCTTGTTTTCTGATAGCTTCTTTTTATGGCATTTGTTGCTCATTCTTATGAGCATGGAAAGAGAGAGAGAGAGAGAGAGAGAGAGAGAGAGAGAGAGAGAGAGAGAGAGAGAGAGAGAGAGAGAGACAGAGAGAGAGAGAGAGACAGAGACAGAGACAGAGACAGAGTTGTATGTATGTATACTTTAAATTAATTTTATAAAATATTATTATAGCTCCCAAAATTAGTTACATAATAATAATATATGATGAATACACATTTTTTTTCCTATAAAATGACCTGAGGCTTCCACACTTTGGTCCTCATTTTGGAGCTTCACTAGGTCTGTGAGATGTTTCTTGGGTGTTCAGAGCTTTCTGGGGCTAGTCTCCAATTATCAGTGAGTGCATATGATGTGACTTTTGTGACTGGGTTACCTAACGTAGGATGAAATTCTCTTGTTCCCTCCATTTGACTAAGAATTTCATAAAGTCATTGTTTCTAAAAGCTGAGTAAGGCACCACTGTGTAAATGTACCACATTTTCTGTAACCCTTCTTCTGTTAAAGGACATCTGGGTTATTTCCAGTTTCTGGTTATTATAAATAAAGCTCCTATGAACATAGTGGAACATGTATCCTTATACGTTGGAGTGTACTTGGGGATATATGCCCAGAAGTGGAATAGCTAGGTGTTCAGGTAATATTATGTCCAATTTTCTGAGGAATCACCAGACTGTTTTCCAGAGTGGTTGTCTCAACATCATCACCAGCATTTGATGACATCTGAGTTTTTGATTTTAGCCATTCTGACTGCTATGAGGTGAAATGTAAGAGTTGTTTTGATTTGCATTTCTCTGATGACTTAAAATGTTGAGGTTTTCTTTTGGTGATACTCAGTCATTCACTATTCCTCAGTTCAGAATTCTTTGTTTAGCTGTGTGCCCCATTTTTTTTAATAGGATTGCTTGATTCTCTGAGTATAACATTTTCTGTTCTTTGTATCTATTAGATATTAGACCTCTATCAGATATAGGATTGGTAAAGATCCTTTAACAGTCCTTTGGTTGCCATTTTGTTTCCTTGACAGTGCCCTTAGCATTACAGAAACTTTGCAATTTCATGAGGCCCCATTTAGTGATACTCGATCTTAGAGCACAGGCCATAGGTGTGGGGGTTCATTTCTAGGTCTTCACTCTGTTCCATAGATCAACCTGCTTATCTCTGTTCCAATACCATGCAGTTTTTCACAAAATTGTGTTGTAATGTAGCTTGATGTCAGTGATTGTGATTCCCGCAGGAGTTTTCTTGTTGAAAATAGAATTTGCTATTTTAGGTTTTTTGTTATTCCAGATAAATTTGTAAATTGCTGTTTCCATCTCTATGAAGAATTGAGATGGAAATTTGATGGGGATTGCACTGAATCTGTAGATGGGTTTTGGTAAGATGGCCATATTTACAATGTAGGTCCTTCCAATCGATGAGTATGAGAGATGGTTTCATCTTCTGAGACCTTCTTCAACTTTCTTCTTTAAGGATTTGAAGTTCTTATCAAACAGTTCTTTCACTTGTTTAGTTAGGATCCTACCAAGGTATTTAATATTGTTTGTGATTATTATGAAGGGTATTTTATCCCTAATTTCTTACTCAGCATATTTGTCTTTTGAATAAAGTTAGGCTACTGATTTGTTTAAATTCATTTTATATACAGCCACTTAACTGATGGTGTTTATTAGCTGTAAAAAATCTCTGTTGGAATGTTTGGGGTCACATAAATATACTATCATATCATCAGCAAATAGTGATATTATGACGTCTTCCTTTCCGATTTGTATCCTTTGACTTCATTTGTTTTCTAAATGCTCTGGCCAGTACTATACTGAAAAGGTAGAGGGAGAGTGAGAAACCTGTTTAATACCTGATTTGAGTGAGATTGCTTCAAGTTTCTCACAGTTTAGTTTGATTTTGGCTTCTGGTTTCCTGTATATTGCTTATAATATGTTTATGTATGTGTCTTAGATTCCTGGTCTTTCCAAGACCTTTATCATGAAGGGGTGTTGAAATTTGTCAAATTATTTCCTAGCTTCTAGTAAGATGATCATATGTATTTTTTTTCTTTGAGTTTGTTTATATGGTAGATTACATTAATGGATTTCCATATATTGAACAATCTTGCATTCCACGGATGAAGCCTACATGATTATGGTGAATGATTATTTTGATGTGTTTTAGGATTCAGTTTGCAAAATAATTATAGAGTATTTTTGCATCAATGTTCATGAGAGAAATTGCTCTGTGGTTCTCTTTCTTTGTAGGGTCCTTGTGTGGTGTAAAAGAACGAGTTGCATAGTGTTTCCTTTGACTCTATTTTATAGAATAGTTTGGAGAGTATTGGTGTTAGGTCTTTGATGAAGATATGATAAAACTATGCACTATACCCCTCTGATCCTGGGCCTTATTTGTTTGAGAGTCTTTTGATGACTCTTATTTCTTTATAGGTTATGAGACTACTTAAACGGTTCATCTGTTCCTGATTTAACTTTGGAATTTGGTATGTGTTTATAAATTTGTACAACGTTTCCAGATTGTCCAGTTGTTTTGAGTATAGGCTTGTGTAGAAGGATCTGATTATTCCTTGAATTCCTAAATTTTTGTCATTATGTCTTCTTTTTTATTTCTGATTTTGTAATTTCGATACTTTCTCTTTGCCCTCTAGTTAGTCTGGCTAAGGGTTTATCGATTTTGTTGATATTCTCAAAGAACCAGCTCCTGGTTTTGGTGATTCTTTATGTGGTTCTTTTTTTTCTACTTGGTTGATTTCTGCTCAGAGTTTGATTATTTCCTGTTGTCTACTCCTCTTGCGTGTATCTGCTACATTTTCTTCTATAGCTTTCAGCTGTACTGTCAAGCTGCTAGTGTATGCTCTCTCTCCAGTTTCTTTTTTGGAGGCACTCAGAGCTATATGTTTTCTTCTTACTGCTGCTTTCATTTTGTCCCATAAGACTGGGTATGTTATGCTTTAATTTTCATTACATTCTAGTAAATTTTTAATTTCTTTCTTTAGTTCTTCTTTGACCATGCTATCATTGAGTAGAGCATTGTTCACCTTCTATGTTTATGTGGGCTTTCTTGTTGTTTTTATTGTTACTAAAGACCAGTCTTTGTCCATAGTGATCTGATAGGATGCATAAGAGTATTTCAATATTTCAATCTTCTTATATCTTTTGAGATTTTTTTTTTGTCACAGACTATATGGTCAATTTTAAAGAAGGTCTCATGAGGTGCTAAGAATAATGTTCTTTTATTTTAGGATGAAAAGTTCTGTAGATGTCTGTTAATTCCAATTGCTTCATAAACTGCAAGCTTTGCTGTGTGTCTGTTTAGTTTCTGCTTCCATTATCTGTCCATTGATGAGAGTGGGGTGTTGAAGGCTCCCACTAATATTGTGTTTGGTGCAATATATGCTTTGAGCTTTAGTAGGGTTTCTTTTATGAATGTAGGTGCCCTTGTATTTGGAGCATAGATGTTCAGTATTTAGAGATTTTTCTTGGTAGATTTTTTTTTCCTGTCATGAGTAAAAAGCATAATTTTTTATCTTTTTGATAACATTTGGTTTAAAATTTATTTTATTAGATATCAGAATGGCTATTCCAGCTTGTTTCTTGGTATTATTTGAATGGCAGGTTTTTCCTAGCCTTTTACTCTGAGGTAGTATCTATATTTGTCCCTAAAATGAGTTTCCTGTATTTAGCAAAATACTGGAACCTGTTTACATATCCAGTTTGATAGTTTATGTCTCTTTAATAGGAAATTGAGTACATTGATGTTAGCAGATTATAACAAATAGTGATTGTTGTTTCCTGTTATTTTTTGTTGTTAGAGATAGAATTTTGTTTGTGTGTCTTTCTTTTTTTGGATTTCTTGCATTTTTATTTTCTTGCCTTATTTAGGTTGTAGTTTTTCTTCTTGTGTTGGATTTTTAATTGATTATTCTTTGGAGGGCTGGATTTGTGATCTGATATTGTGTAAATTTGCTTTTGTCTTGGAATGTCTTCGTCTCTCCATCGATGTTTATTGAGAGTTTTGCTTGATATAGTAACCTGGGCTGGCATTTGTGTTTTCTTAGAGTATGTATGATATCTGACCAGGATCTTCTAGCTTTCATAATCTCTTGTGAGAAGTCTGGTGTAATTCTAATTGTTCTGCCCTTATATGTTACATGTTGTTTTGCTTACTGCTTTTCTATTCTTTATTTTGAAAAAAAAAATTTTCACTGTTATTTGTCAGGCAGATTGTCTTTTCTTTTCAAATCTATTTGGAGTTCTGTAGGCTTCTTATGTGTTAATGGTCATCTCATTCTCAAGGTTAGGGAACTTTTCTTCTATGATTTTGTTGAAGATATTTACAATGCCTTTTAGTTGATATTCTTGTCCTTCTTCTATACTTTTCATCCTTAGGTTTTGTTCTCTCATTGTATCCTGGATCTCCTGGACATTTTGAATTAGGAGATTTTTGGGTGTTGGTTCTTCTTTGACTTATTTGTCTATGCATTTAATGTTGTCTTTTGACCCTAAGATCCTCTCTTCCATCTCTTGTAATCTGTTGGTAATGATTGCATCTATGACTCCCAATTGCTTTCTTAGGTTTTCCATCACCAGGGTTGTCTCTTTTTGTGATTTATTTATTATCCCTATTTTCATTTTCAATTCCTTCACCTTTTCAGTTGTGTTTTTCTGTAGTTCTTTGAGTGATTTCTTTTTGTTCTCCTGTAATTGTTTAAAGGAGTTATTCATGTGCTTCTTGATGACCTCCATCATCATGAAGTATGATTTTAAGTCTATATCTTGATTTTCTGGAGTGTTGGGCAATCCACTACTTGCTGTGGTGTTAGAACTGGCTTCTGAGGTTGCCAGGTTGTCATGATTTCCATTGCCTGGGCTTTTTTGTGCTTTCCTCTTGTCATCTTGTCGTCAGTGATTGTAAGTGATTTTTTTTTTTTTTTGTTTCTGACTGGTGTTTGTCTCACCTGTGTGTCTGAAGGCCCATGGGCTTAGAAGAAAAATTGCTTTTTCGTGTTCTACTTCTTGTGGGCAGGCATTTTGTGCTAATGGCAGTGATTCTGTTCTGTTTTTGTGGGCCCAGATATGAGAGCTCTTGTGAGGCTGTTCTGGAAGCTCAGCCCTCTGCCTAATGGCAGAGACCAGGCTCTTTCTCTAGGCCCAAAAGACCCCTTTTCAGAAAGCACCACACTTCCTTAGCTCCAAGACTTCTTAATGTTCCCTTGCTGAACATCTGGGCAAACCTCTGCCTCAGGCTCACCCTTGGTCTAGGTGGAAAAGCGCTTGAGGAGCTGTGTTGGGAGCTCAGCCTTCCATGGGCAGATCCTGAGTCCTAATGACAGAGACCTGGCCCTCTCTGTGGACTGGAAAAGACCCTTTTCCAGAGAGCACCATGTTCCCTGTGCTCTGAGAACTCTCAGTGTTACCTTCCTAGGTCAGTGCCTCAAGCTCACCCATATGTATGTATTTTTATAACGGTTTATTGGTACACTTGTCCAGTGTATAGGTAGAGGTCCGAAGTCAACATCAAATGTGTCCCTTGATCTCTATTTATCTTTTCATTTGAGACAGTCTCACAAAACCTCAAGATCATCAGCACAACTCATCAGCTACCTCCAAATATTTACTTGTTTTCATACCTGTAAGTCCCTCCTGAACCACAGCAGCTGCTGTTTATTGGCATAGGGGATCCTAACTTGAGACCATAGACGTGAAAGTCAAACAAGTGCTTGACCCACTGACCCACTGTATCATACCAGTTTTACAAGTGTTTGTGAACTGGGTGTGTCATAGTCCACCTTTCAGGATTCTTTTTTATATCCCATTTTATTGCATGATTTCTTCTTCTTTTCCAAATGACCACATAAATAAATGTGGAAATAAAGTTGTTTGTTTCTGAATTATTGGACACTAAACACTAATCCATAACTATTTTGAAGTGTGTCCCAATTAATTCCTGGACTTGACTGAATCTTTTTTTTTATACTTTAAAGTCAGAGCTTTATATAAAAGGCACTACATTGTTATTCAACTCATGGGTTTTTCTAATCCAGAAATAGAAAATCAAGTGAACTGGCTTGGCACCAGAGATACTTTAAAAAATAATTCAGGACTGTATATTAGGCATTATTATTATTATCATTACTACTATGATGACTACTACTACTATTTAATGTGTGTTAAGAATGAATATATGAGAGAAGGTGATTTAAGGTTTTGGCCTTATTTTATATAGAAACTGA
Organism: Micromys minutus; assembly: GCF_963924665.1. Taxonomy (NCBI): domain Eukaryota; kingdom Metazoa; phylum Chordata; class Mammalia; order Rodentia; family Muridae; genus Micromys; species Micromys minutus. Next base: position 5,607,663 of record NC_137975.1, on the reverse strand, counting down.
AAGGGGAAGACATATTTTTGTGGAATATTTATGCGGTTTATTTTTGTTCTTCCAAATCAATCCATTCATTATCTTAACACCTGTATCTGTTGTGCTCTCAAATAACAAAGAGAATAAAGAAATATGCTTTTATTATATGCCTAAATGGAGGGTATTCAAATTGTATCAATGACAGGTCATCTATTATGAGAGACCCTAAAACTAGCTACAGAAAGTAAGAATACTGCACACTGGGGAAATGCCTCATGTGAAAATGCACTTGCTCCCCAAGTTTCAGATCCTCTAGTGGAGGGAAGAAAAAAAACTCCAGATTTTTTCTTGAGTTCATGAATAATAAACTTCACGAACATAATAATAAAAATAAAGTCTAGAGAAAAAATAAAATAGTACAGCTTCTTAAATGAATATTTCTGTTATTCTCAGTTTATTAACTCATGTGCAAGTTGAGGACATTTTACTTGGTAGAATTCTTGCCTTACACACAAGAAATTTTTTCATTGGTTCAGCTTTGAACAAAACTGGACAAGTTGATGTAGACCGTAAACTTAGAACTCAGAAGGCAGAGATTGTAAAAAAAGATGTTCAAGATTATCTTCAACTGGATAGGAGAATAGGATCTTCAATTAAAATAAAAGTTGCAGAGAAAGAGGGGATGGCTTAGGAGGAAAGGCCTTAGGTATAAACTCTCTCTGTCTCTCCCTCTCTCATGCATACAATCCAGATGCACAAAACAGACACAAGCTCATATATACACACACATATGGACACACACACACACAATCACGCACATGCACATGCACACCCATGCATGCATGCATGCATGCATGCATGTACCTGCTTGCATACATAGAAACAAAATACTGAGCCCTGGCTACATGATCATCTGTATCATATAAAACAAAACCCAGTTTAATACCCAAAGTTTCTTTGAAGAGAGTAAGGAGAAGCCAATGGAATTAGGTGTATACATACTCTATAATGTCCTGCATTTCCAGTTTTCCTAGAGGAAGAAAAAGTCACAAAATATTTACACTATGAGATTCTTCAGGAGAATAACTTACAATGGTCATCTTCTTATCCTTTCAATATGTCATTTCCTAGGCATGAAAGACAAGCTCATTATCAGGGTGAGCCAGTAAGCCAAGGGAAAGGAGGCTGAGCCAAGATGTTAACGGAGTTTGGAATTATATTCTTGACATAACTGTAGAGATGGTCGTAAGAAATCGTTCAGACATCTGACATGGGCAATTTGTTGTTATTTGTTCTCCTCCCCAGGGATCATAAAAAAAGACTAGTAAGCAATCAAGAGATGTTTTCTCATAGTTGAGAAGACATATACCTGTGTGGAGAGATTTATGGATATACCCTTGAGATGGTACTTAGCATGCTTTATATCCACCCTCAGAGTCTCTTGATTGCGCAGTAATGCAGCTTTGACTTTGCAAGTAACCTCAGTAGAATATTTCTCTGTTCTTTCTGGAAACCTTTATCATAGACTTAAAGGAGCTCTACATACATAACACTCAATCAACAAACACACAAGAGCTCCATTTTGACTCATCCATCAATTTTATGATGGGCAAATTATCCAAGCCTATAAAATATGATGAGAGAAATTCTAATACTAAAATACCAAGAGAGTACTTAAGAAAATTAAGTTGACTGGAAAACATATGCTCTATGTCTTTCAAATTAGAATTTGTAAATAAATAATTTTGGTTTAATTGCATGCCAATTTATAGAGGCATTTATAATAAAAGTCATCTTATCACTATCTCTGACAAGAATTTCACACAGATTGAGGCATTTGACTTTCCAAGTACATAGTTTTCAAAAAGTTGTCATTAATCTTATAAATGTTTAAATTATTTATTTATTTATTTGTTTGTTTATAATTTACTTGGTGTGTACATTTGACTTCCTTTTCATATGTATGGGCTATAGCTCCAATATAGAGGTCAAAGGGTAATGTGGGAGAATGAGTTCTCAATATGGACCTGTGGCATTGAACTCAGTTCATCAAAACTAACAGTAGTTCCTGACATTCATCAATTTTGTTAAACAGATAATTTATTAATTTATTTAGTAATTATGTCAAATGTCCTACCTATGTTGTAGTCAGGGTCAAATGTCCTAAGTTTTGTAATTAGGCTTAGAACCTCCAATTCTCTGTAGATCTCATAGACCTGAGCATATCTGCACAGATAGGTCCCCTAACTTTTGTAACTCTGTAGCCATCCAGTACCATGATGGTGAAGCTGTTGTGTAGATCTACAGATTAGGTATGTATGTGTAAGTATATATGGCATGGCAGTTATGAACCTATGCATGCACATGCAGTGACCATAGGATGATAAAGTCCAGTGACCTGCTATTGCACAATGCTTTATTCCCATGAGGCAGATTCTCTCACTGAATTCAATAGTGATTCTTGTCATCTGTTTCCATAAGAGTGATTGTTTCTGAACACATGGTTACACCAGAATTGTTATGTGGGATCTGGGTATTTTAACTCAAGTTAACAGGTTTGTGTAGCAAATCCACTTATCCTGGCCTGAGCTTATTGATTTTATAATGACTGAACAAAGACCAGAGCTCTGAATCTAAATACTGTAGTACAAAAAAACAGGTAAGATATCTTCTACCCCATAATATACTGCATGTTAATCTACTTATAAAGACAATTGATAGTAGTAGCACATTGTGGATCTAGTTAGTATACACTTATAATTTAAGAGGCAAGATGAGAAAATAAATTTATATATAGCTCTGCTCTTTTAAGGAAGTGCTCTCTCTCTCTCTCTCTCTCTCTCTCTCTCTCTCTCTCTCTCTCTCTCTTTCTCTCTCCTAAATTATGCTTTTATGTTCTTTATAAATCATTGTTACACTTTCCACATTGTTTTTTACATAAATGTAAGATGGTTTAACTGCAGATGACTGAATGGAGGTGAAGTGAAATTATCTGAGCAGTTTCCCAAATACCTGCACATTAAAGAAAAACCGTGTTTTCCCTTAAATGTTAACATGTGTCATTCCTTTCAGCGTTCTGAAACAGAGGTAGATTTTTTTATCTTTCTACCAATGCATGTTAAAATGAAAAAGAAGTCATTGCATTGGAAATAAACCTTTGTCCTAAAATTTTTGTGAACCCAAATTGACAGGCTATCACTGATTAACTACATTTATATGTACAGAAATCAATTTGTATTTTAAACACATCATTTGAGTTCTCCATTTTAATTAGCTTATCTGACCTGACACTCATCATTTGGTATGATGAGTTATTAATATTGGTCATAAAATATATTAACTTTGAAATATTGACCAGAGACTACATAAAGACATCTTCTAAACAATAATTTACTTATTCATTTTTTATATTGTATGTGATATATATATATATATATGTGTGTGTGTGTGTGTGTGTGTGTGTGTGTGTGTGGTGTATGCATGAAATTTTGTAGAAAATACATATGTACACAGACATGCAAGTGTAAGAGCAAGATATCATATGTTTTACTATATGAGCTATGTCTGTGTTTAAATGGAATCTATAACTGAATCTGAAGCTCAGCCTTACTTTTCTTACTGTCCAGCTCTTCTCTCATTCTGAATCTATTTATATAATAGAAAATAAAGTTCAGATATTCCTCTGTTTTCAATTATCTTTTTCCTTCTCTCTAATTCAGTATATAAATACACAAAACAAAATCTAAATGGATCAATAAAATGGAAATATGAGAAAGGAGCCTTGCAAAACCAGAGTTCTGTACAAGCCAACTCACCTCTGCCAATCATTCTAGCTGAAATCTAGGTTTAAAGATATATGTTTCTTCACAGATAATGTGGATGGACACAGAGCATTGTACCTATATTTTACTTTTTGCTTGCACACATCTATTAATACAAAGGCAAACACATCTTCAAATATACATTCACATAATACACAAACACACAAACACACACACACACACACACACACACACACACACCACACTGTCTATGAAGAAACTGAATAATATACTTTTGAACTCATTAATAAAACTACCTTTCTTTAATTCAATGTGTCGAATGTCCATTTCCAGATTATATATTCAAATATTTCACAAAGATATAACAATAAGTACATTCTTATAATGAAGTGAGATTTTTATGAAATAATTTTGGATTCCCAATCATTTGAGGTGTGTATAAGACTAAATAATATAAAATTGCTTGAAATTTAGTAATTTCATTTAAAATGTGAATTATTTTGTGAATTTATTATTGACAATAAATTACATATGGCTGAAGTTACCAAATAAGTAAGACCTATCTTCACAACAGAAAATTATCATAATGAAAAATTAGCTAACTGAAATTTCACTTGGTAAACATTTTGTTTTTTAATTGTTCTTTAGGTCATAAAACACAAATAAGAGGCATAATCTTTGTGTATATTCATATTTTTATACAGGGCTTATTGTTATGTAGATTTACTTTAGCTTTTTTGCATTTAAATTAAGTCACAATTTTTATAAATCCCTTTCTTTGGTGTTGTTTTAATAGAAGTATACAGAAATGGGAATGTTTGAAAATGGCATTGTTAATTACTCAACCTATATTTATAAGCCACCTTCTTTACCTATTATGCTATTCTCCATGACCGAAATAAACTATGATTCCATTTGAATATGAAGGAAACACGAGAGAATGAATATTATGATCATTTCTGTCTTGCTCATCTATGTATATCATATTTTATGAATACTTTTATCATATAAAAATATACAACTTCTATTTTATTTTTTGTCTATGTGTGTATACATGTGACCAAGTATAGGTCCGAAAAAAAAAATAGACAAGAGAACCTCTCACGCTGAAATTACAGTTAGGTGTAAAAGTCTTGGATTCTGTGTCTGGCGCAGAAAAATTGTCTTTTGAAAATACAGTCTTTCTTTTTTTTTTTCTTTTTCTTTTTTTCTTAATTGATGAAATGTATACATTGTGAATATTATCATAAGAAGTCCATGTTTATAAAGATTATTAAAAATAATCTAGAACTCACCATTTATAACTCTTCCACTGCTTTGTGAACTACAGATTATGTTCTTAGAATAGCATCAACCTGTTACACAGAAACTTTCTTATTGGATATTTTCTTTATTTATATTTCAAATCTTATCCCCTTTCCTGGTTTCCCCTCTTTAAAACTACTATTCCATCCCTTCTGCTTCTATAACAGTATTCCCCCAAAAAGCACATTTATTTTTTGTTAACCCAAGTCTCTACTTTCCCATAGTTTCCACTAATATACATACTCTGTGTGGTATGTGTATTTTATGTGTGTAAGGTACACATGTGTATACGTGTGTATGGATATCTTTGCTTGTGTGTTGGTGTGGGGGTGAACATATAGGAAGATAGTAGGTCTAGATTAGAAATCTGACATTTTACATGAATGCTATGACCTGAATTTAGGTTCTCCACCTACATGGTAAATACTCCCAAACAATGAGCTATTTCACCAACACATTTTTACACCTATACTATGTCTAAAGTGTAGTAGATAAAATTTCCTATAAATGTGGTATAGAAATTTTATATAAACAACATAGACACATTCAAAAGATAAAGCACTAATAAACTGAGCTGACATTTCAAGCTGAATAGAAGAATTCATTTTCCATAATAATTTGTTTACTTTTGTTTTATTTATTTAAATTTTTGCCAGTTTATATTTATGCATACTACATGTGTCTGCACTGGCCAGAAAAGGTCATCAGATACCATAGAACTGGAATTGCAGATATTTTTATCTGTCCTTTGAGTATTGTAATGTGACCCACACCCTCTTAAAGAACAACATGTACTTTTAGATGTGGAGGCATGTCACCAGCTTCCCACCTGTACAAGGAAATAATGAATGGAATCCATAGGGTAAGATGTTTAGTTATTCAATGCTACTTAATGCCTTCAATGTGGAATCAAAGAATATGTTTAACAATTGCTGGAAATAACACCAAAAATATATTGGACATGCTTTCTAAATTGCACAATATGTCATGGGAGTTGAACCATTCTCTGTACTAGGGAGGAAAGGTTGTTGAGACCGACAAGATAAACATATGGTTGCCTGTCTGGGAATGTGCCCAGTCTGAAGATAAATTGAGACTCTTTCCTAGCTTTATGTAAGAAGTAAACAACTACAGAGACTCACTAAAAATTATCCCATTATCTCTCTCTCTCTCTCTCTCTCTCTCTCTCTCTCTCTCTCTCTCTCTCTCTCTCTCTCTCTCTCCCTTCCTCCCTCTCCTTCTCTCCCTCCCCCTCTCCCTCTTCCTCCCCCTCTCCCACTTCCATCCCCCCAATTCCTCTCTACCTCTCAATTGGTGCTGAGAACCAAAAGCAGGGTTAATTAAATCACAATGCAAATGCACTAGCATTGAGCTAAATCTGCAATTATAATTTGCTAATTAGTTATGAGAAAAACATTTAATCCCATGCAGTAGAAGTGGTTCTGTCTAGAACCTGTCATTTAAAATAGTATAGACATATAAAAAAGAAAGAAGACTAATAATAAAGGCAGTTCAGTAAGGAGGTGGAGAGCACTTGGAAGAAGCTTCAATTACAGCAATAAAACCCCTTAAACACAGGTAGCTTTAGGTGGATGAGGAAGGGGAGAGGATATAGTAAAAGTGCTGAAAGTACTGGTCAGTAGAGTGCCTTGCATGAAAAGTTAATATGAGAGAATTTTCCCAAGACATACATAATTATCCAGGCAATCTATGTAAAATTGTCAACTAACAAGAGATGTATCCTTATCAGCACAACATTTGGCATGCAATGAAGCTTTCAGTATCAGAATTAGTTACATTTAATTGAATTATTCCAAAGAGATCCAGTGAGGATCCTTGAACAATACGGGCTGCTGCCAAGGCTGTTACTGCTCTCCCTGTATTGAAGTCAAGGCCTTATTGCTAAGATGGCACCCGCTATAGAAAAACAAACCAGAGAAGTTGTTCTGCTGTCTATGTAGAACCTTTACCCTTATGGGCTAGTTTTCTTGGTAGTGCGAGTTTCATTTCCCACTACTAAAGGACAAACTTAATCACATCAAAACACTTAGTAAACCTTTCAACTACAATCATATTCTTCTAGAACTATAGCTAGTATAATGATGACAAAAATTTGATTGAATAATTAACCAATACCTGCTATGATTTAAGGCCTTAAGGCCATCTCCATAATACCCAGACGCTACTCAGTTGACCATGGATCTGAGACTAGATAACTCATGTACCCAGAGGAAAATAAAAGCAAATCCTTATATTCTCACAAAGGAATGTCATACTAAATTGGCTCCTATTAACATACTTTTATACTTATACTGTCATACTTAGAGATCAGTGCCCACACATAATACAAAAAAAAAACATCTTCCCATAGCCGATAGGAACAAATATAGAGACCCACAACCAGACATTATTCAAAAAGAGAGATACCTAGGAATACTCAGCTCTAAAATGGAAGTCTCTATACAATATTCACTCCCATAACTTACCCTGAAAATACCCATTCAAAGTCTTGAAACTACCACCAATTAATAACTACTTTCAAATGAAAATTTAATTTTCTTGTAGAGTATTTCAATGTGAAAACCCACTATTTTAAGATGTAGGCCTCATTGCAGTAGAGGCTAACAGAATTGACATTTTTCAAAGTTCCTTGTCTTATAATGTTTTGTTAGATGCGTGTTCTCTCTCTCCCTCTCTCTGTCTGTCTCTTTGTCTTTCTGTCTCTCTTGTTCAATTTTAGTATTCAAATATCTATCTTTTACTTTATAGTTCATTTACATATATATTATGGCTTGCTGTTTCAGATTTTTATCAGATTCCTAACTGTGCAAATATGTAGATCTTCTTGGTATTTTTTCTTATGCCTTTTCTTTGGCCATGTACATTCCGTTTTTTTTTTTTTTAATTTTTTCTATTCCAGTTTGTTTATTTTGTGTTATCATTATTATTATGTGCCTGTTTGTTTTCCAACTAGAAATTAAAAAGGGCAAGATCCAGAGGAGAAAAGAGTTAAGGAGAAATTAGAAAAAGTAGAGGTGGGAAAACCACAATTAAGATATATTTTATGAGAAAATATTTTTCTATAAAATTGAATATATAATTAAAACAAGACATAAAGCTGAAGATATGTTGCACATAATGTATTCTTATTACAACCAATAAACAAGTAAACAAAGATAAATAATTTGTTTCTCTGTAACTTTTATTTATTGCATTACGCTTATTTTAAAATGTTTTTACCTGAAAAATATGTGTTAATTAATCATTCAGAGTTACATCAATACAGTAAATGGTGATGTCTTATACTGATATCTATTTCATGGACAATTTTTGTCCTTTGAATGTTTGTACACAACTTGATCTTTTGTAGCCAATGTGTGCATTTTTATTTTAGAAAAATATACTTTTTTTCATTGTCAATTTATATTAACTCTAAGAGAGAGTAACTATATAGAATTTAATTTGTTCTAATTCAGTCTCATACAAGATCTCTTCCTTGAATTTCTACAAAGAAAACTGATTAAGGGTCCAATTGAAATAAATAATAATCGAGTAACATGGCTTTTCTGGCTTGTGGTCACATCCAAAGATTATCTAGGTTTATATACACCAGAATAGGTATGCCCAATATTATTATATGATCTGCTTTTAATACAGACACACACTTAATATACTTGTTTAATTTCTAATGAACTTATATTTGATTTAGTGAATGTCAGCCATGTTTGATAATAATGTATAGTTGGGTGGCAGGCAAGTTGATGAAATGGAGACAGAGTTAACAAAATGTGTCAGAGATAGGTTACATCTACTTCATACAAGAGAAGAATAAGGAGAAATAGAAGGAGGAAGTGAAGAGGAGGAGGAGGTAAAGAAAAAAGCAATTTTACCATGATAGCTTTACAAAGCAGGTTACAGATGAAGAAAGAATGAGCCAGAGAATAATCAGAAAGAGCCAAATGATTAGAATAGATTGCTGGAGTTATTTTGGAGGAAGGCAGACAAATTCAGTCAGAAGTTGAAAAACTCAAGTTTCTCTTGGTCTTCTTGGAAAGGAGTTTTGAGCCAGAAAAGATGAGTTGAACCAATCATCTAGAGTTTAGAAAGACAGAGAAAAGGTGAGCTTATTCAGATATAATCTTCTAAGACAACACTTTCATTCAGCAAATAAAAGTTAATTTTTCAGGGATAAAATAACATGTATGTGAACCCTTTCCATTGTATATACAATCAAGAAAGAGGATTGAATGCTACTCAGAGGGCTCACTGTGTAAAGTACTTATGACATCATCTACTGTTGGATTTCTGGTAAACAAATGATAAAATGATAGAGCTAGATGTTGCAATTTGTCCTGAAACCTTCATATTTATGCTATTTTATATGCACCTCCTCTGTACATACACACATACAAAACTAATACTTGTAATAAAAATGGAAAGAAAATGTTGTTAACCCTTTAGGTTAATAAATTGTTATTTTCTGGCTTCTTTATGAACATGAAGTTATAAAGAGGTGATGAAGAGATTTCTCAACCAATCTTATATCTGAAAAAACTGTCTTGATGAATGTATCCTCTCAGTGTCTGAAGACAAACCAGCTAGATGCAATTATCTAAAGACTATAATTAAGGCTTCAGAAGTGTAGGTGGTTGTCTTTATGCAGGTAAAGTCATGCACAAGATAAAACAAGGCCTGTCATTGGACAAGAAGTAAGGCTAGATAGGAACATAGTTTCAGAAAGGGGGTAAGGAAGCAGGAGAGGATGAGTAAAGATGGAAGAAAACAATCATGAACCATATCTGTGTGGCTCTGAATACCCACAAGTTGTTATAAATATTTTATAAAAGATGGATTTGTATAGGATGATTTGTCTTGTCTAGGTGGGCAAATTATATCTTATCATTTGGCTCTGAGTTCATAGTGTGGGGTGTAAAATTTACTGAGAAAATCTGAAATAAAACCACTGCTAAATTACAAATGTCTGTAGTTGTTCATTTGTCCTGTTGGTTGTTGTGTGGGCTGTGTTTGTGGCTGGCCTTCTGTTGGGAAAGAGATTAAACAGAGGGTGGTCTCTGATGTGATGAATACAATGTTAGTTCTATATGGCCTGTTGGTGCTGGAACTAATATGATAGAGACAGCTGGAGTCAGAGAGTACCTGAGGGCAGCATGCCATAGTGACAAGCTGGAACCAAGCACTGCTGAAATAATATATCCTGCTATGGCCATATGGCTCCAAGAACAATATAGGCCACGGTGAGGGTGGTGGATCTTTTTAATATTTGCCACAACAGAGAAGTGTTTGAGAACATAGAGCTGTTAAAATGAACTCTTCTGAAAATTTTAATATAGACATAAGGATCCCACATTGTCTTTCAGGTTGATGAGTAGAATTTTTACGTGCAACATTTCCCACTAATTATTGGGAATGAAGAAAAATGATTCCAAAAGTTAGACTTCACTTTTATGAATGTAATGTCAAAGAGGAAGAAATTATTTAGAAAAAAAAATGCCAAAATTGGTTAAGAAAAGAGAACAAGTAGGAAAGAAAATGGAGGAGAAAGAATGAATCTGTAAAGTGTCAAATGTGCAATGAAATTGAATTTAAAGCACAGTAAAAAAAATTAATAGAGAATTATTTATTTTATCTCCATGTTGCTTCTTGAAATTCAATTAACTCATTAACTCATGTTAACCTTGAAAGTATAGCACAACATCTATGTGTCAGGCTATGCTTATAGCCTGACTCAGAGGAGATCTCTCATAACCAGAGGGACAGGTCATATCTCTACCCCAAAAACTTACCTAACTGGGACCACAATAGGGCCAAATCGACAAAGGACCCATCCCATTCTGATGAAAATACAACTTCCATTTAGTTCAAAACTCTGCTGGGTAGATGGGGACACCATTCTACCTGCCCAAAATGAGAGATAGCCTTACACTCAAGATGTCTATCATAAGAAGAATCACAAGAGCTCTGCCTTAACCAAGGTCATAGGAAACCTGCCCTAATAAGGAATACAAAAATCCTAACCAGAGAATACTGTTTGGCTCCCAGAAGGTCTGCTCTACCCAGTTTACAGAGCTCCAACTTCCTAAAAGGAAGGAAAGACTAGAGTCAGAAACAAGGAAAGTAAACACTGAAGACAAAAGATGGTGAGAGGAAGGCTCAGGAACATACACAACAGAGACCAATACCACTTGACAGCATCAGAACCCATTTCTCCCACCACAGCAAACAATGAATAACCTAGCATACCTGAAATCAAGATTCTGCCTAAAATCTCATCTCATGAAGATAATAGAGGACTTTAAGAAAGATATAAAGAAATTTCTTAAAGAAATACTGAAAAACACAGATGAATAAGTAGAAGCCCTTAGAGGAAACTTACTAATCCTTTAAAGAAAGATAGAAAAACAGAAACAAATTAAGTAATTCATCAAAACCATTCAGGTTCTAAAACTGGAAATAGAAATAATAAAATATCACAAATGGGAGAACCATGGAATTTGAAAAACTAGGAAAGAGATCAGGAGTAACAAATAAAAGAATTACCACTGAAATATAAGAGATAGAGGAGAGTATCTCAGGCACTGAATATGCCATAAAGGATATTGACATACCAGTCAAAGAAAATACAAAGTGCAAAAAGCACATAACCTGAACTATCCAGAAAATTTATGACAGAAAGAATATACCAAATGTAAGAATAACAAGACTAGAAAAAAAAATTTCCAATTCAATTGTCCAGAAATCATTCTCAACAAAATTATAGAAGAAAACTTTCCCTAACCCAATTAAAGAGATGCCCATAAATGTACAAGAAGCCTATAGAATACTTCCTCACACCACAATAATCAAAACACTAAATAAACAGAACAAAGAAAGAATAATCAAAGTGGTAATGGAAATGTCCAAGGCAAACCTATTAGTATCACATCAGAATTCTCAAAGGAGACTCAAAGCCAGAAAACCTTGGATGGATGTCATGCAAACCTTAAGAAAGCACAAATACCAGACCAGGCTACTGTACCAAGCAAATCTCTCAATCGCTATAGATGGAGAAACCAAGATATTTCATGACAAAATCCAATTTAATCAAGACCTATCCAGTAATCCAGTCCTGCAGAGGATAATAGAAGAAAACTCTAACACGAGGAAAAAAAAAATAAACCTAAGGAAAATCAATGAATTAATCATCTCACAACAAAGTCAAAAGAAGAGAACCACAAAAACATAATAAAACCCCTAACAACAAAACTATCAGGAATCAACAATCATTGGTTTTTATATATCTCAATGGCTTCAATTCTTAGTACAAAGATATAGACAAATAAACTGGATATGTAAATAGTACCCAGCATTTTGCTTCATGCAGGAAAATTACCTCAGTGACATAGATACTACCTTAGAGTAAAATGCTAAGTTTTTCCCCAAGGAAATAGTTCTAAGAAACAAGCTAGAGTATCTATTGTAAAATCCAGTAAAATAGACTTTCAAGAGAATGTCATCACAAGATACTGGGAAGAACACTTCATACTCATTAAATGAATCTTCCAAGATAAATTCTGAATCCTGAATATCTATGGCCCAAATGTAAGAGATTCAACATTTGTAAAAGAAGTATTACTAAAGGTTAAAACACACATTGAACTTTACTCAATCATAGTGAGAGACCTAACACTACATCTCACCAATGGAGAGGAGAAAAAAACAGAAACAAACAAACAAACAGACAGACAAACCAAACTGAAACTAACAGAAGTTATGAATCAAATAGATTTAAGAAATATCAACAAAATAATTCACCCTAAAACAACAACAAAAAATACACCATCTTTTTAGCACCTACTGATACATTTCCAAAAACGATCTATATAATTGGACACAAAATAAGCCTAAAGAAACAGAATAAGATTGAAATAATTACAGGCGTTCTGTCAGGTCACCAAGGCCAAAGGATGGTCTTTAATAACAACAATGACAATAAAAAGCCATCATACTCATGGAAACTGAACAACTCTCTACTCAATGATAACTTGATCAGGGTAGAAATAAGGAAAGTATTTTGAGATTTTCTAGAATTTGATGAAAATTAAGTCACAGCATACCCAAATTTATGGGCCACAATGAGAACAAGGGTAAGAGAAAAATTCATAGCATTAAGTGCCATAGGGGGAAAAAAAAAAGGAGAGATCCTAAACTAGCTACTTAACAGGACATAAATATGCTCTAGAGCAAAATTAATCAAACAAGCCCTAAAGATGGAAAGTAGAAAAATAATCACATTCAGGGCTGAAATCAACAAAATAGAAATAAACAGAACAATACAAAGAATCAATAAATCTAAGATATGTTTCTTTCAGAAAACATCATGATAGGTAAACCCTTAGCCAAACTAAATTAAGGGCACAAAGAGAGAATCCAAATTGAATAAATCACAAATGTAAAGGGAGAGATTAAAAAAGAAAATGAGGAAATTAAAAATAAAATTGCAGATCCTACTATTATAATCAGCAAAATTTTAAAAAATCTAGATTAATTAGATGATTTTATAGACCGATACCACATAACAAATTTAAAACACTATCAGATAAACTATCTAAACCACCCCATATCCCTTTAGAAAAGAAAAGCAGTCATTAAAATTATCCAAAACAAAGAAACTACTGGGCCAGATGCTTTTAGTACAGAATTCTGTCAGGCCTTCAAATAAGACGTAATTCCAATACTATTTCACAAAATAAAAACAGAAGGAGTACTACTCATTTTTTTTTTTTTGTGAAGTCACTTATTATAAAGCATAAACTATAAAAATAACCAACAAAGAGAACTTCAGATTAATTTCTATAATGAAATTTGATGCAAATATACACAATATAATTATTGTAAATAGAATCAAAAATGCATCAAAATGATCACTTCATCCAAGTGATTTGGGGATAGTTCAATATATGGATATCTATCAATGTACACAATATAAACAAACTCTAATAAAACAAAAGTTATGGTCATCTCATTAGATGCTGAAAACGTCTTTGACAAAATACAACACTCCTATATTTTAAAAGAATTGAAAGAGTTTCAGCCCAAAGCAGAGCCATTGTCATCAGGATTCAGGACCTTCTTGTATATTGCTGCGGATTCCAAAGCAGCCACAGGAAGGCTCTACTTTTTGAGCCAGCATGTGAGTCCACACTTCCTCCCCACTGACTATTATGGAAGACTCCCAGGAACTCTCAGGGCATAGGTGGCACAGTTCAGCTTGGGAACAGACAATTTTGGTCCAAAGCCAGAGATGGCTCACTGCCATTGAAACTCACACTCTACTAACAGAGAGCTGAACACTTAGCACCAATCTCACTCCTAAGTACACAGGCAAACAGAGTAACAGGAGAGACAAACTCCAGACAGAGGAAACAACATCACCTGGTAGTCCAGACAATAAGATGTCAAGAGAGAAGAACAAGAACCTAAGAAACAAAAACCAAGAAAACTTGGCAATATCAGAACCAGTTTCTCCCACAACAGAAAATAGTGGATACTCCAACACACCAGATCAACATGATTTTGACTTAAATTCATACTTCATGATGATGAAGGATGTCCTTAAGAAGCACATGAATAACTCAACGCATTACAAGAGAACCAGAAGAATGCACATGAACAAGTAGAAGTTATTAATGAGCAAACAAAGAAACAAAAGAATCACTCAATCCATTAAAGAATTACAGGAAAACACGACCAAACAGTTGAAGGAATTGGAAACATAAATACAAACAATAAAAAAATCACAAAACGAAACAACCTTGGAGATAGAAAACCTAGAAAAAAGATATAAAGATATAATAATAATAATAAAGAATAATAAAGAAAAACATCAATAACAGAATACAAGAAATGAAAGAGAAAATCTCAGGGCCAGAAAATATCATAGAAAACTCTGACACATCAGTCAGAGAAAATATAAAAATAAAAAAGTGCCTAACTTAAAATATCCAGGATATCCAGTACTCAATGAGAAGATCAAACCTAAACATAATAGTTGTAGAAGAAAGTGAAGATTTCCAAATAAATAGGCCCAATAAATATGTTCAATAAAATCCTAGAAGAAAATTTCCCCAAACTAACGACAGAATTGACCATGAACTTAAAAGAAGCCTACAGAAGTCCAAATGAGTTGGACCAGCAACGAGACTTCTCTTGATCTATAATTTAGGTCAAAAACCAAACTTTCAAAACAAGGAAAAAATAATAAAAGCAGTAAGGGAAAAATAGCAAGTAACATATAAAGGCAGACTGATCAGAATTATACAAGATTTCTCAACAGAGTCTAGCAGAGCTAAAAGATTTTGGAAAGACATATAGACTATAATGGAACACAAATGTCAGCACAGGTTACTATATTCAGCAAAACTCTCAATTACCATAGAAGGAGAAACCAAGAAATTCTAGGAAAAAAAAACAAATTTACACAAAATCTGTCAAAAAACCCAGCCCATCAAAGTTAATAATTGATGAAAAGCTCCAACACAAGGAGAAAAATTACACCTTAGGAAAAGCAAGAAAACAATCCTCTTGCAATAAAACCTAAAGAAGAAAGGCATACAAATATAATTCTACCTCTAAAAAAAAATAACAAAAAAACCCAACAATCATTATTCCTTAATATCTCTTAACATCAATGGACTCCATACACCAATAAAAAGACAAAGACTATCAGACTGGACAGAACAACATGACACAACTTTTGCTGCATATAGGACACTCATATCAGTGAGAAAGACAACAACTACCTCAGAGGAAAGGCTGCAAAAAAAAAATTGTCCAAAGAAATGGTCTCAAAAAACTAGAATTGCCATTCTAATATTGAATGAAATGTATTTTCAATCAAACGTTATCAAAAAGGTAATGAAGGACAATTTTTATTCATCACAAAAAAACTCTATCAAGATGAACACTCAGTCATGAACATCTATCCTCCATATACAAGACATCTGAATTCAAAAAAAAAAAAAAAACCTCTTAAAGGTGACAGCACATATTGCACAACACACGATAACAGGGAAAATTCAAACACCCTTTGCCATCAGTGGACAAATCATTGAAAGTAGAAACTTAACCGAGGCACAGTAAAGCTAACAGAAGTTACAAATCAAATGGGTTTAACAGATATTACAGAATGTTTTATCCTATAAAAAAAAAAGAATTTACCTACTCTTCAGCATCTCATGGTACCTTTTCCAAAACTGATCATAAACTATGTTACAAAATGGGCCCAAAGAGATAAAAGATCAAAATAATTCCATGTATTCTATCAGATCACCACTGCTGGTTTTAAAAAAACAACAAAAGAAAACAAAAAGCCCACATATACATTGAAGCTGAAAAATGTTCTGCTCAATAATAACATGGTCAAGGAAAAAATAAAGAAAAAGATGGAGGATTTTTAGAATTTAGTGAAGATGAAGGGAAAACATCCCCAAATGTATGGAATACAATGAAAGCAGTACTAAGAAAAAAACTCATAGCTCTGAGTGCCTTCAAAAAGAAACTGGAAAAAGCATACATTAGCAGTTTGACAGCACACCTGAAAGCTCTAGAACAAAAAGAAGCAGATACACTGAAAAGGAGCAGACAACCACCAATAATCAAACTCAGAGATTAAATTAACCAAGTAGAAACAAATCAACTATAAAAGAATCAACAAAACCAGGAGTTGGTTCTTTGAAAAATCAAGGAGATTGATAAACTCATAGCCAGACTAACTGGAGTGCAAAAAGACACAATCCAAGTTAACAAAATCAGAAATAATAGGGGAGACATAAAAACAGTACCCGAGGAAAATCAAGAAATCATTAGATCCTACTAAAAATTCTATACTCTAAAAAACTGGATAAAAACAGGAAATGGATTGATTTCTAGATGGATAACCGATACTAAAGCTAAAAATTCAATAAACCATCTAAACTGTATCATAACCCCTAAAGAAATAGAGGCATCTATCCCAAACTCATCTCCCCAATGTGACAAACAGATGGGTTTAGTGCTGAATTTTATTAGACTGTCTTAGAAGACCTAATGCCAATACTCTATTCCACAAACTAGAAACAGAAATAACACTACCCAACTCGTTCTTCAAAGCCACACTTATGATCATACATAGACCACACAAAGACTTTAAATAGAAAGACCATGTCAGACAAATTTCCCTTATAAACACCAATGCAAAAATATCCAATAAAATTCTTGCAAAAAGAATCCAAGAACATATCAAAATGATCATTCACCATTATCAAGTAGGCTTCATCCCAGGCATACAGGGATAGGTCAATATACAGATATCTATCAGCGTAATCCCCTATATAAATATTTCAAAGAAGAAAAAGCACATGATCATTTCTTTAGAAGCTGAGAAAGCATTTGACAAGAATCCAACACACTTTCAGGCTAAAAGTCTTGGAAAGATCAAGAATTCAAGGCTCATATCTTAACAGTAAAAGCAGTATACAGCAAACCAGTAGCTAATATCAAATTAAATGTTGAGAAACTTGAAGCAATTCCACTAAAATCAGGGAGTAGACAAGGGTACCCACTTTCTTCCTACCTACTCAATATATTTCTGGAAGTACTAGCCTGAGATTTAAGACAGCAAAAAAAGAGGCCAAAAGAGATACAAATTGCAAAGGAAGAAACCAAAATATTACTATTTGCAGATAATCTGATAGTATACTTCAGTGACCTAAAAATTTCACTAGAGAATGCCCACAGCTGATAAACTACTTCAGCAAAGTAGCTGGTTATAATATTAACTAACAAATCAGTAGCCTTTGTCTACTCAAAAGACATACAGTCTGAGAAAGAATTTAGAAAAATGGCACCCTTCACAATAGTCCCACGAATATGAAATACCTTGCTGTGACCCTAATCAAGCAAGTGAAAGATATGTATGACAAGAACTTCAAGTCTCTGAAGAAGGAAACTGAGAAAAACCTCAGAATGTTTATATATCTCCTATGCTCATGGATTGGAATGACTTGCTTAAAGCAATCTCTATCAAAATTCCAGCACAATTCTTCATATAGTTAGAAAGAGCAATTTGCAAATTCATTTAGAATAATAAAAACAACAGGATAGCAAAAACAATAAAAAACATCAAAAAAATCACCATTTTGACCTCAAGTTATATTACAGAGGAATTTTGATAGAAACTGCACGGTAATGGTACAGAGGAAGGAAGGTAAATCAGTACAATATAATTGAAGAGTAAGAAATAAACTCACGAACCTATTATCACTTGATCTTTGACAAAGAAGCTAAACATTCAATAGAAAAAGAACAGCCTCTTCAACAAATGGAGCTGTTTCAACTGCCAGTCAGCATGCAGAAGAATGCAAACTAATCCTATTTTATCCCCTTGTACAAACCTCAATTCCAAGTGAATCAAAGACCTCCACATAAAATCAGGTACATAGAAACTCTTAGAATAGAAAGTGGGGAAGATATTAGTACACATAATCACAGGGAAATAATTCTGAACAAAATACCAATGGCCTATGCTCTAAGATGGACAATGGACAAATGGAAATTAATGAAATTGCAAAGCTTCTGGTAGGAAAAGGGCACTGTCTGTAGGACAAAACAGCAACTAACAGATTAAAAAAATATTTACTAATCCTACTTCTCATAAAGGGTTAGTATCCATTCTATACAAAGAACTGAAGAAGTTAGACTCTAGGGAATCAAATAATTTTATTACAAACTAGCATACAGATCTAAAAAAAATTCTCAGATGTTAAGACCCACCTAAACAAATGCTCAACATTGCTAGTCATCAGGGAAATGCAAATCAAAACAACAATGAGATTCCACTTCACACCAGTCCAAAATGGATAAGATCAATAACTCAGGTGACAGCAGATGCTGGCAAGGATGTTGAGAAAGAAGAACACCCCTCCACTGTTGGTGGGGTTATAAGCTAGTATGACCACTTTGAAAATTAGTCTGGCAGTTCCGCAGATAAGTTGACATAGCGTTACCTAAGGACCCAGCTATACCACTCTTGGGTAAATACCCAGATGAATTTTCCACATGTATGAAAACTGTGATACATTTATACAATGGAGTACTACTCAGCTCTTAAAAACAATGACTTCATGAAATTCCTAGGCAAATGAATTCCTAGGCAAAGGAAATTAAAATTTTTTTTCTTACAAATCAGGTAGAGCTAGTTTTGATTTTTTTTTTTATTTTCATACTGTAGACATTTAGATTCATTCCTTACATGTCTTCTTTTTAAAGATGTAAGTCATTTATATGAACTCTAGTGAAATACATGAATATAAATTAAATTTTCCACAAGACATTCTCCCCAGAAATGGTTGATCTTGAGCTGTACAAGGGTTTCTGTAGTCCTTGAATTAACCCATCCATCCTGCTTCATTGCTCAAATTAGATGAGGATTCTGTCTATTTAATTACATAACTACTAATATTACTGCTACTACTTGGTTGTGTCACTTGAGAAGGGAAACATCTCAAGACCACAACTCTTCAGTGCATTTATCAACTATATTCAAAATTACTTGAGATTTTTGCATATGTAAAACACTGTTGTTTGGTGTAAATGTGTTACAGTTGTATGTGTTGGAGAATGTACTCTATATGTTACACAATACCCCAACTTAGTCCTGATTGTTTTTCTTTGGTATGCATTCAGCTTTAATATAGCAAACGTATACCTTGAATATAGCAGATTTAAGTTGCTTTTAATGACTTTGGCATATGATCGTGATCTATTCCAAGCCTTTAAAGTAGGTTTTTGAAGCACTCAGTAGAGCTCACAGTCAGTAAAGAGAAAGAAAGGTAAGAATGAGGACATGAGTTTGGGTTTATTGGTACAGTCATTTTGTTTCTAGGTTCCTTTTTTCATGACCATGTCTTCAGCTATGAAAGCAACTTTCTTGAGTCAAGTGTTCAACACATAAATCCTTTCTTCAGATGTGTGTAGAATCTTACAGTTACAATATCTAGAGTATATTGGCCTTTTTTTAACTGATGAATTTTCATTGTATATGTTTAATGATTTGTTTTATATTTTTCTTATATATGATGTCACCTATTCTTCATTCCAGAAGTCATTGTTTTCATTTATCCAATAACCAAAGACTGTATGAATTAAGATGGTTAACATTACCAGACACTAGAATCCACAGGGAAGAAAATGTCAAGGAAAGACAACCTAGATTAAGTTGGCCTGTGGGTATGTCTACAAAAAATTGTCTTAAGTTAATTGATTTCAAAAGACCCAGCCTTCTGTTGTTAGCAATATCCAATGTCCTTAAAAATATAATAATGGATAAATTAAGCTTACTGCAATTATGAAATCATGTGAGCATGCCTGTATTCATTCATCAATCCTTTTGACTTTGGACAAGATAGGAACAGGTTTTTAAAGTTCCTGCCTAGACTTTTCCACGAAACTTGGAGTTTTAAGATAATACCAACTTCTATGACTGCAAAGTTACTTTATTTCTGTGTATTTATCACAGCAACACCAGTGAAGCCAGAACAAGTCTACTAAATATATTTTAATTATTCTTCTAACTCAGTGTATAAATTGTGCTGCTCTTTGCAGGCAAATATACCAAATTGAATTGTATTCTCATCTATGATTATATTTCTACTTTGAACTTCTCTTTACCCAATTGATAATACTTTGGAGTATTGCATTGCCTGGAATGTGAAGTGATTTTTTCCCTTTATTCCTACTCCCATCTCTCCTCTACCTCTTCTTGCTTCCATGAAGGTTCTCCCTCTCCCAACCACTCTCTTTACCTTAGCCCTTTGGCATTTCTCTACTTTGGCAAAACATGTGTTCCTTGGACCAAAGGTATCTTCTCCCTTTGATGCCAGACAATTTGACATGCTTAATATAAAGCCGTTTAAACTTTGTCCCCTGCTCAAACTAAGAAGGTTTAATAAGCCAATGTCAGAATTTGTGTAACTTTGGAGTTTGGGATTTTTTTTTTTTTCAGTTTTATTGGCTATTCCCAGAATTTACATTTCTTGTTTTTGGTTTTTTTAACTTTATTTTTTAAAAAACAAAGATAAAAGAACAAATTTTAAGCATTTTAGCATAAATGTATATGAATACATTTTTGTCAGTGCTTGGCTTTTTTTTTTTAAGGTTTGATATTCTGCTTTAAGGTCTTACTAGTTACAACAAAAAGTACATGTAAAACAGGGTGTAACCCAAACTTAGTCAAAGTATTCTTGGCGTGTAAGGGTTGAGTATAATGTTTTTTTTTTTCTTGAACTACACACAGTCTGTGAGTTATGTCTGGGGGAGTGCGAGCCTCAGGGGTTAGCATCCCACTATCAGTGACTGCATATTATGTCTTTTCTTTTGTAACTGGGTTATCTCACTCAGGATTATGGGATCTTATGCATCATAATTTTCTTGTAAAATTTTAGTCTTCATATAGAAAAGTTTGAGGATTGAATTTAACACTAGTAAAATTTTAAAGGTTTATTTATTGTTTTATTATTCATGTATGCGTTTTTGGCTGCCTGTTTGTATTCATATCTATTGGTACCTAGCATCTACAGAGTCTAAAAGAAAAAAAGAGAGGCATTATAGTTGGTTATGAGTCAAACAATATGTGTGGTATTAACTGAACCCCATTTTTGTGCAAGAGCAGCAAGTGCACTTGAGCACAGAATCTATTCTCCAGTTCCATTACCAGTAATGTTATTTTTTCCATTAATTTATTATTCATTGTGCATCTCAGTGACAGTCCCTCTTTTTCTCCTAGTCCAGCACCCAACTTTCTCTTCTTAAATCCCAATTACCTCTGAAATAGAGGAGGTCCCCATAGGTATCAACATGTCTTTAGACAAAGCTATCAAATGTCTAGGGATTTGCCATAAGTGATTTATAACTGAGTTGAAATGTTCTGTCTCACCATAATACTTGAATATTGAGAAGCTTTCTCAGTCACATTTTTTCATGAATAAGTAGCTCTTGTGGATCTTGTGCACCAGCTCATGCATTTTAGTACCTTTGTACTAGACTTTCATATACCTTAAATTCTCCCCTTTCCCCTCTCCCTCCACATGCTCATAGTTGGCCTCTATTTCCCTCCTCTCCTCTCCTCTCCTCTCCCCTTCCCTCCCCCTCCTCCTCCTTCTCCTCCTTCTCTCTCCCTCTCCCTCTCCCTCTCCCTCTCTCTCTCTCTCCCTTCCTCCCTCCCTCCCCCCTCCCTCCCTCCCTCTCTCTCTCTCTCTCTCTCTCTCTCTCTCTCTCTCTCTCTTCTCTCTCTCTGTATCTGTCTCTCTCTGCATTTCTCTGTCTCTACTTCCTCCACTCCCCTCCCCAATTAACTCCACTCTATATTATATTGTCCTATGGCTGGTCTCATAGGAGGAAGGTATGCTTCAGTATGGGTCCACAGAGACATCCTTTCTCCACACCATACCATACCTTCACCAAACATATTACTTTTCTTGTTACATTTTTTTTTATATAAATTTCACCTCTAACAAATCAAATGGAATCCGCATAAGTACTGCTATCAACCAACAGCTCTAAGTTCCCCCTTTTGACTATTGTTAAGGTTTGAATTTCTTTCTGTCCCTGATTTCCCAGGTTTTTGTGACTCCTAACCCCTAATTACTAAGACCATTAGCCTAAATGTTGAAATATACACCAAAGATAAAATTTATTTTTCAAAATCTTTAATTTTATGTATCTTTCCCTTGTCTATCTTTCCCAACATACTTCAAATCAATTCACATACTGCTTCAGCAACTCATCATGAGAAAATGTTCCCTAGGAATCTACAACTTAAATCACTACCAAATGGCTAGCATCAGATGATCCAGCCTCACAAACTGTCTAAATATTGTTCTTACTGCTTTAGGTGATTCTGCAGAGTCTAAGCATTGAATGATGCAACCTGCTCTTCCCATTCTTGACCAACATTCCAGATTCCACTAGACTCTGAAAATGTTTCACAAAAGAAGAACAGGAAGCAGCCAAGGGAAACAGCAACACCAAACACAGAGGGTTCCAATGACAAAACCACCTGTGAAAAAGGAGGGTTTTTAACTTGTCGAAGCATTGCACCCATGGAAAAAGCAGAGTTCACCATTTTATCTTTCCTTTCCCTTGTTAAATGGTTTAGACTACATTCTTAAAGCTAGGCCTCAAAGTCTATTCCCTCATTTGGCCACTTCCTTGTGCTTTACTAGAATGTTATGGTCTAACTATGAAAATACAATAAAAATTCACTATTGGACTATATACTTTGTAACACTCCCTACCAATTCATCATAACATATGTCCCAATTGCTCACCTAAAAACCTTGTGAAAATTCATGTGGATTGAGAATTTAATATATAATCCTGCTTAAAAAGCTATCAGGCTCTGGAGTCATGTTTGTTCCAGGCCCTGGAGGAAAGAAACATGCTGGGACAGCTGTATCAGCCTGGGACAGAAACAACAGGGGCAATAGGGTGAACCATGCCTCAGTTCTTAGAGGTGGCCTAGGGTGCTGCTAAGTGGTGTGGGGACCAAATGTGTGTGCTAAGCTCCACACTACAGCGGTGTCCTCCAAGTGAGGCCACAGGGGCTGAAAAAGGATAATCCAGATGTTTCATAATTACTAGAACAATCTGGTTCTTCAAAAAATATACCTTGTACTGTCTGTCTGATTTTGCTGGATACAGAGACATATACACATACTTGCCTTTCAAGGGAATATATCTCTTTTTGCTATACACACATGTCTGGCTATGTTATGTACTGATTCCAAAAGGTGGCTTGCTCACACTCTTATTTTAAAAAAAAAATTATGAAAGGCAGATGCAGTTGTTCATACCTTTAACCTAGCTAAACAAGGTTGTACAAACCTAAAGCATATGATAGGAGACCATAGAAATACCAGAAATTCAAGAGCAGGCTTGATAAAATGGTGAACTGCTGGCTGTTCTGGGGTACATAAACCTCTTTTTCAAATACCAAAACAAAATTTAAAATAAAAATTATTTGTAATTGGACTACAGAGTCATAGTTTTTTAAATTATACTATTACTTTTACCTTTATGTGCACACATGGTTTTCTTACTTGCATTTATTGTACCATATATGCACCAGATGCTACATCTGCCTGTGGCATTTAGACTTAGGTAGAAGACATAAGATCTCTGGGAACTGGAATAGAGATAGGGGTAAAACATTATGTGTTAACTGGGAACTATATACTCTGTCAAAAAACAAGGTAGTTTTAACCACTGAGCAATCTCTTAAGGTGTCAGATGTTTTAAAGTTGTATTTGTGTGTGTACAAGTGTTTGTGTGGACTAGTAAAACTACATGTGTCACAAGCAAATTTGAAAAGCAGAAGAGAACTTTATATAATATGTTCTACCTTTATCTGTGTTTCAGGGATTGAACAGGCTTCTGAGGCAGGAAGCTTAACCCACTGAGCCAAGTCACTTATCCAATGCAACTTACATCTATATGTTTTTTTTATATCTAGGAACTTCATTGGAAGTATTGATCAATTCTAGTAATTTTTATGAATCCTTAATATTTCTTACGTATAGAATTAGGTACTTATCCTTGATGAACATCAAGACTGTTCCCATGATTACACAACATCCTGATTTAAACCCATGGCTCCTGAGACAGGGGTGGGGACAAGACAGAGGGACAGACACAGAGACAGAAACAGAGAGACAGAGACATCCTGAAAGTACATGACACACTCACTACTAGTAGGATTAAATAAATATTTTGTGCATTAAATGGTAGGTGAAATGGGATTGAGGAATAATACAATTTTGTTCACAAGAGTATACTTTCAGTGAGTTTCATGTCAGTGTGAAATCCACACCAGCTTGGTCTCACATTGCCCATATTTTCCCAGTAAGGAAGTGCCTGACCTAGTTTTATTTCTGTTCTTGTGAAAAGAAACTCTGACAAAAAGCAAGTTAAGAAAGATAAGATTATTTGATGGATTTAAAGCTCTTCATTGTAAGGAGATCAAGTATCCTGGCTTGACAAGACCATCGTAACTCTTTAAGGTATGTTTTGCTGTTCATGATTGGTGTTATTTCCTAGGCAAGTGCCAAACATCCATGTTCTAATTCTAACATTCCTACCACTCTCAAGAAATGTTCCCTTGACACCTTACCTTTTGATTTTTCTCTTGCTTCCATACCCAATCTTACCACCATTGAGTTTTCTCATTTCTGCCCAAATCATTAAAGAATTATAGACTCTTTTTCTCAAGAAATAAATCACTGTATTTTTTTTGCAAGCGAATATAAAGCTCTCCCATAAATCAAAGATGACTTGAATGGCATTCATGAAACTTTTCTTCTGTACTATTATGTAATAGCTCCTATAGTGGTATTCTTATGGTAAAGAAAAAATAAAAATGAACTCATTGATATTACTAGAGATACTATTCTGTTTTTACAAGATGATCAATGCAATATTTTAGTAGTGTAGTGGAATAAAATAGAAAGTATCAATATACACCTATTATTTAATCATGTGCCAAATGTTTTACTTGCCTCCTTCTTGTGTCTTATGTTTGCTTGGCAAGCTCTCCAGATCTGGATCTCTATCCCCTCCTTTGTTTTCAAATGGAAGTTTTGTTTGAACCATAGTGGTCTGAAAGTATAGTGTCCAACAAAATATTCTGTGCAGTGAACAACAAAAGATCAGACCAAGTGAAAAAAAATTGAGTAATACTGTAAAGCAGCAAATAAAAGGCTTCAGTCATGGCATTCAAATCATTTCCTACTAAGGTGCATCCACAAGACAATCTATGAATAATGTAAGGATAAATATTAATATGGAAAATAATTATTATTTGGATTGATGCACTAAAAAAAAGAATGTACAAATCCTTAGTAATTTAGGTACAAATGGGGGCAGGACTATTAGAATGGATATTGTTTGGAAATAAAAGGGAAAAACAAAAGCTCAAGGGAAAGTTAACTCTGTGATGGTAGGGATGTTAAAATTAGAGTATCATAATTACATACATGTCTAGGTAATATTGTTAAACATAAGCAAAGAGAAAATCCTAAATTATGAAAAGAGAACCATCATCATGTAAACACTTTTGACCTTATGCTTACAAGATGCATTATGGGGAGGAAGTCTGGCAGAGGGCCCAGTTTTACAATGGTTGCAGAATCTCTGGTAAATTAGCCTTCTCAAACACTTCATAAATAAGTGTCTAATGATCCCTGAATCAACAAATTCAAACTGTAATCATTCTACCTATGAGAAACTTTCTCCTTTCTTGACCATCATTGATGATTTTTTTTTTTTGCCACTCTAAAGGAAGAGAAACATTAGCATGAATGAAGATTTTGAAAAACTCACCAAAAAATTTGGAGTCCAGCCATTGTGCTCTCACAGAGGATCCAGCTTTTATTCCATGAGCCCGTATCAAGTGACTCACAGGTGCTGGTAACAGCATTTACAGGGAACTTGGCATATTTTGCTGGCTTATGTAGGTACCACACTTACATTTAGTATGTACACATACACATGTAACATAAAATTAAAATCTTTTTTTAATATGCAAAAAAAAGGTTAGGTGCACTGATTGTGTTCTCAGCTCAATAACATTTATAGAAAACATTTACAAATTAGAAAAAATATAACTTCAAATAGTATATATGGTAATGTAAATGTGTAAAGAGACACAAGAAAGTAGAAACTCCAATGTACTCCATAAGATTCAGTTACCCCTGTAATGTCTAGTGCAAGTTTTGTTTATGAAAATCTCATATTGCATTGCCATATCATAGGAGTATCAAGTCAAGAAATCAAATCATGCACATGTTCAGATTTCTCAGTGAACACTGATTTAGATGTACAACAGTCATATTTATAAAACCATCTGGTATGTTTAAGACAAATATTAGTGATATAACTGTAGTTGCATATTCTATTGCTCCTTATAAGTATCAAAACCCATACTGATCAATAAATTCTGGGTTTCAAAGAGTATTTAGTTTTGTATCTTTTTTTTATGTCTGTGCTTACCCACTGAACCTGAACTTTTTTATATTATCTATTGCACACTAATACTACAAAATCACAAACATGGGTGTGCTGTTACACATTTTCAATTTGTGAGTTTTGAAGCTTACCTACAAGTTGTAACATCCTAGTAAAAATACATAGTATACTTTTACTCTGACAAATCAATAAATATATAGGGTTTACTTGCATAATTTGGGTGAGTAGAAGCTGGCAGATGTATTGACAAATTCAGGCAGCCACAATGGGAAGATATAAGTGACATATGGCAATTGGAGAACAAAAGAATTGCTAGAGGAAGCTGATGCCAAGTGAGATTGCAGGGGAAGGGACACTGGCTGCTTCTCTGACTGGGCCTGAGGTAGGAGCCTCGAGATTAGAAACAAACAAAGCTGAGGAGAGATTTTCAGTGCAGAACAAGGATAAGGTAACTGGGAAACTAAATTTAGGACAGATTATGCTAAAGCATGAACTCCAGAACATGGAAACAAAACAGAGGGACACAGCTGCCCAAGAGAGAGCTTAAGTTCAGAGGATAGGTACTCTTACTGTGCAGACACACTTCTTCCCTGAAGTCTAGGAGGAAGGACATGAGAAACAAAGAATACAGATGCCAGGTTTTAGGCAGCAAAATAACAAAAGATAGATTTTTAGAAGAGTATTTAATGGTTTTTAATAAAAACATGAAGTATAATGGTAATTGTTTAAGTGTGTTTAATTATACAGCTGTTAAGCTCCACAGAAAAGGGGATTAGGTGAGAGAGATACAGTAAGTGGAAGAGAATTTAATTAAATTAAAATAAAAATATTGAGGCATTCCATGTTAAAAACTTGGATTAAAGTGGTAGGAAGCCTTACCTATCATAGACAGTAGAACTTAAGCCTTGAGAATTATCTGAAGAGGGTACCTAAAAATTGGCTTATAAAGTAAGATTAAAGAGATTTCAGTTTACAATATATAAATTATTTAAGCCTTGATCTTGTGAAGGTTAGGGCAGTGGATAGCAGTAGTAGTGTCTCATCAGTTAATATGTCTTTAAATTGTTTTATTTGCTTTGAATTGCTGCAACTACCAATATAAGTGTGGGTATGAATTTGGTGGTTATGTTAAAATTCCTCTGTGAGAGAGGTCAAGCTAAATGATTAATGATTTCTGGTTTCTGTCCAAGGACATGTTCTTTTGGGAGAGAGGCTCTGTGTCTGTACTGGGATGAAAGAAGACAGGAATTTGAACCCGAATCTGAATCATTTAGATCATATATGATAGCAGAAGATCCCCCAAAAAAAACTAGAAAAGTAGCAAAAATTAAACAGGACAGGTAATGATTCATTGTGCCATCCTTCATATGGCATGCATAAAAACATAACGTTGATTATTTATAACATGAATCCATAAAAATACACTTGCCTTTCACCAATTCAAAGAAGGAAGAGAATTTCATCCTTAAAATGATCTGTTCACCTTGTACAATCTTTATGAATATCTTCCCTTTATTAAAACATTGGTTATGAGTTTTATATATTACAGAATACACAGCTCTGACAATATTTATCCACTGGTACTCTGAACTGACTTGCTGTTCCTAAAGCTGTCAAAAGATTGTTTTCAGCGCAGGTTTAGAATTGTTGCAGATTCCAGATGACATCAGTTTATCCAATCTTTAAGACAGATGTAGTCAGATTTCAGTCAAGCTCTGAACCCATAGTGTCTTTCATCCTTGGTTCCAAGGGAACCAGGGCAGTGGCTGGAAGCATGGTCCTCCTGAAGCTTAAAGTGGGCTAGGTGAAATAGTGTGTGTGTGTGTGTGTGTGTGTGTGTGTGTGTGTGTGTGTGTGTGTGTGTGTGTGTAAATTGAACTGATCTGAGTGTTCTCGTTTTTATATTAGCAAAAAGTGGTTATGATACTATCTATAGTCTGCAAAGAGAAAGGTTGCCTTCAGCACAGTTTTCTAAGATATTATTTTCTTATCAAGATAAAAGAAAAAATACCTGTGGTTACCGACAAGTATTTTAGAGAATCTAATTGAAATAACTCTGCTAAAGAAATCATTCAAGAAATAACAAAAGACCTAGAATAGCGAAATCCATCCTCAACAACAAAAAAACATCTGCGGGAATCACTATCCCTGACCTCAAGCTATATTGCAAGGCAATTGTGCTGAAAACTGCATGGTACTGGTACAGAAATAGGCATGTGGATCAATGGAATAGAATAGAAGATCCAGAAATGAGCCCTCATGTATATGGTCAACTGATTTTTGACAAAGAAGCACTAAACATTAAATGGAAAAAGGACAGCCTATTCAACAAATGGTGCTGGTCCAACTGGCACTCAGCATGCAAAAGAATGAAAATAGACCCTTTCTTATCTCCTTGTACAAAGCTCAAATGTAAGTGGATCAAAGATCTCCACATTAAACCAGATACACTGAAACTATTAGATGAGAAAGTAGGGAAAACCTTAGAACACATAGGCACAGAAGAAAATTTCCTGAACAAAACACCAATGGCTCAAGCTCTAGGGTCAAAGATTAACAAATGAGACTTAATGATATTGCAAAGTTTCTGTAAGGCTAAGGACATTTTCAACAAAACAAAACGGCAACCAACAGAATGGGAAAAGATCTTTACCAACACCACATCAGATAGAGGCCTAATATCCAAGGTGTACAAGGAACTCAAAAAGCTAGACACCAGAGAATCAAATAACCCTATTAAAAATGGGGTACAGAGCTAAACAAAACGTTTTCAGTTGAGGAACACCGAATGGCCGAGAAACATCTGAGGAAGTGCTCGACATCCTTAGCCATCAGGGAAATGCAAATCAAAACAACCTTGAGATTCCACCTCACACCAGTCAGATTGGCCAAGATCCAAAACTCAGATGACAGCAGATGCTGGCGAGGCTTCTGAGAAAGAGGAACACTTCTCCACTGTTGGTGGGGTTGCAAGCTAATACAACCACTCTGGAAATCAGTCTGGCGATACCTCAGAAAATTGGATATAGTACTACCTGAAGACCCAGCTATTCCACTTCTGGGCATATACCCCAGAGACACTTTAATACACAACAAAAATATATGCACCACAATGTTCATAGCAGCTCTATTTATAATAGCCAGAAGCTGGAAGGAACCCAGATGTCCTTCAGAAGATGAATGGATACAAAAATTGTGGTACTTATACACAATGGAATACTACTCAGCCACCAGAAACAATGACTTAACCAAATTCTTAAGAAAATGGCTGCATCTAGAGAATATCATCCTGAGTGAGGTAACCCAGTCACAAAAGAACAGATATAATATGCAGTCACTGATAGTGGGATGCTAACCCCAGAGGTTTGCACTCCCCCAGAAACAACTCACAGACTGTATAAAGTCCAAGAAATAAAGAAAACAAAACAAAACAAAAAATATTTACAAAACAAGAAACCTATTTCCATGTTACCTTTTGTTTTACATGTACTTTATGCTCATTGTAACTATTAAGTTTTCAAGGCATACTATCAAACCTTGAAAAAAATCAAGTATTGACTAAAAATATATTCATATATTTTTATGTAAAAATTATGTTAAAATCTGAAAAAAAAGTATTGACAAAATGTATAACTTTAAGCAAAAAATGTTTAAAATCTGTACATTTATCTTTGTTTTGTAAAATAAAGTTGTTTAAAAAAAAAGAAATCATTCAAAAGTGCACTAATGGACAGTTCCCAGATAGTTTAGAATAGTCAATAGGGAAATGAAAAATTATGCATGTCTGCAAGTTTCTGAGAGTGTCTCTGAGGAGAAGAATTTGAGAAAAATTGTGATTTGGTGTATAAGAGAGCTGGAGCAATGGCTATACCTTTAATACACATCATATCTAATATTATCTTGGCACATCTGTGCATACCTATATTTGGAAAATACTACGTCATTCGCAAATTGACAAATGTAAATTAGGACAAATGTTTAAGCCAATGACAAAAGTAGCAACAAGTACAGCACAGATGAATGGCAAGCCAAAGAAAAAGTTCAAACAAGAACATCAAATATGTCTTACAGTTTTGGTAAATATGAATAATCAACAAGTTCAAGCACATTGAGTTTTTTATTCAGCCATGATGAAGGTTGAAATTGTGTGAGAAACAAACATCAGCTGCTACATATGAAACACATACATATAATATGAGAGAGTGGACTGGATAGTTACTATGCATGTGCGTGCGCACACACACACACATATACACACACAGACACACATGCACACACGCAGGCAGGCAAATAGCTCACTGTGTAGAACCTTGATGACCTACATTTGATCCTTGTAATTACCATACAAAGCCTATGCAGTAGTTGATCAGCTATTAAAGCACACCAACAGAAAAGAGAATCAGAGCTGGAGTATTGTCTCAATGCTCCCAAGTCAGAAAGTGTGATATATGCAATAAGAAAAAAAAAAAGAAAAAAGAAAATCCAAGAGTGACAATGAATCAAAGAAAAAGTTGCAAGAAAAGGGCCAAGTTTTGAGTCTGATTTCACATGAGGTCAGTGTTCATGTATACCAGAACTGGCATATTCATCATGCACATATATTGTGCATGCATGCATACTTGAAAAAATATGGGTCTGTGTTTGTTTGTTTGTATACATGTGTGCATGTACATTTAAATACAAATTATAAAAGGTATTATCAAATTGGTCAATGAATAAAATTCATCTACATGTTTTTATAAGAAATATAGGTTAAAATAACAGTAATGTTAAAAATTGAAGATCATTTGAACAGATATAAAAAGTACAATTTTTCATTCAATGCATAGACAATAAAGAAATAGAATGTGATTTAATGTTATCAGCCAACCTGTAAATCATTGGTAAAGAGTGAAAAACCCAGAAGTTGTATGTTATGTAATTGGTAAATTTACTCTGTATAATAATGTCAAGATAATGAAATCAGAGACATAATATTTTTAAAATACTGTACTGAAACAACTTGATATTCCAATTAATATACATTTCACTTTTGATGTTTTTGTTTATATTATGTGCCTTTGTGGCCAACTGTATACATGTGTAGGTCTGAGGATAAACCTTCTGAATTTTTTTTTTTTCACCTGCGGATTTCTAGAATAAAAAGTGGGTCAGCAAGCTTGTCAACAATTCCTTTTCTTACTGCATCATACCTATGGCCCATGTAAATTTCTTTTGAGCTTACCTTTCTTAACTACTGTATCTGGGTAATAACTTCACAGCATAGTTAAGAAAAAACTAGAGCCTATGTGTCATTGATTAAGTATTTGCAGAGCAAGCACATAATACTATGCTGTACTTCAGAACTGAAAGAAAAAAAAAAAAAAAAAAAACAGTCATTACAAGAATAAGAAACAAAGGGAAGACATTCAAAGGCCAAAACTGCAGCAACCCAAACAAGGCATGACAATTGATATAAAATTGTAATCAGATAAACAAAATATCATAAGTGTTTAAATAGTAGAAATAAACAAAACATGGAATGTTTAAAATATTGCCATATCTTTATGTACACTGTGGTCCTAAAGATGTAACGTGCAAATCCCCATTTCTTGCACATGACAACTATAAATAAAACTCACATTTTCAGAATTACAATACGGAAAAACAGATGAGGTATTCGATTCACCTGGGAAGAAGGAACTAAAACTTAAGTTATCCTTCCTCCAGATTGCCTATAGGCATATTTTTGCAGCATGTTCTTGGTTAGTGATTGGTATTGGATGGCAAACTGACCGTGGTATCACAGTGAGCAGGTTGTATTGTGTAATGTCAATAAGGAGTCGTGCCACATTTGAAGAGCAAGGTAGAAAGCAGAATTTCTCCTTGTAAACTCAATTCAAGTTATCTTCACAATGCTGTAAAAAAGACATAGACCAAAAGCAACTTTTGGAGACTAATAATTAATTTATTTTAAAGCTTTTGGTCTATCAAGAAGAAAATAAAGTCAGCAACTAGAAGGCAGAACCCAAAAGAGAGATTTTATTCATTTTTGCCAATTTTATTTAAGGAGTTAGCTTATTTGCCAATGCACAATATGTAAATGATAAAATAAATGATACAATGTCTTTAAGATTAAGGTATTTTGCCTTTTTATAAGATATATAACTTATTTACATTTCATATATTATCCCCTTACCCAGTTTCCAATCTGTAAAATCCCAATTCAATCCTCCTCTCTCTGCTTCTATGATGGGGCTCCACAACTTACCCACCCACTACTACCTCACCGTCCTGGCATTTGCCTAACTCCTCCATTGGGGTCCCTGTGCTCGGTCCAATGATTGATTGAAAGCATCTACATCTGAAGTTGTCATACTCTGGCATGGCCTCTCAAATAACAGAGATACCAGACTCTTGTCAGAAAGCATTTCTTGGCACAAGCAATAGTGTCTGGGTTAAGTGTATGTACATGGGATAGATTTCCAGCTGGGACAACCTTCTAGATGGTCTTTCCTTCAGTGTCTACACTCTGCCGTTTTATTTTGCGTAGACAGGAACAATTCTTTGTTAAAATTTTGGACATTTTGTTAAAATAGACAGATCCCCAACCACAGGCCTTACTTAACCTCTGTATATGGTCTCTACAGGTTCACCCTCTGCTTTGTGCGGAAACTCAGCTAATCTCATCATGATGGGTCCTGGGACCCTCTTGCTTTCATGGCTTCTGAGACTTTTTTGTGGCTATACCTAGTTCCCCATCCTCCTTTGCTACACACTTTTGTTTTGTTTGCTGAACTTTTGTATATCATCCCAGTTTCCTTTTTTTACCTGATATTGCCTCCCCTTGCCACCTCCCTGTCCTTTCTTCCTCCCAAGTCCCTCCTACCCTCTACCTCCTGTGAGTGTTTTGTTCTCCTTCTAAGAAGGACGGAAGAATCTACTCATCAGTCTTCCTTATTATTGAGGTTCTTATGGTTTGTGAGTTGTATCATAGACATTCCAAGCTTTTTGACTAATATCAACTTATCAATGAAAATATACTGTGTGTGTGTGTGTGTGTGTGTGTGTGTGTGTGTTTTGTTTTGTTTTGTGACTGGGTTACCTCACTCAGGATATTTTCTAGTTATATATATTTATCTGTGAATTTTTATTAAGTCTTTATTTTTAACAGCTGAGAAGTACTCCATTGTATAAATGTACCGCACTTGGGCATTCATTCCTCTATTGAAGGGCATGATGTATCATGGTAAATTGTGGCTATTATAAATAAGGCTGCAAATAACATCGTGGAGCATGTGTCCTTGTCATATGTGGGAGCATCATTGGCTAAATACTCCGGAGTGGTATATAGGTGGGTCCTCAGTAAATGCTATGTTCAATTTTCTGAGAAAACACAAGATTGATTTACACAGAAGTTGTACCTGTTTTCAATTCCACAATAAATGGAGGTGTGATCCCCCTTTTCAACATCCTAACCAGATTCTTCTCTCTTCTGAGATTTTTATCTTAGCAATTCTACCTAGTGTGATGTGGAATCTCAAAAATGTTTTGATTTTCATTTCGCTGATAACAAAGAATGCTGAACATTTTTGGTCCTGTGTCATTCAATAGTCCTCAGTTGAGAATTCTTTGTTTAAATCTATACCTTATTTTTTAATAGTATCAGTTTATTCTCTGCCTCTTGAGTTCTTCATGTCTATTGGGTATTAGTTCTCTATTGAATGTAGGATTGGCAAAAATCTTTTCATATCTGCTGGTTGCTATTTTGTCATATTGACAGTGTTCATTGTCTTACAGAACTTTTCAATTTTTTCAGGTCCCATTTCTTCATTTTTTATCTTAGAAAGTAAGCCATTGGTGTTCTGTTCAGAATATTTTCTCCTGTGTTCAAGGAACTTCTCCATTCTTTCTACTATTAGTGTCAGTGCATGTGTTATGGGTAGGTGCTTGATCAACTTGGACTTAAGCTTTGCAAATGGAGGTAAAAAATGAATCAATTTGAATTTTTCTACATGCTGACCACCAGTTGAACCAACAGAATTTATTGAAAATGCTGTCTTGTTTTCACTAAATTGTCTTAGCTTCTTAGTCTGAGATCATGTGGCCATAAGTCCTTGGGTCATTTATAAGTCTTCAGTTCTGTTTCATTGATCTATCTGCCTGTTTCTGTACCAATATCATGCAGGTTTTATTACCCATACCCTGTAATTGAGATTGAGGTCAGATTGGTGATTCTGCTAGAAGTTCTTTTATTGTTGACCTTAATTTTTACTACCTTGGGTTATTCATTATTCCAAATGAATTGCCAAATTACTTTTTCTAATTCTGTGAAGAATTAAGTTAGAATTTTGATGATGTTTGCACTGAATTTGTAGATTGCATTTTACAAGTTGAGCATTTATCCTACCAATTAATGAGCATAAGACTTCTTTCCATCTTTTGAGCTCTTCTTTATTTTCTTTCTTCAGATACTTAAAGTTCTTGTCATCCAGATACTTCACTTTCTTGGTTATTGTCACAACAAGGTACTTATATTGTTAGTGACTATTCATTTTTCTATTTTTTTCCTCAGCATGTTTATTTTTTGAGTAGAGAAAGGCTACTGAATTGACTGAGTTAATTTTATAACCAGCCACTTTGCAGAAGATGTTTATCAGCTGTAGGGGTTCTCTGGTGAAATTTTTGTGGTCACTTAAGTATGCTGCCATATCATCTAAAGTAGTGAAATTTTGTTTTCTTCCTTTCCAATTTATATCCTTTTGCCCTCCTTTGGTTGTCTAATTGCTCTGACTAGGGCTTTGATTATTATATAGAATAGCTAGGGAGAGAGGGCTCAACCTTCTGTAATCCCTGACATTAGTGGGATTGCTTCAAGTTTCTTTCCATTTAGGTTGATGTTGATTAGTAGTCTGATATACATTCATTTTACTATGTTTGGGTATAGGCCTTGAATTCCTTTCCAAAACTTAACTTGAAGGAGTATTGGATTTTGTCAAATTCTTTTTGAGCGTCTAGTAAGATGATCCCATGTTTTTTTATTTCCTTTGAGTTTATTACTGCATTTATGTATATTAGACAATCCCTGCATTCCTGGGATGAAGCGTTCTTGATCATAGTCAATGAGCTTTTTGATACATACTTGAATTTGCTTGGCAAGAATTTTATTGAGTATTGTTGCATTACTGTTTACAAGTAAAATTGGTCTGAAGATCTCTCTCTCTCTCTTTTTTTTTTTTTTTTGTTGCATCTTTGTGGGGCATTTAGGTATAAGAAAAATTGTGGCTTTATAGACCAAGCTAGGTATTGTTCCACAAAAGTAATCCTAATTGAATACTCCGTGTCCCAAAATTTGAATGACATAAAAATAACAAGTGGGGCTTGTTGGAGGAAAGAATAGAGAAAACTAAGTGCCCTAAGTTGTCCTTCCACCTCATCTTCGTATATAGAATATAGGCACACACACACACACACACACACACAGAGAGAGAGAGAGAGAGAGAGAGAGAGAGAGAGAGAGAGAGAGAGAGAGAACAATAGAAAAATGTAAAATTATGTTTGAAGTCCTTTGCATAATTTTTCTTACAATTCTAAGATATATTTACTTTTTTCCTAAGAAGAAACTATACAGCATATCTGAAAGCCTTACAAAAGCTTCCTGGTTTTTTTTCTTACAATATTACTGAGTATCAGTGTTTCAGTATGTATGGGCAAAAAGTTACTGAAGAGAAATACTAAAGAAAAGAAGACTTGTAAGTAGTGGAAAACTATTGGTTAAAAATACATATTAGATATTTAATATTACATTAATAGTATTACCTAATATGTTATGATACTATAATAATATATATTAAGTATGCACCTATAGAGGTTTCAATATATATCCACACATGTCCAACATTTTAGTT
Organism: Micromys minutus; assembly: GCF_963924665.1. Taxonomy (NCBI): domain Eukaryota; kingdom Metazoa; phylum Chordata; class Mammalia; order Rodentia; family Muridae; genus Micromys; species Micromys minutus. The sequence goes on along the minus strand of NC_137975.1, from coordinate 5,570,663 downwards.
TTATTTACTAAATATTGTTTAAATATTACATAATATTGTTTACAGTGTTCATGCTTAAGAAAGAAGCAATCAACATACAAAATACACCTCATAATGTTTTACTTAAATTTCTAATTTTTGTTTCAGGTCTATATGTGAAATGGTTTAAATATACCATAAAGGAGGGAGAAATGGAAGAACATTAGCTAAACAGAAACTACAGGAATAAAGGTTTTAGTGAAAACAGTTAAGAAGCAGATTGTTTTGTATATTTGGTATAGAAGAAGACATGAGAGAGACATAAAAGATGCAATGATTAGAGATAATAGCACAATAAATAAACCCCAGAGAAGATACAGGCAAGGAGATGCCATGTGGAATTAATAATGCATAAATGACTGTATTATATCAAAGTGACAAGACTGCTTCTTCACCTAGAAAAAGACAAGATTCTTCTAGATTCCAAGACTATTAATGATTATAAGATTTATTCTCAAAAAAGTGTGTAGATAAGACATATTAGAAAAACTTAACACAACCAAATAATATCTTAAATTGAATATTGAAATTATTTTATTATATGGTAATATCAGTAACAAGGAATGCTAAAGTTTTTAATAAATTAAATTTATTGTCCATTCCTACAATGCATGTTAAAGAACAAAATATGTACTAATTGAAGATAATTAAAAATAAGTATAGCAAAGTTTCTTATAGAGATATAAACAGAAAACTACCATCCTCATGGGACAGTAACAGCTGATCAAAATAAATATTTTACCAATATCTTACCTTGCAAATCAGTGTTTGAAAACTTAGAATCTTGGAGTAGATGTTATTTCAAATATAGAGGTGATGTCAATATAGTCAGACTAATGACTAGGAGGACCAAATTACTAGTGACAACCTTTTCCCCTTTGACATTTCTGAACAGACTGAATATTCCTGTATCTATATTCCCAAACTGAGATATTTTTTAGCACCATCTAAGACCTTGAGTGTTAATTCAGATGAGGTGGAATTACATACACCTGCCACAGAGACATAAAAATGGTTAGCAAATATCTAATGAACCCCAGTAATATATTTCTGTAGGAACTCCAACAGGACTAACCTCCTGTGTGAGTAGTAATAGAAACTGTGATGAAGATTAGTAATGCTTGGTCAGTTCAAAGGACAAGGTTTACATACATGGCATTGTCCACACAAATTAAGCATTTTCAGAAAGAAAAATGAAAAAGTTGTTGAAGTGTATACATTTCAAATACATGTCTTATTTCCAAGCAATAAAAGCATAAGTCAGTAAATACTGGGCCTATAAAATTTTCTGAGTTTGTATCTAAAAACAGTTTAGCATTCTATTTTTATCAGGAGTATATTTGAATATTTAATTTCACTCTGACAATTGACACTTCAAGATGGACATGATTTTTATAGATTGTATGTAAATTTAAACAAGTTCTACATGCTGGGTTTGTAGCATGAGACACATCATTACTAGAAATGGTTTCAGATGTTTAAACCAGGAAAACACCAGCTCATTCTCAAAATATATGGTGGGAAGGTATGCATATATTCAGATACATGTAACTGTGGAGACAGAGATAGGCAATTATCTCAGTATCATTAACCGCCCACACTTGCCTCATTCGTGGGTTCAGGTCAGTGATAGAATCTGTCTCAAAAACAAGATAAAACAAACAAAACCCCAAAGAAGCAATAAAAAAGAAATATAAAGTGGAAAATAATCGAAGAACACAACTAATATTTAACTTCACCACAACCCACATATCAACTTTTTGGCTGTCTGTTTTATTATTATTTTATCTCTTTGCCTGCCTTCTTATCTGTCTGTCTGTCTATCTATCTATCTATCTATCTATCTATCTATCTATCTATCTATCTATCTATCTATCTCTCTATCTATCTATCTATCTATCTATCTATCTAATCTATCTATCTATCTATCTATCTATCTATCTATCTATCTATCTAATCTATCTATCTATCTATCTATCTATCTATCTATCTATCTATCTATCTATCGTCTATTCATCTACACACACACACACACACACACACACACACACACACACACACACACATCTTTGGTTTAATTGTTGAGCCTTAGAAAAATTTACTGACCAACTAGACACTGTATTTACCAATTCGCCTTTGCTAGTCAACTGAATAACATCCATGATGCTCAAGGGAAGAATAAGCCACCAACATGTAGCATCTTCCTAGGTGTAGAAGCAAGCCCTTTAAATGTCTGTGTTCTTCATATTCCAACCTTCCTGCAGATGGGCATTTCAACAGTCTGGTGTCATAGAAAGCAGTAAGATCATAAGCTATTTATAGTCTTAAAATATGTAAATTGAACAAAGTTAAAATGCAATTTTCAGGTTCATGATATCCATCATTGCAAACTCTTCTCCCTTTCATGCTCTGTAATTTAAAAAGAATGCCTCTATTTCTAGGGTTATTGTATTATGTATATATGCAACATGAATTTTGTTGATTCTTTAGGAAATTTCCCCCTGGGGCCTTTAATTTGATTTCAAAATGAATGAGGTGGGTGACAGGCTTTCATTATCACAATCCCTCTAGGGAAATACTTTGATTTGCCTGATAAACTGTGAATGTCTAGTTGATTTCCTCTTTATGACTCAACTGAAGGATATATTGATTGCTTTGTGACAATAGAAAATGGAAAATGTAAAAAAGCATCTTGCATCAGACTTCTATTAACCCCATCAGCAGCAGGAAGGGAATCGAGACATTCGCCTTATGCATATAGCTCGTGTTATTTCTCCAACCCCAGTGTTTCAGAGTATCCACATAGCTCTTGAGTTGAACAGCAAGTACAACTCAGGTTATCTATACCTAACTATTTAAACCATATTTTTTGTCATACAATATTTTATCATTCTTTCATTATATTACACTAAAAGTTTGCTTTTTAAAATTTTATTAATATATTATTTAGACTTGATAATGTGTCTCAAAATTTTACATTTATGGGAGAAACACACACATGTGAAAGTGAGAAGAAAACATTTTGAAATTGATATTTACGTTTTATAATGTGGGTAATAAGAATTGAACTTTTTCATCAGGTTTATTTACTCACTAAGACATCTTTATGGCCCTAATAATGGGTTTTGTTATGCTGTTTTCTGTGTATACATCATATTTTAGTATAGCAACCACTATTACTCAAAATTACTTCCTCCCATTCCCACTGATCACAGGCTTTTCTCAGAAAGTCTCTCTCCTCTTTTCTGTCTTTTCACTTTAGTGAACAAGTACGTTTAATTGGAAATATGTACAGGATCATATGTGAGGTATTATTTAAAGTGGAATGGGTGATTTAAGGGCAACTACACTACAGAAGAAAGTCTTCCTTTCAAGGGAGATTATAAACTGCCTGGAGATACTCAATCAGGATCCTATAGGTTTGAGAGAACAGTAGTCCTCCATGAAGAATGATGATGGGCTCAATATGACAGGGTTGGCTCACAGTTCTTGAGAATTCAAACGGACAATATAACATTCAGATTAACAATACATGCTGTCATACCAGTTGTGAAGTGTAACTTCTTACAACAAAACAGAATTCCTTCACAAATAAGTCAGAATAACCACCTGTGCTTTTTACAGCATCATTAAAAAGAAATTATGTGTTTTAGTTTCAGAATCATTTTGTTGGTGCTATTGCCTTGTATCAATGTTCTACTCTTGTGCTGGAAAAAGGAAACTACCATTCATCTTTTATAGGAAGAATCAATTCCTCTTTTTCTCTCTGAAGGAAAAACATCTTCTAGCGTGTGGATTGTATCACATAACCTCTTCTAACTTTGCAATTTGGATAGAGAGTCAGTGACTTTCCCTGCTCATTATTGCTGTTTAACTTTTCCAGATCCTAACTTGAGACTTACTCAATGTACATTTATCTACAAGCCAAGGTCTAGGTACCAGATCTATGAAATTTGGCATTTCTACCATGTCTTAGATATCGTGTCAGTGAGAAAGCTACTAGCTAATGATGCTTGCTCTCCTAGATGGGGACTGAGATCTACTTCTTTTCTGAGAACTCTAAATTGAGGGAGTCTACTGGAGAACCTGTCCAGGTCCTTACTATTCGGCTGGATAACAAATACTAATAGTTTGAGATCAAAATCTATAAGAAAGTAGATATTTCTTACTAGCAAGTAATGTTTCCTCTTTCTTGGACTGAAACTGGAGGGCTATACCTGTGTCTCTTGTGTGTGTGTGTGTGTGTGTGTGTGTGTGTGTGTGTGTGTGTGTGTGTGTGTTTGTGTATGATAAGGGTTTTAGCAAGAGGGACAATAGAACAATATGAGGTATGTCAGCAAGTAAATGCTTATGTAGCCAGGAGCAAACAGGGCAAGAAAGAGATCTCAGAGAGAAAAACCTAAGATATATTGATAGGTCAATTTATCAGAAGTCAAGAAATTATAGTTAAAAATACCTTCTAATGTTTAGAGATACTTTCTCTAAATGTGTTGAGCTTCTTGACATCAGCAGGAAACAGCTACTAAGATAGCCAAAAAATGTATTAGAAGAAATTTTCTTGAGTTTCAGAGTGCCCAAGGCAACTAGATTGCACAGTGTTCTTTCTTTTGTTTCTAATGTAACCAGGCATTGACAAAGATACTGGAGACTAATTAGAAGCTCTATTGTGTGTATTATCCCTAGAGCTCAAGGTAGACAGAGAGAATATAAAAAATAACTTACCCATATTGATCTTGGAGACTGCTGCTGACTAGTTGGTACTCTTTTACCTGGCCCTGTTCCAAGCCTGGAACAACCCCTTACCATTGAACATGAGTCCTGATGAGATCTTGTTTGATAGCCCAGCTCCATTGATTGCTTCTTAGCCCTCCCTGAAGGTATTCCAACTCAGTAATAAAACACTCCTTTTGAGGTTTCAAACCTTTCAGTCAATATAACATGAGATTTGCCCAATTTTTTTGCCTTATATACTCCAGTAACTTCAGAGATCCTTCATCATTTCCAGACTTGTGACTGGATCTATGACTGTAGGCATTGGGAATAGTTGCTAAAACAAGATAGAAAGGACCCATCCTAGTGCTGTTAACCACTCCTGCAGCTCTCAATGTGGATTCAATTGCAGCCCAGGCCCATCGTCCCATGTAAAACGTTCGGATACCTCCTTACAGGAGACCCTGCTGCCCCCATGTGCCCATCCGTCAAACATAAACTACGGTTTCCCCTGGAACTAGAGGTAGGGTTACCACCTTGACAGTATCAAAAGCCCTCAACACCTGACGATCAAACCTCACTTTTGATCTAGCCAGCTGCTGGCAGAACTTGACTCATGGGACATTCCTACACATGAGGGAATTTCTGACAGAATAAAACTATCCATATTAGAGAAAGAGAGCTTTAGGCTGAGGGGTGGCAATATTCCCTACACAAAGGTATCACCTATGAGAGACCCCATTTATGTTTGCCTTTGAGATAAAAAAAAAAAAAAAAAAAAAAAAGCCAGGCTGTCATGGCCAAAAAAAAAAAAAAAAAAAAATACTGAGTGATTTCATGTTTGAAACACTCACAAGAAAAAGGGGGAATAGAAAGTAAAGGCTAGGGAGCCTGGCCTACCTGCCACCCAGATCGGCGGCTCATAGAGGCTGAGCAACTGGTGAGTGGGAGACCAAGACTGCAGGGGTGCAGAGAGATCTCTGCGGAGTGCACATGGAAAGTGCACACCATAACTTACCCTTCCCCACCTTGCCTGATCCAGCGATTGGGAACAGAAAATTAGAACTTCTGTTTCCACCTGGAGGCGACTTCCGGATGCAGAGTGGAGCCTGGCCTACCTGACACCGAAATTTGCGGCTCATAGAGGCTGAGCAACTGCAATTGGGAACAGAAAATTAGATCTTCTGTTTCCACCAGGAGGCTACTTCCGGACGTAGAGCAGAGCCTGGCCAATCTGACACCCGAATGGAGGCTCCTAGAGGCTGAGCAACTGGTGGGTGAGAGACCTGGGCTGCAAGGGAGCAGAAAGATCTCTGTGGAGTACACCAGGAAAGTGCACCCCCTGCACTGCCCTGCCCTGCCAGGCCTGATCCAGCAAACAAAAACAGAACATTGGAACTTCTGCTCACACCTGACAACTCTGAGGCATAAAACCGGGCTTGACCCATCTGACACCTCAACCAGTGGAGAACCAGGGACACAGACCAGATACAAGGGAAAGGTAAGAACATATCACTGACAACAAAATGGCAAGAGGAAAGAGAAAGAGTATATCCCAAGGGAACCAAGACAATCTAGCAACACCAGAGCCCAGCTCTCCCATAACAGCAAACATCGGAACTCCAAACACTCCAGAAAAAGAAGACACAGACCTGAAATCATGCCTCAAGACACTGATAGAGTTACTTAAACAAGAAAGAGAGGAAAAGCAAAAAGATTCAGACGCTTTTAAAGAAGAAACAAGAAAAACACTCAAAGAACTCAAAGAACTAGAGGAAAACAGAACCAAAGAAATAAAGGAATGGAAGAGGGAAATTAAAACAGAGATTGACACAAAAAAGGAAACACTAAAAGAGATAACCCTAGAGTCAGAACACCACAAAAAGAAATCAGGAGTCACAGAAGCAAGCATTTCCAATAGATTACAAGAGATTGAAGAGAGATTCTCGGGGGCAGAAGACAACATTGCAAACATAGACAAAACAGCCAGAGAAGATGCAAAAAACAAAAAGCTCCTAACCCAAAATGTCCAGGAAATACAAGACAAATGAGAAGACCGAACCTAAGGATAATAGGAATAGAAGAGGGAGAAGAGTATCAACTAAGGGGCACAGTAAATATCTTCAACAAAATCATAGAAGAAAACTTCCCTACCCTCAAGAATGAGATGACCACGAGCATAAAAGAAGCCTTCAGAACTCCAAATAGGTTGGACCAGAAAAGAAATACCTCCCGACACATAATAGTAAAAACATCAAGCGCCCAAAGTAAAGAAAGAATACTAAAAGCAGTAAGGGAAAAATGTCAGGTAACATATAAAGGCAGACCAATCAGACTCACACCCGATTTCTCAACAGAGACTATGAAAGCTAAAAGAGCCTGGACAGAAGTCATGCACTCCTTAAGAGAGCACAAGTGCCAGCCCAAGCTGCTATACCCAGCAAAACTATCAATCACCATCGGTGGAGAGACGAAGATATTTCAAGACAAATCAAAATTCACACAATATCTGACCACAAACCCAGCACTACAACGAATTATAGGTGGAAAACCCAATACAATGAGGGAAAATACAGCCTAGTAAGAACAAGAAAACTCCTAAACATGAAAACTAAAAAAAGAAAAAAACACAAACACAACTCAATCCAAAGAAGCAATAATGGCAGGAAACAGAAACAACAGAATGAAAATAGACCCGTTCTTATCTCCTTGTACAAAGCTCAAGTGTAAGTGGATCAAAGACCTCCACATTAAACCAGATACACTGAAACTATTAGATGAGAAAGTAGGGAAAACCTTAGAACACATACTTACAGGAGAAAATTTCCTGAACAAAATACCAATGGCTCAAGCTCTAAGGTCAAAGATTAACAAATTGGACTTAATGAGATTGCAAAGTTTCTGTAAGGCTAAGGACATCGTCAAGAAAACAAAAATGGCAACCAACAGAATGGGAAAATATCTTTACCAACACCACATCAGATAGAGACCTAATATCCAAGGTGTACAAGGAACTCAAAAAGCTAGACACAAGAGAATCAAATAACCCTATTAAAAAATGGGGTACAGAGCTAAACAAAACGTTCTCAGTTGAGGAACTCCGAATGGCCGAGAAACATCTGAGGAAGTGCTCCCCATCCTTAGCCATCAGGGAAATGCAAATCAAAACAACCCTGAGATTCCACCTCACACCAGTCAGATTGGCCAAGATCCAAAACTCAGATGACAGCAGATGCTGGCGAGGCTGCGGAGAAATAGTAACATTTCTCCACTGTTGGTGGGGTTGCAAGCTAATACAACAACTCTGGAAATCTGTCTGGCAATACCTCAGAAAATTGGATATAGTACTACCTGAAGACCCAGCTATTCCACTTCTGGGCATATACCCCAGAGACACTTTAATACACAACAAAGATATATGCACCACAATGTTCATAGCGGCTCTATTTACAATAGCCAGAAGCTGGAAGGAACCCAGATGTCTTTTAGAAGATGAATGGATACAAAAATTGTGGTACATATAAACAATGGAATACTACTCAGCCACCAGAAACAATGACTTAACCAAATTCTTAAGAAAATGGCTGCATCTAGAGAATATCATCCTGAGTGAGATAACCCAGTCACAAAAGAACAGACATTATATTCAGTCACTGATAGTGGGATGCTAACCCCAGAGGTTTGCACTCCCCCAGAAACAACTTACAGACTGTATGAAGTCCAAGAAATAAAGAAAACAAAATTATATACATATATTATAAAACAAGAACACTTTGACTATTTCCATGTTGTGTTTTGTTTTGCATGTACTTTACGCTTATTGTAACTATTAGGTTTTCAATGCATACTGTCAAGCCCTTGAAAAAAATCAAGTACTGACTAAAAAAAATATATTCACATGGTTTTATGTAAAAATTATTTTAATGTCTAAAAAAACAGTACTGACAAAAATGTATAATTTTAAGCAAAAAATGTTTAAAATCTGTACATTTATCTTTGTTTTGTAAAATAAAGTCGTTTAAAAAAAAAAAAAAAAAAACACAGGATGACAAACTACACAAACCATCAACTTTACCGGAAAAAAAAAAAAAAAAAAAAAAAAGTAAAGACTAGCAGTTTTCCACAAGCCTCAAGGCACTGAATAATACATTTCCCTCTAAGAAGGAATTCTTTAATCTTATCTAACCACAATTCCTGGAATGCATTCAGGGCACCAGACAGTACTTCCTCCAAGGAAGATATGTCTCATCCTTATTTTGCAGCAGCCCTTGGAATGTAGGTCAAAGGCCCTGAGATACAGCCCTTATTGGAAACAGCCAATTGCCTTAAAAGTCAGCTAAAACCACCAATGCGTGCATGCCTAATCGCAATCACTATAACAAACCCTTTACAAAGTGTATAAAATCTGTACTGATGTATAACTTGGGGTTGTGTCTGCTCTAGATGTAGGTCATGGCAATTGACCCACAATCCTCTTGCTTTTGTGTCAATATCCAATCTCTTGTGTCCTTCAAGTCATTATACAGGTAGTTAAGGCTCAATTGGAGTCTGATAATATCACATAGTCATAGCCAACAAGGACACATGCACACATCACCATATGTATATGCATACCATCTTATAAACTTTATGTGACATTAGGTTCACATGATTATTGATTTATTGTCCTATTTCTAAGAATTATGTCTTCAACAGGAGTGATACAATATTAACTACATGTAAGCCTTTGTCATATGACAAAATTAGACATGTAACAAAATGAGAGAATAAACATAGAATTACTTGTAAATACTTCAAGTAAACTATAAACAAATAGAGATATAAATCTGTAATAATATGTAATTCCTTATATGACTATATAACCAATGGCAGACCTAAATATGAAATAATATTGCAAATGGCAGCAAGGTCATACTTTTAGAAGGTAATTATTTCAAAAGTCATTATTATGAAAAATGTTAATAAGTGGTCATATTTGTTATCATTGATAGAATCTGTGAGTTATAATCTATCTCTTGTTTAGAGTATGCTCATGACAAAATGTTATGAGCTGTAGAAAGATTCCCTATGGAATCTTTTTTTTTCCTAGTGCTATGAATATAAAAAGAATATTTGAACGCTATAAAATATTCTTTGAAAAAATTAACTTATACTTCACTCCTTGGAACCAGTGATTGGATCATCAAATATGTGATTTGTTCAAATGATCTTGATACAGAGTTAGAAAAAGTAAGAGTTGCAATTTAAAGGTGGAATTGTGCTTGTTCTATAGAGCACAGATATAGAAGTAGAAATTGAAGGTGGTGATCTAGAATGGAACCTAATATGTCACATCCATACACAAACTGAAAGACAAGGATGGGACACACTCACTGAAATATATAGAAAACAGCCACCGAATCTCAGTGTTACCCAAGCTGTATTTAAAGAGACATCTCCTTCAAGCCTGAGGATTACAGAAAAGATTCAGAACAGCCTAGACATTATAACTGACACCCCTCCTTCACAAACAAGGCAAATTGTTCTCAGTTTACATGAAATTTTGTTCTTGCTTTTTCTCCTTCTTTTTCCAGTGTAGAGATTCTTGCTATTAGTTTTAAAACAGACCACATAACCTCTGATTTTAAAACTTTTAGAACCTAACTTTATCAAGTAAAGAAAAAAGAGACTTTTTCACATTCAAGTCACTTTTACTCTCACAGTTTGCTTCATAATTTGCTTTTGTATAAAGTAGCTTTGGTGAAGGGAATTATTTATACCATTCTTTTGTGCTTGAGTAAATAAAAATGAGTTATACAAAGTTATTAGGAGAGTTATAGATATGTGCTAGAATAATCAGTTTTTCACAATATTTATTTTAAGGCTTAGAGGACTAAATAATGCATTATGAAGTTAATGCCTGTTATTGGGCAGAATCACCTTTAACACATCTGTGTCTCAGTTTATTCCAGAAATCCTTTACTTTAGATTATATTATATCATAAACACATTGCTTTCTTGCTTTACTTTTACCAGAATACGTTTTCCAATAAAATGTTTCAATAGTGCAATAGCTCACGTGATCACTCATTAATGCAGGGTACATTAGCAACTACTTGACTGTTAGGCAATGTATTAGAAGATGGGCCATTTGACTAAATATGGGGACCCCATAGAAGGAGCTAGAGAAAGAACTGAAAAGGATGAAAGAGTCTTCAACCCCATGGAAAGAACAAAATTATTAACTAAGCAAGCCTACCGCAGCTCCCAGGGACTAAAACACTACCCAATGAGTTTGTATGGAGTGAGGTACATATGCAGCAGAGGACATCATTCTCTGGCATCAATGAGAGGAGAGGAATTTGGTCCAGAGAAGAGTTGTTTCCCAGTGTAGGGGAATGCCAAGGTACTAAGGTGGGAGATGGAGGTTTTGAGAGGGAGCACCTTAATGAATGCATTGGGAGGAGGAGGTAGAATGGTATTGTTGGAAAGGGGACAAAACCTGAAATATAAATGCAGAGAATATCCAATAAAAAATTTGTGACCAAGAATAAAAAATACTATCTCTAATTTTGTAGACTGCAAATTATAAATATTATATGTGAAGGCAATTATAATGTAGAATTTGTCAATATGGTTTAAACTATGAGGCACACTGGTTTATAACAGAAAGAGAAAGAAAAAAAAAAAAAAAACCTTTAGAATATACCTGGGAATAATGAGAAAAAGAAATCATTGAAAAAGCAGCATCTAGCTGATGATGACTGTAGTTTTTACCAGTTGTTTTATGTACTTACATTTAAAATATTACCTTTTCTCCACATTTCTCATGCCCCTATTTTCTCCCCCTGCTTCTATGAAGATGATCCCATTCCCAGCCACCTACTCACATCTCTTCATAATGGAATTTTCCTAAACTGGCAAAATGAGCCTTCACAGGACCAAGGGCTTCTCCCCCTAGTGATGTCAGGCAATGATAAAGACTTTAAACTGCAACGTATCTAAAACAAGTAGGACAAGGAGAGTGACTCTGGTATAAAAGAAAAAAATAAAGAGTGGTTGGCAAGGCTGAGAGGCAAGAATGTACTTCCAGGAGCTCTAGCAAGTTTCAATCCACCTTAAGTTTCATAATGTGAGAGCCAGAAAAAGAAAGAGCATATTGGGTTCACTGTAGCTGGATTCATAGGACATTTGAAGTAAGCTTCTGAAAGAGCAGAAAATGAAGTTAACCCCTGAGCCATTTCTCAAGACCAGAATTTTTAACCATGTGAAAACACAGTATTGGCAACTGCTTCCTGGGAGTAAAAGAACCAGATGAATTGAGTAGAGGCATCTTGTTGGTAAAAGTCACAGTGGAAACACATCATTTCTCATTTAAACTTTGACTAAAGAATGGTGAAAGTGGTAGATATTTTTAATTGTTCATATCACAATGATAAATTACCTATGATAAAAGTCTCAAATGAGGATTATATTGTGTAGATGGCCCTGTGGTCATAATTATTGTAATTGTCTTTATGGTCTTAATTGGCATTGCAAGTCCCAGCCTATAAGTAGACAAACCATTCTTGGATTTTAGGGTATGCAAGAGATTCAAAATGAATTCTAAGCATGCGTACATTCATTACTTTATATTTGGGCTCACTTGCCTTGTACATACAGAGCAAGCTCTCTACTAAACTTTTTTTTCAGGTTCAGTAAATCATGTTAATATACATGAAACCATGAACATACATCAAAATCAGAATGCCCTGATAAGGCAATTAGACATCAGACTATGACCTTAATGTGTCTATTACAAAGAATAAGGGAACAAAAGAAGCAATCTTTAATTAAATCAAACAAATGTGCAGAAACTTCACAAACCGATATCCCACTAGACGCAGTCCTCTTTGGAGGAAGCTTACTGCTGGTCACTTGGTGTTCTTCTCTGCTAGCTCTTCTCACAGACCCAGGATCATCTGCTTCTTGAAACAATTGTGAGCTCCTACATCACAACATGCAATCTCCAGAAGTTATCTGAAGTCATGATGATAACAAATTAGAATTTATGATACCAAGAAGATATTCAAGACATATGATGCAGCTAGTTCAGAAGGTGCATTAAACATGAAAAAGGACTTGGCTGTATTTGAGACATACCTCTGAATCTTCTTCAGTTAAACTTATTAATAGAGATCATTTTCAGAGATCATGTTTATTACTCTTTCACAAAGCAGAATTTCCAGTAAGATATAAAAATATGCAAATATAGCTCTTTCTCCCATTTACTATTACAGTATAAAAAATAAATAAAATCTAAAAAGTTAAAGTTTTGAAACCTTTAACCACCTGAAATTGTTTTACTGTGTACTCTTGAAAATTTTAAGTTATAAAAAGTAAAATACATAGAATGATTGATCCGATGGTAAAACATTATCTATTTGAATGTGAAGACATGAATTTGAATGTCAGAAACTTAAAAATATCTAACAGACATAATGGACTTTGTGCAATCAAAGAGAGGTATAGCTAGGGGATCCCTTCAGCATGCAGGTTCTGAGTTCAAGTTAGAGACTCTGTATCATTAAATATTGGAGATAGTGATAGAGGAAGATAATCAATTTCAACATTTGCTCTTTACATGCATGAGGACACATGTACAGAGTACCAGAACACAAATATGGTTCTGCCCACATGTAGGCAGAATAGACTTGTACACATAGAAACATAAGATGTATATTATTGTGAAATATTAGAAAACATGGAAGACATTATAGTTCAAATTTAAGTATTTACACTAAAGAGAACTTCAGAGATATAGGAACTTTTCATTTTAAATGAAAATTTATGAGTCCAATATAACTTTTGTATCTTAGAGTTACACACAAATAGAAATTTTAAACTATAAACTTAATTTCAATTAAAAATAAACACTGCCTTTTAAAATTGTGCAGAAAAGCCCCTATATGGGGATTTATTTTAGGTACTGTCAAATGGAGAAAATAAAATAAGATAGTACTGCCTCAAAATCTGGTTCAATTTATTTAGTGAGAAACTCTATTTTGCATCCTCTTCTTGAGGATTCATAGGATGAATGTTCATTACCTGGGAAGGTATATCTACTTTGCATCCTCTTCTTGAGGATTCAAAGAATGAATGCTAATTACCTGGGAAGGTATATAGAAATGCCAGAAATAGCTTTGTATGGATGCAGGATGATAGTAGATGATAAGATATTGCTTATGAATGGAAATATAAAATACATCATTGGCTTCAGAGACCTAACATTCTGGTCCAGACATGTTTGCCAAGACCTTGGTTAGGTAGTTTATCATTGTATTCTTTTCCCTTTTCATAACTCTTTGAAGATTCAGGTATGTATCATTGTGCCTGTACAAGTACGAGTAATCATTGAACATTAGGATAGGGATAAAAATGGTACAAAAATAAAAGTCCATTGTAATAACAAAACAGATACTAAGGCTACCTAATTTAAAAAAGAACAACATGATTATCCATTGAAATATTTATTTTTATTATTTTAATTATATGACTTTATATATATATATATATATATATATATATATATATATATATATATATATATATATATATATGTGGGCATTTATGCATGAGAATTCAGATTGCTACAGATTGCAGAATAGGACATTGAATTCATTGAAAGTTAATTATAAGTAATTTTTACCCACCCAAAGTGAAATCTGGGAACTGAATCTAATTTATATACAAGAGAGTTACCTGTTCCTTGCTGATATCTCCAGTATCCTTGAACAGTTTATTTTGTCAGTGCTGCTTGGGTAATTTTTTCACTTTTTTTCTATTAGTTCTTCTTAGATGCTATTTCTAAAACATTTAAGCATGTAGAAAAAATATAAATTTTATAATGTAAATGTTATCACTTTCTGATAGTGATGATCAAGAAAATTGTAGTGGTGAAATGAAATGCAAAGATCTCAAGTGGTCCCTGTAGAAGAAACCAGGCAGATGTGCCCTAGACAATCAATAGCAAGTGAACTGTCTGACAGATCATGTACCTTGGATAAAATGAAGAAAGAGCATGATGACTTTACCTCAGATTACATATAACTGCTACATGTTAAAATGATCTCAAAGTACGGTGTTCTAGATTGTTTTGGTATTATATAAAATGTAAGTCTTGTAAGTATATGCCATATTATAATTTAAAAACAAGATACAAAGTGTTATAAAATGGTATCCACTTAATTATATTTAGACTATGATTTGATATTCTAGGTTAATTCCCTTTATTCTTGGTCATATAGGTGATAATAGAATCTTGAGGACTTATGATGAAACACAGAGTTTACATAAAATTGTTTAGTATGCTGGGGGATGCTTCTCATCTCAGTATTAGGGAGGCATAGACAGAGATATCGTCCAGTCTAATGAGATAATTAGTGAGCTACAGTAATTATGCAATTTTATAGTCATCTATGTGAGCATGTATGCCTAAAAATACTTGCTTCCAAAATCAGTTACAGAGCCTCTGAAAAACAGAATGGGTTATCAGCAGTACTTAAGCGTAGATCATAGCTGCTAATACCTGTTAGACAGGCAGAACAAATCATAGGAACCTCTACTCTCATGTTAATCTATTTTAGATCAGGCTGGATCTATTCAGTGAAACAACTCCTAACATTATTTAAAATTTAATGCTGTATCCTCATCAGAACTCAAGAAGGTTGCAGAGCTAATAGGAGGAAATCATGAGTTTCTGTAGCATGTCTCAAAACCATGAACTTTGAAATCTGATGGACTAACTCTTCAACAATATGTCAGAATGATCACTTTACTGATGCCAGAAAAGATTAACCTGAAGAGAATAATCCTGGAGCTGGTCACTGATTCCATTCTTTCTTAAGGGTACCTAGGGAGAAATATGTCAGTAAGAAGCACTGCAGACAGAGCGGTATGAGAACCAGCCTTAGAATAGATTAAGGGCTCATTTATGTATGCAAAGCTCCAGCTCTATCTTGGCCTTATCTCTGATAGTTACAACACAAAAGAAATTTAAATAAAGGCTTTCTCATATGGAAAATAAGTCAGTTATTTATTATGAATTTACAATTTGTCATATAATTTTATTGATTTAAAACCATTGAAAATGCATTCATCACAAAAATTACCTAGGTCGACCCACATATAGTAACAACTAAATTTTTCTGCAGTGGAATAGACTTGGCAAATGGCAGTACAAGTGTGTATCTGAAAGGCAACTAGGAGATAAGAGCTACAAAAAATTACTCAAAATTTTTATTTCAATAATCTTGGAACCAGGCAAAGAAGTGGTATTTCTTTCAGCTTGTGGGTCTACACAACAGCAGTTTCAATTTCAATACAGCAGTTCGATACTGTAAAGATGTTTTTTTCCAGATTTTCTGAAGCTATCTTGATGATAATACAGTAAGATTATGTTTGAGCTCAGGAGTTTATAGTTCAGCAATATGGTCACCCCGGGGAGACATCAACTACACATTAACATCAGCAAATCTTCCTTGTTGTTTTGTTTAGCCCATAAACTGCACAGAATAGATCCAGCACAGGGTAATTTTTAGGGTTGATAGAAAAATGGGGTTAAATAGTTCATATCTGAGGCAAGCATTATTATGCTGACAAGTAACACCATGAGAAAGATTTGAAGGAAGATGTCAAGAGCCCAAAGAGCTTAAACTTTACACATTTTATAACTCTATTGTGAATGGTCATGGAACATAGCTATTCTGTGGCACTATGAAGAAATGACACAGGCAATAAGATTTAATGACACCGTTTTCCTTAGTTTCCGAATGATACAGATGTTAAGGAACTCCCAAGGATAGTCCAATGAAAGTGGTATTAGGAGAAACAGTGTGCTTAGTCATGAAGTGGTGACTGTGTTCAACTACTTTGACTATAGATATTGCTTTTAAGACTGATGTCTTAACAAGCCTATTCTTTGTGAGTAGAAAGGAATTATCTCCAGCAACAGTCTGGGGCACAAAGATGCAGCAGGTGGGCATGGCCTGTAAATTCTTCATAGAAATGCTGAGACAAAGAGATTAAACAGACCAGCCTGTGTTCTAGCAAGATTGAATAGTCACAATTGCATTTCCAGTGCATACTGTGATTGGCAGCTGACTGTTTTATCAAACCTAGGACAGTGCTGAGCTGCTGGGGACAGCATGCCATGACAGGAAATATCTGCAGTGACTACTGACTACACTGGAGATTTCTCAGAAGCCTGCTGCAACTCCTTGTAAAATAGCATGGAATCTGGAATCATAAGAAGCAGGAGACACATTCTTCCAGGAAACCCATCATCTGAAATTAGAGGCTGCCTGCAGTAGGCCAGGGTAGAGACAACTTAGTAGCCTGTGACAGCTCTTTGTATAAAACAGCTGTTCCCATAACTCCTAACCTTAGCTCTAAACAATAGCTATATAGATTTCATTTGATAAAAGCCTGGGGCAAGAGAAAAGGGAATGATAGATCATGTATGAGCCTTTATTTGTGTGTGGGGGGGGGGAGGGGATAGAGAATAACTTTAATCCTTAAAAAACATTCTGCCAGTTTGTACCAAAAGCTGTGCTTATTTATTATGTACCTTTCAGGTATCTCTACTTTCAGGTGAGAACTGTGATCCTGTGTTGATGCTGGACACTGACACTTTACATAAAGAAAGAGATGATCATAAACATACAAGTAATAGAAAGTAAATCCCTCACATCACATAATAGAAAAAACACCAAATGAACAAAAGAAAGAAATAATATTAAAAGTAGTAAGAGATAAAGGCCAAGTAACAAAAAGGCAGACCTATAAAAATCACATAGGACTTTTCAACAGAGACTATGAAACATATAAGATTCTGGACAGATGCCATACAGATCCTAAGAGAATAAAAATGCCAGCCACACTACTATTTCTAGAAAAAAAAATCTTAATTAATATGCCTGGAGAAACCAAAATATTCCATGACAAAACCAAATTTACAAAGTATGTTTTTAATAATCCAGGCCTACAAAGGATAATAATTGAAAAATTATAACACAAGGGGGGATACACACCCTCTCTAAAGCAAGAAAGTACACTCCTTTTAACTAACCTAAAAAAAATACAGTCACAAAATCATAAATCCATCTCTAACAGCAGAATTAAGAAAAAACATTAATCATTGTTCTCTAATGTCTCTCAACATCAATGGACTCAATTCACTAATAAAAAGACATAGACTAACAGACTGCATACATAATGAGGACCCAACATTTTGCTGCAAACAGGAAACATGCCTCAATGACAAAAGACAGAAACAACCTAAGAGTAAAAGTCTAGTAAATAATTTTCTACACCAAAGGTTTCAAGAAAATTGAATAAAATTTACTTTAAACCAAAAGTTATCAGAAAAGATGAGGAAAAAACCTTCATATTCCTCAAAGAAAAAAAATCCATCAAGATAAAATCTCTTTTCTGAGTATCTATGCAACAAATGCAAGTACAGCTACAATTCATAAAAGAAAGCTTATTAAAGCTCAAAGCACACTTTGGACCTCAGAAAATAATAGTGGAACACTTCAACACCACACTCTCATCAATGGACATATTATCTAAACTGAAACTAAACAAAGACACAGTGAAATTATGAACCAAATGGATTTAACAGATATCTATGGAACTTTTCATCCTAAAACAAAAGAATATAGCTTCCTGTCAGCACCTTATGGTACCTTCTCTAAAATTGGCCATATCATGAGATACAAAACAAGCCTTAACAGATACAAGATGATTGAAATAATCCCATGCATCCTATCAGATCACCATTGTCTAAGACTGGTCTTCAATAACAACAAAAAATGACAGAAAGCCCACCTACACATGGAAGCTGAACAATGCTCTACTCAGTGATAATTTGGTCAAAGAAGAAAATGAGAAAGAAATTAAAGACCTTTTAGAACTTAATGAAAATGAAGATACATCATACCCAAACTAACGGGATGCAATGAAAGCCATGCTATAAGGAATACACAAAGCTCTGAGTGAATACAAAAAGAAACTGCAGAGACCATAAACTAGCCGATTGACAACATATCTAAACAATCAAGAACAAACAGAAGCAACTCCAACCCAGAGTAAAGAGCAGGAAATAATCAAACTCAGGGCTGAAGTTAACCAAGTAGAAAAACAAAATAACTACACAAAGAATCAACAAAACTAGACATTGGTACTTTGAGAAAATCCACAAGATAAATAAACCCTTATCAAGGCTAACCAGAGGGCACCGAGACAGTATTTATTAACAAAATCAAAAATGAAAAGGTAGACATAACAGCAGAATCTTTGAAAATTTAAAAAAGTTATCAGAGTCTACTATATAATACTAAACACAATAAATCTGGAAAATCTAGATAAGACTCACAAATTTCTAGAGAAATATGGGATACAAATTGAATTAGGCTTAGATAAACTATCTAAACAATCCCATAACATCTAAAGAAATAGAAGCAATCATCAACATTTTCCAAACCAATAAAAGCACAGGACCTGATGAGTTTAATGCAGAACTCTATCAGACTTTCATAGAAGACTTGATACCAAAATTCTTCAAACTATTCTACAAAATATAACCAGAAGGTATACTATCCAATTGCTTCTATGAAACCAAAATTACACTTATATATAAACCACACAAAGGCCCCACAAAAAAATCACCTCATACCATTTTTCCTTGTGAATATTGATGCACAAATTCTCAATAAAATTCTAGCAATCCAAACCGAAACAATCATCCATCACAATCAAGAAGGCTTTATCTCAGGGTTGTAGGGCTGGTTCATTATACAGAATTCCATGAACATAATCCACTATATAAACAAACACAAAGGGAAAAATTAACACATGGTCTTCTCATTAGATGCTGAGAACACATTAGACAAAATTCAATACCACTTCATGATAAAAGTCTTAGAAAGATCAGGAATTCAAGGCCCATATTCAAACATAGTAAAAGCAATATATATAGGAAACCAGTAGCCATAATCAAATTAAATGAAAAGAAACTTGAAACAATCCTACTTAAATCATGGACTAGACAAGGATGCTTACTCTCTCCCTACTTATTCAATATAGGAAGTTCTAGCTAGAGAAATTACAAAACAAAAAGTTATCAAAAAGATAAAAATCGGAAATGAAGGAGTCAAAATATCACTATTTGCAGATGATATGATAGTATACTTAAGTGACCCCAAAAACTTAACCTGACAAAGAACTTAAAGGCTATGAAGGAAAAATTGAAGAACATCTTAGAAGAGGGAATGACCTCCCATGATCATGAATTAGCAGAATTAATACAGTAAAAATGGCCACCTTTCCAAAAGAAAAATAAAGATTAAATGAAATTTTCATAAGTAGTCCAACTTGACTTTTCATAAGATTAAATAGAACAATTTGCAAATTCATTTGAAATAAAAGATAATCTATGATAGGGACAACTATTCTCAACAATAATAGAACTTCTGGTGGAATCACCATCCCTGACCTCAACCTGGAATTCATAGCAATAGTGATGAAAACTCTATGACATTGGAACAGAGACAGAAAGATAGATCAATGGAATAGAATTGGTGATTCAGAAATGAACCCACCCATCTATGGTCATTTGATTTATGACAAAGGAGCTAAAACCGTAGTGTAGAAAAAAGACAGCATCTTCAAAAAATGGTGTTTGTCTACCTGGTAGTCAGCATGTAGAAGAATGTTTAATTGACACATTATTTTTTTCTCACAGCATCTTTGATTTATTCCAATATTCTGTATCTATTGGCTGTCTAAAATTTAACAAATTGAAATCTTCCACAGAAGAAAAAATGTTTGCAGCTATTGACCTGTAAAAAGCTCAAGTCTAATTGGGTTAAGGACCTCTAAATGAATCCAGATAATTTAAACTACTAGAAGAGAAAGTGGGAGAGAAACTTGAACACGTGGGCACTGGGGATATTTTCTTGAACAGTACACCAATGGCTTATGGTCCAAGATTAAGAATTGAAAAATGAGACCTAATAAAACTGCAAAGCATCAGTGAGGCAAAGAACCCAGTCAATAGACCAAAAAGCAACTGACACAATGGGAAAAGGTCTTTGTCAATCTTTCATCCAATTGAGGACTAATATCCAATATATACAAAAAGCACAAGATGTTAGACTCCAGAGAATTTAATAACAGTACTGACAAAAAAGTATAATTTTAAGCAAAAAATGTTTAAAATCTGTACATTTATCTTTGTTTTGTAAAATAAAGTCGTTTAAAAAAATTAAAAAAAAATGCAAACAGAAAATATTCATTAAAAAGATTTTTTTTTTCAAAAAAGAAATAAAAATTGTGGTATAGAGCTAAACAAAGAATTTTCAACTATGGAATGTCAAATGGCCAAGAAGCACCTAAAAAATGTTTCATATCCTTACTAATCAGGGAAATGCAAATCAAAATAACCCAGAGATTCCTTCTAACACCAGTTAGAATGGCTAAATTCCAGAGCTCAGATGACAGCAGATGCTGGTGAGGATGTGAAGAAAGAGGAACACTGCTCCAATGTTAGTGAGATTGCAAGCTTGTACAGCCACTCTAGAAATGAGTTTAACAGTTCCTCACAAAATTAGACATAGTATTACCTGAGGACCCATCTATAGCACTCCTGGGCATATACCGAAAAGATGCGCCAAAATATAAAATGCACATGGGGTTTTGTATAGCAGCTTTATTCATAATAATGAGAATTTGGAAAGAACTCAGATGTTTTTCAACTGAGGAATGGATACAAAAATGTATATTTATATAATGGAGTACTACTCAAGCATTAAAAACAATGAATTTTGAAATTCTTAGGCAAATGAATGGATCTAGAAAATATCACCTTGAGTGAGGTAACCCAATGTCTCTCTCTCTCTCTCTCTCTCTCTCCTCTCTCTCTCTCTCTCTCTCTCTCTCTCTCTCTCTCTCTCTCTCTCTCTCTCTCTCTCTCTTCTCTCTCTCTCTCTCCCCCTGTGTGTGTATCTGTCTGTCTGTCTGTCTCACATACACACACACACATACACACACATTCAAAACAACAACAACAACAAACAAACAAACAAACAAAACATTCATGGTATACAGTAACTGATAGGTGGATATTTGACAAAAAAATTTGGAATGCCTAAGATTCAATTCACAGACCACATGAAGTTCAGGAAGAAGGATGGTCAAAGTGCTAAGTCTTCAGTCCTTCTTAGAAAAAGGAACTCTATCTCTTAGGAGAAAAGACAAAGACAAATTAAGGAAAAGCCATTCACAGACTGCCCCTCTTTGAAATCCAGTCCCCAAAAAGCCACCAAACCCAAACAATATTCCTGATGCCAAGAAGTGCATGCAGACAGGAGCCTGATAGAGCTGTCTCCTTAGAGGCTCCTCAGAGCACGACAAATACAGAGGTGAAGGCTCACAGCTAACTGTAGAACTGAAAATGGGGTTCTTAATAGAGAAGCTGAAGAAAGAATTGAAGAACTTGAAGGACTTTCCAACTTTATGAGAACAATAATACCAAACAACCAGAGCTCTCAGGAATGAAACCACTATTCAATGTATAAGCATGGATGGACCCACTGATCCAGCTGCACATGTAGCAGAGGATGGCATTGTTAGGCATCAGTGAGAAGAGAATCCCCTGGTCCTGAAAAGCCTAGATGCTTCAGTATAGGGAAATGTCTGTGTGGGGAGGTGGGAGGGTGTTGATGTGGGGTTGAACATCCTCATAGAAGTAGATTCAGGAGGAATGAAATAGGGAATATGGAGGTGAATCCAGAAATGATTGTTACATTTGAAATGTAAATAAAATATGTCCAATATAATATAACTTGATCTTTCCTATTTTGTTTGGATGTGTACATATATGTATACATAATGTGTAAGTTTAGTTAGTGAGTGAGGGTTGTGGTTGTGTACAGGGTTATGGTTTATGGTCCAGAGAAAATTGATTATTAATACAGCATTTCACAGACCTGGAACTCATGATGTCTTGTCTGGCTGGGCAGGAAATGCCAGAGATCTATTTGTTACTCTATCTCTCTCTCTCTTTTTTTTATTGCTGGTCTTCCATGTATACAATGCAGGACCCAGGCTTTCTAGACAGTTTTCAGGTTTGACATCAGGTCTTTGTAATTCTAAGGGACATACTTTTCTTACTGAGCCCCTCCCCCATCTTCATGCTCAGTGTTTATGGTACACATATTCATAGTGTGAACAAACATGACATTGTTCTTGGTATTGTAATGTTTCCAATTACTTTCTTTAGTTTTGAGAAGATAGTTATTCTTGGTCTGCTAGTGTCTTAGTCAGAATTCTTATTCTTGCATGAATCATGACAAATAAGCAAATTGGGAATAAAAGGGTTTATTCAGCTTACACTTCCACACTGCTCTTTATCACCAAAGGAAGTCAGGACTGGAATTCCAGCAGGTGAGAAAGCAGGACCTGATGCACAGGTCATGGAGGGATATTGCTTAATGGCTTACTTTCCTTGACTTCCTCAACTTGCTTTTTTTATAGAACTTGGGTCTACCAGCCAAAGGGATGGCATCACCCACAATGGGCTTGGTCCTAACCCCTTGATCACTAGTTGAGAAAATGTCTTACAGCTGGATCTCATGGAGGCATTTCCTCAACTGAGGCTCCTTTCTCTGTAATGACTGCAGCTTGCATCAAGTTGACACAAAACCAGCCAGTTCAGCTAGTTACAGGAAGCACTATATGGTTTCTGGCTGGTCAAGTAGTTAAATCAGACGTAGAAAATTTCTTAATGTGGATTTAGTCACTGTGAAGGGATATCCATGACCAATGAATCTCTTACAACTGACAAAATGTAGTTAGGGGGCTGGACTACAGTTTCTGAATCCATTATCATCATGACAAGGAGCATGACATCCATGGATATTCCAACCACCACATTCTACTGCCTGTCTGTCATAGACTTGTTTAAATACATGAATCTATTGTAGTCATAACTAAACATAGCAGGAAGCAAAATAGACTTAGTCAAACAGATAAAATTTCCATAATCTTTACAGTTATTAATGTTTAAAAATATCAAGTTCAAAATATTTCGTAAGGTTGATGCAATCTCTTAATTGTAATTTTAATATTCTTGACCCATAGGGAGTAGGACTGTCTGGAACTGTATCCTTGTTGGAAAAAGTATGTAAACGTGTTTTGGGGCTTTGTAGGTCTCTTCTTACATTCAGGCTCCATTCAATGTGGCAGCATTCTTATTCTTAGCTGCCTGCTGAAACCATTTTACTTCCTGGGTTTTGAAATCAAGAGTCAGAGCTCTCAAGTCCTTCAAAACCATGTCTGCCTAGATATTACTATGCTTTCTGTCATGATGATAATTGACTCTGAAACTGTGAGTCAGCTTCAACTGAATGCTTTCCTATATAAAAGTTATTTTTGGTCATGGTGTCCCTCTGAGAGGGTCCACCCCCTCCAACCGTGGTCATTCCCACATATCCCAGTCTCCAAGCCCCCAGTCATACCACCTCACTAATCCCCCTCCCACATCCCTAGGCCCTGGGTCTTCAAGTCTCAACAGAATTAGACACATCCTCTATGACTAAGGCAATACAAATCGGTCCTGAGGTACATTTTAAGGCTTGAATTATTGATGAAGCAATGTGGATGCCCTGCTGAAATCATTTCAAGTATTATGTGTGTTGGGGAGAAACATGCAAATATGCCTTAGGTCCTTTTGCCCCCCAAAAATTATCTGTATGGCACATGCACTGAATACTGTCAATCTAGCTTTAACTAGAGACATACTACATACTTTCTATAGATTCAATATACACTAAAAACAAGCAGTAAAATCAAAGATTTTTTAATTTTCTTTCCAATTCTGGACATAAAAAGGAATGATAAGAGGAAAACATGTAGAAAACACATAGAAATGATGTGATTGATTATAATATTTAATAGAATTTTGAAGCATCTTGTCACAATACCTTTAACAAATTCTAAAACCGTTACAATTTGATTTCAATAAGGCATGACGCTGTTGTAGTTCAAGAGTGGCTTCAGAAAACAGAAAAAAAACACTGATATCAGTCAGGTAGGGATGACTTATTGAATGCACATCTTAATAGTGATCAGTCAGGGTCATAGATGAGCTATGGCAAAAAAAATCTCTCAGGGTAGGCTTACAAAGAGAAAACACGTAAACACATAACACACACACACACACACACACACACACACACACACACACACACACACACACACACACATACACATCAGCTCCTATGCAGATGCAAGATGTTTTGACTGATGATCAGATCTGACACAGGATACTTTGGCTAGCTAAACAGAACAGTTCTAACTGACCCTAGTAAAGCTTTGAACACACTGGTGATGTCAGCATGACCCTGCTCTGAGTCAAGTTATTTTTTATGTGTATTCTGAGCTTGGAAGGCAGATGTCAATACCCACTGTGATCTTATCTCTTGGAAAGAATGCATGATATTCTTTCACCAAAATTACAGAAAGCATGCATTGAACAAAAGTCCATTGAACATTGTAATTACTGTTTCTAACATCACATACAATACATCAGTTCCACTCTTTCTATTTGATAATGTGATTTTCAAGATTATATTGAAGAAATATTTAATTCATTTTTTAAAACACAAGTCAGTGAATATGCTCAGTGATGACTAATTGCTAGTGCACTGTGGTGGTTTAAATAGCATTGTCTGAAAGACTGGTATTGTGGTAAATATTAATGGATGCAAATAGTCACCAGGCACCATGTCACACTAGCACCTGTTACTCTCTGTACCTGGAGGTGTCTCTGCCTACATGGAGTGGCCACCTAACTTGTGGTTCTCTGCTCACATTCTCTGCATCTAACCCCTGTGGTTATAATCACAATTCCCAGTACCCAACAAAATCACAACTCTGGAAGCTTGTAATTTATCAATCAGATTCGTAAAGGTTAATTTTCAATCCACAAATTTCTGCACAATAAACCCAGAGCCAGTTGATATTTATATAAATTGCCAACCTACATAAGCTAAATTGTCTTGTAATTATCTATTCATATAATATAAGATATTCATAGCTACCTGTAGCTGTTGAAAGCCAAATGGGTGTAATCCTTTTCTCTTCAATCTTGTCTTCTTCTCTCCTCCTCCTATCTCTCCCACCTCTTAAGTACTCTGTGCCAACTTTTTTGTTTCACTGCCCAATCACTGACCTTGCCTTATTTTGTGCCTGTTCTCACCTACATATAGATATCAACCCACAGAGAGGCACTATTAAGAGTGGTGGCCTTGTAGATTTGATCTAGTTGGAGCAAGTGTATCACTTTGTCTCTGGACTATGAAATTTTTCTCTAAGCTGAGTACGAGCTAGTCTTCTGGCTAACTTCAGTTCACAACATAGAACTCTCAGTTTCTTCTCCACCATCATGTCTTTCTGCATGCTGCCGGTTTTCTGCTATGAATCTCTAAGTCACTCCCTATTAAATGCTTACCTTTTTACACATTACCTTGGTCATGATGTCTCTTCATAGCAATAGATATAATAGGTTATGCACCAGTAATCCATGGAAATAAAGCAAATTAAAAACCTGACTCTTTAATATATTTTATTTCTAGCTGATATTTCTATTTCATCCTTTTTATATATGTGTGCTTAATATTTTTGCACAGATACCGATTCCAACAGGTGCATATATTGGCTAAAACAACATTTTGAGGCACGTTGTTGACCTCATAATCTCTCCTGACAGTTTACTTATTAATTTCCTTATTTTGAAAAATATTATCCTTATGGAAGCTGGAATTTAAAAATCTGTGATCCAGTGACATAATCGTGTCAGTGCAACAACTGCCTATATTTACTACCATGTCTAGCAATGTACTGTGGGTATTATGGCTTGAGCGTGAGTCATCATGTTTATGAGGCAAATACTTTATTTACTGAGCTATCGCCCTGGCTCCTTATTCATCACTGTCATGCAGTAATCATAGAAGATTCATAAAATGAGCAGTTATAAAGATAGACACTGCATTGATCTCATCTATGTTCAGGGTCTTATTTTTGATTATCACGTGAGGTACAAATGTTCATTAAATCTCAGCATACTTTTGAGTATGCAGACAGAGTGGAACAAAGCAAATTATTTGAGTTTTCTTTTTTTTTTCTCTAAAATGACAAACTGAACATTCCTGCAAGTAGAAACAAAATTTTCTACACAAGTGTTATGGGCAATGTTTTAGACCTCTAATAGCAAAATGTTTTGCTCTTTCATAAATCAAAGTTGCAAACTATTGCTTTAGATACAATTACATCTAAAAATGCAACAAATAAAATTCAATTACCTCAAAAAATCCAACAAATAACAATAGTAAAATACAAATAGTATTTGATACGCTAAGAAATGTATAATCAGTTCACTAACCAGCATGATTCCACATCACCAGCACTTACGAATCCTTAAGACATAGCATTAGCAAAGCCTTACCTCTGTGTTACACAGTTTAAAAAATAATAAATTAAATAATTGAGTAATACAAGAAAATCTTAATCTAAGTGAATTTAAATTGCAACATCTCAATATTACTCCTGAAGGAAAAAAATTACACATATGTGTTCTTCATTCTATTTGATATAGAGTATATATATATATATATATATATATATATATATATATATTATATGTATATTATATATATAAATATTTATATAATATTGAGGCAGGGGTTATTGGGATGCACTAGCTTATCTAGATTAGCTACCTAAGGCTAACGATACATAAAAGATCAGAGAAAAATGGAATTATATGGTCTCTCTTTCATCAAAATTAGACTATCATCAATCTCTGTACTCATTCAAGAATCAGGAATAAGTAAAGTGTGCATTAGAAAAAAATATAACCAAATCAAATCTGGGAAATTTCTTGTTTCACTCATCTCGAAGATTCTTTTCAATCTAGTTTTCTGTTTTTTCAAAAGGTCATATGAACAAAGTTCAATTTGTCTGTCTCAGTGTGACAGCCAGACAGACAGTGTGCCTTTTCTGATTTTTCCAGTGTCTGTGTTTGTATTTGTTACACAAAAGACTCTGGTATCTCTTTTATTACACAGCACAGAAAGCATCACATTGGAAAGGAATGTAGGAAACTGCATATCAAGTGTTAACAGAGTTTTATAAGGGATTAAGTAACAAATGACTCCAACTGACCCAAATAAATAAACCAATCTATCAGGATATATTTGTGTGTTATGTCCAGAATTTATCATAAATATTATTTTCATAAGGCCTCTTTTTTTCTATTTGCACTTTTCAGCAAATATTAGCATAATATTCTGATAAATACATATAGAGTGCTCTCTGGTTCATGGATGTGGAAAATCACATAATTTAGGATTAAATTGTTTTATTATCTTAGGTTGTAAATGCTAATGACTTTGAAAATGCAATGAAAAAATGGTGAATGTTTATATTGTTTCTTTAATGTCAGGTAAGACAAACTAGTGGAGTTCACAGTATAGGACAACAGTCATAAGTGACCTCAAGGTGTCTCATTAACTCTGTCTATAAAGTGCAGCAAACACTCCAGTTCCTTAGGATGTAAAAGATGCTTTAATATTGGTATACTATCTCACTTTTGAAAACTAAAGATCTTTTGCAGTTAGCAAACTTTAGGAGAAACCCCAGAGTCATGCAATAAAATTTGTCCAAAGATCAAAGTTAGTTGCAATGTAGAAATGAAGGGGGTAGTGGGATCAGGCTAATTTGTCAAATCCCTGTGTGCCAACAGTACCAAAAAAGAAAAAAGAAAAAGAAGAAATTAGGATGTAGAATGAGAGGTCAACACATGACTAAAAATTGACTCAGCTAGAACTGCAGTGCGTTTTAATTTTCCAAAGCAAATGGCTGAAGGAATGAAGGCATGGCAGATTCAGATTAAAGTTGTTTTTAATGCCAAAGTGTTGGTATCTGTTATCAACCTGCCACTCACTGGGTTTCTGTCTGGAGGATTATGTGCATCTGACTAGTTGGCTTTGTATTATTATTTGGTTGTTTTATGATAGTTAAACATAGGAGCGGGTAGGAGGCTTGGGAGATATCTCAGTAAGTAAATCTCTTACTTCACAGAGGAAGGGCTTGACCTGAGCTCTCCAGAATCTATTTAAAGCATCCTTCTGTAATCCCAGTACTCTTAAGGTAAGATAGGAGGTACTGACAGAAGTATAGCAGAAACATTCTCCAGTTAGCCTGGCAAGAAGCAGTATGACACACTGTCTTAAATCCAACATCTGAGGTGCAGACACACACACACACACACACACACACACACACACACACACACACACACACACTTGTACAGAACATGAACACACTCATACATACATACATAAACACATACATATTCATCATATAAACACAGTTACACATGCATACACACAATGATAGAAATAACCTAAACTAAAATTACTAAAAAATGAAAAGTTAGCAGGATCAGGCTAAGGACATAAGTCTGTGGTTTAGCGTTTGCTTCAAATACACAAAGCCCTGGTATTACATCCCAGCTTTAAACCAAATCCACAAAAAAAAAAAAAAAAAAAAAAAAAAAAAAAAAAAAAACCATAAAAAAATACAGAATTTATTCTGAAATGTCTCTTATAGAATATCTAAGAATTGAATATTCACTATACCTTTATTATATTGATAGAAAACATTATACGTTATTGGCAAGGTGAATTAATGGTCTTATTATATTGTATAAATTAGTTATGTAATTTGAAGTGGGTGTTTGATTATGTTCATGTACGATATGTGTTAGTTAGATATAATAGCTTCTTAACTAAATCTGATTTCTAAAGTAGAAACTTCTATTTTGTTGGAAAGTCAAATGATGTTTTGCTGGGGCACATAGGGGAAAAGATGTCTTGCTGAAGCAAACAGTGAAAGAATGATATCTAGAAGTAGATGCGGGTGAAAGAATGTTTTTCTGAACTAGAAAACAGTGAATGGATGTTTTGACAGCGCAAACACATGGCTAATTAATGGCAATACACTACAAGTCCTCATTTGTTGGGTGGGAACTTTATGTTTCACCACTAAAATGAAAACATCCAGTGTTTTTGGAAAATTAGTTATGTCAAATGATGTCTTGCTAAAGTAAACAATGGTCAAAGGATGTTTTGATATGGAAAACATGTGGAAGGGCCTGTGAAAAGGAGTAGAATTATAACCATGCAGACAATATGAGATGAGCAATGGGCACTGGTCTGGTTTGCTCTTTCTCGGGATCCTTTGCTAACCACAAGCACGTATTAGTCGCTTTCCATAGTGTTCTTAAGGCCAACATGTGGTAATGCCACCACTGAGAGAAACTTGCCAAGAACTGCTTGTGCGATTCCTGTGGCAGCTATATCCTTCTACGGCCTCATCTCAGACCAGTTGGAAAGCCTTGCAGTTCCTTCAGGACTGAACTACAGCTGCGGTTCATGCCTGGTGTTGGCTGACTGAGAGGACTGGTTTAAAGATTCTGATTCTTTTTTAGTATTTGTATGACTGAACTGCTGCTAAAGAAGAAAAGCTCATCCCCAAAGAACAAATGACTCTGACTACAGTTTCTCCTTCATCTAATCCTCACAGTTCCTCTCCGTCTCTTTTCTCATCTGTAAACTACACTATTTCTGTCTCTCATTGCAAAGTAAACTGACATTTAAGAACTAATATTAAAATAAAATACTTAAAAATAAACAAAGCCATGCCAATAAAAATATGATAAAACAATGAAAAGTGGGTAAAAAGCCAAAGAAGAAGCAAAAGAAATGTGCATATGCAGTCATGATACAGGTGTGTTCACACATGGGAGAATAGCATTAAGACTAAAGCCATCATTTAGATATGAAGACATGTAAGGTTAAGAATGTTGGGGAAGTGAGCTCCAGCTGAAGGCTGAAGAGAAGATGAAGAAAAATGAAAGCAGCAATCTTTAGAATTAATGATGATTAACAAGTTACTTGGGTAATATTGAGGTGCGAATGAGTAAGAAAACAGAATAAGAACCTGTCCCTGCTCCAAGACAACAGAGTAACAGCTAAGATATGAACTCCTGCTTACTAAGGGAACCTGCTTGGCCCTCACTCTTAGTGAAACATTAACACTTTGAATCTGAGAAATGACCACCAACCGTATTTACATAGATGGCATGTCCTGTTTGCTAAAGGCAAACATGTCTCAACTAAAAATAAATACTTCAGCTTTGGTAAAATGTCCTCAGTTTAAGAGAAAAGAAATCTTCTTTAAGACAATGAGAAAAGACAACCCCAGGTTGAGCTGGAATGATGCGTAAACCTGTATATACTATGAAATATTTCTGATCCTGGCTGTAACTATTTAAGAAATACCCAGAGGCTACACCATAATGCTGTTAGGTGATGTTTTCCTTTATCTCTCAGTGTGGAGAATTTCTCACTGGGGAAGGGTAAACTCCTTAGCAAGAACAATGGTAAGGATTTGTTCAAAAAGATGAAGTGTTGAAAAGTAAATGTAACTAATGAAATAAATGTCATTAATCTCATTTGTTAGAGCTATTTCTTTGTCTTGGGTAGAATTTATATACTTTCCTTATATGACATATGTTTGTGTTTTTGATACACATTGCATTAAATTTTTTGCATGCATGTATGCATACTTGTGTACATATGAAGGCTAGATGCTAGTTGGTTCTCCACATTATTTCTTGACAGAGATCCCCTCACTGAAGTTGAAGTTTATTAATGTGATAAGACTAATGACATGACATCAAGAGTTACTTGTAAGAACTTATTTACTGTAAAAAACAAAATGATCAACTAACCAAACTCACCACAGATCCTTGGGACTAAAATACCAACCAATGAGCACACATGAGACCCTATGACTCCAGGTGCATATGCAGCAGAGGACAGCATTCTCTGGCATCAGTGGAAGGAGAGAGGCCTTTGGTCCAGCTAACGCTCATTCTCCCAATGTAGAGGAACACCAAGGCTCTGAGGTGGGAGAGGATGGATGAGAGAGAGAGCACCTTCATGGAGGCAATGGAATGGAGCATAGTATTGAGGGAAAGGGATAACATCTGAAATGTAAATACAAAAATTATCCAATAAAAAAGGAAGAAAATAACAAATTTTCTTACATGAGCATACCTAACTGGCCTAGAGATCTGGGACCTGTGTGTGAAAATATCTCTACTGTATTTTATGGAAACTAAGTGGCTATTAAAGGCAAAAATCTACTGTCTTTCACCAAAGGAAGAACCTTCAGTACAATGAAATTTCTGCCAAAATTAAAACAAATGCCTTCCCTCTGGCCCACCAGAAAGATCATTGGAGATTCTAGCATGAAGTTTGTTGCCATACCTGCTCTTGTCCCCCCTGAAATGGTCATGGACATAGCTTTGGCAGCATAGTATGAGCGTGATTTAGAAGTCACTTAGACGACTGCTCACTTGGATGTGGTTGAGGACCTCAAAAACTGAAGCTGCAGATCTGTTTCAGAAGTCTAGTTTTATAAGTAACTTTCCAGGGATATGAGCAGTACAGCAGGTGGGCCACCTTAGCTAGCTAAGTAGACCATGTACTACATTGAAATGCTGAAGAAGATGAATGGAATTCAGAGTGAATGTGGCAGTTAAACAGGTTTTCTATTTTTTTTTTGTTTTATTTTTTTGTCTTGCATATTTTCCTATTTGGAGAGGACTTATATCCAATGTAAACAAAGAACTCAAGAAGTTAGATGCTAGGGAATACATGTATACTACTCTCTCAGAGTTTGGTACATCTGGACATTAAACCATAATAACCCAAGAGCTAAGAATAGAGCCTGGTGGCAATTTTTGATATTAAAATATCATGATGCATATTCTATACTCACCAAGAAATCTGTTTCCATGTTATGTTCTGTTCTACATGTACTTTATGCTTATGGTAACTAATGGGATTTCAATGCATGCTATCAAACCTGTAAAATAAGTACTGACAAAAATATTCATATAGTGTTATGCCAAAATGCCTTTAAATATCTGTATATGTATCCCTCTTTTTTTTTAAAAAAAATAAAGTTGTAAGAGCAGAAAAAAAAAAGAGTAAGATAATATGGCACCTATTCTGTACTGAATTTTCTTTCTAATTTCACAATAGTCTGTTCTACAAAAGGATGTTTCTAAAAAAAAGTGAAAAGCACAGTCTCTTCTTTTTGAAACTGTGGAGTGTTAGCAATCATGTGGTCGATGGACTGATAGACACATGTAGTTTACACAAGAATTTCACATTTCCTAAACAGTGTTATACATGTACTTAAGTATAACATATATGTATATATATGATATACTTAATATTATATATGCCATATATAAAATATAATAATATATATATAAAGTATACTTAAATATAAATATATATGTATATATATATATATACACACATAATATTTCCATAGAGTCCACATTTTTTAAAAAGTCATATAGTAATGTCTATTTGAGGAAAAAACTTTCTTCAAAGTAAAACTCAGTTAATTGCAATTTGAAACACAATGCATATTGTCAACATTACCTTAAAAGTTTAAAATGGTCTTTAAGCAATCAGCATTGGATACAACTTTGAATAAATCTTGCAAAGGCACACATGTATTCAATAAGAGTACTGATATTGAAATATATAAACACAGGATACAAGAAATCCAAAGAGTTACCAAGATTGTCTCTGAAGAAAAGTATCATTTGCTGAAGAATTGCTGGATTCTTCTCCAAGTAATTCCATAATAAAATATCTTTGCTTGTTGTAAGAGAGATTTTCATTTTGTCCATATTTTTAGAGCTGCAAGACACGTGTCTACTTACCCCACTGATAAAAGAAACAATCACAAAAAAAAAAAAAAATTAACAGAGCACCTCACTAGAAAGAGCATCAGTTGAGCATTTTATTTATTATATGGATTCCTCTCTGGTCAAAAAGCTTATGGCCTATAGATTAGATAGGACATAATGGTAGGACCAGAAGAAGAAAAAATTCTGGCCAGAAGGAGGCAGAGAAAAGAGCCCAAAAAGAGGCGAGAATACAAATTCTCAGACACATAGTGCCTGAGCACAAGTCACCAGTCTGGTGGCAAAATGTTGGTTAAAATAAATGGGCATTTTTAGTTATGATGAATAACTGTAATATAAATTTGTTCAGAGTATAGCCTAGCTATACTGTCAAGGTATACGTAAATATAATTATAATCTGAATCCTATTTCTGGAAACTTGAGGTTGGGAGGCAGAAATAGGACTTGAAAAAGATAGCACCCAACTTGAGTTCCAAACACATGACCCTGAGATTAAGCTTCTCATGCTCTAATAAATGAGCTGGATATGCAAGACATATGGCCTCCTTAATAAACAAAACAAAACAAAACAAAACAAAAAACAAAAACAATACAGTACAACCACAACTACCATCACCACCACAACAACACACTGAACAAAACGAGAGAATGGCCACAGCTTCCCAGAACAACATAAAACAAACAGCTAAATGTAGATTTCTTAGCAATGGAGCTGGAACTTGCAGAGAAATAGTAAGGCAAGATTCTATAAAGAGCCTCTATTAAATTTAAAAACAAAACAAAAACCAAGGGTGAATCAAAATGGGAACTCTATCAGAAAAAGAATTAACTCCAGGTTAAACATATCCACATGGATCTACATAAGTTCAAGGCCAGCCTGGTTTAAACAGTTACCTCCAGACTATCTAGGCTACAGAGTGAGACTCTTATTAATAATAATACTAGTAATGCTGCTAATAATAATAAAAAGGTACACTAATGAAGAATAAAATGTATTAAATTAAAAAGATAAGTAGAATAGTGTAAAATATCTTTAGTGGAACAGACAAATCATTCTCCCACAGGGTCTGACATATGATTAAAACTACACATTTCAAAAGAATGTGCTAATAGCATGAGTCAGGAAGAAATAAATTAATCTTGTCCCCTTGCCTAAGGGAGAGGTAAGAAATTGTGTTGTCAAAAAGGTTGGTTCTTAGAAATTATTTTATTTTCCCCAGGAAATGGGAATTGAAGGCTTCAAAATGTCATAAATTATTAAAGGCCTTTTTTTTTCTTTTATGTCGTTCATGGTGCGCAATGCCTGGAATGTGGTGCTGAGATGGTGTGGTACACTGTTTCTATGACCAGAGGAACCACTGCTATCTGTTCATCTTCAGACACCTAGCAAGAAAGGTCAGGATGACATCAGTTGTGGACCAGCATTTTGTGGATTTCCCTCCAACTGTTTTCATTTTGATGTTAATTCCGCTTCCCCTAAAAGGGCCACCTAGTCACTAGTCAGGTGACATCATCAGAACCTTCTCCCCATTTTAACTTGTAAAACAAAGGTAAAAGGTGAGGTGATTGGGCAGTGAAAGAGAAGGTGGAGCTGGAGTTGGGGAGACAGAGAAGGGCTACCAGAGGAATAGGAAGAAAAAGAAGATGGAGATGAATCATGTGGCCTGGAGAAACTGCAAGTTATAAGAGAAGTCATAGCTGGAGAACAGGGTATTGTAGTGGTAGATGTGACCAATTTGGGTACACTGCTTGTATTCATATTAATTGAGCTATGTTTGTTTTCACTCAAAGGGAATAACTGGATTTGAGAGATTACAGCAACACCAGTATGTAAAAATTGTTTATACATGGTCTGCTTCAGATTCTCACAGGAGTACTCTGAGAACAGCTTAATAATCATTGAATTATACGTCACCACGTAGCTTATGTGCCAGATGTCCAGCTGGCATGGAAATAAGTGCAGTTTACGTGTTACTTACTCATGTGCCATCCAGGTTTTGTTGATGGAACTTCCACTTAAATAGAAAAATCACTCATGCCAACATTTAAGACTATTGCCATAAAATAAAGTGCACATTCTGTGTATGTTTCTTTTCTGTTCTAATCTCACAAGTAACACTATTTTGTAGATATTTGTGTTATAAGAAAAAATATTTTATAGCATTCCATGTACTAATTTATTTCAAAGAAATTGTCTAAGTCATTTCATACTAATGTAAATGCAAATTTTAAGCATGTAGTACAGCTTTTTGTGATTTCAAAATAACATTTATATATTTGATTTCCCAGTGATTTCTAACTTGTAATATCAAATGTTTCTACTGTTATAAAATTGGATTGTAAATCTATCTTCCTTTACTAAAACAATTTTTAACATTTCATTTAAAATGTAGATTAGCACAGATATATGTCTTTCAAAACCAATAGAAAAAGTTTCAATCTAAATTAAGTTGGTTTTTCTAACTCTGTTTGTGTGTGTGTTACACACATATGTGTTCAGGTATTACCATGTATTCTTAGTTACTACTGATGTTATCTCCTTTAAGACAGAATTTCTCCTTCATCTTCGAGATCTTATAACAGCAGAAAATCTCTAACAATATATTTGAGCTCCACAGCACTGGAAATATAGGCACAGGCATAACATTGCCTGGCTAGTATTTGTTTGTTTATGGTGTGTGTGTGTGTGTGTGTGTGTGTGTGTGTGTGTGTGTGTTTGCATGTTGGCGAGAAGCACATACTTGAAATTATACTCATTTCTTCATGTTTGCAAGTGTTTTTACACATGAAGTCATATCTCTAGTCTCCAAATACCCTTTTAAATTGCATATTTTCATGTAGGAAAATCTCAATAAAATTTACTTGCCATGGATCAGAAAAGGTTGAATATTCAGACCCCTATCCAATGACTCCTAGAGTTTTTTTTTTTTTTTTTTTTTTTTTTTTTTGAGGTTTCTCATCAGCATATATGCTATAAGAAGTGAAGGCTTCATAGAGGTAGCCAGAATTAAGAGCAAAATTTATTGTAAGCAATGCTGGAGTCATTTATAGAGTCTAATATCATCCTATATCTTCCTTGAAAAATATTAAATATTGCTTGCCAAAAAGTAGCATTAATTATCATGAAACAGAGAGGAATACTAGGGTTGTGCTGAATTAGATGAAATCATAGAGTTGGCATGGACCAATAGAGAGGTAGAAGTGGGCAGTAAGGCATAGGGACCTTTGGGAAGATTGTGTATCAAAGACATATGGGATAAGCTAATCTGTCTAGCACCACATTTGGCACTTCAAAATGCGAACAAGGACTGTTTCCAAAGTTATCTCCATGACCCTACCTCTATAGCTATTTTTAGAATTGCTTTTGAAACTTAGACAGAAATTTTATTAAACACAGCAGACGGAGGTTGACTTTAGCTGATGACCTATGACCAAGAAGTGACAAGATTCACACTGTGTGAACAGTTACATTTTGATGCACCTAAATTTTTAATTTAAGATACATGAACAGTTTTTTTTTTTTTCAGTTTTCTTCATTTATAGAACAAGAAATAGTTGAAAATATCACTGGTAATTTCCTTAGTCTTCTGAAACTGAAATTAACAGAACTTATAGCATGTTTCTAGTATAAATAAATTAATATATGAGACAGTGTAAGTCAATAGAATTCATGGTCCAGGGTAAGTTCCCAGCCATTATTTATTTCTTTTGATTAACAGAAATGCCCTGGCCATTGATCAATATCCTGAATATATATATACTGAGCCAGAAATTTTACACTGAACTTACTACATTATCCAAAATAAGAAAGGTGTTAAGCTACTTATGTTAATCTTTGCAATGAAAAAATTTTACAATGTTTCTTTAGATATAACATCTTCATTATGCATTCATTCTATAGTAGCATAGATTATAATTCGTTAACTTTTGTGATCTCTCCTTGCAATAAATGTTCTGATATTACTCTTAGGTATATACAAGAAGGATTGGTTATCCTATAGGCATACCTGTATGTATATTGTTGCACTGTTTCAATAGAAAGGAGTTGGATGTCTATCAAGAGATAAATGGACAATGGCTATATGTTATATGTACAAAGTGGTATTTTACTTATCCATAAAGAAAAATACAAATATAAAATCAGTATAAAATGATTTTATTGGAAAATATAGTATTAGTAGTGTAGCAAAATTGCAGAGAGGCACATATTCCATGTCATATTCTGACTTATATATGGAATTAGTTACTATATGTCAAAATGTATGTATGCTGCTAGTGGGGATAGAAGCCAAAATACTTAAAAGGGGACTATGAAAAGAGAGAAGGTGGGTGGCCAAACAAGGTTGGAGTCATTGTACATGAAATATGAAAAGACAAGTCATGAGTGGTGGTGGAGGGGATTTTGAGGAAAGGAGGGATTAGCATGGGAGAAGCTGGTTATAATGTATAAATTCACCATGTATTTTCTTAATATCTTTATAACACCATGTTTATATTGCATTTTCACAGTATTAAATATAAAATTTGACTATTTCCATGTTGTGTTTTTTTTACATATACTTTATGATCTTTGTAAAAAATAAGATTTCAAGGCATATTATCATACCTTTAAAAAATCAATTACTGTGAAAAATATATTCATACATATTTATGCTAAAATGCCTTTAATAATCTGTACATGTATCTTTTTTTAATAAGTTGGAAAAAATAGAGTGATCTACTTAAGTCCTAAGTTTTTACCTACATTATCATCAGAATCTCTTGGTAACTGAGATACTGAATAATGAATGTTTAAATCACACTGTCTTCAATATGAAGGTTTAGAACATTTATAGTTTAGAGATTGAGTAATTTCATTGAAGTGTCTTATGTTTAGAAAGATCCTTACAATGAATATAACTCTACATAATCTTACTTATAAGAAGTTTATTCATGTAAGAATTTCTTGGCCTTATGTGTAGGTGGGGTCTCTGTCTCTCTGCCTGGCTTGGCCTTCACCTGAGTACCTTGAGTCTTCAAGAACTTGAGACAGGGTTCAGGATACAGGGCAGGTGTGAGATGAGGAGCATGCAGCAGTAGAGTGAGTATTGAAGAACTGAGTTTAGGAAATGGGTGTTCATCTGGCTAGGAGGTCAGTCCCCTGTACTTCTGACAGGATAGCCTCCACCTGAGGGACAGAAGTTTCCCTAAATCTGGGCAGGGGTTCTGCTAGAAGGCGAGCAGTTGTGAGTGTGGAGAGGTGGTAGAATGCGTCTGGGAAACAAAGTCAAGTGAGTAGGGCATTTAGGCTGGCAGGGCTTTACTTATCTCTCATTCTGACTTCATCTTCTACCTTGTTGATAACAAATATTTTAACTGGCAAAAAGACTCAACCTAACTGTGTCTTAAACCGGAGTTTCCTTTTTGTACTTAGCATTTTTCCACATAGACATTAGTTAGGGTTATGTGGTTATGTCTTCACTTGGGGGATATCTATCTGTATTCTTTACCTAAAAGGGGATATTTTCTTGCTACTTAATTATGTGAATCAGGAAGCATCCACCTGATCAGAAAGGATAGCTGAAAAACCAAAGCAACAAAAACATTGAAATGTCAAGTCAATATTTTTCACCACAATTCTTTGTTTCCTCCAACCTTCTGTTCCTTCTTTAACCAAAGCAGTATAAAATGAACTCCTCTAAAGACACTGAACCTGATTCTCTTATGCTTTTGTTGTAATTTAGTCTTTATATGTCTTACGGTGTGGATTTGAATGTGGTTATATTTTAGTTTGATACTAAAGGTAAATAAACTAGTTTTCAAAAAATGTATATGTATTCCCATAACTACTAGTAATTTGAACATAAGCTCTACATGTCTATATACTAGCAAGTAACTAAAAAAGATATAATACCAGGGGCAAACAATAAGGCAATACTAAAATGAGATCAAAGAAACTTCTATCTATTTTAAGTCTATACAGAATTAGAAGTACAGCTCTGGCCTTTCAATGGCTAAAGCAAGAGTAAAATAACACCTACCATTTTGTTATATGATGGTTAACTTTTTGAAGCATTTGAAAGCTTGGTGTTTCTGAATGTCAGTCAGCTAATTTAAGGCAGGTTCTTCTGAAGTCTTTTTGTGACTCAAGTGTAAACAATATTTGTGACAATTGATATTGTCAACTTGAATGAGTCAAGAAGCACGTAGGAAATTTAGATGTCATACTTCAAGCTTGTGAGTGGTGACATTTCCAGAGAGGATTAAATAAGACAATAAACATCCATAAATTTATAAACTGTTCTGTATCATTTGAGCTCACAAAAAAAAAAAAAAAGCTGGCTTTCAAACTTGGACAGCCAACTGGACCTAATTTCAGATCTAAGCATGTTTGAATCAAAGTGTACTTCCTCTAAGACCCCTTGTCACTGGATCCTATCCCCCATTTCTGACATCTCTGGGACACAAAAGGAAATAAAAACAAAATAGCTTGAGGAAAGGTGGTCTATTGTGTCCATGGAAACAGCTAGAAGAAGCTCCATTTTGTTTAGAAGGTGTTACAGTACCCTATAATACAGGGTGATGAATAATGATTTGGAGATCAGTCATTAAAAACTCAGCCACAAGAAGAAAACTGAACTGGGGACTTCAGCTTATTATCTTAGCTTATCAATTGTGTTCATCCTGAATCTTTTGAGCCAAAATTATATGGTGTCACCTCCCTTTTTTCCCATTTTTTTTTAAAACTTGGAAAACTTATTGAACAGGAAATTCTGTACTGTTCTGAAACTCCCTCTATAACTGCAGTTAAAAGTTTCAGTGCTATTTACCCATCGATTTTTACTGGGTATTTAGATTGCCTCATTTGATGTTGTTTGTTATCTATCCATTCATGCATATTTATCTATGTGCCTATGTGTCTATCACCTGTATATCACTTATTATTTATCTTTAACCTGGGTTTGATATGCTTCATAGATTCACTCATACAATACTAACATTCTGGTGGTCACAGATTATTTTCTGAATGACACTGAATAACAATAAACAAAATTCTCTCTCTCTCTCTCTCTCTCTCTCTCTCTCTCTCTCTCTCTCTCTCTCTCTCTCTCTCTCTCTCTCTCTTCTCCGCCTCCTCCTCCTCCTTTTCCTCCTCTTCTCTTGCTTTCTTTCCTTTCTACTTCTTTCCTCATCCCCCTTTTTCCAAATTGGCATTTTGATTATGCTGACTGAATCTCAGTACACTGAACACAATTTAGAAAGATATTCCCATTAAGTTAAATTCACAGTCCCAATTAATCCACTACAAACCCATATGTGTTCATTGCTTGGAGTTGGTAAAAGGCCAAGAGGTGATGAAAAGCTAGGAGAGATAAGTCAATAAGGCCAGATGCTTGTGGGCTCTTCCATGCCTCCTTTTACTTTCTAATGATATGCTTTTTGGTCATGCCACTTTTACTCAAAATTGATTGATTAAATCTTCTGAATTTTTGACTTAAAAATGTTTGGCATAAATAAAAAGGCAGAATAACCTAAAGTCCTAGGCACCATAATATTCAATTCTCTTATCGTGTTAACCCTTCAATTCATAACAATAAGTTTTCTTCTTAAAAATCTGTTAAAGTCAAATGATACTAAATTGTATTTCCACTAAATGCAGATGTATAGATTATATGCTACAATGTTGCAATCATTTCCACAGGAATAATTTTTAAGAATCTGTTTCTATTCCATTTTATTTTATTTTACTTTATTTTATTCTATTTTATTTTGTGAATGTTAGGTTTCCAATTTACATTTTGTATTATGGGTTTAGACTCATATCAAGTATCACTCTAATTTTTGTTCCAGTGTCTGTTATTTAGTCAACATAATAAGAGCTCACTACCTCCTCTTGGAATTGTTTGCAAGTAGAGAGAGGAATATGTTAACAACTCATTTTAAGGTTTAAATAATACATAGAATAAATATGCCATTTTGACACAGAGTAACTACATTTTGAGCTGCATCTGTTTTTCTTACTCATTCCCTTTTAAGAAAATGTTCTGTTTTTAGATGAGTGATTACTGTGTGAAAAGTTTGCTATTCTAGGCTTTGTGAAGAAATAAATTTAAGAAATACAGCTAGTCATATTTTCTTTACTAGTACTAAGTTATTATTTCTCTATTATATCACAGAGAAAAGGAATATGAAACACACCTTACCCACAAGCAACATGGAGGCATTTCTACACCTATGTCTTAACATAGTGAACCATATTATGGCAATTTTTATGCTTATATGTGACTATATTAGGCACATTTTTACATATGTGGGGGCCTAAACCCTTTGATAAACTTGCACATAAATACTTTCAGATTACTAGAGTAAAGGAATGGCGTAACTGAAAGAGAGTAGTTGAAACCAAGACAAACATAATTCTCCCCCTGTCATCAGTGGTTCTCATCACTCTTGCCCACATCTATCCAAAAGTACATAGAGTTTGTAAATTAAACTAACTTTTGTTTTAATTGTAACATTCTATGTCTTTTAAAAATTTGTCAATAGGGTATCCCAGAACCATACAAAAACATCACATAATATTTATAAAAGAATAGTTTTTCCTCTACAGATAATATAGTAAACCTGTGTGTGGATGAGATCTAATTTAAAACAATCTGTCTTGTCATTTATAAGTTTTAGATATCTTGTGTCATATTTTGTACAATATCATCACCAGTGTCCATCATCACCAGTGTCTGCTTGAGATGAAATATATTATATTTAAAAACATTAATTTTTATGAATTAACTATTTGATGTGTGTTTGTGTATGTATATGTGTTTGTGTTTGTTTGTGTGTGTGTGTGTGTATGTGTGTGTGTGTGTGTGTGTGTGTGTGTGTGTATGAGCTCATGTCTGTGTGTACACAGACAAATCAGAATGGCATGGGTTACATCTCAAAGAACACTATGAGGGATTTTGTTTCCCTCTTTTATCACATGTTTCTTAGACACCAAACTCAAGACAAAGTCATAGGCTTGGTGGCAAATGATTCTTTGTGCTGAGCCATCTCACCAACTGTCTTTTGGCTTTAAATCAATATTGACCTTTTGCTCTTAGTGATTAATAATATCAATATAAATCCCAACCTCTATCTCTAAGCATGATATAAAGAAGATACGCTTGTTTCTTTACATTACTTTAACAGCTACTTTTCAGTATTGTTTTTCATATGGAAGAGATAAAGCTGTGGGACTTTCAAAGGCTTTCTAAGGTTCACAAAGCCATTCCTGACTGCATGGAAACTGATGAACTTTTTGTTGTGCTCCAATTGAATGTTCCTTCCAATTTTTAACTACGGAAAAATATTGCATGCCATATAGTTTAACATGTTACTTATTGTTAAAGGATGTATCCCACATATATCCAGGTATTCTGAAAACCAGAAATAGGTATTATGTTAGAAGCTTTAGAGGACCTTAGATTGCTGCTTGCCACTAACCAAAAAATTGTCTGCAAAAGCAGCAAGTACTTATAACCAGTAAGCCTTCCCACATGTTTTAGTACTATAAAATATTTTTATAATTTCAAAAAATAACACCACTATTGATTGCTACAAAAAATCTTTTTCTCTTCATATAAAAATGAGACTGTATTAAGTAGTAACTTCTTACTACATCCATGGACATACCTTTACTGACCACCCAAATTTAACTTGGTATCACTAAGGTTTTGATTACTCTGAATACCTGATTGTCCTATATAATTGGGGTTAGACAATACTTGGCCTCACACTTAAATTCATTTACTTGGCATAGTGTCTAACACTGTAGCTTCGAGTTTTTTTAAAGCAATATTTTACTAGTTAATTCTCTCTCTCTCTCTCTCTCTCTCTCTCTCTCTCTCTCTCTCTCTCTCTCTCCCCCCCCCTCTGTGTGTGTGTGTGTGTGTGTTTATGTGTAGCGAAGTGTCTATGCATGTACATACAATACCTTGCCATGGAGTTCAGTGGAGGATCCAGAGGAGAATGGCAGCTACTCTAGTGTTGTAGTGTGGGACAATTTTCGGTCTCCCAACATGATGAGCCTCCCAAAATGGGTACTGGAATGAGAAGTTTGGTCTTCTAGAAGAGCAGGAACTCTTTGTAACATC
The DNA here is from genome assembly GCF_963924665.1 of Micromys minutus. NCBI lineage: Eukaryota > Metazoa > Chordata > Mammalia > Rodentia > Muridae > Micromys > Micromys minutus. Next base: position 5,526,941 of record NC_137975.1, on the reverse strand, counting down.
TGATCATCTCCCAGACTAGCTTTTTAGATTCCCCAGCAAACAATGTGTGAAAGTGACACGTGACACTCATCCAGTCATACTTAAATAGACAGTAGGATAATTTGGTAATGTTTATCATTTGGACTTATTATAATTCTCCAACAACAGCACAAAAAACAGGTGTTTACCCTTTCAAATAACTATTGATTACTGATATGTTGATAATGTTAATCTTTTTTTTAATTGAACAACTTTATTTTAGAAAACAAAATGAATGTATAGATTTTAAGCATTTTTACATAAAAGTATATGAATACATTTTTGTCAGTGCTTGTTTTTTTTTAAAGGTTTGATAGTATGCATTAAAATCTTACTAGTTAAAATGAACATAAAATACATGTAAAACAAGATGTAACCAGGAAATGGTCAAAGTTTTCTTGGTGTGTAAAGATTAAACATAATGGTTTTTCATTTTCTTTTTTTTTTTTTTGTTTTTTTGGCCTTTGTTTTTCTTGAACTTTATATAGTCTGTGAGTTGTTTTTGGCATGTTCAGAGCTTTCTGGAGGTTAGTATCCAATTATCAGTGACTACATATTATGTCTGTTCTTTTGTGACTGGGTTGCCTCACTCAGGATGATATTGTTTAGATGCTAATCTTATGTCTTCACATTTACTCAAAACTCTTTGTTAAGGAATAATCTTCTAATTTCACTAGATAGGCCACATTGCCCTTGAGATAAACTCCAAGTCTAATGTCCTAAGATGTATAGTTCTTAATATTTTTGGAAAACTGACTCTCTCCTCTTCTGTTATGTTCAGCAATTTGAATGAATCTTTGTCTGGAAACATATGAAATGAAGTATTTTGGTTGGCAGTCTTTGTTTTTTAGCATTCTTCCCCTTTGTGTTATAAATTACAATACTGTCTCTTTCTAAAAGAATGGTGAGTCTTTGGTCAATTTGTATACAAGAATATATCACCTTTATTCACAAAAAATATAGTACATATAAAACAAAAAAAAGTTTCTGCCACAAAAATTATGATGAAGCCCAGTGTTATATTCACAGTAGCATATGTAAATGTAGGCAGATCAGAAGATCAAGGTCTTGAGAGCTACATAAGAAGTTTCTGGATATTTTCGGCTACATAGGACTCTGCTTCTAAATAAACTTTTATAATTAATCAGTTTGAAAAGAATGACCAATGGCTTAGAACATAGTGTATAAATGTGAATGAGCTACTGCCACACTATTGACATGTCACTATGGGGCTCTTCTTCCCTTTCTCCATCTCATCACGCTTTCACACTTTCCATTTACAACTCCTTTATTCAACCATCTCCTATTTCCTTCTCACTGTGTCCCAATTTCCTCTTCCTCCCTGTTTCTTTGTCAACTCTCTACAATGCTATCACTCTGAATACAGGCAGATCCTCATATAAACAAGATCATTGCTGTTTGCCAACCTGTCCTAAAACCATGGCACATGTTTTGCTTTCATTTTTATCAAATTCTAGAAAATTTTATTTTCTTTCTTTATTTCTTCCTTGATCATGTTATCACTGAGAAGAACATTGTTCAGCTTCCATGTGCATGTGTGCTTTTTGTTGTCTTTGTTGTTATTAAAGACAAGCCTTAGTCTATGGTGTTTGTTTTAATGTAAGGGAGTATTTCGATCTTCTTGTATCTGTTGATGCTTGTTTCATGACTGACTATATTGCCAATTTTTGGAGAAAGTACCATGACATGCTGATAAAAAAGTATGTTATTTTGTTTTAGTATGAAGTGTCCTGTAGATGTTCATAAGTTCCAGTTGGTTCATGACCTCTGATAGTTTCGCTGTGTCTCTGTTCAGTTTCTGCCTCCATGTTCTGTCTACTGATGAGTGTGAGGTGTTAAATTTCCCAATATTATTGTGTGTAGTATAATATGTGCTTTGAACTTTAGTGGAATTTCTTATATATATGTAGGTGCCCTTGTATTTTGAACATAGATGTCCAAGATTGAGATTTTTATTTTGATGAATTTTTCCTGTGATGAGGAAAAAGTGTCCATCCTCATCTTATTTGATAACTTTTGGTTGAAAATCTATTTTATATGATATTAGAATGGCTACTTCAGTTTTTTTCCTGGGTCCATTTACTTCAAACGTTTTGTCCCAGCCTTTTTCTATGAGGTAGTGTCTGTCTTTGTCTCTGAAATGAGTATCCTGTATGCAGTAGAGTGCTGGATCCTATTTACATATCCGCTCTGATAATCTATTTCTTTTTACTAGGGATTCAACTCCATTGATGTTAAAAGAAATTATGAAATAGTGATTGTTTTTCCTTGTTATTTTGTTCATAGAGGTAGACTTATATTTGTGTGCTTTTCTTCTTTTGTTTTCACCACATTATTATTATTATTATTATTATTATTATTATTATTAATGTTTTTCTTTTTTATAAAACTATATGAATATGTATTTTTAGTCAGTACTTGATTTTTTAAAGGTTTGATAGTATGCATTGAAAACTTAATAGTTACACTGAGCATAAAGTACATGTAACACAAAATTTAACATGGAAATAATCAAAGTTTTCTTGTTGTGTAAAGATTTTTTTGTTTTGTTTTGTTTTCTTTATTTCGTGGACTTCATACAGTCTGTGAGTTGTTTCTGGGGCAGTGCGAGCCTCTGGGGGTTAGCATCCCACTATCAGTGACTGCATATTATGTCTGTTCTTTTGTGACTGGGTTATCTCACTCAGAATGATATTCTATAGAAAGGAAAGGTCAGAGAGGGGGAAGCATTACCAAAAAAGAGAGTTCTCCATATTAGTTGGTCAGCTTGCAAGTATTGCTGATAGCATATAGCTCATAAATCATTCATTAGTATTTAATCAAGCTGTTATGGGATTGTCAGTACTGTACCTAACTTTGAGTTGTCTGTGGTTGTGTACATACAGTGATAAACTCACCATTTTTCTAAGTTGTACTTGGTGAAATCATTCATTTTATCTGTCAGTGGTATAATGTGTGGTGCACAGCCATTTGCTCAAATCTCCCTATCAGAGGTCACAAACAAGGAGGTAGGCTTAACTATGGTGGATGGCTCTTATCCTATCATCCCACTAAGCTAACATCTAGATCTCATCCTATGCTAAAAGACCTGAGTACAGGAATTAAATACAATGAGCTCTTAACAAAACATGCATATGATATAAATAGTCCCATTTTATGCTTCTGTTTATTAATGGTTCCCAGTGAGGAAAAATACAACTATTTTCATTTCTAGAACAGCTTTTGTCTTCCCTGGGGATCCATGAACCTTATTTATTTATTTTTATCACCTTGTGATATTTTCTCTTAGAGAATGTACAAAACTGTATCACTTTCCTAGCCCAATATCAAAATAGTTCCTAATATCCATGGCATAGTTTCTTAAAAATGACATATACACTTTTAATCTGGTGATTTTTATCATTCCCCCAAACAAAAATCTCTTGCAACAAACTAATCTCATTAACCAAATGGAGTGAGTTCCCTGAATCCACTAATTTCAGGGTCAATTACTCTCATTTTCAAGAGATAGGAAAAAAAAGACTCATGTCTGGACATCTCAAGTTAGACATTTTGTTTTAATTTATTAATAATAATTAATACACACAAATTGATAGTAAAGGCTGAAACCATAAGAGTTAGTGCCACAAAACATATTTGCAACTATGGTATATGTACGGTAGATATGTATTTATTTGGGTCGCTGATGGTATGCAAGTGACAAATGTCTATGAAAGTTAGAGGACAATTGACTCTTCTATAATGTGGCAATTGAAGTTAACAAATAGATGTTTCACTGCATTTGGCTTTACATGGCTACTCATAATCCAAATATAGGTCCCTTAAGCTTCTTCAGTACTTAACCACAAACCCATAGCCTTGGAAATATAATACATTTTCGAACTGAAATTCTCATTTTCTGTGGCTCCCTACTTCACAGTAAGTACTATGTCACCATATTTAAAGGATGGCATGATCTTTTGACTCTTGCTCTATTAAATGTAAATTTATTCAATCTGTGCTTTGTATTACAGCATAGCAAGTGCCCCTAAGGGAAAACAGTAGAGTACTCCTCCCCATAGGAAGGTACAGCACTCTTTCTGGGGGTTGCTTTGCTTCCACCGCTGCTTATATTAATATTATCAATCAGTCATGGGTCTTCTGCTTGTCTCTCAAACAATGAGGAATCATCAATGGTAAACTGAGAACTCTTAGTTTAGTCAAACCTGATAAAAGAAGTATACCTCAAAAATGGAATTTTTATAAGAAGGGCCAAGTACTATACAATAGTTTACTCCCAACTAAAATCTGAGCACTCAGTAACTGACTGCATATCCATGCCTCCCTAGAATTTAAGCATCCAAATAAACAGATTTTTTAAAATTATTTGACAAAGAAAGTTTTTGAAATCTTCCTGGATTCTGATTATAAGTAGAAATATTAGTAGTGATAATGAAAGCAGAAAAATGTAGAAAATGGATTAGAAACCTGTATTCCACTGGATTTGGGCCAAATGAACATTTCTAACAGTGTACTTCTCACCTGGACACAATCTAGACAAAATTGGGGAGTTTATCATTGAAAATGTCTGTGAATGATTATTTTAATTCAGATAATCAATGTGAGAAAATCTGCCCACTGTAGACAGCACTATTTCTGAAAGCCAGGCTTATGCCCTTTCTCTCTCTGTCTCTTCCCTCTACCCACCTGTATTTGTGTGTGTGTGTGTGTGTGTGTGTGTGTGTGTGTGTGTGTGTGTGTGTGTGTGTGAGTGTGAGTGTTCAGGTACATTCCTTACTCCTTTTCCTTTCTATTTGTGGCTGTGACAGTATCAGGTCCATCAAGCCCTGCCATTGTCACTTCCCTGCCATGTTGTCTGTAACCACAAACTGAATGCATAATAAGCCCTTTACCATTACAAGTCTTTCTTCAGAATATGTTGTATAGCATCAACTAAAGGAATTAACTCAAAACTCTAAGTGACTGACTCATCTGCAGCAAATAAGTATACATGTGCTTATCTTAAGGAGAAACTTAGAAACTTGGACACCTCGCTGCAGCAACGTGCACAGAATAAATTTCTCAGCCTCTAACAATCATCATCAGCTCTCCATTTTCCCATTTGGTAAATGGTTTCTACCCAAATACATTCTCTTATTTATCCAGGTTTAGGAATGAGAAATCTGAGATGATTGTACACTGCTTTTGAATATTTTCATAGTAAAGCAAATTCTCTCCTCTGAGTGAAGTTTTAAGGAAAATACTCTTACTCACCATGTTATGCCTCTGAATAATTTAGCTCTCATGGGATTTAAACTATATGAATCTTGGAAAATAATATGCACAATGAACAAAGGCTTATATAATTCAAGCTTGTCAATCAAAACCAAGATTTGTATGAATTACCCTCTTTACTAAGCAGCTTCTCCTTTTGGATCCCATTAAATGGCAACCTAAGCAAGAATTGTATCCTTGAGAACACTCTTGCAAAGCTAGCCTGCTGACAATCAAAAGTACATCCAAAACTTGTAATTTTACTTTACTTTTAGTAAGTTTGTTTGGCCAGAGGGATGGTTCAGATTTAGAGTTACTTATTGTTCTTGCAGCGAACATGAGATTAGTTTCCAACATTTACATAGTACCTCACAACTATTTCCAGAGGACCTGATATATTTTCTAGGCTACATATGCACTTAGCTCATAGGTGGCATAAGTAAGTATATGCAAACAAATTACACATTCACAACAGAATAAAACTGAATTATACAGGTCTTCAACAATTGTACACTGCTGTCCATTGATTATTTTCTATTTTCTTGGCAACAGCTTCAGTTGATGGTTTCAGATTTCCATGCCAACTCTGGGAACCTACTCAATTGGATATATCCTAGTCCTGGTGCTAGAAACTAGACAAGAGATAGTAAATGCATGCTTAATCTCCCCTATACTTTGGACACTGTTTTTGCCATCCTGTATTTAGGAAGTTATCACAGAACAAGGTTTTCATAGCACTCATCAAATGCCCCTTCAATCTATCTGTCTCTTCCCAATTACCTCTCTTAAATACCACTCTCCTCCTCTCCACCACCTGATATTCCAACCCCACTTTATTTTTTTCTATTTTATTTTCCCAGAGACATCTTTGAGTCTCCTTAACCACTTCCTCTATTCCTAACCACTCTGTAATTACAGATCATAAATTGTTTGGCATTTGATAACAACTAATACAACATAAAATAATGTACAGACTATATTTACCTTACTAGGACTTAATCATCTCAATCAACATTATTTTTTTCTAGTTCCTTCCATTTGTCTGAAAACCTCATGATGTTTTTAACAGCTAAATAACCCTACATTGGGTAATTACCACATTTTCTTCATCCATTCTTCTGTTGAGGGGCATCGAAGTTGTTTCTAAGTTCTGGGTATTATGAAAATAATAGCAATAAACATGTTGAACAAATGTCATTGTAATAGGATGAAGAATTTTTTTGGGTACATGCCTAAGAGTGGTATAGGTGGATAATGTGGTAGATTAATTCCCATCTTCTTTTTATAAACTTAACAGAGTTTTTTATACTTGTTATAAATATTTTTATTTTCAACATAAATGGAGGACGGTTTAGCATGAGCTGTCACTCCTATTATTGATCTTAAGTATACTGACTTGTATAAGATAAAATCATAATATTTTAGCTCTCCTATTCTTTACTTGTGTGTATGTGTGTGTGTGTGTGTGTGTGTGTGTGTGTGTGTAGACATAGTGATATTCATATCTCCTGATACCTTCTTCAATTTATTTTTAAAAGGCAAATCTTTTATTTGCTTAATTAGAAAAGCTCAAAGATATTTTATATTATTTGAAAATATTTTGAAAGGTATTGTTTTCCTGATTAAGTTTTCAGTATGTTCATTCTTTACTTATAGAAATATTAGTATTGTTTGGAGTTAATTTTGTATCTGTATAAAATACATTATATTAAAGGTAATAACATATAATGTATATAATATATAAAGTACTAATATAATATAACTATAACTATATATATATCAAATATTTGCTAAAGTTTACGGATAGAATATTCTGGTCATTAATATATAATATCATATCATCTGCAAATTAAAATACATTGATTTTGTTCTAATTTTTATCTCCTTGATTTCCTTAATTTATTCTACTAGTCTATATAAGACTTCAAGTACAATAATAACTGTAGAGAGACCTTTTGGTTTTACTAAAATTGCTTTGAATTTTTCATCAATTGATGTTAAATATTTGTTTATTTAAAAATTGCCTTTATTATGATGAAGTGTATTCTTTGTGTACCTAATATCTCCTGACATTTTATCACAGAGGTGCTTTTGATTATGTCAAAATGCTTTTCTGAATCAAATGAGATGATCAAGTGCTTTTTATCTTTTAGTTTATTTATATGATGGATTGTATTTCACACATACTTTTCAATATCTTTGATATAGGAAGTTATCTTGTGAATACTTGAAAGAAAAACATGAATACTAAGCCAGCCAGTAAATGGAATCTTCTCCTCAGCTCTTGGTGAACCTATCAAAAGAGGAAGCAGAGAAAGTATAAGGGTCTGGAGAGATGGAGAAACTCAAGAGACAAAGGCCATCTTTAAAAACTTATTAAAACTCATATTGGCACCATGGAAAATTTTAGGAATAAAACACCAATAGTTTATGCTCTAACATCAAAAATTGACAGATTGGACCTCATAAATTTGCAAAGCTTCTTTAAGGAAAAGGACATTGTCAATAGGACAAAATGGCAACTGACAAACTGGAAAATGATCTTTAAAATTCTTATATCCAACATGTACAAAGAACTCAAGAAATTAGACTACAGAAATCCAAATAACTGAAAAATATTGAATAGTCAAAAAGCACCTAAAGAAATGTTCAAAATGACCCTGAAATTCCACCTAATAACAGTCAGAATATCTAAGATTAAAAATTCAGTTGACAGCAGATTCTGAAGAATATGTAGAGAAAGAGGAAAATGGCTCCATTGTGAGTAGTACTATTATCTTGAAAAAGAACTCTAGAAATGAGTCAGATTGCTCCTCAGAAAAATTGCATATTATTAGCTGAGGAAAAGCTATAAAACTTCTGGGCATATACTCAAAAGATGCTCCAAAATATACTAAGAACACATGTTCCACTATGTTCACAGCAGCCTTATTTATAATAGCCAGAAGCTGGAAAGAATCCAGATGTCCTTCAACAGAGGAATTGATAAAGAAATTGTGGTCCATTTTCACAACGGAGTTCTACTCAGTTATTAAAAACCATGACTTCATTGAAATTCCGAGGTAAATTGATGTAACTAGAAGCTATCATCATGAGTGTCATAACCCAATCACAAAAGACCACTCATGATATGCACTCACTTAAAAGCATATACTAGGCCAAAAATCTCAAATTACTCATCAAACAATTCACAGACCTTATGAAGCTCCAAAAGAAGGAAGGTCAGAATTTGGATGCTTCAGTCCTTCTTAGAATAAAGAAAAAACACACACTTGAGGTAATAAGGGGACTAATAGAGGAACAGGGACTGAAGAAAAGATCTTCCAGAGACAGACATACCTTGAGATCCATCCCATATTTAGCCACTAGACACAAGCACTATTGTTGATGCCAAGAAGTGCTTACAAGAGCCTGATAAAGATGCCTCTCAGAAGCTCTGACAGAGCTGAACTGATACAGATGAGGACGCTTGTAGCCATCCATCAAACTGAACACTGGGATCCCAATGAAGGAGCTAGAGAAAAGACTGAAGGAGCTGAAAGAGTTTGCAATATTAACCAACCAAACCTACACAGCTCCCATAGCTGCACTTGCTTTGTCTGGCATCAATGGGAATTGAGACTTTTTGTCCAGTGAAGGCTTGTTTTCCCAGTGTAGGGGAATGCCAAGGCACTGAGTTGGGAGAGGATTTTTGGAAGAGGGAACCCTTTTATTGAGGCCAGGGGAAGAAGAGAGGGATTAGAATTTGTGGAAAGAGGATAAGATTTGAAATGTATATAAAGATAATATTCAATAAAAAAAAGAAAAAAGAGAAAGATGGAACAAAATACCAATGGGAGGTAGGCAGTAGGAGGGACTTAGGAGAAAGTGTGGTGGTGATTGGGGAATGTGGCATGATAAGTTAAGGGAGGAAGACTGGGGTGATGTACAATGGGACAAGAATTTGAACCAAGGTGTGTAGCATTGAAGGATAGGAAAGTGGTGGTAGCCACCAGAAAGTCCCAAATGCCAGGCAAACAAGAAGCTCCCAGTACCCAACAGGGATGAGATTAGCTGAGATGTCCAACAACAGTATGTGAGAACCTGTAGAGAGCATATTCAGTGGTCAGGCACAGCCCTCGGTTGAGGGATTCAGCTAACCACTCATCTCCAAATTTTTAAGCCAGATGGCTCTTATCTAAAGGAATAATGGCAACAAAGTTTGGGGCCGAGACTTGAGGGAAGACCATTCAAAGACATATAGATCACCAAACCCAGACACTGGAGGATACCTGAGAAGTGCTTGCTGATAGGGGCCTGTTATAGCTGCCTTTAGAAATGCTGGGTCAGAGCCTGACAAATATAAAGACAGATGCTCACTACACTGGACGAAGCACCTGAATGGAGAAGTTAAATGTCGGAAAGATCTGAAGTGATTTGCAAACCCACAGGATCAATATCAACCAGGAAGACCACTCAGAACTTTCAAGTACTAAATCAAAAACCAAAGAGTATATATGGAGTAACCCTTTACTCCTCCAGCCTATGTAGCAGAGGATAGCATTTGCTAGCATCAATATGATTAGAAGCCCTTTGTCCTGTGAAGGATAAATTTCCCCAGTGTAGAAGAATGCTACAGAAGTGACTTTGTTGGTTGGAGGGACAGCACCCTCATAGAAGCATCGGGAGGAGGTGGTTTATGGGGGTTCTGGAGGTAAAACTGGGGAAGGGGATGATATTTGTAATATAAATACATAAAATATTCAATAAAACACTTAAATAAATACATAGCAAATTATTTAATGCACAGCTTATACCAAGTACTCAGAATATATAATATAGCTTTCAATGTACTGATTTTATGGGAATTCTGTTATTATAAATGAGTGAGTCTTTGATTGTTTTAACGTCTCTAGGACATTTTTCCTTTTGTTGGTTTTTCTTATCTGACTTTCATATGATTTTTTTGTTTCATCTTTTCACATTGTTGATGAGAAATAAGTTTGTTATTTTCTCTGGTGATGTCTTAGGAGTCTATTCTTCTCTAAAAGAGACCAAAATGGAGTGGATCTGGCTGGGAAAAACTAGAAGAGGAACATGGAAAAAAGATATAATTGGAATATATAATATGAAAAAATAATCTACTTCAATGAAAGAAAAAATTTTTAAATAAACAATAATTTAAAAACCAGTTATTCATACCTGCTGACTTTTTTTCTCTCTAGACCAACTTCATTCCCTTTAGACGACGGCTCACCAGAAAAACCATTCTTCCAGTAACCTCACTGGTCTGCGTGTCATGTAGGTGACATTTATTGTCCTTTTTGCATCCACTCCAGTCTCTTCAGACATATCTTAGGCTTATTTTGTCCTGTCCATTGGCAATATATAAATCTCCAAGGGGCTCTGCTTCATGATACAGAATCTAGGTTGTACAACCCATTCTAGATTGATCATCTTATGCTCTATAATAAAGCAGGTTGAATAAGCCATGAGAAGAAAGTCCATGAACATCAACCCCACATATGACTTCTGTTTGTGCATTCAGGTTTCTGCCCTATTTGAATTTTAGTTTTGACTTTAAAGATAAACACTGATATGGAAGCATAAGAGAAATAAAATTCTTCTCCAACTTGCTGTTTGTCATCATGATAGTAACCATAGCTAGGAAAATGTGCAACCTAAACCAAAGCACACATAAAAAAAATTCAGACTATATGTATTTTCCAAAATTACACCAAATGAAAAAAATTGAGATGGCTAGACCCTAGTGTAAAAACAAACAAACAAACAAAAAAACAAAACAAAAAACATGAACGATCAGAAGCCAGATAACCTTATTGTCATTTACTTTGAGAATTTTTTGTTTGAAGTAGTAGAAAAGTTTGAAATAACAATTTTGTATATGTTCCAGTACTTTAGACATAATAGTAATACATGCTTCATCAAACAGTTCATTAAAATAATGAGAACAATTTAAAAAATGAAAGTAAAATGAGACAATGAAATAAACTGAGTAACTAAAATAAATAATCAAACAAATAAATAAATCAAAATAAAAGGGGAAAGAAAAACTGAGAATTTCAAATAAAACCTCAGAAGCAAGAGAGGTTAATTGCATGCAAAAGAGAACACCAGGACTCAAAAAGAAAGTACAAAAATTTTTAAACCAATTCAAGAAAGTGTTTAAATAAATCTGGCACAAAACTTTCAGGAATACTAGGCCACTATGAAAAGTCCAAACCTATAAATAATTGTAAGAAGAGAAAATTTAGGCTAATGACATGGAAAATATCATTTTAACAAAATAATGTATGTATGTTTCCCAATGTGAAGAAAGAAATATTCATTCAAATAAAAGAACCATAAAGATACTAGGTAGATATGAACCAATAACTAAACTCACAAAAATGTAGTAACCTAAACAATAAATGTACACAACAAAGAAAGATTTTTAAATATACAATGAAAAGCAGCAAGTAACATATGAAGTGAGGTCATTGTAACAAACTGCAGTTATATTGGAGATCTGAAAACCAGAAAATTTTCAAAAGATATTCTATATGCTCTAAGACACAACAGATGCTTGCACAGGCTACATTACTCACCACAACCATCTATTTCAATCATCATCAACAACAACAACAAAAATTAAAAAAACCTTCCACAATAAACAAAGAAAGCAATTTCTGTACACAAATCTGTACACATATCTAAAAACAGCATTGGAAGAAACAGCAGTGAAGGGAAAATTTCTGCTTTCATTGGAAACTCACTTATATTATGTAATGTTTTCTGGAAGCTGTCTTGTGAGACTATGATTTGCTCATATAGACATATGAGAGGACATGTGATTTTCTTTCTGGAGTAGACACATAAGATGCTGCATGATGTTTTCAAAGAGTGTGAACGGAATCCTATAAACAGTGAGAAGAGTCTCTTGCATTGCTATACCATGCAAGACTTTAATGGTTTTCACTTATCTTTGACTATAATCTATGAGTTCATCTTGACATCATATAGAAAAATATACCAAAGAAATTCTTCTGGTGTTCCAGCTGATGTTGGCCACTGCAGCTAACCCATTCTCATTTGTGGGAGATTTGCAGTTTCTGCTGAATTTTACTTCTGATACTGAAACCTATTTGGTGTTTGCTATTTGACTGGTCAGCTGGTATCTTGAAAATGAAGAATGAAATTGTCCCTATGAACTATTTCTAAACAAGTTCACAACCACCTTGCCCTATTAACCATCTTTCTGCCTTGCCTTTTTTTCACTGAGATAGAAAGGATCTTGAATTGTTTAAAAACCCTAAATAAAATATGCTTTCAAAGACCTAACCCAAGAAACAAGTCTGGAGAAAAGGTAAACTATACCAAATATAATATAGAAAAAAAAATCAAGAATAGCAAATCAAAAGAGAAAAAATCCACACTAAAAAACAAATGATAAAAACTTATAACTCTTAAAATTAATGGCCTCAATAAACCAAAGTCAATATATGAGTAAAGAAGAAGGCATTGCTACTTTTATAGCTGACAAAGTCAACATGAACTGAAACAAACCAGAAGAGATATATAAGGATATTATATGTTCACTGAAAATATTATATACCAAACACAGGGGCATCAAGTTTTATAAAAGAAATACTACTACAATAATATCAAATGTTGACCCTCACATAGTGAGAGTAGGTGAATTGAGTATTCCACTGTCAGCAATAGACATGTCATTCAGACAAAAACTAAACAGAAAAATTGCTGGAATTAAACATCATAAATCAGCTTGATCAAAAAGATGTTTAGATAACATTCCAACAAACATTTTAAAGTATAATTTTTTTCCTCAGCATCATTAGAGCTTTATCCAAAAATTGACGACATTCCAAGAGACCTAAAATTCTCAGTTGCCACAAGAAAATTTAAATAACATTCTGTATTTTATTTCATCAAAATCTTTTAATGACTGATGTTAATATAAACTAAAACAATGGAAAATATACAACTCAATAGAAAGTAAAAACTTTATTACTGAATGAAAACAGACAAGAAAAATTAAATTAGATTGAAATTAATACAGATTGAAATTAAATTATTGTTAGAGGTCAACAAAAAAAGAAAATACAGCATACCCAAATCTATGACAGTCTATAAAGACATTAAATGGCAAGTTCACAGCACTAAATGCATGCATAAATATACCTGAGATATCTTTTTTAGTGTACTAATGTCACACTAGAAATGTCTAAAATTAAAAGAAGAAGTTACACCACAAAAGATTATATAAAAATAAATAATCCAAATTTAAGGTGCAAATCAATTAATTAGAAACAAAATCTCAGTACACCAATCAGTGAAATAAAAGGTTGTTTCTTTGAGTAAGTAAGATTGGCAAATCTTTAAATAAATTTAACAGAGGGAGAAAGATAGAAAATGTGTGGGAGAGGGGGAGTGGGAAGGGAAATGGAAAAAAGAGAGGAAGAGACAGACACAGAGACAAAGACAGTGTCTGTGGAAGTGTGTGTGGGTGTATATGTGCATATGTGTGTGCATGGGTGACTGTGTTTCTGTATAGGTGAATCTCTGTGTGTGTGTGTGTGTGTGTGTGTGTGTGTGTGTGTGTGTATGTGAATGTGTGTGTGTGTGTGTGTGTCTTTGTGTGGAGGTGTTTACAGAGAATGTTTGACATGCAATTACTTTTAGTTGCTAATGGCTGATATTAAAATGTTTTCTTCTATTCCATCAAACTTTTTTGTTGTTTTCCAATTTGGAGTACTTATTGAACATTAAGTTAATTGTTTTCTCCAAACTGGTTGTTCAGTTCAGTGAGTACCTGGAAAGTCCTTTCCACTGAACTACCTTGGTAACAGTCACAAACTACCATGCCCAAATTTCACATAAATGATATCTGAAATTTGAGTCTTCAAACTTGTATAAGAAGCTCTTTACCAACTTATCCAGGACTGAAGCAACCATGTATCTTTGATATGAATTAAACAATAGGGAGTAATGTCAATGAGCCAACTGATCATTAGTGTGTTTGTTGTTTATAGCAGGATATCTTCTTGTGTCTGTATACTTATTTCATGCCCTAGATACCATGAGGTCTTACACAAATCTACTGAAGTATTGTGACACATTGAAAATTGATTCTAATAAAACTGAACATCTGCTGAAATCCTATACTGTATCCTGAGCTGGCAGTTACACCTTCCCATTGTTTTCCACACATGAGCAGTACACAAATATAATATAGCATTTACTTATTAGAAAATGGTTCCTCCTCTTCCTCTGTGATTTGAAGTAGGCTAACCAATGCCCCCCTCTTTCTTTCCAGGTGAATAAAACCTATCTTTTATCTCTATATTCATATGTTTCTAATTGGATAAGACAGGTATGTGGTCAAACAGAGACAACTGTGATCGTTGCTACTTGGTAAAAATCAGCAGCATCATGGAAACAAATCCTTTGGGCATTCTGATGAAAAAGTTTCTAGATTGGTTTAACTCCAGTAAATTGATGCAAGTTAAATATGTATAGTGTCTATCCATGGGCTGGCATTCTAGACTGCATAAAAAAGACAAAGCCATATTTCTTGTATAGCAGTTTAGAATCTTTAAAATGCAGTGTGGGTATTTTATGGCTAATAATCACTTATATGTTAGTACCTTTTTAAATCTGGATTAACTAACTCACAATGATATTCTAATGTTCTATTCATTTGCCCGCAAAAATCATGATGTCTTTTTTTTTAACAACTTTATTTTACAAAACAAGGAAGAATGTACAGATTTTAAAAATTTTTTGCTTAAAATTATACATTTTTTGTCAGTACTTTTTTCAGATTTTAACATAATTTTTACATAAAACTATATGAATATATTTTTTAGTCAGTAATTCATTTTTTTTTACAAGGTTTGATTGTATGCCTTGAAAACTTAATAGTTACAATGAGTTAAAGTACATGTAAAACAAAATGTAACATGGAAATAGTTAACGTTTTCTTATTTTGTAAATATTTTTTTGTTTTGATTTGTTTTCTTTATTTCTTGGACTTCATCCAGTCTGTGAGTTGTTTCTGGGGAAGTGCAAGCCTCTGGGGTTAGCATCCCACTATCAGTGACTGCATATTATGTCTGTTCTTTTGTGACTGGGTTATCTCACTCAGGATGATATTCTCTAGATGCAGTCATTTTTTAAAGAATTTGGTTAAATCATTGTTTCTGTTGGCTGAGTAGTATTCAATTGTGTATATGTACCACAACTTTTGTATCCATTCATCTTCTGAAGGACATCTGGGTTCCTTCCACCTTCTGGCTATTATAAATAGAGCCGCTATGAACATTGTGGTGCATATATCTTTGTTGTGTATTAAAGTGTCTCTGGGGTATATGCCCAAAAGTGGAATAGCTGGGTCTTCAGGTAGTACTATGTCCAATTTTCTGAGATATCACCAGACAGATTTCGAAAGTGGTTGTATTAGCTTCCAACTTCACCAACATTGAAGAAGTATTCCTCTTTCTCCGCAGCCTCGCCAGCATCTGCTGTCATGTCAGTTTTGGATCTTGGCCAATCTGACTGGTGTGAGGTGGAATCTTAGGGTTGTTTTGATTTGCATTTCCCTGATGGCTAAGGATGTGGAGCACTTCCTCAGATGTTTCTCGGCAATTCAGTGTTCCTCAACTGAAAACGTTTTGTTTAGCTCTGTACCCCATTTTTTAATAGGGTTATTTGATTCTCTGGTGTCTAGCTTTTTGAGTTCCTTGTACACCTTGGATATTAGGCCTCTATCTGATGTGGTGTTGGTAAAGATCTTTTCTCATACTGTTGGTTGCCGTTTTTTTTTTTCTTGACGATGTCCTTAGCCTTACAGAAACTTTGCAATCTCATTAAGTCCCATTTGTTAATCTTTGACCTTAAAGCTTGAGCCATTGGTGTTTTGTTCAGGAAATTTTCTCCAGTACCTATGTGTTCTAAGGTTTTCCCTACTTTCTCATCTAATAGTTTCAGTATATCTGGTTTAATGTGGAGATCTTTGATCCACTTACACTTGAGCTTTGAACAAAGAGATAAGAACGGGTCTATTTTCATTCTTTTGCATGCTTAGTGCCAGATGGAGCAGCACCATTTGTTGAATAGGCCGTCCTTTTTCCATTGAATGTTTACTGCTCCTTTGTCAAAAAACAGGTGACCATATACATGAGGCTCATTTCTGGATCTTCAATTCTATTCCATTGATCCACATTCCTATTTCTGTACCAGTACCATGCAGTTTTCAACACAATTGCCTTGTAGTATTGCTTGAGGTCAGGGATAGTGATTCCTGCAGATGTTTTTTTGTTGTAGAGGATGGATTTCACTATTCTAGGTTTTTTGTTATTCCATATGAAATTGCACATTGATCTTTCAAATTCCATGAAGAACTGGGTTGGAATTTTGATGGGGATTGCATTGAATCTGTAGATTGCTTTTGGTAGGATGGCCATTTTTAAGATGTTCATTTTTCCAATCCATGAGCATGGGAGTTCTTTCCATTTTCTGAGATCCTCCTCAATTTCCTTCTTTAGAGGTTTAAAATTCTTGTCATACAGGTCCTTCACTTTCATTGTTAGAGTCACACCAAGGTATTTCATAGTTTTTGTGACGATTGTGAAAAGTATCTTTTCTCTAATTTCTTTCTCCACATGTTTGTTTTTTGAGTATAGGAAAACTTCTGATTTGTTTGAGTTAATTTTGTATCCAGCCACTTTGCTGAACTTGTTTATCAGCTGTAGAAGTTCTCTGGTGGAATTTTTGTGGTTACTCAAGTACACTATCATGTAGTCGGCAAAGAGTGATGTTGTTATCTCTTCCTTTCCGATTTGTATCCCCTTGATCCCCTTTTGCTGTCTAATTGCTCCAGCCAGGACTTCTAGTACTATGTTAAATAGGTAGGGGGAGAGAGAGGAGCCTTGTCAAGTCCCTGATTTTAGTGGGATTGCTTCAAGTTTCTCGCCATTAAGTTTGATGTTGGCTGTTGGTTTGCTGTATATTGCTTTTATTATGTTCAAGTATGGGCCTTGGATTCCTGTTCTTTCCAAGACTTTTAACATGAAGGGGTGTTGGATTTTATCGAATGCTTTCTAAGCGTTTAGTGAGATGACCATGTGATTTTGGTCTTTGAGTTTGTTTATATGGTGGATTACATTGATGGGTTTCCTTATGTTAAACCATCCCTGCATCCCAGGGATGAAGCCTACTTGGTCATGATGAATGATCATTTTGATGTGTTCTTGGATTCAGTTTGCAAGGATTCTGTTTAGTATTTTTGCATCAATGTTCATAAGTGAGATTGGTCTGAAGTTCTCTTTCCTTGTAGGGTCTTTGTGTGGTTTAGGTACGAGGGTTATTGTAGCCTCAAAAAATGAGTTGGGTAATATTCCATCTGATTCTACCTTTTGAAATAGTTTGGCAAGTATTGGTGTTATATCCCCAATAAATGTATGATAGAATTCAGCACTGAACCTGTCTGAACTTGGGCCTTTTTTGGTTGGGAGGCTTTTGGTGACTTCTTCTATTTCTTTAGGTGTTATAGGGTTATTTAGATGGTTTACTTGGTCCTGGTTTAACTTTGGGATCTTGTATCTGTCTAGGAAAACGTCCACTTTCTCCAGATTTTCCAATTTTGTGGAGTATAAGTTTTTGTAGTAGGATCTGATGATTTCTTAAATTTCCTAAGTTTCAGTTGTTAAGTCACCACTTTCCTTTCTGATTTTGTTAATTTGGATACTCTCTATTTGCCCTCTAGTTAGTCTGGCTAGGGGTTTATCAATCTTGTTGATTTTCTCAAAGAAACAACTCTTTGTTTTGTTGATTTTTTCAATGGTTCTTTTTGTTTCTATTTGGTCTATTTCTGCCCTAATTTTGATTATTTCTTGCCATCTACTCTTTTTGGGTATATCTGCTTCCTTTTGGTCTAGGGATTTTAGCTCTGCTGTCCGGTTGCTGATGTGAGCTCTCTCCAGCTTCTTTTTGGAAGCACTTAGGGCTATGAGTTTTCCTCTCAGTACTGCTTTCATTGCATCCCATAGGTTTGGGTATGATGTGTTTTAGTTTTCGTTGAATTCTAGAAAATCCTTAATTTCTTTCTTTATTTCTTCTTTGTCCCTGCTATCTTTTAACAGAGAGTTGTTTAGTTTCCATGTGTATGTGGGCTTTTTGTTGCCTTTGTTGTTGTTAAAGACCAGCCATAGACCATGGTGATCTGAGAGGATGCATGGGAGTATTTCAATCTTCTTATATCGATGGAGGCTCGTTCTGTGTCCAATTATGTGGTCAATTTTCGAGAAAGTGCCATGGCGTGGTGAGAAGAAGGTGTATTCTTTTACTTTAGGATAGTATGTTCTGTATATATCTATTAATTTTTGTTGGTTCAAAGTCTCTGCTAGTTTAGCAGTGTCCTTGTTCAGTTTCTGTTTTCCGGATCTGTCCTTTGGTGAGAGTGATGTATTAAAGTTTCCCACTATTATTGTGTGGGGTGAAATGTATTTTTTGAGCTTTAGTAGGGTTTCGTTTATGAATGTGGGTGATTTTTTATTTGGAGCATATATGTAAAGAATTGAGAGTTCCTCCTGACAGATTTCCCTGGTAATGAGTAAAAAGTGTCCTTCTTTATCTTTTTTGATAACTTTTTGTTGGAAATTTACTTTATTCGATATTAGAATAGCCACTCCAGCTTGCTTCTTGGAGCTGTTTGCTTGGAAGTTTTTTTTCCCACCCTTTTACTCTGAGATAGTGTCTGTCTCTGTCTCTCAGATGAGTTTCCTGTATGCAGCAAAAGGCTGGATTTTATTTATTTATCTAGTCTGATAGCCTATGTCTCTTTATTGGGAAGTTGAGACCATTTATGTTAATAGATATCAAGAAATAGTTGTTTCTGTTTCGTGCCATTATTGTTTTTTTTTTTTTTTTTTTTTTTTTTTTGCGTTGAGTTGTGTCTGTGTCTTTTTTTTTTATTTTAGTTTTCTTGTTTAGGAGTTTTCTTGTTTGTACTAGGCTGTATTTTCCCCTCATTGTATTGGGTTTCCCACCTATAATTCGTTGTAGTGCTGGTTTTGTGGTCATATATTGTGTGAATTTTGATTTGTCTTGAAATATCTTTGTCTCTCCATCGATGTTGATTGACAGTTTTGCTTGGTATAGCAGCTTGGGCTGGCACTTGTGCTCTCTTAAGGAGTGCATGATGTCTGTCCAGGCTCTTCTAGCTTTCATAGTCTCTGTTGTGAAATCGGGTGTGAGTCTTATTGGTCTGCATTTATATGTTACCTGACCTTTTTGCCTTACTGCTTTTAGTATTCTTTCTTTACTTTGGGCACTTGATATTTTTACTATTATGTGTCTGGAGGTATTTCTTTTCTGGTCCAACCTATTTGGAGTTCTGAAGGGTTTTTTTATGCTCGGGGTCATCTCATTCTTGAGGGTAGGGAAGTTTTCTTCTACGATTTTGTTGAAGATATTTACTGTGCCTCTTAGTTGATACTCTTCTCCCTCTTCTATTCCTATCATCCTTAGGTTCGGTCTTCTCATTGTGTCTTGGATTTCCTGGACATTTTTGATTAGGAGCTTTTTTGTTTTTTGCATCTTCTCTGGCTGTTTTGTCTATGTTTGCAATGTTGTCTTCTGCCCCCGAGATTCACTCTTCGATCTCTTGTAATCTATTGGAAATCCTTGCTTCTGTTACTCCTGATTTCTTCTTTTGGTGTTTTGACTCTCGGGTTATCTCTTTTAGCGATTTCTTTATTGTTTCAATTTTTGTTTTAATTTTCCTCTTCCATTCCTTTATTTTTTTGGTTCTGTTTTCCTCTAGTTCTTTGAGTTCTTTGAGTGTTTTTCTTGTTTCTTCTTTAAAAGTTTCTGAATCTTTTTGCTTTTCCTCCCTTTCTTGTTTAAGTATCTCTGTCAGGGTGTGGAGGTATGATTTAAAGTCTGTGTCTACTTTTTCTGGAGTGTTTGGAATTCTGCTGTTTGCTGTTATGGGAGAGCTGGGGTCTGATGTTGCTAGATTGTCTTGGTTTTGTTGGGATATACTCTTTCTCTTTCCTCTTGCCATTTTGTTGTTAGTGACACATTCTTGCCTTTCTCTTGTCTCTGCTCTGTGTCCCTGGTTCTCCACTAGTCCAGGTGTCAGATGGGCCAATCCCTGTTTTATGCCTCAGAGTCGTCGGGAGTGAGCAGAAGTTCCAACGTTCTGTTTCTTGTTGCTGGATCAGGCATGGCAGGGCAGGGCAAGTTAGGAGGTGCACTTTCTGTGTGCTCTCCGCAGAGATCTCTCTGCTCCCCTGCAGTCAAGTCTCCTACTCACCAGTTGCTCAGCCTCTATGAGCCGACGTTCCGGGTGGCAGATGGGCCCAGGCTCTGCTCTGCGTCCTGAAGTCGCCAGTTGCTAAGCCTCTATGAGCCGCCGTTCGGGGTGGCAGATGGGCCAGGCTCCGCTCTGTGTCCTGAAGTCGCCTCTGGGTGGAAACAGAAGTTCTAATTTTCTGTACCCAATCGCTAGATCGGGCAAGGCAGGGCTGGGCAAAGTAGGGTGTGCACTTTCTGAGTGCACTCCGCAGAGATCTCTCTGCTCCCCTGCAGCCTAGGTCTCCCACTCACCAGTTGCTCAGCCTCTATGAGCCGCCGTTCCGGGTGGCAGATGGGCCAGGCTCCACTCTGTGTCCTGAAGTCACCTCCGGGTGGAAACAGAAGTTCTAATTTTCTGTTCCCAATCGCAGTTGCTCAGCCTCTATGAGCCGCTGTTCCGGGTGGCAGATGTGCCAGGCTCCGCTCTGTGTCCTGAAATCACCAGTTGCTCAGCCTCTAATGATGTCTTTTTTTATAATGGCTGGATAGTAAGTATTCCGTGTGTAGATTTACCCCATTTTTTCAGCTAAGTGTAAGCTAAGTTATTTCTGTTTCCTGGATATTAAGAATAAAACTGCTATGACCATAATTGAACAAGTGCCCTTGAGATATGTTGGAGCATTTTTGGGGTATATATCCATGGATTGGGTAGAAGGGCTTTGAAGTTGAAATATTCTACATTTTCTGATAAACCACCAAATTGATTTTCAAAGGTGTTTGCATTCCTCTCAGCAATAAAGGAGTTTTTCCTCTGTTTGTCATCCTTGGCTCCTAAATTTCACTCAGAAAAGGGGGGATAAAATAGGCTTAGGAGGCAGATAGAATGAAAAAAAAACTCACCAAGAGGATCTGGGAGGGGAACTAATGACTTTATGATCAGGTGGGTGTAGAAGATGGAGAGATGGTCAGATGGTGACGAGAATGAATAGGAATCTACAGGTGGGGGTAGTGTCACCGATGTCTCCGACCCGCAGAAAGGGAGTGACAACACAGCATTTTTCTCAAAGTGGTTTATTCAGGAACCTTACAGCATGCTCATGAAAATCTTTCTGTCCCCCGTCTGTCTCTCTTTTTGAATCTCTAGTTTCTCTTTCTGTTTCTCTGTTTAGTTTTTCTTTCGGTTTTTATATTTCAATTTCTCCCACCTCCAAGCACTGTCCCACTGTCCTGATCTCGAGTCATGGGTGCACCTGCACAGCTCACATGGTGGAAGTGCCTAATCTCAGGGGCAGGAGGAAGTCAGGTGGTAGTCACAAGACCAGGCTGGAGTCCCAAGCATTATCTTCGGAGTGCCGCTACACCCTCTCTCCACATCTCCCCCTTCTTTATAATTTTAGCTGAGAGAATGACTGCCTTAGGTTGCCCCCTGTGGCAGTGCCCCTTACCTGTTGGTGGAAGAACGAACTGCATTGGTTCAATCCTTGGCTTAGGTTTGGCGACACGCCCAGGGTGTTTTACCTGTAACTGACTACTTCTCTAGCATGCCAAGCCACACTTGAGGAGACTGCCCAGTCTCCACCACTGCAAAAGCCTGTATCATTAAGGCTTGAGTTCTGTGCTGTCGAATTGTAAATGGCACATGCACGAGAATGCCGGGATGCTTATGAGGACCAAGCAAAGGGCTAATCCACCTAGTCCAGCCCATTCTTTTAGCCTCGAGGTGGTTGTAGTGATACATAATCCCTTTTAGGCCTAAATTAGGTCATATCTGAGGGGGCATGTACAGGCCAGAAAACAAACTGAGAAACAGAAATCTCAAATCCCACAGACCCATTTCAATGAAAGCGTGCATAACCCCAACTCCCTCTCAAATAGCTTACTTAAAGCAGATAAATCTGTGCAACTACCATTAACACCACACAGCAACCATACATTGAAGGATTGCTGGCAATTGCCTGAGCAGGACTTTGGTATGTCCAATTATATCCTGAAAATGATAATCATCTGAAAACATAACAATCTTGGAAACACTGATAGGAGATTGCAGATCTTCAGTTTTCACCACCGGGTGCATCAGCAGCATCAGGCTCATCGACAGGGTCGTTGCTCAACTCATCCTGGACCACTCTGGTCAACCTCTCTGGGACCAATAGTGGTTTTCGATGTTCCTGAGGAAACACACAAACAGACCCTCTTGCCCAAACCAACACCAGATCAGGACCCTGCCATTTGCCATTCAGGACATCTTTCCAAATAACCAGGCCTTTGGGAGAAACATCAGGAATGGTGTGACACTCAGCAGAAACCTGCCCATGCTTTTCTTCATTTAAAAAATTAAGGTAAAGAGAGCAATAGCCAGTCTCTCCCTAGGGGAAGAACCTGCGGAGGCAATTCCCCCCTTTTGTTTAACTAGACACTCTTTGAGGGTGCAGTGATCACGCACAATGATTCCTTGTCCTTGAGGATTATAGGGCAATCTGTGAGTTACTCGAATGCGCATCATTTTGCAGAAGGACACAAAAGAAACAGAAGTATAGACAGTCCCATTATTTGTTTTCAATTCTTCGGGCTGCCCCCAGGTGGTCCATGCTTCAAAGCAATGCGAAATTACATGATGTGCTTTTTCCCATGTATGTAGAGATGCAAAAATGATCCCAGAGGCTGTATCAATAGAAACATGGAGATACTTTAATTTTCCAAATTCAAGGAAATGAGTGACATCTATTTGCCAGAGGTGTAGAGGGTGCAACCCAGGAGAGTTAACTCCAAACCCAATCTGAGGTAGCATAGGGGCACACTTCTGACAACCTTTTACAATATCCCATGCCTCGTTGCACATGATCTTAAAGCATGAGGACAGGGTTTTGGAATTAACATGGAACTATGAATGAAATTCTTGAGCTAATGAAATAGGTGATGTATCGAAAAAAATCAAGCAAGCCCTGGTGGCTTTATCTGCAATATCATTTTTCTCCACTAGGGGATCAGGTAAGTTAGTATGGGCATGGATATGCTGTACAAAAAATGGTACTCGACATCCTTAGCCATCAGGGAAATGCAAATCAAAACAACCCTGAGATTCCACCTCACACCAGTCAGATTGGCCAAGATCCAAAACTCAGACGACAAAAGATGCTGGCAGGTTGCAGAGAAAAAGGAACCCTTCTCTACTGTAGATGGGGTTGCAAACTAATACAACCACTCTGGAAATCAGTCTGGTGATACCTCAGAAAATTGGACATAATACTACCTGAAGACCCAGCTATTCCACTTCTGGGCATATACTCCAGAGACACCTTAGTACACAACAAAGATATATGAACCACAATGTTCATAGTGGCTCTATTTATAATAGCCAGAAGCTGGAAAGAACCCAGATGTCCTTCAGAAGATGAATGGATACAAAAATTGTGGTACATTTACACAATGGAATACTACTCAGCCACCAGAAACAATGACTTGACCAAATTCTTAAGAAAATGGCTGCATCTAGAGAATATCATTCTGAGTGATATAACCCAGTCACAAAAGAACAGACATAATATGCAGTCACTGATAGTGAGATGCTAACCCCAGAGGCTTGCACTGCCCCAGAAATAACTCACAGACTTTATGAAGTCCAAGAAATAAAGAAAACAAAATAAAACAAAACAAAAAAAAATCTTTATACAACAAGAAAACTTTGACTATTTCCATGTTACATTTTGTTTTACATGTACTTTATGCTCATTGTAACTATTAAGCTTTCAATGCATACTATCAAACCTTTAAAAATATCAAGTACTGACTAAAAATATATTCATACAGTTTTATGTAAAAAATATTTTAAAATCTGAAAAAAGTACTGACAAAAATATATTATATAATTTTATGCAAAAAATGCTTAAAATCTGTACATTTATCTTTGTTTTGTAAAATAAAGTTGTTAAAAAAATGGTGATGTTCTTTTCAAAATAAAGTCACGCAAGGTGACAAAAAGATGTCCAATAGTAGATTTTTAATTGATTTTACCCACTACTTCCAAGCAGAGCAACATGTTAACAACCTACTGACTATCAGAAATCAAATTCAAAGGACCAGGAAACAACTCAAATACCTTAATCACAATTTGGAATTCAATAACTTGGGGTGCTGCAGGGGGAAATTGCATGGTAACTGGAGAGGAACCTGCCAGCACATATGCTCCTTGTCCTGTCTTGGAAGGGCTTACTTCATCTGTAAACATAAGTGGGGTGTCTGGCAAAGAATCCTTCCAAGTGATACAAGGGAAAACTACAGCATGACTGGTAATTAGCTGTAGGATAGGATCCTTAGGGAAATGATTATCAAAGTTACCTTGTAAACTGCATATCAGAATAGCCCTGTCATCTATAGTACATGACAATACTTCTAGTTGTCTCACGTTATAAGGGATTATAAGATCCTTAGGTGGGATGCCAAAATACTGTATGCATTGTTGAATGCCTAGCAAAGCCACTTGTGCCACTGAAGTGGGATAATGCACAAGTGTCTTGGCCTGGGAAATCTTGGGTTGTAACCAAAGCAAAGGAGCTCTTTGCCATAGAACTCCTGTAGGTTGTGCCTCTGTGGACAGAATACAGAAAAAAAATGGGTGTGAGTCATTCCAGCATTTTAAGTCCACAGTCTGGATGCCCTGCTCTACCAGTTGTAATGCGGCTCGGGCAGCACCAGTGAGTTGTCTGAGAGAATCAAGAGCAGAATCACCTGGCAGAATATCATAGAGTGGTTGCAGCTGTCTGTTGGTTAGAGATAAATAGGGTCGAAACCATTGAATATCTCCTAATAATTTTTGAAAATTATTTAGCGTTTTTAACTTATCAGTATGAATTTGGATTTTCTGGGGAGTCACCGAATCTACATTTATTTTATTTCCCAAGTAGATTACCACCATATCCTTCTGAACCTTTTCTGGAGCCACAACCAAATTCCATTTTTGTCGTTGAGATACCACACACCTATATGCCTCATCAAGCATACCTTCCTTTGGGGCTGTCATAAGGACGTCATCCATGTAATGATAACATTTCACCTTTGGAAAGGCCAACCTAACTTCTTTTAGGGCTGAATCAACATATAATTGACACATGGTGAGACTATTAGCCATACCTTGTGGCAAAACTGTCCATTCAAACCTTTTACCTGGCTCATCATGATTTAGTGAGGGCACAGTAAAAGCAAACCACATCTTTAGGATGTAAAGGTATGGAGAAAAAGCAATCTTTAATATCTAGAACTATAAGAGGCCAATTTCAGGGCAAGGTGGAAGGCAATGTGAGTCCCCTCTGCACTGGCCCCATTATCACCATTTGTTTATTAATTTCTTTGAATTCATGTAATAATCTCCACTTTCCTGATTTCTATTTAATAACAAATATGGGGGTATTCCATGGGGAAGTAGAGGGGTGTATATGACCTTCGGTTAGTTGCTCCTTTACCAATTCCTGAGCAGCAATCAATTTTTCTGAGGGGAGTGGCCACTGAGGAACCCATGTTATGGGTAACGCTCCCTCAGTGGCCCCTAGGAAAAACACAGCCCACTTTGATCCATTTTCTTGTGGACAGTTACAGGGGAAGCCTTGCCTTGTAGGGCGCGTCCCAGCCATTTTCCATGTCAATCATTACCTCTCAGGCTTGTGAGCTGTAACGCCCTTCATTAGTCAGCACATATCCCATCTCTTTCATTAAGTCACGGCCCCACAAGGATATTGGAACAGCCAACACATAGGGTTGGAAGTCACCAGAATCGACTTCATCATCCTTTCAGTGTAACATACGAGAGCTCATTTCTGGCAACTGAGTGTATCCCAGCCCTCTTAAGGTCTGCTCTGATGGTTGTTTCGGCCACCCAGTGGGCCAGTCTCTGGTGCTAATTATACTATGATCAGCAGCTGTATTTAAAAGGCCCAATATGGACTTTCCATCAAGTGTTAATTTCAGTAGTGGCTGGGTGTCAAGATCAAGGGAGTAGAAAACGTTAGAGGTGCCAGTGGACTCGAAGCCCTTACTTCCTCGCTCCTGATTATTGGCAGGAAATCTTGCATGAAGGCTGGGCAGAAGGACCAATTAAGCCACTCTATCCCTTGGCGAAATCGCATATATGACTTGAAGGGATGAGATAATTTTTACCTGCCCAGTATAATCTGGATCTATCACCCCAGGGTGGACTACAAATCCCTGCATTGTGACAGAACTCCTCCCCAAAATTAATCTCACAGTATCAAGAGGTAAAGGGCCCTAAAAGTCTGTTTCCACTAATTGAGTTCCCATTCAGGGAGTTAATATGAGTCTGGTGGTGGAACAGAGGTCAAGTCTTGCACTGCCTTTGGTTGATCGCCTGGCCAGCTCCAATGCATTGGAGGGTTCAGGTTTAGCCACTTGTCGCCACCCTTTCTCTCCACAGGGGAGTAAAGATTTGGGGATGTGGGTGGAGGGACTTCTGGAGGTTGTACAAGAGACCTGGGATAAGAGAGGCACCAAAATAACCCATGAAGTTGACCTTAGCTAAGAATATTAGCAGTGGGGGTATTAAACCTAAAGATGCTTCCTCCTGTAGATAGGCAAGAACTCTAGTTTGATGATAGACACTCCAACCATACACAAAACTTTCAAGCCAAAATTTATCTTGCCTATAAGATACATAAATACAAGGGATGGAACAGAGACTGAGAGAATGGCCAAGTAGTAACCAGTCTATCTAGAGACCCATCACAGTATAAACACCAATCCATGACCCTACCAATAATATTCTGTTATATTTGCGTGGAGGAGCCTGGCATGTCTGTCATCTTAGAAGCTTCACCTAGTGGCTGACTCAGACAGATGAAGAGACCAGAGACAAACATTAAATGGAGCTTGGGAAGTCTTATGGATGAATTAATGGATGTATTGTGGGTCCCAAAGGGACAGAACTCCACAAGAAGACTAACAGAGGCAACATTACTATGAGCAAAGGACATAAACACGTTAGGCCTAACTTCACACCTTCTGCCCAGTACATATGTAGCAATTGTACAGCTCAGTTTTCATGTGGGTCCTGGAAACTGGTGAGGGAGGAAGCTATCCTTAAAGCACTGGCCTTTCTGTGGAATCTATTCCATTGATGGATTCTTTAGATGGCCTCAGTGGGAAAAATGCCTATCCCTGAAGAGACTTGATGTGACAGGATGGGTACACATTGGCTGGAACTCCATTCTATGGAAGGAAAAGAGGAGAGAATGAACTATAAGTGCAAGAATTTGGAGGAGGTACAGCAAGCAAGATGTAAAGCAAATAAACAAATACAGAGAAAAAGAAAGCAAATTTCATACCAGAAGGACTCATGCATCCTCCTTGACTATGAATAAAATGTAACCAGTTTCTGCATGCCCCTAACACCATGTCTTCCCCATTCCAGTGGGCTGTAGCATTAGACTATATGACAGAACAAACCCTTCTTTCATTGACTTGCTTTTAGCATGTTTTCTATTATGAGAAAATTAACATAGAATTGCCATTCTTGGACGGCTATTAATCCAGATATGGTAATCTGTAATAGGCTTTTCCTGTCAATTTCTCAACACTTTAAATTTTGCAGCCATTCATTCTAGCTGACATCAATCACCAATCAGGAGACTTGTGGATGGATTGTCACTAAAACACTGTAAGTGTTCTTTAATAAACAAGCAAATATGATTAAATTGGTTAATTTTGGTTTTGCAAATTATTGCATTTGTACAAAGAGCCTCAAAATTACCACAACATTTTAAAGGAGACACAATGTAGGCTTTAAATAACAAGCAACAACAGATGAATTATTTAATATTGTCTATGTAAATCATTGTCTTTCTACAAAGCTCCTCAAAACTGTCAGGATAAAAAATGTGATTTATCCAATCTTATTTAGCTTCTTAGCTATTACACATAACAGTGACAAAACATCTATAATAGCCAGGTATCATAAATTTCTCAACAGGGCAAAAGAAAATATGTGTCATCATTTTTCATAAACAGTTAGTGCCACTGCTAGCCTAAGAAACCGTGCCTGGTGCTGAAGACATAAGTCAGTTGTAAACGGAATTATTGTGTACATATAAGGCCCTAATTTCAGGACTCTAATTGCCCTGTCCTCCAAAAAAAATACTGTGAGTTGGATTACCAGTACTAGGAACAATGAGACTGGAAGTCCCCTGCCTCCTGCAATTTGCAGAGCAGCCAATGGACCCAAACAGGTAAAATGGTTCAGTAAGAGACATTAAATTATCATATAAACATGAGCAATTTAGTTAAGATCTCCAGACCACAATGCTAGTTCAGGGTAACAACCTTCATATAACTACAATTTTTGAAAAGCAGAGACAGCAGTAACAGCGACAGACTTTTTTTTTCAGTCTTTCCTCTTTCATATTTTTGTTTTTGTCTTCTATAGCCAGTTATAATCAGAAGA
This sequence comes from Micromys minutus, assembly GCF_963924665.1. Taxonomy (NCBI): domain Eukaryota; kingdom Metazoa; phylum Chordata; class Mammalia; order Rodentia; family Muridae; genus Micromys; species Micromys minutus. Next base: position 5,497,906 of record NC_137975.1, on the reverse strand, counting down.
CAGTAAGAAACATTTTATTTAGCCACACAGGAAGGGCAGAGGAGCTCTAATAATCACACAAAACTTAGAAATCCTATAAAGAGCTTTTCACTAATTCAGCAGAATAATCCTATACGATGCCAAACTAAATCTAGAAAATTTTAACTGGTTCCAGTTATGATCAATGGTGACTTCAAGTTAATAAAACTCAGCTGTCAAATTGGTGCAACTTCAACTTATTGTGTCTAGTGCTGTCAGATGTCAGACATTATTCTAGGTGGTTATACCTTGGTATTTAGGTTTGTAATGCTTTGAAGTGATGCAGCTGTTCTTGGGTTTACAGTAACTTGATTCACATTCGTGGTAGAAGAAATATCTGAAAAATTCACAAATATTTCTTGCTGTAGCATTAAAATGTTACAAGCCTCTTAGAAGAGTAAGGGAAAAAAAGAATGTATTTCATAGAAACAAATTATATGATAGAAAATCATGACAGAAGACAAAGTCCAATTTGCTTTAATCCAGGGTTATTACATTGTCCTCTCTACTAAAATACCCCTAGGTTATATACATTTAAATTGACTAATGATGGACTCCTATTGCTGCTTTTTGAAATGGATGTTTCTCATTTACAACATTCTGGGTGTCTGAAGGTGTGTAGGTTAAAGAGATTCAAGTTGTCCAACTGCTTTTCACACACTTCAGAAGAAAGCCCATTTCATCATGGAAAGTAAGGAAAAACATTCCTCAACTCTGTTTACAGCAGAGGAAGGGACAGTGGAAAAAACAGACATTATTCTCAGTTACACTGTAAATAAAAGATAAACAATGTAAACTGTAGAAAATAGAGAGAAGGTAGACAGAAGGCAACTGAGTAGATGTCCAAGAAGCTGCAAGGCTGTGCACAATTTCAGGATCTGCAACTGGTTTTGAAATCTAGAAATTAAAGTTTAGTTTGACAGACCCTTTTAAGCAGACAGACATTGTGGGTTTGAGACATAAAGGTTTTTTTTTTTTTTTTTTTTTTTTTTTTTTTTTTTTTTTTTCTCTGTATAAGTTTGATATGTTTGTTTTTGTTTTGTGTGGTATTTTTTTTCTAATGATTTATTTACATTTTATTCATTTTTACATACCAGCTACAAACTTGTGCAGATACCCATGGGAACTAGAAACTTCTGTTAGATATTCTGGAACTGGAGATGCAAATTTTTTGAGCCACACAAAAGGAGTATAGAACACATGGTATCCAATCTGACTTCTCTGTAAGTGTGGTATTTTTTTTTTTTTTACTGCTGAGCATTTTCTGAGGTCCATTGTGTGTGTGTGTGTGTGTGTGTGCATGCAGGATGTGTGAGTAAGAGTGATAAAAAATAAAAATCTCCAATCTGTCAACATTTAGGTAGTGAATCTTTCTAAACATAGATTACTAGAATGTGGCACATGCTATAAGCACATATACAGTTAAAACCTAAGGGGTAGTTCATAAATGAAGAAAAGCTCAAACAGGACTTGCAGCTGGGGCCCCAGTGCATGGGAAGACAGGTTAAAAAAAATGAATACATACTATAGAGCCTTGGTGAAAAGACTTCAAGGACTAGAGAAAAATCATAAATTATAATAATGAAAGCAGTTAGCCCCATCTCTGTACTGGCATGCTCCAACTAATCATGTAAGATTAATTTGCAGTCAGTTTAGTGTCTTGAGTCTCTCACTACCAGGAAATATCAGGCAACTTATTTCATTTATAAAGGGCTTTTGCATTGGCTGTGTGTGGCTCCATAAAATTATCAATAACACTTGCAATTCTTTCTTAATTTAAGGAGCAAAGATATTCTAGCTTCATTTAAAATTTTTTATTTTATGATTGGGACACTGAAGCTTCTAGGCTTTCTTTGCTAAGAGACTCAATTGTTTTACCCTGGATTTTCAGAGAGACAACTTTGGGTAACTAATAGGTTATCAGTAGGGTAAGAGGGGGGTGGAAAGACCATTCCAGTAACATTTATTAAAATGTTTCTAACACACTCCTCATCAACCTTGTAAGTAAATATCTTGTTTGACAAAATAGTTCACAGGATCATAGACATCTATGCAGGTAGAGAAACAAAAATACAGAACAATAATAGTGCTATTAGACAAAGCAATACACTGATATAAAGTATTCAAATGAAAAAAAATCTCTGCTCAAAGTACAAAAATAAAACTGTTCCTAAATTATATATAAGGATTAAAATCATCAACTCCAATCTCTTTGTTATACATAGTATGAGCTTGTCGAAAATATATAGACACATATAGTGACCAAGATTTGCTTGTAGCATAACTTTTAGATAATAGGTTTGTAATGTGTACTCCAAGCATTGTATTGATTTTTAATATACAAACAATTTATACCTTTCCGCTTTATATATATATAAATATGTGTGTGTGTGTGTGTGTGTGTGTGTGTGTGTGTGTGTGTGTGATATACTGTGCCTGTGTGTGTTGTGTTGTCTTTGTTGTTGTTGTTGCTGTTGCAAGAAATGTCAGTGGACAACTTTTAGACTTTTAGGAAAATCAGTTCTGTCCTGCAGTAATATGGTTTTGGGTTGAACTCAGGTCAACAGCCTTAGGTGAAAGTTCTTTCATGTATACTGGGACTCTTGTATAGACATTTTTTTTTTTTTTTTTTTTTTTTTGCATTTTCAAGAGAATCTTAAACAAAAGATTTTGAAAGTGAGTTTAAAATATGTATGTTCCTAGTGGAGATAAAATGTTACATGATGCAAAGAAACTCCATACATTCAGGAAAAAGACAACTTAATGGATTTAGGAAGCTTGTGAAACTGTTGAGATTTTATATGCTCCTTCCACCTCAAGCACGTTTAAGAAGTAAAAAATGCTGAGAATGATGGTCAGATAAGCTGAAGTGCCTAGGAGAAACAGGAATCAAATGGACAGTCTGAATGGGACTAAAAAAAGTTTGCTATCACATAACGACACTCTCGAACCATTTTGAGGTGCCTAAAGACTGCATAGTGGGCTCCAGGTTTTCATATTTCATAAGAGATCACCCATACTGTAGGGGGTATAGTGATTCAGCTCATTGCATCACCCCAACTATCCCCCAAAAGAAAATTTATTAGATCAACAAGTTGAACTATGAAGCTACACCTTCTGAAACTGTAAGTACCAAATCACAGCACTCTTTGCTAGAATTGTCTCGGTCATGGTGATTTATCACAGTAAAAAACTCACCTATGGCCACTTGAACTGACTAAGTAACTAACATTGACCTTGACTACAAATCCTCCTGTCTCAAGTGCTGACATTTTTGCCAAGTGCCATTATATGCATTTCATTTTTTGCTTTGGTTGTAATGAAGAATCTCATGCAATCAAATCTCTACCAACTGAAATATATCTCAGGATTACTTTTGAAATTCTTAAGAAAAGCTCCAAAATCACTCTGTAATGATAACAGCTTGACAGGAAATGAGAAAGGAGTAAAGATTCAAGGTATTGAGACTTTGTGTACAGTAAAACAGCCAAATAATGTGTAGGATGATGTAATTATGAAACAAGGTGGCTCCAGCCTATCATTGGATTAGAGGGAAGCATGGGTGGGGCAAAGTCTAGGAAGCAGAGAAGAAGAAGAGTAGCAGAATACATATGGAGCCAAAAAAGGAGGGTCTAGAACCAGGTGGTCTTAATTGGTGATAGGTAGAAATGAATATTTACAAAGGTCTATAGGTCAATTTTTCTCATCTAGGTAGACAGTTTATATCTTTGTCTGGCATTGTGTGGATGGACAGTGGATTGAGAATTTGACATATAAATCTGATTAATAAATTATTCATTATTGAGTCATAATTTCACTGGGCTGTGAGAAATGTGAAAATAGTTCCTGGGTAGGAGAGGGATACCCAGGAGAGGGTGATAAGCAGACTGTGTGGTAGAGAAGCAGCTGGGGCAAGCAGTCTGGCTTAGTGGTCCCCAGCTGCATGGATCAAGAAAACATGGGAAGCTCAGATTCGTTCTTTTAATATTTACCTCAAGAATTACGCACTTAAATAACACACAAGCTAAAATGAAAAGCTTAATGTTAGCTTCATTTAATTTTCATATAATAAGCTTACTAGAAATAAGTGGATTATTTGAATGATGATTATTATTACAATTATTAATCTTAAGGGTTAAAACTATATCAAAACATAATAAAATGACTACTGTTCACAAATCTGTTTTCCTTAATTTACAATGGTGCCTTGTATTTGATATCTATGTAAACATGGACCAAGGGCCACTAGAAATATTATAATAATACATATATAGATTAAAACCCTATTTAGTTTCTAATACTATTTATTTGTGGTACAAAAATTTATCAGAAAGAACAACAAAGAGAATTTTAAATTACTTCCATTAATAAATAATTCTGAATGTGTTCTGAATTTGTGTTTATCTGTGTGCAATATGCATGTGTGTAAGCACATATATGCAAGGATCGAATGTGCACATGGGTAAGCATGTATATAGACTCCCATGGTAGATATTAGGTATCATCCTGCATGTCTGTCTAAATTATTCATTGAGGCAGAGTCTGTCATGGAAACCAAAAGTAATTTAAATGGGTAACTGATATCTAGCTTACTTGCCTCTTCTTTCTAAGATTGGAATGACATACAGGCCTCAATGCCTTCTGGTTATTCATATGCATGTGCTGAGAAGTTAAACCCTGAACCTCATGCTAATGAGACAAATGCCTAATCACTGAGATATCACCCAGCCCACAGAAAACATTAAAAAGAATCAATGAGTAATCATTTTTCTTACCCAGAATTAAAGTGTCTTTAGTAAATAAAATATAATCTCAATATATCTTGAAAACTTTTTATTACTGAAATATTAAAAGAAATACATGATTAGAGAACAGAAAAGAACTAATTGTAAGCCTGAATATTTAGAATTCTTCACTTAACAATGACCTTGAAAGCAGGTAAAATTTGACCCTTCATTGATCTATTCTATGTGTTGTTTGATGGGCAGTTTTGTTTTACTCTTATCTTTTGACCTCCAAATGCATAAAATAGGTAAGCATGCATGAGCACATGTGAGTGCACATGCACCCCCACACACACTCACATACACTCATACACACCCACACACAAACACACACTGTAGGGAGCCGTTTGTGCTGCAGCCAAACATGGCGCCGGCTTCCCGCTGAGAACTCAGCAAACAGAGCTGTTGCCCAGCCAAGAGACTTAATGCGCATGCACCACATAAGTCACAGCCCACTCTTGGGGCACGTGATTGAGCTACAGGAGGATGCACCAATCAGGTAGCAACACAAGTCTCTTAGGCATATATAGCAGTGCATTTTTCTCCCCCACGTGGAGAGGAAGATAGTGGAGAGATTGCGGGAGATCCCGCGTGGACAGAGACTGGACAGAGAGACCGCACATGGGGGAATGCGCGTGAGAGGTTGCCTAGACAGTAAAACCCAGTAGGGAGTCCCCAGCCCAGAGAGAAGTTTCCTGCTCAAGAAGTCCCCTGCTCAAAGTGCTGTACAATAAAGGTTATCCGCAGAAGAATCTGTTTGTTTGTTGCACGCCTGTTCCTAGCGGCGGGAAGCGTGGGCGCGTGACAACACACAAAGAGAGGGGAAAGGGAAAAGGGAGAGGGAAACAGAGAGAGAGAAAACCAAAGACACAAGAACAAAAAGAATGATACTAATAAGTAACATAATATAGGAGGAGACATATGAATACTTTCTCTGTCCCAAAAGAAAAACACATACACAGATAATAACAGCCTTTAGGAGATAAAATGCTATATATTTCTAAGTTCTTGACCTGTATATCCATTTCCTACATATACTTATAAAATGACCAGCATGCAGTGTTGTGAAGAAATGCAATCCTAATATTTGCCACAGTGTGGATGAATTTAGAAGATATTAGGTTAAGTAAAATAAGTTAGATACACTTATATGAGGTGTCAAAAAGGCTGAACTCTTAGAACCAGAGAATAGAACTATAGATTCAAAAGATGAGAGAAAGGTACACAGTTGGTATATGAGGCATCAAGATGCTGGTTAGAAAGTAGAAATTTTGAATAAATAGAAAGATTTATTATACATCTCATCTGTTCATCAGGAGGGACTTATCTGATACTGACACAAATACAAAATTTCTCAGTTTTTAGATTTAATGTGTGTGAGTATGTGTGTGCATGTGCACACATACATGTGTGTACCTGTCTACAGGTGTCCTGATAAACAAAATAGGTGTACTGAATTCCCTGAAGATGGATTTACACACAAATCTATGACTAGTCTAGAAATTTCTAAGACAATGGTCTTACCACTAGTGGAGTTAAATTTTTAAAATGGTGGCCACTATTATTAGCTTAGTTTATTCTACTATGTATAGTAGTTCTATAGTATATACACATATGAGAATATAAACATAAATACTCTTAATTTTATTTAATTAAAATTCTAAAAAGGCATATAGATATTTTAGAAGAAAAATTATTTAAAGTATTAAACTAATACTAAACCATGAGATAAGTATAAAAATTGTCATAGAGAAGGCCATTGTTTTGTGACATGATAATATCATGAATAAATAAAAAGTTAAATAAAATTTAAAAATTGATTTCAATAAGATATGGAGGTAAGAGATATTTAAATACTATGAAATATAAATATCAACAATCTGAATGTATCAGAATAGTGCATTCTACCAGAGAATAAATTACTAAATACTTCAAAGAAAATGAGAGAATTAAGTATACATAATGCATGAATACTTTTACAAATAAAAATATGAATATAAATAAGATGAAAGAAGAACAAAATATCTGACCAGAAAATTGTTGATAGAGCATGAACAACAACTGTGATGAATAGAAACCACTTTGTAAATTCTCTTTCTCTAGCAGAATGAAAAATAAAATATTTATAATCATGTTTATTACTGAGAAATTCAAGTTGCCAAATATATCAGATGTATTTATTCTATGTAAAATGTACTAAAATACTTTACTGTCTAAGTGTAAAGTTCTTGACTATTAAACTTCAAAATCCCACATCTAAAGCTTTTCTTTAAAAAATAAGTATATACATATAGTTGCACCATTTATAGTACAATACAAACAAAAAAGTCTTTATATCATTTATGTGTTTAACATTCAAATACTAAAGTATGGGCTGGAGAAATGGCTCTATGTGCGAAGACTTGTCATGCAAGTCAGAGGAGCTGATTTCTAATTATCACAAACTATTTAAAAGACCAACACAATGGCTGCCTTCTTTAATCCCTGAGCTCTTCCAGTGAGATGAAAGTTCTGAGAAGTTCCCAGGCCAGTTGGATGACCCTACACATCTGTGAACAAGATGTGAATAAAATGAGATTATGTCTCAAATAATATGGAAGGTGAGAGCCAAAACTGTAGGCTGACTTCTGATGTCTACACAAGTCTTGTGATACATATTTATGTATATCTTAAAAAAATCATAAACAGGTTTCATACATTCAATGGATTTAAAAATGTCAATGTACAGCCCTATGATACAATATAATTAAGCTGGAAGATATAAAGTCATTGGCTTTTGACAAAATGATGTAAATTATCTCCACATTTTGTTCACTGATGCACACTTCTAGGAGTTGCAGGAATATGAATTTGCCAAGCATGCTTTTCAAACTCATTTTCTGTTTGGCAATACATTGATTATACATCTGTGTTGATTTATAAAAAGATGTTTAGGAAGGTGCTCAATCCTGTAAACCAAGGAGAGTTTAGTACAAAAAATGCACGCAGTATAAATATGTATTTTATGTCTACAGCTGTTGACCTTTAGAAAGACTGTTTTGTTCTTAAGTTATAAACAAGCAAACAAAAACAAATAATACAAAATGAAAGCCTTAAAATTACCAAATAGAATTAGTATGTTAATTGAAAATGAGAGTTATGAAATTTCTGATACTAAAGTTGTTATTTAGTGGGTGATGAAATTTCTGTTTGTAATAACATACCTATCAATATCTCTCTCTCTCTCTCTCTCTCTCTCTCATATATATATATATATATATATATATACTAGTGAACAAAATTTCATGTTCTAGAAATCTCTGAATAATTTCTTATAATACACAGTTCATCAACTTTCTGGGAACTTTCTTTTAATTTTCTTTCATAGAAAGAATAATTGGTGCCTTGTCAGGATAAACAATGTTGCTCTTAGAATTCAGTGAATAAAATCTGTGAGTTAACTGGATAGGTTAGTGCAACAAACTCAAAGTTAGATAGCATCCAAGTGTTAGGTTTGTTTATGAATGGGCAATACATTCATATATCACAGTCATATATGAAGTGTGAGGAACTGATTGTGCTAAATATGTCCCTGAGAGCCTTAACAGCTAGGTAAACTCTTGCCAAAGTATGAGCTTCTGCAACTTTTTATCCCAAAGTGAAATAACTTTTAAAATTAATTTTAGCTTACGGTAAGTTTCTTCTGTTAAGAATTATAATTTTTAAGAACACATATTTTAGAAAAAGAACATGAAAGTGTTTAAATAGCAGATTTGTGAAATAGTACCTTATTGGTATTACCTATAAGGTTGTTATGTGCATCTAATATAGGATTTGAAAGAAAAAGGGTCAGTAAGAATGGGTTTGGAATTTCAGACAAAGCAGCTCATTCAAACTCATCATTACCTGAGAATGTTAAAATTAAATAAATATGTTTATATTTTATATATAATTGCATTAATTGTGTGTGTGCTTGTGTGTAGACATGTCTGTGCCATGATTTGTTGGAAAACATGCTATCCTTCCATCATGTGGGGTCCAGGAATTGAGTTCACTTTGTTCTCCTTTGTTGAAAGCACTGTAACACACCGAGCTTTCACACTTCTCTAGAATTTGGGTTACAGTCAACAGACGTGGAACTTATTAACTACTCCAGCAGAAGCATGAATTGGGCTGTTCGATATCAGAGCATGAGCAAGAAATGAGTCTTGGTAAGGAAATACCTTTCCACTGAAGGCAATGTTAGAGGAGAGATATGGCAGAGCAAAGCAACGTAAGGGCTGAAAACATAGAGGCAAGTATGTTGAAGAGGCTTTCAGAAATATAGTATGCTGGCTGACCATGGAAGTCTCCCTTTGATAGAAATTAAACATTAAGCTCCAGAAACTATTATTTTGTACATTTTCTGGGTTTTACCTATGGGGAAACTGAGGCCTTAAAATTAAGGTAGGAGCTCACCTCATCTTATTAGAGGTTGTTTAGAGGTTTTTACTTGAAATCAGGCAGATGTGAGTTAAGTGTGCCGTGGAATTCTATTTTCTAGACATGCCTGTAACCCTCTTGAATTATCATTATAACTACCTATAGTTAACTTGAACAGGATTGGGTTTATTGACGTTCAGCTATTGGATGATGTAGGGTTCCTTTGGCAAAATATATTACTGGGGATAGACATGCTGTTGAGAGTTGTTGGAGGACAGAATTCTCATTTTTTCAGTACTGCATCTACTCATAAGTTGCCCATGCTTTGGGAATAGCCTCATGTAAACTGACTGGCTCACCTAGCTGCATGGAGCTGGACATCTTTCTTGGTTTTTGTCCTTTGTGACTTATCTGAGCTGAAAAGACACTTGTTCAGGTATACTCATAAAAAGTCACAGAACGAAGTGTCAGAGCTTCACATCAACATACGATCTCACTCCAAAGCAGGTATTTTTTGTTTTGTCTTTTTTTTATTGTTGGTTTTTTTTTTTTTTTTTGGTTACTGAAGTTGTCCTTTGCCTCCTTCACAAATGGATACTTGCAATTAATTAGGCCAATACACATCATAGAGTAGAAACTCAATTTTCACTTCCCACTATGGGTGAGAAAATTAAGAAGCCACTTAGCACTGTAACTCAGCTGTTATATTTCAATTCAATCAGCAACCGTTAATGTGAACTCAGATATCTTAAACTGTAAAATTCTCTAACTGAATGCTTGCAAATACACTAAAAATAGCACCTATTTCATGGTCTTTTATGGTTAAATCAGCTAATTGGGGTGGAACAATTACAACAGTGTTTACAGCTGTTAATACTGTTGGTGTAAAACCATTTAGCATACAATTAATACATTATACAAGTAATTTTGCAATACATATAATTTAGCAGTTATTAGTATACTCATAAACTAATTCAATTGTCACCAATATCACATTTTAAGGACCTCAATTTTAATTGCAGGTCATTCATGGTCATGAACCAGTTTCTGATCATCTAAGCCTCTAGCAGCAGACACCATCTTTTCTGTCTCTGTGAGTTTTTCTGTTCTGAACATTTCTTTTGGGTCTTGCTTTATTAAAAACATTTTTCCAAGATTTATCTATATGCATTCAAATTATATGTATATATATATATATATTAAATCTGAATAACATGGAGATGTTACATATCCATCTACATTCATTTGTCAATCAACGATCACATGTTTGCCTTCATTAATCTATTACAAATAATCCTTTTAAAATTATCAAATATTTGGACATGGAAGATCTTTCCAGTCTACAAAATGTAGTCATGCAGGTATTGGTACCTGATTTTTGGTCCCAAATCTCTACATAAAATCTAGGAATGGGAGCAAGATGTATGGCTTCTTCTTGCAGAGTATCCTAGTTCAATTCCTAGCACCCACATGGAGACTCACTACCATCTGCAATCATAGTTTCAGTGAGAACTAACACTTCCTAGTGACTCTTCAAACCAGGGACATACATATTTCATGTTCCTAAATATAAGCAGAACACATTTATAGATAAAATAATATAAATAAAACTAAAACAATTTAACTAGTCATGTCAATGAGTTTCTGCAACCCCAGAAATGAGGAGGTAGAGACAGAACCATCTCTAGGAAACAACGTACATGTTGAATAGCCAAATATGTCAACTCCGGGTTTACTAAGAGATGCTATCACAAACCATAGGATTAAACCCAATTGCAGAAGATGCTTTGCAGGATTGTAAACTCTACATGTATGCACACAGGATTAGACACACTTATACCATATATACTCAAACACATACAGAAACCAAACAATGTAAATTATGTGTCACAATGTATTATTTATGCTTCTTAATTATACACGTGTGGTAAATAGCTGAGTAGTAATAAGGTAATTTTGTAAAGTTACAGGAGAAAGATTATTATAGTAGTTTTTTTCATATAACATCCTGATCAACAATGTTTGTGACTACAGTTTTTTTTTACATACTTGGCAAAACTTATATTTTTAAAATCTTAACCACTGTAGAAGTTGTAAATTAATAACTCATTAAATTTCGGAGCTTTATGTTCCTAATTGTTAATGAAGTTTCTTTGAATAAATGCTTTGTTAAACTATTTGCCAAAATTTCAGTGGATCCTTGTCCTCTTCTGGCTTGCTGTTGCAAAATTCTTGCATACTTGGCTGTAGCTTCTTGCTTGGCACTTTGTTATGGTAACAATAAAAATGCTTGACAGTGATTATTATCTATTTTTTCTCTCATTGTTTGTGCATAAGAGTTGTGATGCTTAAGAGAGATCAATAAAGTTTGCTTTTGTGTTTTTCTAAAAAGAAGAGATTTATAATTTTGTTTTCATTCTTAAGTATTACATTAAGAGTAGTTTTTTAGATATTTTTGTGTATATATATATATATTTTTATATATATATATATATATATATATATATATATATATATATATATATATGGTGTGTGAGTATGCATATTTATGTGTGACAATATGTTCATGCCACTGCATGTATCTAGAGGTCAGAATATAATTTCAGAGGTTATTTCTCATGTTTAACTTGTTGGAGAAAGGGTTACTTATGTTTGCTACTATGTGCATATACAGGTTATGTTTATCTGGTTCCTGAACTTTTGAAAAGTCAATTGCGACTTGCTTCCCATTTTTTAAGAATGCTGAGATAATAGAATAAACCACTGTCTTACTTGGGCTTGAGAATCCACAATCCGACTATCATTTATCTCTGAAAGGCAGTTTTTGCTGCACAATCATCTCCCTGATCTAAGTCTTGGGTCGTTTTCTTATATAAAATGAAATATCATTCCACAAAAGCGTCCCTTTCTGGAAAGAGTTGTTTGTGTATGAATGAGGCAATCTTTGCCTAGTGGCTATTTTACCACACAGGAGAAACTATCAATGCTCAGTTTCTTCTGATCTCTGGTCAAATGATCTTTAATGAAAATGTCTATAAATGTCATAATCTGTGAACTTCTGATAACTTTGAAGATTATCTATCTACACAAAGTATCTCTGAACTGTTAAGTCTTGACTACTCTTGGGTATCCTTAATTGAAATTATCTTTATAAATAAATTTTTAATGATTGATCAATGAGTTTGTTGTCTATCCCATAACTAGTATTGTTTAATCAACCAAACACAATGTATAAATGTTAAATCTGTATCAAATCAAGTTTATAACACTATAAAGATTGTAACTTTAACCTGTATCAATTAAAAAGATTCCTATCAGTCAAGATATGACTTTAGCTTAGTTACTAAAAAGGATCATGGCTGTATAAGCAAAGGTGGCTAATTCTTCACTGTATGATTATGACCATTTCTAAATTCTCCATAAAAAAAGCCTTATAATAACCACTTTAACTCTTCCCCCCAAGTCCAGGAAATAGGGCAACGACATTTCTTAACTTCTTTTACCTGAATATATTGGCATTGAGAATTTACAAGGGGAGAGGGGAAATGAAGAAACCAGACAGGCCTCAAGAGGTAAAGCCACACTGGCAGTTGATGTAGTCTCTGATGTCTGGAATAAGGCCACTTCAGCAGTCTGATGGCAAGTTTTTCCATAGCATATACACATATATATCAACAGAAAACATTTTAATATTAAGAAATATTTTGTGCCCTTTGTGAATTTCATTTTTAGATGGTCTACCACTCTTCAATCTGATCCATATGACCGTGAAAGGCACAGAAAGCCGAATTACAGTTTTTAAAAAGACAAAGATAAAACCTTTGTCCCAAAATAGAGTGTTCTTTAGTTGGCAGCTTGTATCTTGTATTATTTCCCAGAGAAATAATATAAACACAAAACTCAACATCATATCTTTTTGAAACAATATAAACAATTAAGATAATTATAAACCCTTGTTAGCCAGCATCTGATGAGCCACGTGGCCTTAGCGGGATAATTCACAAAACAAACTACTATCACTTGCAAATCAATAAGTAAGCAATTTGTAAAACCAGGACCTTAGCTTATGTATTTCAATTGGTCCATTTCTCAATCTGCAGCATCAGATCTTTAATTATTATTAACATCCCTAATATATGTCTGTATACACTATCTGTAGTGCACAAAACACTATCAATGATAAACTTTTAACATGTAAAAATTTCCACTTTCTCTTGGAGTCAATGTTTAATTTTTCTCTAATTTTTAACCAACTTTTCATACTTACTGAACAATTCTGTAAATTTAGGACTTAGCCTAATGTATTTTGATCTGTCTTTCTCTCAGTCTGGAGCATCAGATCTGTTATTAAAACCTTGTTTAGAATATGTCTGTAATTCACTCTGTCTGGTGTAAAGACTCTTAGTTCTGAACCACAGGTGGAAATAAAATAAAATAAAATAAAATAAAATAAAAACAAAATTTGACTTGTAAAATCAAGACTTCAATCCAAAAAATTTGATGTTTTTCTGGAGAGTCAGAATTTCATTATTAATACTTAACCTAATATACTTCTGTATTCAATTTTTTTGTATACAGACTTCTATCTTAGTTCCAAATTATTGGTGAAAATTTCCAGGTGATTTGGGTAAATTATGCACTCTATTCTTCTAACTAGAAAAACAAAACCAAACGAGGTTGTTTCATACATCATGGAGAAACGACCAGAGCAAGGGTTCCAAAAAGAATGTCCAGAAGGATGAATTATATCCACGTTGGCTTTATTGGTATTAAGTAGATATGAAAATTTAAGGACTATATAGGTCTAATAACTTATATAGAAGGGCAGTTTGTCCCTTTGTCCACTTGATGTAATCTTCTTGTGTAGAGGGTTTGTGAATTGAGAATTGAATATATAAACTTGTATGAAAAGCTATTGGGTATTGGAGTTGTGTTTCTGTTGGAATTTGGATTAAAGAAACACCCTGCAATGGAGAAAATAGAAAAGGTAGAAGAAAATCACCCAGAAAGGAAGTCCTGCAAATGGAGTAAGACCAAGTTGGTGGCACAATGCAGAGGTACACATTGTTCCATACTAGAATTGGGTCCTCAGAGTGAGACCACAGGGCAGATAAAGAGGTAAACAGTTTTATTTTTTTTAACATTTACTGGACAATTACTGCTCCATGTTTTATACTGCAATCGTGTCAGATTTTAGTATATATTTTATATGCTAATGGGAAGAAGGTGAAAATCTCAAGTTTCAGAATAATTTGAAAGTAAAACTTCAAGTTCCAAAACAAAATTTTCTGCAACACAGCTACACTTTTTTTTTTTTAGCTCAAAACCCCAGTCCATTGAATAATGTGTCTATAGGTAACATTAGCCACCATATCCTTGTTAACAAAAGCCTCAAACATAAAGATGATGATTTATGTCTCAGCTTATGGATAAATAGGTCTGCTTGTGGTTTTCTGAGCTACAACACAGAAGCAGTTGCGATAGCTAAGCAGGGTAGTGAGCAATCTAAAAACTTAATCTTCAGGTACAAATCTGCAATATTGTTTATTTTTGGGGTACTTTATACATTCTTCTGAACTTTATGATCATCTTATTAAATGCAAGATTAAAGTACAGTCAAGATTTCAAAAAAAACATCTACCACCAATGAGATTCTAATGTGGGAATATGAGTGTCTCTTCACTCTTTTAAGTATAATTAAATCTCCTTCTGAAATTCTGAAATTCACCTGAAATTTGTTCTTGATGATTTTATTCATCAAGTTCTCTGATGGTTGAAAATGCTCAGTGAATTCACTTTTAGGTTTTTATATTGTTAAGGAAGATAAAATGCTTTTTACACTCAGGTGCCATGATTTCCATTCTTGTAAAATGTATATACTAAAAATAACAGTTTGTATGTGTATATTTTAGAGCAGGTTTCATATAACATTGCATGATTTTAAGATAAAGTAAGTTTCCTTCCTTTTTCAAATAAAATTTTCAGTCTCTTCTTTATGTTGGGTCACTCAGTCACCAGTAGAATATTAAACTAAAGTAACAAACAAACATTAATTTGTTGTGTTGTTTACATCTTTACGTAAAATTCTGCCCATTTTCATCATTGAATGTGTTATTCTCAATGGGGCTATTTGTATTCCCTGTATCTAAATGAGGAACTTGCCTTCTATTTCTAGTTGACCAGCATGTTAGTCACTTGGTACTTAGTACTGGCTGATATTGTGTGTTAACTTGATATAAGCTGGAGTTAATCACAGAGAAAGGAGCCTCAGTTGAAAAAATGCCTCCAGGAGATACAGCTATAAGGCATTTTCTCAACTAGCAAACAAGGAGAAATGTCCAGTCTATCGTGGGTGGTGCCATCCCTGGGCTTGTAGACCTGGGTTCTATAAGAAATCAAACTGATTAACCCACTGGAAGAAAACCAGTAAATAACATCCCTCCATGGCCTCTGCAACAGCTCCTGCTTCCTGACCTGCTTGAGTTCCAGTCTTGACTTCCTGTGGTAATAAACAATTATGTGAAAGTGTAAGCTGAATAGACCCATTGCTCTTCAACTTGCTTATTAGTTGTGATGTTGCCTGCTGGAAGAGAAACTATGACTAAGAGAGACTTCCATAACAAATTTCTGTAAAGTGTCTATCTGGCTAATGTTGTAGAAATTTAGAAATGTATTTTCACCTTCTTGTGAAAACTGAAGGCATAGTTCAAGGGACCTAGTAAGGCCAGATTCTAGACAAAAAATTTCTTTTCCTCATATGTCCCTACACAATCTTTTCCTTCTGTGTTCATCTGTAGAAATAGAATGGGGACTGTAGGAGAGTCTCCTGTCTAGTTGATAAGGCTCTATTTCGTTCAGATTAAGAACCATACTTCGACACCAGTGTAGCTACCATCTCCGACTAGCAGAAAAGGAAGGACACAGCATTCTTCTCAAAGCGGCTTATTCAGGAACCTTACAGAATGCCAGTGAGAATCTTTCTGTCTCCTTTCTGTCCCTCTTTCTGTTTCTCTTTCTCTTCTCCCTGCCCCCCAGCACAGTCCCTTTATCCTCTCTCAACTCCACCTCCTCAGTCCATGTTGCATGGCTGCAGTCCATAGGTCTGCGTCATCTGGCCTGATCTTGAGTCATGGGTGCACCTGCACACTCGCTCGGTGGAAGTGGCTAATCTCGGGGGCAGGAGGAAATCAGGTGCTAGTCACAAGACTAAGTCAGAGTCCCAAGAATCATCTTGGGACTACTGCCACACTTACTCTCTACACACCAGGAGTTCTTAGAGTGCAGGGAGCAGAGAACCAGGAATTCTCTGCAAAAGAGTCTGTTCCAGCTCACAGTGAGTGTCAAATGTCTACCACCTGGACTCAGAATCTATCTGCTGGAGACTGAGCTCTTGGAACACAGGGAGTTCTCAGAGCACAGGTAGCATAGTGCACTCTGGAAGGAGGTCCTTTCCAGTCTAGAGAAAGAGCCAGGTCTCGGCCATTAGGACTCATGACCAGTGGGCAGAGGTCTGAACTCCCAGAACAGCATCTCAAGAGCTCTCACACCTGAGACAACGAAGATAGAACTGAGTCACTTCCATCAGAACTATTTGCCTGTCCACAAAGAGCCGAACACCCAGAAGCAATCTCCTCCCTAAGCCCACAGGCCTTTAAACCTACAGGAAAGACAAGCACCAGACAGAAACAAGATCATCAACAATCACTGAAAACAGGATGGCAAGAGGAAAGCACAAGACTAAGCAATGGAAATCAAGACAACCTGGCTGCATCAGAACTCAGTTCTCCCCCCA
Organism: Micromys minutus; assembly: GCF_963924665.1. Lineage (NCBI taxonomy): Eukaryota > Metazoa > Chordata > Mammalia > Rodentia > Muridae > Micromys > Micromys minutus. The sequence goes on along the minus strand of NC_137975.1, from coordinate 5,480,911 downwards.
CAGCAAGTAATTATATTTCGCAACACTCCAGAAAACAATATTTAGACTTAAAATCATACTTCATGATGATGATGGAGACCCTTAAAGATTACAGGAGAACCAGGAGAAATCACTCAAAGAACTGCAGAAAAACACAATAAGACAAGCAAAGGAATTGAAAATGAAAATGCATACAACAAAGAAATCATAAAAAGAGAAAACCTGGGAGATAGAAAATCCAAGAAAGAAATTAGGAGTAATAGATACAAGAATCACCCAGAGACTACAAGAGATGGAAGTGAGGATCTCAGGGGTCTAAGACAATATAGAAAACAGAAAAAAACAGTCAGAGAAGATGCAAAAACCAAAAAGTTCCTAACCCCATTTCCTAGAGATCCCGCATACAATGAGAAGACCAAACCTAAGGATAATAGGTGCAAAATATCAACTAAAAGCCACACTAAATATATTCAACAAAATTGTAGGAAAAAAAATCCCTACACTTAAAAACAAGATTACCCTTAACACACAAGAATCCTATATAACTCCAAATAGATGGGATGAGAAAAGAAATTCTTCCTGACATAATGCTCAAAACACCAAACTCTCAAAACAAAGAAAGAATACTAAAAGCAGTAAGGGCTAAAGAAAATGTAACATATAAAGGCAGACCAATCAGCATTACACCAGACTTCTCAACAGATACTATGAAAATTAGAAGAACCTAGACAGATATCATACAGAACCTAAGAGAACACAAATGCCAGCCCAGGTTATTACATCCAGCAAAACTCTCAATTGCCATAAATGGAGAGACCAAGATATTCCAGGAAAAAAACAAATTTACACAATATCTGAATACAAATCCAGCCATACAAAGGATAATAGTGGGAAGATCCAACACAAAGAGGGATACTGCACCCTAGGAAAAGCAAGAAAATAACTATGTAAGAGAACTAAATGAAGAAAGACACACAAACATAATTTGACCTCTAACAAATAAAAAAAATCAGGAAACGACATTCACTATTTCTTATGATCTGTTTACATCAATGTACTCAATTCTCCAATAGAGAGACATAGATTATTAGACTGAATATGTAAACAGGATCCAAAATTTTGCTGCATGCAGGAAACTCATCTAAGAGACAGGGACAGACACTACCACAGAGTAAAAGGCTGGGAAAAAATACCCTTCAAGCCAATGGTCCAAAGAAATAAGCTAGAGTAGCCATTCTAATATCAATCAAAAGTTTTTAAAAAGATAAGGAAGAACACTTTTTTACCCAACACAGGAAAATATATCAAGATGAATTCTCAATCTTGAAAATATATGCTTCAAATATAAGAGGACCCACATTTATAAAAGAAACCCTACTAAAGCTCAAAGTATATGTTGCACCACACAAAATAATAGTGGGAGATTTCATCACCCCACTCTCATCAAGGGACAGATCATGGAATTAGAATCTGAACAGAGATACAGCAAAACTAGCAGAGTTTATGAAGCAATTGGAATTAACAGACATCTACAAAACATTTTATCCTCATATATATATGAGCACCTCATGGAACCTTATCTGAAATTAATAATTGATGATATAGTTTGTCACAAAACAAGCCTCAACAGATGTGAGAGATTGAAATATTCCCATGCATCCTATCAGATCACCATGGATGAAGACTGGTCTTTTATAACAATAAATACAATAAAAACCCAAATACACACACACACACACACACACACACACACACACACACACACATATATATATATATATATATATATATATATATATATATATATATAATTTGAACAATACACTACTAAATAATGACATGGTAGAGGAGGAAATAAAGAAAAAAAATTAAAGATTTTTTTTTGAAATTTAATGAAATGGAAACACAATATGCCCAAACCTATAGGATGCAATGAAAGCAGTACTACCAAAAAAAAAATCATACCTCTGAGTGCCTCCAGAAAAAAAAATTAGAGAGCATGTGCAAGCAGCTTGGCAGCACAGCTGAAAGCTCTAGTACAAACAGAAGCAGATATATCAAAGAGGATTAGACATCAGGAAATAATCAAAATTAGAGCAGAAATCAACCAAGTAGAAACAAAAAAAAGTATACTAAGAATCAACAAAACCAGAAACTGGTTCTTTTGAGAAAATCAACAAGATTGATATACCCTCAGCCAGGCTAACTAGAGAGCTAAAAGAGAGAGTACCTAAATTAGCAAAGTCAGAAATGAGAGGGGAGACATAAAAACAGAAACTGAGGAGATTCAAGAAATCATTAGATCCTACTACAAAAGCATATGATTAACACCTCTTCATGTTAAAGTCTTGGAAAAAGCTAGAATCCAAGGCCCATACCTAAACATAGTAAAAAACAATATACTGCAACCCAGTTGCCAACATTAAACTAAACAGTGTGAAACTTTTAGCTATTCCAATAAAATTGGGAAAAGACAATGCTGCCCACTCTCCCCCTACCTATTCAATATAGTACTGGAAGTCCTGGCCAGAACAATCAGACAACAAACGAAAGTCAAAGAGACACAAATGGGAAAGGAAGAAGTCAAAATATCACTATTCTCAGGAGACAGGATAGTATACTTAAGTGACCCCTAATATTCTACCAGAGAACTTTTAAAGCTTATAAACAACTACACCAAAGTGGCTCAATATAAAATTAACTCAAACAATTCAGTAGCATTCTTCTACTCAAATATTACACATGGTGAGAAAGAGATTAGGGAAAAGGTACCCTTCACAATAGTCACAAACAATGTGAAATATCTTGGTGTGACCCTAACTAAGCAAGTGAAATATCTGTATGACAAGGACTTTAAATCTCTGAAGAAAAAAAATGAAGTAAGGTCTCAGAAGATAGAAAGATTTTCCATGCTCATGGATTGGAGAGACATTTTTAAAAAGGCCACCTTACCAGAATGAATCTATAGATTCAATGCAATTCCCATCAAAATTCCAACTTTATTCTTTATAGAGTTGGAAAAAAAATTAAATTTATGTGGAACACCAAAAATCTTGGATAGCAAAATCTATTCTCAACAGTAAGTAAACTTCAGAGGGAATCACCATCCTTAACCTCAAGCTATATTGCTAAGCAATTGGGATAAAAACCATATATTTATACAGAGATAGGCAGGTTGATCAAGGAAAAAGTATTGACGATCCAGAAATGAACCCTCACTCATATGGTCAATAGATCTTTGACAAAGGAAGTAAAAACATCCAACTGTAAAAGGACAACCTCTTCAACAAATGGTGTTGGTTCAACTGGCAGTCAGCATAGAAAGTAATAAAAAATCTATCCCTTTTTACCTCTGTGTACAAAGCGCAAGTGCAAGTGAATCAAACATCTCCACATTTAACCAGGTACACTGAAACTATTAGTAGAGAAAGTGGAAAAAATCCTAGGCACTGAACAGAATACCGATAGCCTAAGGTCTAAGATCAATAATCAATAAATGGGACCTCAAGAAGTTACAAAGTTTCTGTAAGGATAAGGGCACTCTCAAGAAAACAAAAAGGCAGCCAATGGACTGGCAAATGTCCTTTACCCATCCCATACCTCATAGAGGTCTAATATCCAACATATGCAAAGAACTCAAGAAGTTGGTGTCCAGAGTATCAAAAAGTATTAAATAGTGGGTGCAGAACTAAACAAAGAATTCTCAACTGAGGAATACCGAATGGCCATGAAGCACCTTAAGAAATGCTCAACATCCCTAGTCATCAGGAAAATGTAAATTAAATCAACCCTGAGATTCTACCTCACACCAGTCAGAATGGCTAAGTTCAAAAACCCAGATGACAGCAGATGCTGGTGAGGATGAGGAGAAAGAACACTCCTCCACTGTTGGTGGGGTTATAAACTGGTAAAACCACTATGGAAATCACTCTGGTGGTTCCTCAGAAAATTGTACATAGTACTACCTGAATTCCCAGCTATTCAACTTATGGGCATTTACACCATAGATGCTCCAACATATAATAAAGACAAATGCTCTACCATATTTTTAGCCTCATTATTTATAATAGACAAAGGCTGGAAAGAACCAAGATCCTTCATCAGAGGAATGGATACAAAAAACGTGGTACATTTACACAATGGGGTACTACTTAGCTATTAGAAATCATGACGTTATGAAATTCCTATTCAAAAAGTTGGAACTGGAGAATATCATCCTGAGTGAGGAAACTCATTCACAAAAGAACACACATGCTATGCAGTCACTGATACTCAGATACTAACCCCAGAAAGTTCTGAATACTCATGAAACAAATTTCAGACCTTAAGAAGCTCAAAAAGAAGATAGTATAAAATGTGGAATCCTCAGTCCTTCTTAGAAAATAAAAGGAAGATAAAGACATAAAGGTTGTGTATTCATTATATATTATTATGTAACAGATTTTATGAGCTATAATAGTATTTTATATAATAAAGTCCTTCCAAAAATAACCATAATTCTTTTTCTTAAATTGGACATTCTCTGTATTTATATTTCAAATTTTTCTCATTACCCCCCAAATAAAGTCAAATCTTAGCATAAAGAATGGCATATGGATTATAGAAACACATATTTCAGTTGATAACAGTGTGGTAATTTTTATTAAATTATTCTACAGGTATCAAGTGCCATTTTCTGCAATGACACACACAAACCTGGTTCTTGTATCTTTCATAAGCAAAGGTAAAATTCTTCTTAATTATATTTCTCTCATAATCTTTAAGTCCTATTTTCTCATTCAGTGAATAAAAGTTCTCAAAGACTTATATTAGGGTCACACAGAAAGGTCAGTGTGCTAGATGCATATGTAATTATATTGGGCTCACATAGACAGCCCAGAGTATAACCTACATATGTAGTTTTATTAGACTCACATAGACATCCTAGTGTGTTAGATAGTGGTTATATCAGTTCCAAATAGATAGCATAAGGTGTTCACTATTTTTCTTTCTGCTCTGACAACATTCCTGGCAAAATCAACATAATTAATGAAGGAATCATATTGACTCATCCTTATGCAGTATACTCCATCGTGGTTGGAAAAGCACAGCAGCAGTAGCATGAGGCAGATGTTCTAGTACAATCTAAATACAAGTTGCAGAGGCAGGTGAGTGCTGATTCTCAGCTTGCTCTCTTGTACTCATTGCAAGACCTTAGCCTATGAAATGGGAGTGCCCACATTCAATTCAGGATCTTTTCTCCTCATTCTATCAATAAAATTTGAAAAAAAACACATTGGGCTTGTTTCCTGGGAAATTTTCAGAACTTGCCTTCTGGGAAATACCTGTCTAGATAAGCAAGCAGAATATCAATGAAAAACAAACTTGGGATGATCTCCTCACCTTCTTACTTTCCAATTACAAGTAAAAATGAAAAAAAAAAAAAAACAAAGGAGACAGTTTCCTAGTATTGTTTCACATTTCTTATAATCATTGTTTTTCATAGGTAAAGCTTAATATAATGTAAATGTAGAAAATATATAAATGAATGCAACCATTTTCTTGAATATGAAACTAGTTAATGAGAATACAGAAAGTGATCAAGAAAGGATTTAAGGACATTAAGATAACCACACAGTTAATAAAGACAATAAAGATTTTAGTTTATACCAAATCAGTCAATATAGATAATCTAAAGTTTTAACTGGAAAGCTGTAAAACTACATATACTTATATATAATTATACATACATATATACACAAATATTTATACATACATATATACACACATTATATCAACATATACATTAGATATATACATTACATATGTAATATACAATTTTATTATATATAATATACCTATCTCATAGGCGGCTCACAATGCCTCACAGCACTTCCTGCTATGTATACCACAAACACTGCATTTAAATTTGTGTATATCTAAGGAATACACAATTGAACACAATTATGTATACAACATTTAAACAATAAACTGAGTCTTTAAAATATGCAATTTCTTCTTTGCTCTCATTTCATTTTGCAATATCTGAAGTATATTTTCCTTACTTCTGGTGTTATATGTTGACAAATCATCTCTGTGCACCAGTCAGCATGTATATTTGCACTCAGATTTATATCATGAAATAGAGGAAGGTAACAAGGGATATTTAGTGAGGATGCCTGTGGCTAGATAGCAGAGGGAAAAACAAGCAAAATTTTTTAAATTTCTGAAATGTCCCAGTGAAATGTGTTCTTCATTTCATGTATTTTGGTGTGCATGACATTGGATATCTACAGAAATTTCATACCAGATCCTCTTCTAAGAAAGTATGTTCCTTCAAGTGCTGTTACTATAACCGGTGACCAAAAAATATTATAGGTTTCTAAATAGAAAAGTCTTTTTTTTCCCTTTGTTTCTATTGTTCCTTTTGGTGTTTGGCTTTATGGGTTTGTTTTGTTTGTTGTTGTTTTTCCCTTACAATTTTTGAGATGAGCAAGTTTTTTTTTTTTTTTTTTTTTTTTTTTTTTTTTTTTTTTTTGTGGGTGTCACTTTTGAAATTTCCAAAGGACAGAATTTGGATTGCAAGAGGAACAAAACATCTCACTCTCAAGCTGCCCAAACAAGCAAAGAAATTACTAACATGCCATTTAAGGGAATTCCCTCTATACGCAAAATGTTGCCTATTAGAAATATGGCATCAATTAAAGGGGCCATCATTGTCCAATAGCGTCTCTCTGGTAAGGAAAGCCATAACCCACAAGCTTTTCAGAAACATTTATGAACCAAGCTACAGGCTATGTAGCAAATGGCTTATTGTTTCTTGTGATTCAACACAATCAAGAGATCAGAGTAACTATTGTCCAGCTTTCTATTTGAGATGTATGTGGCTTATACTATTGTCTTTCCTTGCTCATTGTTGCCTAGAATAATAAACATACAGTATCAACAATTAATTTCACATAGAGATTTCTATTCCATTTAAAGCTGATACTGAAAAATATTTCTATATAAGCAATTTTAAAAGTAAAAAATATAGACTTTCTTTTATCTGAAGATGACTGAAGGACAAATTAATCTCACTGTAAACCTGAAAGGAGAAAAGAGACTTTAACTTACCCATTATGTTGGTTTGTTTTATTATGGGTATAATAATAAATAAATTGAAAAGCTTAATGTCACCCTAGCACAGAACAATGGGGAATGAATTTGCTTGTTTAAAGATGAATGAGTTAGGTGACCTACCATAAAGGCAGTCAGAAATAAATTGATTTGTCTTATTGAGTGTTTTAATTCTTTCCACATCAAAAGAGCCAAGTCAGTTTGAAGAATTTGTGAATTTGATTTTATATGAAATAGCACTAGACTTTTTAATCTGCAGGATATAAGTCTTGGTACATTTATCAATGTCAATCAAAATTGGCTTTGTTTATTTTTAAAACATTCAAAAGGAAAAAAAATCCAGAATTCTCTTTCATCTACTAGACTGCCTAGTACACTGCTGAAGTTGAGAGCATGATTTCTAGAGAAGAATGCATATTCAGAAATGTAGTTTCAATATTTAGTGAATTTATTTTGTATTTGTGAGTGTGAGTGTGTGTGTGTGTGTGTGTGTGTGTGTGTGTGTGTGTGTTCATGTGGGTGCATATGTATATGGACCCCTCTACCTCGTTTTTGTGGGCTGCCCAGCATGAGTTCAGAGAACTGATCTCCAGTTCTCTACAGGAGCAGTAAATGATTTGTTACCACTTTATTAAAAGTCAAGAAGATGAGAGAGTAACACTCCCTGACATTAAAAAATCAAATACTATAACAGTTTTATTCTTTATAAAGTACTTTTAGAACAAAATCCGGCTTCCCCAATTAATGCATTGAGTGAGGCATCAGTTTTGTTGCAAAAGCAGAATTAGAGGGCTGCTAAGGGTACTGTATTCACTATGCAGATCTTTTTTTTAAACAATTTTATTTTACAAAAAAAAGATAAATGTACAGATTTTAAACATTTTTGCTTAAAATTATACATTTTTGTCAGTACTTTTTTTCAGATTTTAAAATAATTTTTACATAAAACTATATTAATATATTTTTAGTCAGTACTTGATTTTTTTAAAGGTTTGATAGTATGCATTGAAAACTTAATAGTTACAATGAGTGTACACTATGCAGATCTTAAATGAAGTACTATCTTGGAAAACTGTATCCCTGAGGTCAGATATATTCTAGAAGACCTGACACTTCTTTCTTTAGACTTCTGCATGTACCCTATTTTAATTACAATGCATCTTCTTTGGCTTGGGCTACTTAATGTTTGGCTATTGCTACTTCCTATTTGGCTTCTGTTTTTCTGTCACCTTTTGTAGTCAAGAAGGTACTTTCTTGATTTCAATTTCTCTTGTATTGATCATATTGGTGACCCTGTTAATTATATTAGTTGTGGGACAGACTAAGGCATCAAAATATGCAAATTCTATTGTTTTGTCTTCCACCTTGTCTATTGTCTTTGTCAAAGCTCAAAAGAGTGTGCAAACAGGGTGTCCCTTCAGACTCTGCCTGTAGTTGTTTTCAGCCAAGCTGTGCTTCTTCAATGGCTATATTAAAAGTATTAAAGATCCACTTAAGTCAACAGTAAGAGCTGCTTGTCCATTACCTCTTAATGACTACAATGTTACCTCTGTTATTTGATCTGTTTTCTGTCAGAAACAGTTGTGAATTTAGACACAGGTAAGTCTCAACCAAAGTTTCATGCAGCTTCAGGGCACTTACTTTCTCCTTTTCATAGAACTCACATTCCAGAGACTGACCCAGGACGCCAAGAATATAAAATGCTGGGAAATAAGTTGTGCTTCTAAAAATGATAGGAAAGTGTTGGGTTTTTCTGTTACCATATATCCGCAGATATTATACTTTGGTTAATATTGATGGCTTAGTAAAGTCTTGGCAGCCTGACTTCAATCGCTGGAACCCACAGGGTACAAGAGATAATTGGCACTATGAGTTGGCATCTGGCCTCCACTTTGACCACCACATATTTACTGTGTCCCATATGCTTCCCTCTGGTAAGAAAACAAACAAATCATTTTCATTAAGAGACATATTTTTTATAGATTGTTATTTGTAATCATGCTTGTTTAGTTTGGCTGTGGTCTTAGATTCTCCTTAACTAACACACCTATGGAGTGTCACCAAAATGACTGGTCAACTGTGAACTGAACCAAGAAATTCATCAATTGAAGAGAGAAAAGCCCATAAGACCTCAACTCAGAAAACTAGGATTGGGAGGGGTGGACTTTCTCAGGGAAGAGCACACTAATTGGTTGCTCGGCACCAAATATAATAATAATAATAATAATAATAATAATAATAATAATAATAATAATAATGATGATGATGATAATAGTAATAATAATAATAAATCCGGAAAACATACATGCAAGTAAAATTACATGAGCTTAATAAGTTATATTTAGGAATACATATTTATGACCAAATACAATAACAAATGATAAAAAAGTTATAAATTTGAAGGAGAGTATTAATACATATATGGGAGTATTTGGAAGAAAAATATTATAATTGTGCTATAATGTCGAAAAAGAAAATGAAAAGGCAATATTATTGAACGTGTTTTATATTATACAAGAATATCAACATTAATAAAAACTTTCTTCCAAAGTACACATTTGAATTTTATGTTGACATCATACATCCTATAAAAATGTAATTTATTTTAAACTTTAAAAACAAACCATGATTTCATCTTAGGATAAATATTTTCTTGTTAAGTTATTCTACCAGTTCTATTTATGACCAAGGTGAGTCTTTGCAAAACCTAGCAAAGACCTTTCTTTATTTTATTGCTTTAACATTTTTTCTGTATCTCAGGCAGTATTAGCAAGACTGAAGACCAGTTAAACTCTTGGCTTTGCTTATAACCCAGTTTGCCTTTAAAAGGATGCTAGTTGTCAAACTCCCTACAGATTAATCTTGAGCACAGATGTGCAGAGCAGTAAGTGAGCACTTTGTAGGCATGCACCTTCTAAACTTTCAAAAGAAAATGGCTCTAAATCTAATTAGCTCTCAAAAATGATTTAGAAGGGCAGCGTCTAGGACAAGAGTGAGAGCCAGACAATGAGTTGCTAAATTTTAGAATAGAAATGTGTCTTTCACAGAGACTTTAAAAAGATATATAGATTGCTGTGAGAGTAAAAATATTATTTAGGTCAACTGTCAACCCTCCAGCTTGTCTTTCAACTGCTTCACATTTCATTAAGACTAAGGTAGAGTCTGGGATGTATGTCATTTGGCAAATTGCTCTCCAAATATATAGTGTCCTATGTCCAATCCTCAACATTACATAAGCTAGTCATGATGTTATATGTCAGCAGTCCCAGCGTTATTCTGGTAGAAGCATGATAATCACAAGTCAGGGCTGACTAGGGCTGTGTGGTCACATTGAAAAGAGTGAGCTACATTACATACTATTTGCAATAATTTTAAAATGTTAAAAATATTGTTCTTACTTCTGAGCACAGAAAACTGGAGTCTCATAGTGGTAGAGCTCATTACCCCATGCTACATCTTTGCTTAATCTCAACATAGATTTTTTTTTTCATATTTTAGCATCCATAGTTTTTATGACTGTTGACATTCCAATGGGTCCTAACTGCAAATTCAATCACCTCTGTCCACACTCAACCTTACTGCTGTGCTTTGGCCTAAATTTGTCATAGTTCTCCTTTGTTTGAGTTTAAAATTGTCTGAATTCTGATTTATATTGGTGCAATAAAACACCTTGTCCAAAAATCAAGTTTGAGGGTGTAATGGTTGGTTTTGTGTCAACTTGACACTAGTTGGAGTTAATCACAGAGAAAAGAGTCTCAGTTGAAGAAATGGCTCTATGAGATCCAGCTATAAGACCTGTTCTCAATTAGTGATAAATGGGGAAGGGACAGCACCTTGTGGGTGGTGCCATCCCTGGACTATTGGTCCTGAGTTCTATATAAAAGCAAGCTGAGCAAGGCTGGAGAAGCAAGCCCATAAGTAACCTCTCCATGGCCTCTGCATCAGCTCCTGCTTCCTGACCTGCTTGGGTTCCAGTCCTGACTTCCTTTGGTGATAAACAATGATATGGAAGTGTAAACTGAATAAACACTTTCCTCCCCAACTTGATTCTTGGTCATGATGTTTTGTGCAGGAATATAAATCCTGACTAAGACAAATTGGTACCAGAAGTAGGGTTTTCCTGTAACATACTGGCCATGTTTTGGGGAAGACTGTGGAAGGACTTTAGAACTTTGAAGTAGATGAGCAATTGGGATATACAGAGTTCTGTGGGATGTTCTGCAGAAGCTTGGAAGAAAATGTTGAGAACAGTGAAAATGATGGAGACCCAGCTTTTGAAATTTTAGAGGGAAGATTAAAGACTCTTATGAGGGCTTTTGATGTTTTGATTGTGAAAATTCTATGGTTTTGGTTAACTGGGGCTGACGAATCAGCTATGATTAACAAGATACAAGAACTACTAAAGCAAACCTTTGTATCATTGGAACTATTGATGCTGGTCAGCAGGAACTAAGAAATTAATGGTGATTAAGAAGAGACTGGCTTTGTTGGAAGAAATCTTCTGGGATGTGTTTCCTGAGAGAACATCAACCACTTATTTAAAAAGCAATTCTACATCCTGCTTCAAACTTCAATATTTTTTTATCAAGGTTGTGTCCTCTCATATGACTGTGTCAAGGTGACATCAATCTAACAAGCACAGATATGTGAGAAGGAGATACGGGCCTTCTCCTCAGAAATGTCTTATTTAACATTAAGATGATAATTCTAAAAAAGCTTTCTCTAACAAACTACTAAAAATACTTGACTTTCTTTAGATTCCTGGGGCTTGCATTCCCTGATGTCAGTATCGTTTTATTTTTGTTATTAGGGCTTTCCAGAATACATAATTTCTGAAATTAATTGAAGCAAAGCTGTTTTTAAAAGAGTAATCCTCTAGGTTCTGAGAGTCAAGGAACCAAGGAAAAGTAAAAGGAAAATCAGTAAATAGCCATTATTGTCTAACTATTTCCCATTGACTCACACGCCCATGCCATAGATACTAAAGAATATAAAATTGAAATGGACATTTTTCAAGTCAACCTGTACTCTGAGGATATGTCTTTAACAAAAAAGTGTATGTTATATGAGCTTGGGACATTGATACAGATAGATCTCTAGCAAGGATATATACATATAAAAACACTGAGCACATGGGCACATGTCTATAATCCTGGTGTTTGGGGAGAGCAGGTGAGAAAAAGATCGTCTATGTGGCTCTAAGCTTGACAGAATAGCCAATCAGTAAGTTCTCAATTCGGTGACATCCTCTCACTGAAAATGTTGTAAGCTCTCCCCTAAAGAATCACATGAATGTGTACATATATAACACATGCATATTCCCAGATACCACATACATACACAGAATAGAACATTGTGTTGTATGTTTAAGTGAGTCTGTGTTAAGTATATGCGTGTGATTGGTGTAAATAAGTGTATATTTGGAGTGTGTTTATATGTGTCTGCATGTGTATGTGTTTTGTATATGTTTATATGTGTTTGTTTGGTTTACCAAGACTCTAGGTTCCTTCACCTGAAAGTCAAACAAGACAATTGGTTTTCTAACCATCAATTCATTAATAAATTAGTAATTATTTATTTATAATGAAAATGAATAGAATAGCATGTATTGGTTAAATGAATTTAATTTTATTCTTTTATCCATATCATTAAAAGCATCTTCAAAAACAATTTAAAATAATTAAAGGAATTATTTAGATGCAATACCATTTTCTCTAATTTGCATATTTAGTCTTGTCCATATACTTTGAAGACAAGCAGAAAGTTTTTCAACTGGAATAATAACTGGCACCGACTAGTGCATTCGTTACTCTCTCATTGCAGTGACAAATCATCTGGCAAGAGCAACTTAAGGAAGGAAGCATATATTTTAACTGACAGTTAAAGGGTAAAATCTGTTATGGTGGGGAAACCAAAGAATCAGGAAAATGAAGCAGCTCTTCACATTGGTCCTGCAAGTCAGGAAGCAGAAGGAAATGAACAGATTTCTCTTTTCAGTTAACCCTTAACTTCTTATGCAGTCCTTTCCAACACATACATGCTGTTACCCACATAATGGCAGAACTTCTTGCCCTAGTTAATTTAATCTAGAAACTCCTCAGACATGTACAGACATTATTGCAAAGTTCTGCCATATTCTGTCAAGTTGACAATACTGATTATCACACATTGACTCCTAGCTTCATTATTTACCAGCCATGTCTTCACATACATGTGTGCTTTCCTCCCTTCATTGTTGATCATTGAATTGTTCACTGAAACCCACTGCCCTGGGACACAATTTCTTTAAATAAAATAACTTAAATTTTCCACTGCAGATGCACGCATCATCATTGAAGGATCGATGAATTGACTATAATGCCTGATGCAATGAAATACTATGTATGTTCATACCTCTCTAAATGAATCAGATTTCACCTGACCTTATCTCAGCAGTGTGGTGACTGGTTAGTACTTGGATGGGAAAAGATTCTTTGCATTTCTAACACTTAGGAACTAAAAACAAGGACAAAATTTCTCTACATGTTCAAGTCAATTTATTTCCGATGGCGGCTTAAATACAAACTTGCAGGTAGAAAGGGCCAGTTATATACAGAAGAGTATGGTGTGGGTTATAATGAAAAATGTTACATGTGAACATCATATAACAAGATTAATAAAGACACATGTTTGTCTTACCCTGAAACAGTTCAATTCTACTTTCTTTAGAGCTGTTTTTGACAGTTCAATGGTTCCACAACACCTTTTTTTTCTCTGATTCTCCATGAAATAAAAAAAAAAAAATCTGTGAGCTTGTATCTCAGGGTGATCAGGATTTTGTAAAAACCACAGATAATTTTCAGCACCTCTCCTTGTTAGCCTTTTCCTTTGCTGAAAAAGGTGGCCCTTAAAATACACGCACATCCTCCTCAGAAGAATTAGAAATTATTATTCTAACTTTTTAAATTTGTAGAGCTATCAGTTACCTAAGCACACTGATGGCTATTCTTGGTTACCTACTTAACTATGTTCTAGAACAAACTATAGTACAGAAACGAAGGACACACATGTAAAATAGTTTTCATTCTTTATTTGTTTATGAAATGGGTGAATCCACTTTTCGGGGTAGGAAAACATGCCTTTGATCAGAATTTTGAAGTGGGAAGACAAATCTTTAATCTGGAACACTTTCTACAAAATGCATACATAAGAGAGAGGAGAAATGATCTTTAGCCTTTTGATGTTTGCCCTCACCTTCCTGGCATTACTTCACTGACATTATAACTGACTTCTTTAATATTCCAGGGTATCCTGAAGACCAGATGAAACATGGAGCCTTGTGGACTGAGCAACTCCTAGATTTTTGAACTTTTCTTTTTTTTACAACCAGCCATTATCCGATTAGCTGTAGGCTTTAAGTCATTTCATTCCATTAAATCCAATGGAAATTTGAGAGAGAGAGCAGGGGAGGGGGGAGGGAGAAAATGAGGGAGGAAGGGAGGGAGAAAGGAAAAGACAGTCAGACAGACAGAGACACAGAAGACAGAAAAGAGACAAACAGAAGTATGTAAGTTCTATTACTGTAGAGAACCTGTATTAATACAACATATATAAACATCCATATATTGAGAGGACTTGCAGTTTTAATATTTTACTCTTCCATTTTCCTGATTGGCACTAATATAAAAAGATTCAGGGTTCTTTGTAACCTTCTGCAGGGTGGACACTGCCAGGAAAGTGACACATTGACCAGCAAGAGTGGTAAGCAAGTAAAGACATTTACTGTAGTTCATAAAGAACTTGATTTGATTTCTAAAACTCACATAGTAGAGAGAAAAATAAATAAATCTTAAGAGTTTTAAATTGTTTGACATTGACACGGGTAAAATGGCCTTTTCACAACCTCTACAACAACACAAAATAAATAAAACACATTTTCTTTTAAATTTAAAAACAATTAAAGCAAGCTCAGTTTTCCTGGAAGACTACTCTATACAGAGTTCAGTGTGTTATAAGTAGATTCGTGAAGTACAAGAATTAAGGGTTTCATACATATTCAAACATGTCTACAGCTGAAATTTTCACCAGAGTGAAGAATGGCAGTACTGTATTCAACCTCCAAAGAATAAAGATCCTCTGAAGATGCTGTTACTGACTCAATTAGAGTTGACTATTGTTGCAATATCTTCTTCAACCAAAAGCACCAATTTATTGCAATATTCTTTTATACCCAAATCAACCAATTCAATGAAAACACACCTAAGTAATTAGGAAAACCAGCTGTGTGTCTATATTGGGCAGATTTACCACTTCTTCTCTATTCCCCTCCTAGGAGATCCCCTATAACTTGCCGTTAATTGTCCCCCTCTTCTCATTTCTTCCTCTCCTCCCCTCGTCTTACTCCTCTTATTCTGTTTTACTCTCTCACTCCTATTCTATTTCCTCCAATTTTTCCCACATCTTCTGTCTGTCAAATCATGTATTGAGTTGTCATAAATCTACAGACTATTGTTATCTAGTTTTCCTTTATCCTCTATTTTTGTGTAACTAAGCTTGCCCAGCAGCATTCACCATTCTTTACATTTCAGTTAGAGATGTCTTGTGACTAAGACTCTAATTTAATGCTTTTTCACTTTCTATTGATATAATCATATGATTTTTTTCAGTTTGTTTATATGGTGGATTATATTGATGGATTTTAAAATATTGAACTACCCTACATCCATGGGATGTGGTCTACTTCGTCTTGATGGATGACGTCTTTGATGTGTTTCTGGATTCAGTTTACAAGTATTTTATTGAGGATTCCTTCACCAATGTTCATAAGAGAAATTGGTCTAAAGTTCTTTTTCTTCGTTGGGTCTTTGGATGGTTTAGATATCAAGATGGATGTGACCTCATAGAATGAGTTTGGCAGTGTTTCTTCAGTTTCTAATTTGTGGAATATTTGGAGGAGTATTGGAATTACATTTTCATGGTAAGTCTGGTAGAATTCTGTACCAATACCATCAATCTGACACTGGGCTTTGTTTGTGAGATTTTTAACAACTGCTTCTATTTCTTTAGGGGCTGTGGGGCTGTTTAAATAATTTACCTAATCTTGACTTAAGATGATAAGTCATATCTGTGGAAAATCTTGATTATGTTATGACTTCCTGATGTGTGAAGTATAGGTTGTTGAAGTAAGACCTAATTATAGAGTCAGATACTATGTCACCATTTTCACTTTGTATATTTAGATACTCTCTCAGCCTCTTAGTTACTTTGGCTTAGATTACGAGATTATTTGTAGTGTTTTCTTTCTATCTAACAAATTGTTTTCTGCCCTGAGTTTGATTACTTACTGACTTCCATGCCTTTTTTGGTGTGCTTGCTTCTTTTTTTTTTTTTTTTTTTTTTAAGATTTTTCAGATATACTTTCAAATTGCTGAAATAAGAATGTTCTAATTTCTTTATGTAGACACTTAGCACTATAAATTCTCATTGCTTTCTTTGTGTCCAGTAAATTTGGAAATATAGTATCTTCATTCTCATTGAACTCTAGAAAACTTTGAATTATTTTTTTAATTCTTTATGACTCAGAGGTCCTTGCATAGAGAAGTGTTCAGCTTCCAAGAATTTGTAGGCTTTCCATTGTTTCTTTTGTTATTGAAGTCCATCTTTAATCCATGGATGGGGTCAGATAAGATAAAGGTGTTCTCTGATATTTTTTTGTATCTGTTAAGTCTTGCTTTGAGAACAAATATATTGTCAATTTTGGAGAATGATCACTGAGGTCCTAAGAAGGTAAATTATTTTGTGTTTCGGTGAACTATTTTATAGATATCTATTAAGTCCATTTGGTTCATAATGTCTACTAGTTCCATTGTTTTTCTGTTTGGTTTTTGTCTGGATGTCCTGTCAAATGATTAGAGTAGGGTTTTGAAGATTTCCAGTAGTAATATGTGGGGTTCAGGAAGGTAAACATTGATATTTCTAGTATGGCAACCTCTGATAAATGTAACTGGACTGTATAGTACTGGGCTTGAAGTTCTATGTAGTTGAAGAGTCTCAAGTCTGGTGAAGGCAGGTGGAGAGGTATCTGGAAAATGTTTGTTCCCTTATCTGTTTCTGGAATCTGATGGATGTTGAGGAGAAGCTGTGGAAAAATAGAGGTCCCTTTGGGGAGGCAGACTACTCAGGGCAGCTTGGCTTGGCTCAGAAAACTCAGAGAGCACAGAGTATATATGGAAGAAGAGATGCTTACCTGTTTGACTCAGGGGTATGATAGAGGTGGCAAAGAACTATCTTGAGAACGTATGGGTTGGCAGGCTGCTCAGCACAGGCTTTAAGTCATTCATTTTGCTTCTCTGAGACATCTCTTCTCAGGATTCCTGACAAAATTGAGTCTTATCCTTGGCAAATGGTGAAAGTAACCTGAACTTTCAGGCTTTCATTTGAATGTTCATATTAATTATTTCCTTGAAAATGGCAATAGAATCATTATGGGGCTTGAATTTTTATATAACATCAACAATATAGCAATTCTCCAATAAGCACATAAAACATTCCACCTCCATGTGGCTGGTAAGCTTTTCTGTCTGTTCATTCTTTTTTCTTAATCTATCTCTTTATTCTTTATCACAACCCTGCAGAGAATGGCAATTGCTATGCTTTCTACATTAACTAGTCTCTCCTCACAAAGCTTTGCTGCCCTCTGGACAAATCTCACTTAAAAATTAAAGTTGATGTCAGCAAGATAACTCCTCAGGTCCAGGCATCAGCCATAGAGCCTCATGATAAAGTTGGATGCCCAAGACAAGATTGCTGGAAAAAGACAAGTGACTCCTGCATGTTTTCTTTGAAATTACAGGGATACTCCAAATATACCTTTACTGGCCTACCATGCCACAAAATAAATAAATAAATAAATAAATAAATAAATAGATAGATAGATAGATAGATAGATAGATAAATAAATAAATAAAATAATAATAATAATAATAATAATAATAATAATAATAATAATAAATTCTAACATAAATGTGAGATCATTCATTTTCTGCTGCTCTTGATGAGGTAGAGCATATTTGTAATATTTATCATTATTTCCACAATTCTTCCATCATAAACACAGCATTTCTGTTCTTTTATTAATTCAAAATATTCACTTTTATTTTATGTGTATTAGTGTTTCTTCATGCATGCTTGGTGCTTCTGGAGACTGGAAGAGCATATTCAATACCCTGGAACACTTACTATGAATCAAATCTTTGGTCTTCGTAAGAGCATAAGAGGTTCTTTCCTGCTAAGCCATTTCTACAGCCCCTGCCTTTGCGCTTTTTTTAGAGATCTTTAAATTTATCTCCATCATTGTAATTACAAGGCTAAAGCAGACATTCTATTTTTCTCAGTATCTTCCCATTACTCAGAACAAAACTCTTTACATGATATAAAATCTTGGTCTATGGTTGTAGAAGTGGTCTGCCACATGCTTACCCGGTGCCAGAAATGGTCTAAAAGATGCAGATAATAAAAACTGGTCCTTACTGAGGTCTCTCAGACTTTTTCCAAAGATCTGCAAAGATAATGAGAATCTTCACATCTATCTATATGCAATATAAACTTAATTGACTTTTATTCCATAATTAATTTAGCTTCTGAAACCCTCAAGTAAATGCTGGTAAAATGAATTTGGTTTTGTTTTAAAAACATGCATTCTGTGAATAATTTGGAAGTTAAAAATGAGAAAGCTGATTATAATTGCGCCCTCCTATAAATATACTAGAAAAAATATTCAAACTAAAACACCTGGCTAATAATCATGATCTAATTGAAAAAACAATTGAGAAAATTGGAATAAATTAAAATTGAATATTTATACAAAACATGCCTATTTACAAAGTTTATTTACAAGACAAACTCACAACTGTCCTTATTTGTAGAGAGCTCATAACAGTCTAAAAAGCTGGCCCCATCAGCATTCTATTATTTAAAAAAGAAAGTCTTGTAAATGAGCCCCACAGATCAGTAAGTAGTATATGGTTGCTGAATGGTGGAAGTCCTTAGTGTACCAGAGGCAAACTACATTTTCTAAGGCAAATCTTCTTAGGAATGATGAGAAAAAGTAAACAAAAATTGCAAAACTTCCTGGAATGACAAGGAGAAACTCAGTTTATTAGGACGAAGATTGACATAATAGGAAACAATAAGACCAAAGTGTTTATATATACATATATATGCAGCTGCTTGTATTATTAATGCTATCTTCTACAAAAAAAAAAATGTTTGCAAGAGAGGGTCTGCAGGCGTAGCTTTTCAGAACCTACCTCAGTTGGGTATCCAATATCTGGGGAGGACAAAAAAGGTGAAATTTTATGAGTGGGACCACAAGAAAGAGAAAGAAGAGATTTTTCCATACTGGGAGAGAATGTTATAAGGAAAGACAGAGAGGTTCCTATGGGGTAGAGATGCAAGGAGAAAACCCTTGGCTCTGGGCCATGAAAACTTGGCCCTAAAGACTGACTAGCTGGGGTTGAGATCAGTCAAGACAGAGCACAGAAATTAGTATGTGGTGACTCAGGATTTTTGGTTAAACATGCAACATATATATACGTGTGTGTGTGTATGTATATATAAGGGAGACAGAGACAAAGAAAGGAAAGACAGGGTGACAGAGAGAGAGTAAAGGACCTAGTATAAATTAAAAATGGAATGCAAATGCTGGATTCTGGCACTTGGTGTGGATTTTTGTAGCTAAAAATAATGATAACTCAAAGTATACTTGGTCTCTGTGCCACTTGCCTTTTGAAAATTTGACCAACTACTATTTGAAAAAGACTTCAAAGCTTATTGCCTGAGCATACTAAACATGTCGAATCTAAGGTGCTGATATTACATAAGGTAATAGTAGAAAATAGGCAGTAGACATTAGATAATAGAACCAAAGCATGGGAGGTGAGATGAGCAGTGAAAATTTGGAAAATTATATTAAATGGCAGTAAGTTTGGCTGGATATATAAATCAGGTAATAGAGCACTTCTCAAGCATGTCAAGGAGTATGGGCCAAAAGCACAAGCAATTTGCCACCTGGAACAGTGGAGCTCCAGGGACACAGGCCTGGTGAGACTGCACTGTGAGTGGCCAGGACGCAGAGTGGTCTGGGCTGAGCACACGGAAAGTGCAGCACCGCTGGTTGGCTCAGGGGAGCAGGAACTCTGGAATAGGGACTTGGTATCCACCCAGAAAGCCATCACATGCAGATAAAACACTCAGGCCATTTGCCACCAGGAGCATCAGAGATCCAGGGACACAAGCCTGGCAAGACTGTACTGTGAGTAGCCTGGGTGCAGAGAAGGCTAGGCCCAGCACACAGAAGGCATGGTCGTCCTGTTGGTTCAGGGGAGCAGGAACTCTGCCATAGGGACTTGGTATCCACCCAGAACACCCTTGGGTGCAGACCAAACACTCAAGCCAAATGCCACCTGGAACAAGAGAAATCCGGGGACACTGGCCTGGTACACAGGAGAGACAGGTACCAATCACTAACAACAAGACCACATATAATCACAGACAACAAGATGGCAAGAGGAAAGCAAAAAGAACTTAAGCAATAGAAACCAAGATAACCTGGAAAAATCAGAACCCAGCTCTCCCATCACAGCAAGCAGTGAAATGTCAAACATTCCAGAAAAAAGATGACTCAGACCTGAAATCAAAACTCAAGATGATGATGGAGATTGTTGAGAAGAGCTTGAATAATTCACTTAAATAATAACAGGAGTATAGCCATAAACAAATAGAAGCTTTTAAAGAGGAAACATGGAAAACACTCAAAGAAATCAAATAACTAGAGAAAAAAATCCAAAGTGATGAAGGAATTGAAAATGGAAATAGAAACAATAAAGAAAACACTAAAAGAAATAACTCTGGAGGTGGAAATCCAAAAAAGAAACCAGGATTCACAGATGCAAGCATCTCCAACAGACTACAAGAGATGGAAGAGAGAATGTCAGGGGCCGAAGAAAACATTGAAAACATAGACAAAACTGTCAGAGAAGATGCAAAATCCAAAAGCTACAAACCCAAAATATCCAGGAGTTCCAGGACACAATGAGAAGACAAAACCTAAGGATAATAGGAATAGAAGAAGTGAAAGAATATCAACTAAGAGGCACAAAAAAATCTTCAAAAATATCATAAAAGAAATTTCCCTACCCTTAATAATGAGATGACCATGAGCATAAAAGAAGCCTACAGAACTCCAAAAAGATTGGACCAGAAAATAAATTTTTCCCAACACTTAATAGTCAAAACACCAAGTGTTCAAAACAAAGAAAGAATACTAAAAGCAGTACCAGAAAAAGGTCATGTAACATATAAAGGCAAACCAATCAGAATTACACCTGACATTTCAACAGAGACTATAAAACTTAGAAGATCCTGGACAGACATCATGCAGACCCTAAGAGAACACAAGTATCAGCCCAGGCTGCTATGTCCAGCAAAATGCTCAATCACCATAGATGGAGAGACCAAGATATTCCTGGGCAAAACTAAGTTTACACAAAACTGACCACAAATATGGCACTACTAAGAATTATAGGTGGAAAATAAAATACAAAGAGGGAAACTAAATCCTAGTAGAAACAAGAAAATAACTAAGCAAGAAAACCAAAAGAAGAAAGACACACAGTCACAAATCTACCTCTAAAAGCAAAAATAGCAGGAAACAGCAAACACTATTCCTTAATATCTGTTAACATCAATGGACTCAATTCCCCCGAAAAAGACATAGACTATCAGACTGGATACATAAACAGAATCTAACATTTTACTACATACATGAAACTCATCTCAGAGATAAAAACAGACACTATCTCAGAATAAAAGACTGGGAAAAAAACTTCTCAGCAAATGGCCAAAAGAAACAAACTGAAATAGCAATTCTAATATTGAATAAAGTAGATTCTGAACCAAATGTTATCAAAAAAGATAAGGAAAGACAATTTTTACTCATTACAGAGAATATTTATCAGGAGGAGCTCTCAATCCTTAACATATATGCTTCAAACACAAAAGCACCCATATTCATAAAAGAAACCCCGATAAAGGTCAAAAAACACATTGCACCCCACACAATAATACTGGGAGACCTCAACACCCCACAGTCATCAATGGACAGATCATGAAAGCAGACACTGAACAAGAATGCAGTGAAACTAATAGAGATTAGGAACCAACTGGAATTAATAAACATCTACAGAAACTTTTAGCCTAAAACAAAAGAATACACTTTCTTCTCAGCACCTCATGGCACTTTTTCCAAAATTCACCATATAGTTGGTTACAAAACAATCCAAAATAGAAATAAGAAGATTCAAATACTCCCATGCATCCTATCAGATCACCATGGACAAAGGCTGGTCTTTAATAACAACAAAGACAACAAAAATCCAAAACCTATGGGGTGCAATAAAAGCAGTACTAAGAGGAAAACTCATAGCTCTGAGTTCTTCCAAAAATAAACTGGAGAAAGCATACAATAGCAACCTGACAGCACAGTTGATAGATCTAGAACAAATGGAAGTAGATACAACAAAGAGGAGAAGACAGCAAGAAATAATAAAATTCAGAGCAGAAATTAACTAAATAGAAACAAACAGAACCATACAAAGAATCCACAAAACCAATAGTTGGTACTTGGAGAAAATTCACAAGATTGATAATTCTTAGCCAGAATAACAAGAGGGCAAAGAGAGAGTATTCAAATTAACAAGATCAGAAAAGAATGTGGAGATATACCAACTGAAACCGAGGAAATTCAAGGAATCATCAGATCCTAATACAAAAACCTATGCTCAGCAAAGCTTGAAAATCTGGAGGAAGTAGATGAATTCCTGGACAGATACCAGATAGGAAAGTTAAACCAGGAGCAGGTAAACCATTTAAATAATCCCATGACACCTAAAGAAATAGAAGCAGTCAACAAAAGCCTCTGAACCAAAAAACACCCAGGTCCAGATGGGTTCAGGGCTGAATTCTATCAGACATTTACTCATGACCTAATACCAATACTCTCCAAACTATTCCACAAAATAGAGTCAGATGGAACACTGCCTAACTTATTTTTGAGGCCACAATAACACTCATTCCTAAACCACACAAAGACCCTATGAAGAAAAAAGAACTTCAGAACAATCTCACTTATGATCATTTATGCAAAAATACTCAAAAAATCCTTGCAAACTAAATCCAAGAACACATCAAATCAATCATTCACCATGATCAAATAGGCTCCATCCTTGGTATGCAGGAATTGTTTAATATACAGAAATCCATCAATGGATTCCACCATATAAACAAACTCAAAAAATAACCCACATGGTCATCTCATTAGATGCTGAGAAAGCATTTGACAATATTCAACACCCCTTTTGTAAAAAGTCTTGCAAAGAACAGGAATCCAAGCCCATACCAAACATAATAAAAGCAATGTACAGCAAACCAATAGCCAACATCAAATTTAATGGTGAGAAACTTGAAACAATCCCACTAAAATCATGGACTCAGCAATGCTGCCCACTCTCCCCCTACCTATTCAACTTTGTACTGGAAGTCATGGCCAGAGCAATTAGACAGGAAAAGTAAATCAAAGGGATATAAATTGGAAAGGAAGGAGTAAAAACAGCACTATTTTCAGATCACATGATAGTGTATTTAAGCAACTCCAAAAATTCTACCAGAGAACTTGTACAGCTAATAAACAACTTCAGCAAAGTGACTGAATATAAAATTAACTCAAACATATCAGTAGCCTTCCTCTACTCAAAGGATAAACACACAGAGAAAGAAATTAGGGAAAAGATACTCTTCACAATAATCACAAGCAATATGAAATGTGTTTGTGTGACTGTAAGTAGTTCAAAGATCTCCACATTATACCAGATACACTGAAACCATGAGAAGAGAAAATAGGAAAAACCTTAGAACACATAGGTGTAAGGGAAATTTTTCTGAACAGAACACCAATGTCTTCTGCTCTAAGTTCTTCAAATGTGACTTAATGAAATATCAAAGTTTCTGTAAGGCTAAGGACACTGTTAGGAATACAAAATGTAAGCCAAAAGATTAGGAAAAGATCTTTACCAACCCCACATCTGATAGAGGCCTAATATCCCAGGTATACAAAGAACTCAAAAAGTTAGACACCAGAGAATCAAACAATCCTACTAATAAATGGGATACAGAGCTAAATAAAAGTTCTCAATTGAGGAATATCAAATGGGTGAGAAGCATCTAATGAAGTGTTTGACATCCCTAGTCATCAGGGAAATGCAAATCAAAACAACCCTGAGATTCTACCTCACACCAGTCAGAATGACTAATATCAAAAATTCAGATGACAGCAGAGGCTGCTGAGAATATAGAGAAAGAGGAATACTCCTCCACTGTTAGTGGAGTTGTAAACTAGTACAACCACTCTGGAAATCAGTCTAGCAATTCCTCAGCAAATTGGACATATTACTACCTCAAGATCCAGTTATTCCACTTCTGGGCATATACCCAAGAGACGCTCAAACATACAATAAAGACACATGCACCGCAATGTTCATAGCAGCCTTATTTATAATAATCAGAAGCTGAAATGAACCCAGATGTTCTTCAGCAGATGAATGGATACAAAAAGTGTGGTACATTTACCCAATGGAGTACTACTCAGCTATCAGAAACAATGACTTATCCAAATTCTTAATAAAATGATTGCATCTAGAGAATATCATCCTGAGTGAGATAACCAGTCACAAAAGAACAGAAATAATATGCAGTCACTGATAATTGGATACTAACCCCAGAAAGCTCTGAACAACCCAGAAACAACTCACAGGCTGTATGAAGCTCAAGAAAAACAATCTTTCTCACTCACAAAAAAAAAAAAAAAAAAAAAAAAAAAAAATTGAAAGAAAGAAAGCTTTAGTCTTTCTTAGGAAAAAATTAAATGTGTAGCACCATTTCAGAATATGGTACACCTGGACCTCAAATCATTAATAATCCAAGAGCTAACATAGTAGCCTTGTGGCAATTTCTGGTATTCACAGACCGTAATGCATAATCGATACCCAACAAGAAATCTGATTCCATGTTACATTGTGTCCTACATGTACTTCATGCTTATGGTAAATAGTTGAATTTATGCATGCTATCAATCCTCTAAAAGAATTAAGGACTGATGAAAATATTCATATAATTTTATTCCAAAATGCCTTAAAAATCTGTATATGTAACCCTCTTTTTTAAAAAATAAAATGGTAAGAAAAAAACAAAAAAGAAGGATGAGTGGGGACTATGAGTGAATTTTCAGTGTAAACAACTGAGTGCCACAGATTAATAAAAATAAGAATAAGAAATGAAGTGTGAAGGAAAGACACTGGGCGGCTTGAATTCTGAGATGACCTGACAGGCAAAAATTTCAAAGACCTATTTTCTGCTGAGAAGCTTATCTTCTCACTATCACCTTCAGGACCTTCAGCAGGGCACACTTCTCCCACGTCCTTCAATTTTTTTATTGCTATAGTTTTGTTTGTGAGATTCTAAAAAAATTGCAGGTGTTAGTGGAGTTGTTTCAAGTCAGAGTCTCTTTATGGAATTCCCAGCAAGCAAACTTGGCCACCTGCTCTCTCATAGCAATTTAGAGGCATAATAGTAAAGACACAGTAAGAATGGAGATATATGAAATATTTACATGTTGAAAAGAGAGACAAATAGACCCAAGTCCATATTAAAAAATGATATGTTCAAGTACAAAAAAAAAATAGGCAAGAGGTATGAATGACTAAGCAGTTCTGGTCAAGTTATAGTCCAACCCAGTACCATTGCCAGAGCTCCCATCTCCCCTTCAGAGGCTTCCACAGACAAGCTTCTCTTCGTGTTATTACTAGGCTTTGTCTTTTTCCTCCTCTTGAGACTCCTGAAGGAACCTTAATTCTTAGGAGTACATTGTATCACCTCTCTTGTAGCTATTGGGAGAAGTACAGTATTAATTTTGCAGACATTTAATTGGTGTGTGTGTAAGTGTGTGTGTGTGTGTGTGTGTGTGTGTGTGTGTGTGTGTGTGTGTGTACACTTATATTCAAGTGTCCACAGAGGCAAGAAGTAAGTATTATATCCTCATTACCTGATGTAATAGGTAGTTGTGAGCTCCTTGATATGCGTACTAAGAAATAAATTCAGGTCCTCTGCAGAGTTCTCTTCTGGACTCAACAGTTACCAACACACTTGTTTAAATGTACACATAAAGGCACAAAAATAAAAATAACAATTCCATTTTGAGATGAAATTATTCTCTCATTTTATTCTTTAAGCATTCCTTTGTAAGCTACTTATTTACATTAGGAAGTAGATAGCCACAATTGAGAGATGGACTGTAATAAAATCTGTTCAGAAGGTACAGTAAATAGTACACTTTCTCATGGAGTACCTACCTCCCTTTGCTTCCTTTGAAACTGGGATAAAGCTTTAGTCTGTACTTTGAATGTTGTTCCTCAATGTGAAGGAGACTAATAATACTTTCTAAAACAGAAAACAAGATCTTGAACAAAAGTCGGGGTCCATTTTTAAAAGTAAAATATGATTGTCATGGAGGCCAATTTCATGTATATAGTGGAAAAATTATGGTACTTATTTCTCAATATGTGGTAATTCAGAAAGTATACATTATATGATGGCTATGATGGAGGAAGAAAGAAGGCGGCAGGGCTGATGCGAATGAAGGAGCTACCTTCCCTGCTGGTAGTAATCATAGTTACTGAAATAGAACTTGGAAAAAATGTTGCATTTGTGATATAGTTTGCAATTATGTCATATATTCAAAAGACAGGCATCAGCAAATGGAGTCACATATAGGACCCCAAAGGTTCATAAAAATGGATGGGAATACTTCAGAACAATCTTTTACCACTGAATAGTTTGTCAATCAGGAACACATAATGGATGGCTAAGGAGGGTTGGACAGAAAATAAAAGAAATATTTTCAGTGTTCGGCATCAACATAAGTCAGGGATCATCAAGGACTAGTGATACCTGGCAGGTAAATAAGGACAAAATACAATTGAGGAAGCTTGACTGGCTGTTCTTGCAGTTGGTGCTTCAGAAATTGGGAATCATGCTCACTGGACTTCACATAACTCCAGTCATTTATTAAAATCATACAAGAATGTTGGGTGACACTGTTTGCCTGGGGGTAGTTAAATGTTTCTCTATTGCCTTGTGCCAACGTTTTCTTGTGATTTAGAGTAGTAAAGATATAGAATAAAAAGGGAAGGTATAGAAATACCAAAGTGTGGATGCTTCAGTCCAACTTAGAAGGGGGGCAAAATAATTAAGAGAGTTAGAGGGTGGAAAGATTTTGGGGACAAGAGAGGAGTGGATGGGAAAGGGGGAGTCAAGATCAGGTGTGGGAATAAATGAGGAAGATGTACTGAGGATCAGGAAATTTAACAGATGTGTGTAACAATGGGAGATAGGAAAGGGGGTAGCCACCCAAATGTCCCAGTTGCCATAAAAGCAAGAGGCTCCTAATATCCCCCAAAAGATAACATTATCTAAAATGACCAAAATGGGAGAGAAAACCTGTAGAAACCATATCTTGAGGTTAATCATGGGCCCAGGTTGAAGAATGGGGCAATCCACCTATCTCAAAAATTTTAACCCTGAATTTCTCAAGTCTAAAGGGACAAAGAGTGGAGCAGAAACTCAAGGAAAGGCCATCCAGAGATTGTTTTACCTAGGAAACCAACCTATAAACAGACTACAAATCCAGACAACATTGCTGTGGGTAAGAAGTGCTTGTTGATGGGAGCCTAATATAAATGTCTCCTGAAAGTCTGACCAATATAAATATGGATGTTTGCAGCCAGTCATCAGACTGAGCATGAGGTAGCAATGGATTAGTCAGGGGAAATACTGAACGAGCTGAAGATGTTTGCAACCCCATAGGAAGAGCAACAATATTAACCAACTAGATTCCCCAGAGCTCCCAGGGAACAAACCATAAACCAAAGGTAAACAAAAATGACCAATGGCACCAAATGCATATCTCACATCAGTGGGAGGGGAAGCTTTTGGTATTGTGAAAGCATGTTGCTTAGGTGAGATGGAAGTGGGTAGGTGAGTAGGGGAGAGTGCCCTCATAAAAGCAAGAAGGAGTCAGCTTAGAATAGGGATTGCAGAGGGGAAACCATGAAGGGGGATAGCATTTAAAATGTAAATAAATTAAGTGCCAAAGTACAGTGAACATGGGAGTTTTCTATGTAACCTCCCTAGGTGGGATCTACCTATAACAAAAGAACAGTATTTGACTTATAAGATATTCCCTTGATGGTCAGAGACACACAAATCCTCCAGGTTGTACATTATACATGCCAGCTGCATGGTCCCAGTGAGCATGTTGCCTGAGACAGCAGGACAAAGGGCAAAGACCACTGTGTTTTTTTTTTTTTTCTCGTGTGGCCATACCAGCAGCATACAGATGTTTCTGAGTGTAGCACTTGTCAATGAGAAAAGTGAACCTCTCTATACCAGAACAGCAAGCCTATTCCTCCAGAAAGCAGCTAAGAATTCATTACTCCAAGAACACTTGCTGTGGAGATGTTGATCGTGTGGAATATTATTAGAGGCAGCCAATTCAGAGATATATGGTGCTCTAACAGATAGAGTTTAGGCAAAATTGTACTAAAGAAATGTGGAAATCATTCCAGAAAAGCACACATATCTAAACAACTTGATTCTTAATTGTGTACATGTACCAGCAAAAAGAAAAAAAGGATATGGCAGGACAGAAAAGAAAAAGAAACTACAGTAGAGTCCTGCTTTCTAGTAAGTAGAAACTTATATAGTGTCTCATTAAGATTCCTCTCATTTCTGACCAATGAACCAACATCTAGAAGAGGAACTATAAGGTTATGTGAGCAGGGTCATGCTCAGTCTTTCACTAAAATCTGCAGCTCAGTTATAATCAATGACAGTGACAAACACTTAAATATTTTATGGGAACCGATTTCTATACTACCCTGAATGGCTTAAATAGCTGTTTTCTGTTTGTTTGTTTGTTTTGTGAATTGTGGTTACAAAAAGAACTGAAGAAAGGAAGAGTTAATTTTGTCTCACAGCTCTGATATATTAGACTTTTCCACAAGTTAATACAGTGAAGAAGGCAAATATCAGGAGCATGAGACATCTGGTTCCATGGTCACATGGTACTCGCACTCAACAATTGGAGAGACATGAATGCCCAATTTAACTTTCTCTTCATATCTAAAGACTCCAACTCATGGAAAGTTTCTATCCACGTGTAGGGTAGGTCTTCCTACATTATTTTGTATAGTATAGAAACTCTAACTTATAGGCAGAGAGGATTCTCTCCTAGGTGGTTCCAGGTACTGTCATGTTAACCATCAGTATCAAGCACCATAGTAACCATATAAAACCAGAAATCTAATGAAATTGTATGCTTACATGTTCATATGTGCATAGGTATATGTGTGGATTGTTTCTGTATGCATGTGGAGGCTAGATGACAGAGGGTAATTCAGCTATGGAAGCATAGTGATTTAGCCTTTAGATAGGTAATGCCTTATTATACAGCAACGCAAAATGTCTTATAAGACAAAACATATCATCCCCATGCTCTTCCCCTTCCTCTGCCTCACAGACAACCAACAAGAAAGAAGGGGTGGACCTG
This sequence comes from Micromys minutus, assembly GCF_963924665.1. Lineage (NCBI taxonomy): Eukaryota > Metazoa > Chordata > Mammalia > Rodentia > Muridae > Micromys > Micromys minutus. The sequence goes on along the minus strand of NC_137975.1, from coordinate 5,451,138 downwards.
GCATTGGATGTTCTTCAAATTCTACCCATCTTGTACTTTGATAAAAGATGTCTTATTGATCTGAAGGTCTCTGAATAGGCTAGACTGCCTGTCCCGTGAGCACCAGTGGCCTATTTGTCTTCCCCTCCAGAGTTCTGGGCTTACAAAGAAAAATTATCACAACTGTCTGTTTTGACTTGAGTTCTAAGGATCAAAGTCAAGTCCTAAACCAGGTTTATGCAGCAAACACTCTACCAACTGAACTATCCCTAATGCTGTTTTCATAGTTTTGTTTCTTTATTAAGCTATTCTCCATTGATCAGTAACCAAATAATTCTTTTATCAATTGGTTTGTACTGCTGGCCTTCCTGATGATGTGGCTGCTATTATTTGTAGAAACAACACAGGAATAGTCTTGTGTCAGCAAGACATGATGACATAGCCTAGTACACTAGCACATCATGTCACCATTGCAGCAGACATAGCTTCCCCAGTTCTGCAGTCGAGCATCCAACAAAACGGCATTTATGGCAGCACACACACCCATTCTGAGACTGCTCTCATCAGAACTCGGGCATCAGAAATCCAGAGTCATTGCCTATAGTTGATAGCGAAGGACAGTGCGAGCAAACAACCTTTACCAGCTTTCTCTATGGTTCAGCTAGTTAAAATCTGCAACAAGGTCAAAATGCCTTAAATTCTTGTGTGGTATACTTCCCCTACAGAGATCTACATCTTTGTTTTGATAGGACATAAGCTTCCTAATAGAGGTTTTTATTTATAGCCTATTCAAAAAATCCGACTCTGACCAGATTTTATATAACAGTAAAGGCTACAAGAGAGCACTCAACCATTTTGTTTTTGGAAAACATACAGATATAAGAAAGTGTAGTCAGCGGTGACAGTGAAACAGGAACCACTACTAATTGTTTCAGAAAACATGGAAAACAGCGTTGCACTTATCAAAGTAACTCTCCTCCACGAAGAGCACTGGCCAGTATTTACTAGTCAAATTCTTATTGACAAAAACAAAGAAAATGTTCTGGAAAGTTCTAATGCGTTCTGTGTAGAACAGACTGTGATCCCATACCTGGGGATGCAGATGCAGGACTATCTCTGTGCGCTCCAAGTAAACCTCTTCTATATATCTCGATTCAGTCTCACATAAGTGAATGAATGAATGAATGAATAAGACAAATGAATGAATGAGTAAATAAAAAACAAATAAATAAGAGGAGTATTTACATATGTTTAAAGAAGAATAAAATTCCAATAAAACCAATGTAGGCATTTCTTAACATCTTTATTTTGCTGTTTTAAATATGTGCTATTTATTTTGTGTGTGTGTCTATATATGAAAGCCTTTGTGTGTGAGACTTTGCTTCCACAGCTCCACATAAATCTCTGTTTGCACTGTGTCCAGAACTCTCATGCACAGGTGGCAGTGATCCCCGGGAGTTCACACCTCTGGTCCAAAGAAAACCCCCTTCCAGCTGCATCAGGTCGGGGCACTGTAACCAAAACTCACAGTCTACACAGAGAAACAAACACCCAGGAACAATCTTCCTCTGGAGAACATGGCCTTACAGACTCACAAGAGAGACAAGCTCCAGTAAAACACAAAATCACTGAGCATCACCTTTAACATGATGGCAAGAGGCAAACACAGGACACTAAGAAACAGAAACAAAGACAACCTGGCAACACCAGAACGCAGTTCTCCCACCACTGCAAATAGTTGATATCCCAACTCACCAGAAAGACAAGATTTAGACATAAAATCATACTTCACGGTGATGATGAAGATTTTTGAAAAGAACATAAATAACACAATTAAAGAAGTATAGGAAAACCAGGAGAATACATGAAAACAAGTTGAAACCCTTAAAGAGGGAAAAAAAAAAGTTTATCAGTCAAAGATAATTTTGGCTTTAAATAATAAAAGATCCCATCCAATAATTCCTTCAAAGCCATGTTGCAAATACAAAACAAAACAACAACAACAAAAAACAAAAAAAAAAAAACAAAAACCAAAGAACAGATTTGACTAAACATATATATGCACAGACACATACATAATTATATATATGTATATACACACACACACACATATGTAAGTGAAGAGAGTTTATTTTTCCTAAAAGACTAATAAAATGAGTTAAAGGGTACATAAAAGTTAAAAATCTATATTTCCAGGAAGCATTGACAAATAAAATTTCCTTTTTTTTATAGTCAATATACATGAAGGTTTCACAGATGAGTAGGAACAGCATACACTATCTGATTAATAGATAAGATGACCAGTGCTGGAGAGATTACTCTATGGGTAAGATCACTGACTGCTCTTCCAGAGGTCCTGAGTTCAAATCCCAGAAAACACATGTTGGCTCAAAATTATCTGTAATGGATCAAATGCCCATTTCTGACACATCTGAAGACAACTAAGGTAGACTCATATAAATAAATAAGATAAATAAATAAACATATAAAAATGATGGTTAATGCTGTTTAAAGACATCCCAAGAAAAGCAAGATAGATGCTCAATGAGCAACTGAAGAGGCTTTTTTTCCACTATGCTGAGCAGCATTACTTCTGTACCCAACCTAGTTCATTGCAACCCCTTACTGCAAAGGCAGTGGGTAATACAGAGACTAACTGGACAAAGTACTGAGAATAATCAATGGTGGAAGGCTGAACTTGAACTGTAAATATGTCAGCTATCATATTTTTAGTAGCACTTAGCAAACATTTCCAGAATGCACAAAGAATGCAAGAAATAGAGAAAGAAAAAAGTAAATTAAAAATATGTATTCTGAACTTAATCTAGCAACTGCCCTCATAAACTCATTGTACCTCTGTATCAGCAGAAGGATAGGGCTTCAACATTTAATCCCCTATAGAGAAGGCCACATGGGGCCCTATCCATCTCTGCAAAACAGTTTGTAGTTAGTGGTCTTTGTGTCATGGGTAGTAAGGTGGTTTGATTATGAATAGCCCTGTGCCAAAGGAGTCATATATTTGGATGAGTAGTCAACAGGGAGTAGTACTCTTTGAAAGAATTGGAAGGATTAAGATGTGTAAATTTTGGAGGAAGTGTGTCAATAATAGTGGGCTTTGAGGATTTTAAAAACAGATCCAGGTCCATTAACTCTCCCTGCTGGCTGGGGATAAGATTGTAGAACAATCAATTATTTCTCAGCACCATGTATTGTCACTGTGAAAATAATGAACTAAACCTTATGACAGTTAACATAGATTTAGAGACTAATGTACTAAGCTAGACATGTAAAAATATTTTTTCTGCAAATTTTATTGGATATTTTCTGTATTTACATTTCAGATGCTATCCCTTTTCTGCAATTCCATCCCCCCCCTCCCATTGCCTCCATGAAGGTGTTTTTTCTTCCAACCACAATTCCCTACCTCAGAACTTTGGCATACCCCTACATTGGGAAAATGAGCCTTCAATGAACCAAAGGCCTCTCCTCCCATTGATATCAGAAAATACTATCTTCTGCTGCATATGCACCTCAGTAATGGGTCTTTTCATGTGAACTCATTAGTCAGTGTTTTAATGGGAGCTGTGGTGGGTTTAATTAGTTGGTAATTTTGTTCTTCCCATGGGGTTGCAGACACTTTCAGCTCCTTCAATCCTTACTCAACCTCCTTCATTGGGGTCCTTGTGTTCAGTCTGATGGTTGATCACCTCGTTTTTATTCATACTCCACTCAGGGCCTAAAATTTCAAAGACATCAAATTTTACTATTGGGTGAGAAATGTGTGAGGATTTGTTTCTTTGATTATTTCCGTGTGTGCATGTTTGTTTATATTTTAGGTCCATACATGTGGAGAAAAGAAGTAAATGTCACATGTCTTTGTCCATTGCTGTTCACCTCATTTTGTTTCATTAAGATTTCCCACCAAAGAGGGAGATCACTAGTCATGACAGATTGACTAGTGAACCCAGAGATCTGCTTTCTGTGCTCAATAATTGAGATTAATGAAATCATAAATATTTCTTTTTGAAAAATAAGTTTAGTTACATTTTTATGAAGAAACATTAGGAAGGGATGTAATTCTCACTTCCTTTCTTTTTCTGATTATAACATCCTTTACCTTTATTTCTCCTTTTATTTCTTTCTTCCCTTTCTTTGTTACTTTTTACTTTTTCATTTTGTATGCATTTACACATGTTTTTATGAGTCTAGGCATGCATAACCAGAGCATATAGATAGATATATGACAGGACAACATGTAGTATCAGTCTTACCTTCCAGTTCATTTGTGGCAGATTTTTCTTTTGGTCATCATTGCTTGAGAAATGCTAAATGTCTCAGATCTATGGGGGTTCTCTTTTCTTTCCCTGTCATCACCCTGTAAGAGTACAAGGATTATAAACTTGTTGTGTAACAATTAGTTTCATCCTGGTTTTAAAGACTTAAACTCAATTTCTCATGCCTATAGAAAGCACTTTAACTATTGACATGTGATCAAGATTCTCCTGCTTCTTGCATTTTTTCAAAGAAATTTCCAGCTATAATCTACCCTTGATTAGTATGAACACACAGTTCCCCATTATCCTGAGTCATATTTGACATATATTATGTATATTTAAAGGGTCCACACTGATAATTTAATAAAAATTTAATAAACACCAAGCATAAAAACATTTTCATTAAAAGCATGTATGCACAAGGTAACTTACAATATATTTATTACCTTAATTATGTTTACTTACATTGTTTTTCTCTTATATTAAACTAATTCATTTGTGAGAACTTGTAAAGTACTCTTTTAAATTGATAAAACTGAGAAATCTTCTTAAATATCAATAACAAAATTTATTTTCAGTATATGCAATAATTTATTGTGATATGGATCTGAAAACACAATGGTCTTTTTATAAATCTTTGAAAATGTTTTTCAGAGTTTCTGATGCTAAAAAAAAAAAAAAAAAAAAAAAAAAAAAAAAAAAAAAACTTAAGTTTATCCCAATCACATTTCATGTAAACAACTCATATTCATCTATAAGACATATTAGAAATAATCCAAAAGAATATAAATCTATAAGCTAATTATGTATATCAGTTCATTGATTATTAGTCTACCATGCAAGAAAACTTAGGATTACCATTAAGTACTACCTGGCATTAGGAATTGTGAGTGGGTTTATTGTCTGTATATGTGATGGATCCCCAGGTGAGGCAGTCTCCCACTGAGGTGGGAGAGAATGGTTGAGAAAGAAAGCATCTTCATGGAATCAATGGGAGGGGGAGGGGGGAAGAGATTGAGGAAAAAGGGGATAACATTGAAATGTAAATACAGAGAATATTCAATTAAAATAATTTACGAAACAAAACAAAACCATCAAACAAACAAATAAAAAACAAAACCCAAAAATCCAAACAAACAAAAAAAGAAAACATGTGCTCGATCCTCAGCTCTTCCTAAATCTTGGGTGATGGTGTCAGGTCTGTCATTTCAGCCATTAGAATGTAGAATCAGGGAAACCAGAATCCCCAAAACATCATTTACTCTATATTATTTCTTTGCAACCCAGAGTCCACGAAAACCTTCTGGAAAAACAAAAGTTAAATATTCTAGTTCCAATTTACCTCTGATATGTTCTATAGTTCCCATATAATGAATGATGTTTTAGGTAGTTCTTAAATTATAAATTTAAGTGATTCAAATGCTTTCTCTACTTCCACAGCATCCCTTTTTGCATGTAAGTCTTACTTTACAGATTTGGACATTTTAAACACAAATTTTATTATATGTATATATGTGGAAATTGCTTTGAACCTGCATGTCTAAATACTTAAGGTCCTTGTCCCCAACTGTTTTTGATCTGTCAATAAAAATGCCAGTGGTCAATGCTTGAGCATGGGGGAGCAGGGAAGCACTAAGTGTTGTGAGGGTAGAAAACAGTGAGATTAAGAAGGACTGGAGGAAAAGAATGGGTGTCGGCAGTGGCAGAAAATAAAGCTAATCAGCCATGTGGGTTTTCAGGTAAATGACCACTGGCCACTTCCTTCTTTGGTCATGAGTAGCAAGAAAAGTTTTAGGAGTTCCCAGCCATTGAGATAGACACATCATTTAAAAAATTTGCATATAAAATATATATTACTACATGTGTGTGTTTGTGTCTGTGTGTCTTTCATTCATGAATCCAAAGATTGCCTGAGCAGTTGGATGAAGATGCTGCCTACCCATTAGCACAAAGCTGTATAGAGAAAATTGCTACATATGGTGCACCACATGGAAGGTGAGAATTCAGAACTAATTTAAGAAATTATCTGATGGATTACACACACACAATGATATTGTTTAATATGTGAGAGAACTGACTTCTCAGCAGAGAGGAACTGAGTTTCATGCCTTCAGTGAAAAACTAGACAAAGAACACAGCCACTCGCAAGAATTCACTTCAAGACACCTGCTAAAAGGAGACATTCCAAAGGAAAGAATAATCCTGTCTGCCTACAGCCGCCAGATAAATAAATCATAGAGATTTATAAAAAAAGAGATGTTGGCCAAGCCATTTATAGATTTTTCTCATAGTTCAAAACTGATACAGAACAAAGAGCTTATGATGACATGCAGAGAGCCAGATGATAGAGACAGCAAATATTCGCTTTCGCTTAAGAGATATGTCAAGAAGAATAAATGAACATATTATTTAACTTAATATTTAACATAATGTTTAAAAGTCTTGCCAAATTGTGCTGAAAACTGCATGGTACTGTTACAGAAATAGGCATGTAGATCAATAATAGAATAGAAGATCCAGAAATGAGCCCTCATGTATATGGGCACCTGATTTTTGACAAAGGAGCCATAAACATTCAATGGAAAAAGGACAGCCTATTCAACAAATGGTGCTAGTCCAACTGGCACTCAGCAGGCAAAAGAATGAAAATAGACCCTTTTTTATCTCCTTGTACAAAGCTCAAGTGTAAGTGGATCAAAGATCTCCATATTAAACCAGATACACTGAAACTATTAGATGAGAAACTAGGGAAAACCTTAGAACACATGGGCACAGGAGAACATTTTCTGAACAAAACACCAATGGCTCAAGCTCTAAGGTCAAAGATTAACAAATGGGACTTAATGAGATTGCAAAGTTTCTGTAAGGCTAAGGACATTGTCAAGAAAACAAAACGGCAACCAACAGAATGGGAAAAGATCTTTACCAACTCCACATGAGATAGAGGCCTTATATCCAAGGTATACAAAGAACTCAAAAAGCTAGACACCAGAGAATCAAACAACCTTATTATAAAATGGGGTGCAGAGCTAAACAAAACATTCTCAGCTGAGGAATATCGAATGGCTGAGAAACATCTGAGGAAGTGCTCAACATCCTTAGTTATCAGAGAAATGCAAATCAAAACAACCCTGAGATTCTACCTCACACCAGTCAGATTGGCCAAGATCCAAAACTCAGATGACAACAGATGCTTGTGAGGTTGTGGAGAAAGAGGAACACTTCTCCACTGTTAGTGGAGTTGCAAACTAATACAACCACTGTGGAAATCAGTCTGGCGATACCTCAGAAAATTGGACATAGTACTACCTGAAGACCCAGCTATTCCACTTCTGGGCATATACCCCAGAGACACTTTAATACACAACAAAGATATATGTACCACAATGTTCATAGCAGCTCTATTTATAATAGCCAGAAGCTGGAAAGAACCCAGATGTCATTCAGAAGATGAGTGGATACAAAAATTGTGGTACATTTACCCAATGGAATACTACTCAGCCACCAGAAACAATGACTTAACCAAATTCTTAAGAAAATGGCTGCATCTAGAAAATATCATCCTGAGTGAGATAACCCAGTTACAAAAGAACAGACATAATATGCAGTCACTGATAGTGGGAAGCTATCCCCAGAAACTCGCACTGCCCCAGAAACAACTCACAGACAGTATGAAGTCCAAGAAAAAAAGAAAACAAAACAAAAACAAATAGTCATGCTCAATCCTTACCCACCAAGAACACATTGACAAATTCCGGGTTGTACCCTGTATTACTGTCTGCTCATTGTTAAAAAAAAAAAAAATCTTTACACACCAAGAAAACTTTGATTATTTCCAGGTTGCATCTTGTTTTACATGTACTTTTTGCTCATTGTAACTGGTGGGATCTTGATCACACTATCAAACCTTTTTAAAAAAAAACAAGTACTGACAAAAATGTATTATATACTTTTATGCAAAAAATGCTTAAAATCTGTACATTTATCTTTGTTCTTTAAAATAAAGTTGTAAAAAAAAAAGTCTTGCCAAGTTAATCTCAAGATATTTAATGTGGTTTGTATGTAATTTTGGAGTTCTGTCAGACTAATATTATAAAATTAAAGCCTATAAATAGGCCTATGTAGTAAGTAGAATAAAATGTAATTAAATTTAAATACAGAGATGTATAAATGTTGAGGCTTATGATCTTAAAAATATAGGTAGAAATCGGGAGGAAGGGATTATAGCCTATTTCATAAAGTCAAGGCCTTGAACATTATATGTAGAAAAAGCAACTTGCTACAATATGTACCCATGGAGATATTAATATTGATCCTAGGAAATATTTATGTTTACTCAGATGTAAAAATAATTTATGCTTTTATCTCAGGTAGTTTAGACCATGAGATAGGAGAAATGCTTTAATTGTTTTGAATCTTCTTGTCATCAAAGTGAGTGCAGTTATGAGTTTGGTGGATTTGTTCAGGATACTATATGACAAAAGGTCAAGTTGCACCCTTACTGAATTCCAATTACTAGACCAAATACATGCTATTTGGGAAAAATGGCTAGGTATTTGTGTTAACAGGAGAGGACACAAGGCTCTAGAACACTTTTAGGAGAGGAACACCCAAAGATCTCGAAAAAACTGGGAAATAAAACAGAATTGGTAAATTGATCTGCTCCTTACTCAATATGTTAGCAGCTAAATATCTGGCTTAGACATAACAATGTTTTAGCCAAAATTTCAGTAAAAATGAGACAATGAATCTTATTGGTCATGGAATTATTATGATCAAACACTCCATCATATGGCATGAATAAAGATTTATTACAATTCACTATTGATTAAATTAATTTATAAAAAGAGAGTTTTCCTTCATCTTCTCAAAAAGAGAAATTTCATCCTTAACTGATTGTATACCCTCCTGTACAATCTAAACAAAGATCTTAAGGATACTAAAGTCTTGGTTGTAAGATTCATGAATGTACAACTTTGACAAGATACATCTTCAAAGATGTTGAACTGACCTGCTGTTCTGGTTTCCTGACTCCTGAGGCAGTTAAGGGATTTGTTTACAGAACAGCTTTAGGATTGCTGATGATTCCAGATCAGTTCACATCATCCAACCTTTCAAACTGATCCACGTGGAACTTAGTCAAACTCAGAGCTTTCTAAAGATACAAAGACTGGATGACAGATGCAAAAGCTATCTTTCTTAAGTCTAAATAATTTTGCTAATTTACCCACCCTTCCCTACACCTTTAACAAATATTTAGTTGCCCCTATTTGTCAGGAAGTAGGCATGAAGAGTTGTCAGCCTGATGCCTTGATTTTAGTTGTTTGGTTATAGTTATTTTACAATGTATACATAGGTTGTCATTTTAAAGGATTATTTTAGTAAATATTAAAAAGTGACTTAACTTTTATCCTGTGCTCTCCCAGCTCCCACACGGGTGATCTGGCACTGCGAGGACCTCTATCTTGGTGCTCTAAGACACCCCTAAGAACTGAGGCATAGTTTACTCTACAACTCCTGCTTCTTCTGTCCTGGGTAAATACAACTGCCCTAGCATTTTACTTTCCTTCACTGCCTGGTACAAACATGCCTCCACAGCCCAGTAACTTATCAAGCAGGTTTATATATTAAATGCTCAATCCAGACACCATCTACACAATAAGCTTACAACTAATGTACAAATATATAAACTGCCCATCTCTATGAGATAAACATACCTGTAGAAACCCTTAAAAATAACAATAACAGTCTCATCAAGATACAGATGTACGGAGACACATACACATCAAATTCCATATTGCCTGCAGAATCTCTTCCTCTATCAATCTCCCCTCCTGCCTTCTCTTCTGCCTCCTAAATGATTCCCCTCCTTCTTCTCTCTTGTTCAATTATGTATTGCCTTAACATAAACCTACAAAAGATTATTTAGATATAGTCATAAATTTAAACAGAAAGCAAATAAATTAGATGATTATGACATTAATTCTTGAGCAAAGCATTACTTGGCTATGATCTTACATAGTTAGAAATCTTTGTAACTGACATAAATGTAAAGTTATCAGTTCTTAATTTGTACAGAATTAACATGTAGATATAAAATTAAGGTTTTTATTGATATGACTCTCTATATTGATACACAATTGGAAATTAATAATGTTACTCATAGATAGGTGGTGTGCCTACGTAACTTATTTAGAAGAAAGATGATTAACTAAGGCAAGTTAAAAGTGAGATAGTAAACTCATGGTTTAGTTAAATTCTAATTTAATGCTAATAATTAGTACACAAAATACTCAAATAGATGAGTCTAAAAAAAGTTAAGATTTAACAGTTCAAAAATACTTTACATAAACAGATACTGTTCCACACATCAGAAATTCACAGAATATGATAGCTAATGGTATTTCATTATTAAGGCCCCTCTGACAATGAGATATGTCTGTTCCTGGCAGCTTTAACATTCTCCTTAAAAGAACTGAGCATCTTGAATTGCAGGAGAGGTTGGTTATTGTGGCAAGGTACTACAGGGCAGAAATTGACTATTTCATGTGACAAACCTCTATAAAGCAGAAATATAAAGTACTGTTATTCTCTCTTGAGAGAGCTATTAGCTATTATTCAGCACAGTTTGTGCTTTTCCCAGAGAGTGTTTTTATTTGAGCATTCTAGCTGCAGTGGACATAGAGCATTCTAGCTGCAGTGGACATAGAAAAGTTGAGCCACTGAGCCAGTAAACTAGGTTACAATTCAAAAAAAAAGGTTGATGAGTTGAAAACAGATACTCCAACATCATAAGAAATTAGGGGCTGCCCAGGCAGTTGGCTGTCTTTCAAACTTGTTAGAAGCTATGGTTGGTGCTTCTTATATACTAAAGCAATATTTTCATTCTCAAATTTCTGACTGGGTTGAAGACTTTAGTCCCTAAGTAAACTTAAGTTGCTTACAGGCTAAAATCAAAACATGATTCAGGAATATAATTGCAAACTTATTAAATTATGAGTATGGTAGAGTACTTCAACTAATTAAATATTTTGGGCTGGATGTTAACTGCATATTATACTCTACGATTTATATAATTATTTTGGTTGTGCTCATTTATGTCTGAGGATGAATTTTGTTTTGTTTTGTTTGTTTTTTTATTGGACAGAAAATAGAGATGTTGGAGATTGGTGTTAATGCTTTGTCCAGATGTTGAAGGTGCTTGTCTGCAATTGGTTTTTGCTCTATCAAGAAAGATATCAGTTACCAATGGCTAATTAAAAAGCAGTACATACACCACTACGCCATTAATTTCTGATAATATTTCCAATTCCAAGGTACAACCTGAAGGGGTTTTTGTTATTTTGTTGCTTTTGTTTTAGTTATACTTAAAAAGTAGAGAGTTGGTTCTGATGTTAAGGTACTGTTCCCAAACTGGTTTTTGATCTGTCATGGACTAATTACTACATGGAAAGAACAAACTGAACTTCTGGGTACTCACAGGCAGGAGACAGATACAAGAGACAAAGGAAGAGGTTGGTCATGCTTTTGAAGCAGAAAGGATGACCAACCAAGTGAGATTTTAGAAGGAATGGCAATAGGGAACTCCTAAGTGCAGGCAGCTGGGTGTGTTTAACTGGGACTGGATGTAACTCAACAACTAAAGTTGAGGTTAGGTAGAGAGGTTCTGAGTTGAGTATTAATAAAGGCATACTTCTCCAGGTGAGAGATAATTAGTACCCAAAAATAGTGCTAAAAAAGGCAAGTTTAAATTGAACAACGTGTGTAACTGTGGTTTATCTGTCAAAGATATTTGAGGAGTGGCTGCTTGCATGGCCGATTTTGGGAGCTAAGGTAAAGTAGCAAGAGTTACATCTAACAGCTGGTAAGCAAAGTGGAAGGTGACAGCCCACTTATCTTATACATTTTTGGATGAATATCTCTCTCTCTCTCTCTCTCTCTCTCTCTCTCTCTCTCTCTCTCTCTCTCTCTCTCTCTCTCTCTCTCTCACACACACACACACACACACACACATACACACATACACACACATACACATATACAGTGATATGAGTCTAGAAAGAAGAGAGTATTTCTCAGTAAGCTGAACAGAATGAGCCTCATGGCCCGAGTGCAAGGGGAAAATTTATCCAAAGTACACAAGAATAGGTTAAGCTCAGAGACACTCGGATCTGCTGATGTAGAAAGAGACAGGATGAGGCAAAGAAACAGATGGTAAAGCTGCCTGCTTTCAAGAATAGATTTCTAATCTTTGATTTAATTGTAAGGATAGAAGGGAATACAGATTTTTGCCTGATCCAGGTGGAAAATTCTTCCTGTGGTTCAAGACTGAGAGTCAGATAGCTGGTAGACACAGCACACATTGAGTACCACAAAATAGATAGTTTAGGGAGAATGAATAAAAATAAGTTTTAGAGAAGATTTGAAAAATCTTGCTATGGTACATCCTCAGGATCTTTGAACACAGTCTGCTAATTGGATTTCTGGGATTTCTTTGCGTGGTATGAAATAGCGAGAGACTGGAAATAGGTTTATACAGTGAATAGACAAAGAAATTAATAAATTATGCCCTGATCTCATGAAGGTTAGCATAGGAGAATTTAGAGATACATTCTCATCTATTAATGTTCCTTTAATGTGTTTTATTTTATTTGCTTTATATGCTTTGTTGTTTAAATCAAAATTATTATTGTTATGAGTATAGGAAGTATAATAAAATTCACAAAGGAGAAAGGTCAAGCTAAAAGTTTAGTACTTTTCCATTACTGGATGAAGGACTTGTTATTTTCGAAGAAGGTCTCTATATTTGTGTTGACAGGAAAAGAAAATAGGTGCTGAAACCCTTCCAGAGTAATAGGAATCAGAGATGACAAATGTTGCCTCCCTGAAAAACTAGAAACAGGTAAATATTCTCTATGACATTCTTAACATGGCATGAAAAATATTAAAGTTAGTTATTGATAAAATCAACTTACACAAAGATGATTGTCTTTTACATGCTCAAACAAGGAGCTGCATTCCATCTTTAACTGATGTGTGCACCCTGAAAAAAATCCATAAAAATAACATAAGGAGAGTAAAATTTTGGTTTTGAGATTTTTTTAAACAACTTTATTTAAAAAAAAAAAAAACAGAGATAAGGGTACGGATTTTAAAAGCATTTTTGCATAAAATTGTATGAATATATTTTCATCAGTACTTGATTTTTTAAAGTTTTAATAGTATGAATTGAAATCTTACTAGTTACAATGAGCATAAAGTACATATGAAACAAAACATAACATGGAAATAGTCAAAGTTTTCTTTATTTTTAATATGAAACACATTTATTGTTCATGTTTTAAACAAGTGAATCATTTAAAACTTTGGTTAATTTCTTTATTTTCCTTAAAATTTTATTTAAAAAAGAGAGATACATGTACAGATTTTTACAAGCATTTTGTCAGAAAACTATATGAATATATTTTTGTCAGTACTTGATTATTTAAGGGTTTAGTAGTATGCATTGAAATCTTACTAGCTAACATAAGGATAAAGTACATGTGAAACAAAACATAACATGAAAATAGTTAAAGTTCTCTTGGTGTATATAGATTAAACATAATAATTTCTAAATATCAAAAATTGCCATAAGGCTGTCATCTTAGTTCTTTGAGTTAATAATGATTTAAGGTTTAGGTGCAACCCACAAAGCTCAAGTGCAAGTGGATCAATGATTTTCTCCTAGAACCAGGTACACTGTGACTATTAGAAGAGAAAGGGGGTAACCTTAGAACACATAGGAACAGAACACCAATGGCTTGTGCTCTAAGATCAAGGATCAATAAATGAAACTTAATAGATTGCAAAGTTTCTATAAGGCTAAGGACACTGTCAAGAAAACAAAACAGCAACCAACAGATTGGGAAAAGATCTTACCAATCCCACAGCTGATAGAGGTATAATATCCAATATATACAAAGAACTAAAAAAGTTAAACTCCAAAAAATGAAACAATCCTATTAAAAATGGGGTACAGAGCCAAACAATGAATTCTCAATTGAGAATAATTGAATGGCTGACAAGGATCTAATGAAATGCTAAACATTCCTAGATATCAAGGAAATGCAAATCAAAACATCCCTGAGATTCCACCTCACACCAATCAGAATGGCTAAGATCAAAAACTCTGAAGACATCAGATGCTTGCTGGGATGCAAAGTAAGAGGAACATTCCTCCATTGTTGGTGGGGTTGTAAGCAGGTACAACTACTCTGGAAATCACTCTGGTGGTTCCTCATAAAAATTGAACAAGTTTTCTTGGTGTGCAAAGATTAAACATAATGGTATTTAAATACCAAGGATTGCTATAAGGCTGCATTCTTAGCTCTTGAATGATTAATGATTTAAGGTCTAGATGTAACACACTCTGAGATGCAGTTATATATTACAGAATACACTGCTTGTGTGAGATATATTTTCAGAGATTCTAAACTGATCGGTATAGACCCCTGCTTCTTTTTTTTTTTTTTTCCATGTGAATATGTTTTTTAGTCAGTACTTGATTTTTTTCAAGGGCTTGACAGTATGCATTGAAAACGTACAGGTTGCAATAAGCGTAAAGTACATGCAAAACAAAACGCAACATGGAAATAGTCAAAGTCTTCTTGTTTTGTGAATATATGTATATTTTTTGTTTTCTTTATTTCTTGGACTTCATACAGTCTGTGAGTTGTTTCTGGGGGAGTGCAAGCCTCTGGGGTTAGCATCCCACTATCAGTGACTGCATATTATGTCTGTTCTTTTGTGACTGGGTTATCTCACTCAGGATGATCTTCTCTAGATGCAGCCATTTTCTTAAGAATTTGGTTAAGTCATTGTTTCTGGTGGCTGAGTAGTATTCCATTGTGTATATGTACCACAATTTTTGTATCCATTCGTCTTCTGAAGGACATCTGGGTTCCTTCCAGCTTCTGGCTATTATAAATAGAGCTGCTATGAACATTGTGGTGCATATATCTTTGTTGTGTATTAAAGTGTCTCTGGGGTATATGCCCAGAAGTGGAATAGCTGGGTCTTCAGGTAGTACTATATCCAATTTTCTGAGGTATCGCCAGACAGATTTCCAGAGTGGTCGTATTAGCTTGCAACCCCACCAACAGAATGCTGCCCAAATCAGTATGAAGTGGAAGGGACAGATTCCTGGTCATGTTGCTTCATTTAAACTTTCAGACATATCCAGTCAGAACTTCAGTCAAGTCCTAAGCCTTCTAAAAATTCAGAGACTGGATGACAGAATCTAATGCAAGCTTTCTAAAGTCTAACTAACATTTTTAATTTTTCTACCTTTCCCTAACTCTCTAAACAGTTTTCCATTTCTTCTATTTAGAAGAAACAAATTATACAGAGCCATCAGCCCAATTCTCTCTGTTGGGTTGTCTAATAATGGGTAGATAACAAATTATAGAACAGTTGGTCTTCCTTCTTGAAGTTCATGGGTTTGGTGAATTGTATTTTGGAAATTTAGAAATTTTGGTCAAATATCCACTTATTAATGAATGCATATCTTAAGTGTTGTTTTGTTACTGGGTTACCTCACACAGAATGATATTTTATATTTCCATTCATTTGCCTAAGAATTTCATGAAGTCATTGTTAATTATAGGTGAATAGTATTCCATTGTATAAATGTACCACATTTTCTGTATCCATCCCTCTGTTGGAGGACATCTGGAGTCTTTCCATCTTCTGGCTATTACGAATATAGCTGCTATGAACACAGTGGAGCATGTGTCTTTGCTATATATTAAAGCATCTTTCTGGTTTATGCCAAGGAAAGGTACAGTTGAGACCACAGGTAGTAGTACTGTTCCTAATTTTGTGAGAAACTGGTAGATTAATTTCTGAAATTGTTGTAGCAATTTTAATCCTACCAACAATGCAGGTGTATTCCTCTTTATCTGCATGCTTGCCAATATTTGCTCTCAACTTAGATTTGATTTGAGCAGTCTGAGGTGGAATCTCAGGGCTGATTTGATTTACATTTTCTTGCTGACTAAGAATATTGAATATTTCTTTAGGTACTTTACAGCCATTTTATATTCTAGTTGAAGATTTACTTTTTAGCTCTGTACCCTATTTTTAAATAGGGTTATTTTGTTTTCTGCAGTCTATCTTAATGATTTATTTATATATATTGGATATCAGATGTTAGAATTATAAAGTTCTTTACCAAATATGTTGGTTGCCATATTGTCCTATTGAAAGTGTCCTTTGACTTTGGAATTTTATGTAGAACCATTTGTAGGTTGTTGATCATAAAACATAAGTCATTGGTGTTCTGCTCAGGAAATTTCCTCTTGTGTGCATGTGTTTGAGATTCTTTCCCACTTTCCCTTCTATTAGTTTCAGTGTATCTGCTTTTATGTGGAGGTCTTGATCCACTTAGATTTGAGCTTTATTCAAGGAGATAGGAATAGATTGATTTGCATTCTTAGACATGATAACCTCCAGATGAACCATCACCATTTGTTGAAAATGTTATCTTTTTTTCCCAATGGATCCTTTTTTCCTCCTTTGTCAAAGATCCAGTGACCATAATTGTGTGAGTTCATTTCTGGTTCAGTTCTGTTCCACTGATCTACCTGCCTGTCTCTGTACCAATGCAAGTCACTTTTTATCATGATTAATCTGTAATTTCAGTTTGAGGACAGAGATGATAATCCTCCCAGGAGTTCTCTTATTGTTGAGTGTAGTTTTTACTATTTTTGATTTCTTTTTGTTACTCCACAGAAATCTGCAAATTGTTCTTTATAATGCTATAAAGACTTGAGTTGGAATTTTGACGGGGATTGCATTTTATATGTAGATTGCTTTCAGCAAGATAGCCATTTTTACTACATTAATCCCAACAACCTATGAGCATGGGAGTATTTTTTTCATCTTCTGAGATCATTTTCAATTTCTTCAGGGACTTCAAGTTCTTGTCACACAGACATTTCACTTGCTTTTATAGAGTCACACTATGGTATTTTGTATTATGTGTCACCATTGTGAAGATTTTAATTTTCCTAATTTTTTTCTCTGCCTGTTTATTTATTTAGTAGAGAAAAGCTTTGATTTTTGTGTTAATTTTATAATCAGTCACTTTGCGAAAGTTGCTTAAGGACTTGAACCTATGTTGCTGAAGTGTGCTGAACTCAGGTTTATGAGTTTTAAGATCATATTTTGGGGGTCACTTAAGTATGTTATCATATCATCTACAAATAAAGATATTTTGACTTCTTTCTTTTCAGTTTCTAATCTTTGTCCTCTTTTTTTGTCCAATCACCCTGGCTAGCATCTCAAGTACTATATAGAGGATTTAGGAAGAATTTGGGCAGCCTTGTCTTATCGCTGATTTCAGGGAGATTGTTCCATGTTTCTCTCCATTTAGTTTGAAGTTAGCTACTGTTTTAATGCATATTGCTTTTATGTTTATGTATGGGCGTTGAATTTGTGATCATTCCAGGACTTTTTCCATGAAGGAGTATTACATTTTGTTTAATGCTTATTAGCATTGAATGACATGATCATACGCTTTTTTCCCCCTTTGTTTATATAGTGGATTAGGTTGATGAATTTTCATATATTGAACTATCCCTGCATCTGTGTGATGATTCCTATTTGATCATTTTGAGTGAGCATTTTGATAGATTCTGTGGTTCAGTTTGGTGAAATTTTATTGCATATATTTGCACCAATATTGAAAATGAAATTTGGACTGATGGTTTTTGTTGTTTTTGTTGTTGTTGTTGACTCTTTGTGTTGTTTATATATAAGTGCAATTGTGGCTTCATAAAATGAATTTGGTAGTGTTTCTTCTATTTTTTGGAAAATAGTTTGAAGAATATTGATATCAGGTCTTCTTTGAATATCTGATACAATTCTGCCCTAAAAGCGTCTGGTCCTGGGGCTTATTGGGGGGCAGACTTTTAATGACTGTTTTATTTTTTAGTGGTTATGCAGATGTTTCGATGGTTTATCTGGTCCTATTTTAACTTTGACAACTTATCTCTCTAGAAAATCATCTATTTTCTCTACATTTTCCAGTATTGTTGAGTATAGGCTTTTGTAGAAGAATATGATGATTTCTTCTTTATTTCTTCAGTTTTTGTTGTTATTTATTACTGTTTACTCAGGTTAATAGAGATTTATGAAATATTTCAATTTTTGACTTATAATGACTAAAATATTAAGATACATAAGTAACTTTAAAATAGGGGCTGAAGAGATGGGTCAATCAGTTAAATGCATGCTTAGTCAAGAAAAAAAAGAGTTAAGCTTCAAGAACCCCCAAAATAATAAGTACAGGGTGACTTTCATGTTTTTAAAATCTAAAAGAAGAAGTAGGAAGAGTACTACGGCTCACTGACCTGTTAAGCTAGCATAAGTGTCAAGCTTCAGGTAACCAAGAGAACTTTGCTCATCATAAGTTTCCAAGTACATGATATTTCTGGGTGATAACAGCTAATATTTTCTTTAACCTCAATACAAAAATGCACACAAAGTGCTACCTGTGCATATATGAGCAAGCTTATACATATGAAAACACATATGCATACACACACGCATGCATACATGCACACACAAACACACACACACACACACACACACACACACACACACTTAGAGCCTGTTCTCTGTAAGATCTATGTTCTATTTTGAGTATGACTCAATATTTATAATTGACAACTGACCACTAAACTTGTAGCTGAATAATTTGAAATTATACCTCTAGAGAAGGAGAGAGAAGGCATTATAGCCATTTTTCTACTAACTTAACACAACGCTCATATGTGTGTTTGTGTGTGTATTACATGTAGAACAACTTTATGTTTTGTATGATCTATTACCATATTTTGTAGGCAAGAAGCCAGATATATGGCATTAAGAAAATTAGTGAATGTCATGTAACTAGCAGCACAAATATTTTACTTAAACACTAAGCCTTTGTCTATTTAGTTAGAATATGTCCAAGTTTAGGTGAATATATATGTTGTGATATTCATCGTTTTTAATGACACTACCAAAAAAGAAAAATACTAACATGGATCAATATTAGGAACTGCTTAAATAAATTACTAAATATTCAAAGATCTGAATATCAGAAAAGTTCTAGCAATTTTATGAATAATTTAATGCTTTATGTAGAAAGCATTGAATATGGTGTTAAATGAAGCTTATTTACATAGGAAGTAAGGTTTAAGATTCATAGAAAAATAATGAAAGCAAATACTACTAAAACAAGGAATAATTACAAGATGTTATCTACAGATCTCTTATGCATTATAAAAGAGAATGAAATATGTTATGACAATAGTGTTATGACCTTAAGATCTTTTTAAAGATTTATTTATTATATATAGCATCAGATGTCTTTAGAGATGGCTCTGAACCACCATGTGGTTGCTGCAATTTGAACTAAGGATTTCTGGAAAAGCAGTCAGTGCTCTTAACTGCTGAGCCACCCCTCCAGCCCTAGACCTTAAGGTTTTAAGAAAATTATATCAGCAAATATACTCTTTTCTCCTACATAATATTTTCACAACTCTCTGTGACATGAAAAGTTCTTAATGAAGGCTTGAGAAATGAAGAATCACAGTTTTTCCAAAGACTATATGACTGTTGAAATAACTAAGGGGTGCCACTGAGAGGCTAGAAATATGGCTTAGAGGTGAATGCTTTCTGTCCTTGTAGAACAGCTGAGTTAAGGTTAAGAATAATTTTCAAAAGTCTTACAGTTAACTATTGCTCCAGCTCCAAAAGATTAGATGTTTCGTTCTAGCCATGTTAGGTGTGCACAAATATACACACTTAAAATTATTCTATTGAAGAACCATTGATGCGTATATTAAGAACAACTTTGTATTAAAGCCATTGCAAACCTTTGCAAACATGAGGAAACACCAACTAGAAGTGTATGCCTCATGTAGGCAAGAGACATGTTGTTGCTCTTGTAGCTGTTGTTACTTGAAATCAAGAGGCTGCCCAAGTGGCGAATCACATTTTCACTGGACTCAATATATATGCCTATAAGTTCCTATTAGCTTTCTTCAGTGCCCTTAAGACACTGAGAACTGAGAACAGCTCTATAGCATGCTAGGCCAACAAAGAAGCAACATTACTTCATGAAAGAAACTAGAAGAAATAAGAGACTGTAACACTCAAAAAGGCACCGCTAGCATATGTTTCATTTCATTCATTAATTATTTAATTCATTTAAATCCCCATTGCTTCCTTCTTCCTTCTTGTTTCTCTCAACACATTTACTCTTGACATTGCCCTTCAACTTTTCCTCTGAGAGAGTGTATTCCCACCCTAGTACATCAAGTCTCTACAGGGTTTAGATGCATTATCTCCCACAAAGGCCAGGCAAGGCATCCCAATTAGAAGAAGATTCACAGGTACACATCTGATCTATGGACATTCCCCAGTAAAGTTGTATTTTTTTTCTTTTTTTTATGAAGGTGACAATTGTTCTTTAAAGGTCTGTAAAGAATTGTATTGGAATTTCGTGGAGATTGCATTAATTGAATCTTTAGTTTGCTTTAGTTAAGTTGGCTATCTCTGCTATGTTAACACTAAATGCTGATAAACATAGCTGTTCTTTTTTATATTCTGATAGTTTTTTTAAATTACTTTCTTCAGAATTTCTTGAGCTTAATATTAGCATGACTACTCCAGCTTGCCTTGTCTATGTTTTTGCCTAGAAAATATTTTCATCCCTTTATTCTGCCTGAATTAGTTCTATTTTAGTTAATAAGCTGTTTGTTTTACATGCAGTACAATGATGAACCGTGATTCTTTATCTACTTTTTAAGTCTATGTCTTTGAACTGGTGAATTAAATCTATTAATTATTAATATTGAGAGAAATTATTGATCCATGACGATTAGTACATTTTGATGTTGTTGGTAGTGGTAGTAGTGGTTCAGGTGGTGGTATATGTGTGTGTGTTTCATACTCCCTCGATTTCTCTTGGTCTCTATGTCTCTTTATATCTCTGTCTCTGTCTTTATATATCTCTGTCTCTCTATGTCTCTTTCTGTCTCTGTCTCTCTCTCTGTTTTTGTATGTGCATGTTTATATGTATATGTTTCTCTTCTTTTAATTTTGCTGTGAATTTTCTTATTTCTTGTGTTGTTATGCATGTAGTTATCTACCTTTTATTGGAATTTTCCTTCTACTCTCATCTATAGAAATGGATTAGTCAAAAGATACTATTTAAATATGGTGTGGTCATAGAATATCTTTATCTAAATCTGTGGTGATTGAAAGTTTTGCTGGTTAGAATGGTCTGGGCTTATATAAATTCTATCTTAGAGTCTGCAAGATTTAAGTCTAGGCCCTTCATTTTACAATCTCTGTTGAGAAGTGAACTGTAATTCTGATATGTCTGACTTCATATTTTACTTGTTCTTTTTTCTCTGCAGCTTTTGATGTCCTTTTTTTTCTGAATATTTCTTGTTTTCTTTTCTGGTCCACTCTGTTTGTTATCATGTACATTTTTATGTGTTCAAAGACAAATCATTCTTTAGTGTTCGATATGGGGCTTTGGATCATGATATTATTCCTGGTAAGTTTGAGGTAGGCTAGAATCCCTGAGGACCTAAAGGCCTGTCGGAACTTTGCTTGTTCTTGACACCAGGCTCCATTCAGATAGCCACAGGCACAAAAAGCGATTTGTGGCCATCAGTCACATACAAGCAGGTTCTCAAACCCCTCTATAATTACATAGAGCATCCCTAACATTTCAGACAAAGCCAATAGGAAGCACCTGCTTTTAGACCCCAACCCACTCTAAAACTGCATATAAAATCCTGTTCAGAAAAAATAAAGATGTAAGTAAGAATTACTCCATTGCCTGAAAGCATCAGCCATATAATAGCTGTAACACTTTCTGGGAAGGGAACACTCTCCAGACATTTTTGCATAGAAGTAACCCTACACCTCCACTTCATAGCTAATCTCTGCTCTGTACACTGCAGTGAGATTGACCCACAGCAGTGGTGTGAACAGCACCAATGGCACCAGAGCAGTAGCATCAGTTGCAGTAACCTCTCCCTGATCATACCCTTTCTTCACTTGAACATTCCCACCTAGACATGGCAGAGATTTCCATAAATAGTATCTCATGCATGGACCAATAGTTTAAATCTTTATTTCTCCAGGTAAAATTATGTCAGACTTTTCACATAAATACCACAGTCCCTGGTGTCAATGATTTTATTATTCAGTTTTATATTTCTGTGAGAAGACATCATGACAACAGCCACATTTATAAAATAAATCATTTAATTGTGTCTGGATCATAGATTCAAAGGTTTAGTTCATCATGATGAGAATCATGGTAGCATACAGGAAGACACGGTGCTTTAAAAGGAGCTGAGAGTTCTACACATGGTTCTTTTGGCAGAAGCAAGAGAGAGGCATGGGTCCTGTCTCAAGCTTTCAATATACCAAAACCCACCCTCTTGCTTCAACATGGCCAAATGCACTCCAGCAATGTGATGCCTCCTAATATCTCTCAAGTTCCATCACACCTTAAATACCAAGTATTAAAGTATATAAACTATTGAGAGTTGATCCTATTAAAAAACATCAGAATTATAAATGGAATACAAAAAAGATGACATGTTAAATATAATCAAATCAGCAGCTATTGCATCAAATGCATATCAGGCTAAAAAATTAGAGATATGTACAGTTATTATTTCAATCAAGTTAGAATTCTACCAGGGATGTGAAAGAGCCTCCCAGGTCCCTACTCTTCTTGGGAAGCTATGGGCACTTTTAGTAGCTACTCAGGCTTGGAGAATCACTTTTCTTTGGGGGGTATGCTTAATGTCCTTAATTAAAAAATAGATATATAAAGAGATATGGTACAACTAGATTGAAAGTGGGAGATGAGGATTGGACAGTGGATGTAATAAAAATAGTATATACCTGTAAAGAATAAATATAAAATGTTAGTTAAAATCATAAATTAAAAAATAAAACCTGAAAACCAATTCAGTAATGTGTTTGATGAATGGAAATATAAAAGTACTGAAGAAAATTCCAGCAAGAAAATCCAAACCCATATTGACATCATCACATTTTCTTCTAGGGTGTTTAGCATTGTGACACAATGAGAATTCTTGAGTTCTAAAATAAACTAAGGCAGTATACCACATCAATAGAATGTGCTAAACTGCATTCTCAATGTGTGTGGTAAAATGTAAGCTGTTAATTGAAAAGGTTATGACAAAATACAATATAATTTCTTGGTGTAATTTTTATCAGCCTGCTATTTGAAGTAAAGAAGTAAATCATAATGATATAGCTAGTGTAACAACATACTTAATGCTGATAATAGGAAGCTTATTCCCCTTCTTGATATATCTATTCATCCAAGCAGTAGAACCCGGTGGATATATTGTTCCAAAATAAAAGGGACTGATTATAGAATTAAAGTATAGTATTCCACCTGAAATGGTAAGACTTGTGGAGCTGAAGAAGGTTTAAAAGTTTGAGGCTTCTATTTAAAAGTAAACAATAAACAGATTGAGTACATTTTATCAGCCATTGGAGAAATAACTAAAGTCAACAGATAACAGAGAATTGGTGCACATGGATGGTCAGTTAAGCTTAGGGGTCAACAGTCTTAACTCTTCTTTGTATCTGTTTAAAATATTTTCAGACTCTAGTTATTTCTATGATTTGAATGTGAAATTTCTCTGAATAATCATATCTGAATGCTTCCAGTTGATAGCATTTTTGGAGAATAATTAGAACTGATGGGTGATAGATTTTCACTGTAGAAAGTGCGTATGCCATTGGGACAGGGGCTTGAGACATGACCTAGTCCCACATTCTGCTCACTCTCTGCTCCCTGGGGGCTGATGCAATATGGTTGGGTGGCATCCCCTCCTGCCAGCAAACCTTTTCTATCATTAGAGAAAAATCTTCAAACTCTCAGGCAAAATAAATAATTTCCTGTCAGATGTTTGGTGCAGCAAGGAGGAAAGTAACTAATATACACCTTTCCCTGGTAAAAGGTAGGAACTGCAAGCCTATGTTTATAGATGATAAGAATGACCCATGTGTACAGGTGTAAGCTGAGTGGGTATAAATGATCCCCCTGAATAAGATGTGACCAATTATTGTAATGGCACTTCAGTAAATTATTCCCCTCTCCCAGTTTCAAAGTTTTCTGTGAGACAAAGAAATAGTTAAGTTGCTTTTCATGTGCTGATAGTGAAAAGAACATAAAAAATAAATTATTGGCACTAATCCTGAGGTCAGTCCACAGAAACATCATAGTTCATGTCTTCAAAAATACTATAAGTACTGCACACTGTTAATGTGATAATCTTACATGTAGCATGTAAACAAGGCTTCACAGTGTCTTTAGAATTGGACTTTAGACTAGATATTGCCAATGTAAGTAAGCAATGGAAAAGTCTGAGTGCTAGACAAGAAGGATTGGACATTAAATATCCATTTGACTAAAGGTTTTTGATCTCCATTTGTGAGACCATTTTTGAGAAAAAAAATCAATTCATAAAGTTCTTTTCTTGCATGGTTAAAAATATCATTCTAAAGATTTAAAACTTCATGTATAGCAACTCATATGATTCATTATTAAATCACAAAGTGTGTCATAATGTGAAACAATGGGAAACTTATAATTTCTAGGCTCCTTTGCTGTTTGGGGAAGATTTGGAAACAGATTGTATAATCACAACATCCAGAAGCACAGGTCAAAAAGAAGCTGATTGGCATCTGTGCTTTAACTCTGAAGTATAATTATTCTCTGTTTTAAATACACAAATTAATATTGTATCAAGAATTACAGACCTTTTTCATATACATATTTTGCCCTTTCTCATAACACTTCAAAACTGTAGTAAAGTGTCCAGGGATGGGAAAAGGCTTCCTTGGTAAAGTTCTTGCCTTAGATTTATACCCTGAGTTCAACACCTCCAGATCTTATAATTCCACCTCTGGAGATGTATTCCAGATTGATTCCTGTGATTGATCTCCAGCTGGAATAATTGACTGGGAAATTTACAAGTCAATATGAGTTTCTGTTACAAGAGAAGAAAGTAGATATTAAGTGAAACACAACAGGAGAATTTGACCATTGAAATCTATGAGTACAAATATGAGTACCCATGAAATCTATGAGTGCACAAATGTAGAGGTGTAGATTCACATACATGAACATACACATAATCAATAAAACAACTAAGCAATTTATGGTTGTTTTCTTGGTGCTTTTATGGGAATCTCCACAGTTAAAGTTGGTGTGTCTCTCACATTGTTCACAGTTCTTTTACTTCTATTATCTTAATTTTTTTCAATCTCAGAAGGAGGGCTTTTGCCTTTCTTTATTGTATTTTGTGTTCTGCATGGGTGTGTTGTCTTGTAAGTGAGCTCTTTTCAGAAAAAATAAAAAAGAGTAGCAATTAATCTAGAAAGTGTTGGGGAGATAAGGAATGGAGGGAGGGGAAACTGAGACAAGATTTGTCTTTTACTTATTTAAAAAAGACAGAAAATATAAGTTTTAAAATAACAGGTTATCAAGGTGAAAACTTGGTACATTACTACATGCTGTTTTACAATAGTATTTTATTAATAGTGATAAATAAACTTACAGTTTTTAACTCCTAAAAACCTGTGATATATCTATCTGTAAATATAAGATAGGGTCTATTTGAAGTTTACAAATCATTGAGGGTGTGAGTGGGTGGGGGAGCTCCTTCATAGAAGCAGGGGAAGGGAAAATGGAATAGGCGTTTTATAGAGGGTAAAATCAGAAGAAAAATAACATTCAAAATATAAATAAAAAATAACAAATATAAAGGTCTAAAACATAATACATAAAAATAAAAAACTCATTGAATATAGTTTATATTATAGGTCATATTTTCTTGAATACAGTAAATTTTACTTATATCATACCTAAGTGATTTCCTTAGAGATTGGAAATTTAAGCAAGAGTTGAGTTTTACACTGAGATCCAGGGCCAAGCTCACAGAGGACCCTCACAAGAGCTTCTGCAAATGAGCCTACAAGGACAACTGAGTACCTGCCAACAGAATTCACTGCTTGCCCACAAAAAAGCTGAACACTCAGGAGTAATGTTTTTCCTAAGCCCATGAGCCTTCAAATGCATAGCAGAGAGAGGTGCCAGTCACTGACAAAAAGACCACATATAATGACACAGAACAATAAGCAAGAGGAAAACTAAAGAACTTAAGCAATGGGAACCAAGAGAACCCGGCAACATCAGAACCCAGCTCTCCCATCACAGCAACTACTGGATTGCCAAACACCCTAAAACAAAACAGTCTAAGACCTGAAATCATACCTCAAGATGATGATGGAGATCTTCAAGAAGAGTTGAATAACTACATTAAACAAGTGTGGGAGGACAACCATAAATGAATAGAAGCTTTTAAATGGCTACATGAAAAACACCCAAAAAACTACAGGAAAGAACAACCAAAAAGATAAAGAAATTTAAAAAAGAAAATGACAATGGAAATAGAAACAATAAAGAAAACACAAAAAGAGACAACCCTAGAGATGGAAAACCTAAAAAACAAACCAGCAGTCACAGATGCAAGCATCTCTAACAGACTACAAGAGATGAAAGGGAGAATCTCAGGGGCTGAAGACAAAAGTTAAAACATAGACAAAACATTCATAAACTGAAAATCTACTAACCCAAAATATCCAGGAGATAAGGGGCACAATGAGAGGAATAAACCTAAGCATAAAAGGAATAGAAGAGGGTGAAGAATATCAACTAAGAAGCACAGTAAATATCTTCAACAAAATCATAGAGGAAAACTTCCCTACCTTCAAGAATAAAATGACCACGAAAATAAAAGTAGCCTTCAGAACTCCAAATAGATTGGACCAGAAAATAAATTCTTCCCAACACATAATAGTCAAAACACCAAGTGTTCAAAACAAAAAAAGAATACTAAAAGTCAGAGGAAAAGGTCATGCAACATATAAAGGCAGACCAATCAGAATCACACCTGACTTCTCAAAAGAGACTATGAAAGCTAGAAGATCCTGGACAGACATCATACAGACCATAAGAGAACACAAATGTCAGCCCAGGATACTATACCCTGCAAAACTCTTAATCACCATAAATGAAGAGACCAAGATATTCCCAGACAAAATCAAATTTACACAATCTCTGAACACAAATTCACCCTACAAAGAAGAATAGAACAAGGACGCAGTGAAACTAGCAGAGGTTATGGATCAATTGGAATTAATAGACATCTACAGAGCATTTTACCATAAAACCAAAGAATACACCTTTTCTCAGGACCTCGCAACACCTTCTCCAAAATTGACCATATAATTGGTCACAAAACAAGCCTCAATAGATATATGAAGATTGAAATACTCCCATGCATCCTATCTGATCAGCATGGACTAAGGCTGGTCTTTAATAACAGCAAAGACAACAAAAATCCCATGTATACATGGAAGCTGAACAATGTTCTTTTCAATGATAGCATGGTCAAAGAATAAATACAGAAAGAAATTAACAATTTTATAGAATTTAATGAAAATGAAAGCTCAATTTGCCCAAACCTATGGGATGCAATGAGGGCAGTACTAAGAGGAAATCTCATGGCTTGGAGTGCCTCTAAAATGAAACTGGAGAGAGCATACACTAGCAAATTAACAGAACAGTTGAAAGCTCTAGAAAAAAAGAATGCAGATATACCCAAGAATAGTAGATAATTAAAAAATAATCAAACACAGAACAGAACTTTACCAAATAAAAACAAAAAGAACCACTCAAAGAATCAACAAAACCAAGAGCTGGTGCTTTCAGAAAATTAACAAGATTGAAAAAACCTTAACCAGACTAACTAGAGGGCAAAGAGAGCATATCCAAATTAACAAAATCAGAAAGGAAAGTGGAGATATAACAACTGAAATTGAGGAAATTCAAGAAATCATCAGATCCTAATACAAAAGCCTATACTCCACAAAGTTGGAAAATCTAAAGGAAATGGATGAATTCCTAGACAGATACAAGATCCTAAAGTTAAAACAGGACCAGGTAAACCATCTAAATAATCTCATAACACCTAAAGAAATAGAAGCAGTCATCAAAACCCTCCCAACCAATAAAAGCCTAGGACAAGATGGGTTCAGTGCAGAATTCAATCAGACATTCATTAACTACCTAATACCATAACTCTCCAAACTATTCCACAAAATAGAGTCAGAAGTAAGACTACCCAACTCATTTTTCGAGGCCAAAATAACCCTCATTCCTAAACCACACAAAGACCCTACAAGGAAAAAGAACTTCAGATCAATCTCACTTATGAACATTGATGCAAAAATACCAAACAACATTCATGCAAACTGAATCCAAGCACATATCAAAACATTAATTCACCATGATCACTAGGCTTCATCCTTGGGAAGCAAGGATGGTGTAATATATAGAAATCCAACAATGTAACCCACCATGCAAACTACCTCAAAGAAATAAATGACATAGTCATCTCACTAGATGCTGAGGAGGCATTCGACAAAATCCAACTCCCCTTCATGTTAAAAGTCTTGGAAATAACAGGAATACAAGGCCTATACATAAACATAATAAAAGCTATATACAGCCAACCAATAGCCAACATCAAACTTAATGGTGAAAAACTTGAAGCACTCCCACTAAAATCAGGGACTAGAAAATGGTACCCACTATCCCCCTATCTCTTCAGCATAGTACTAGAATTCCTGGCAGGAACAATTAGAGAGCAAAAGAAAAAAAGGGATACAAATCAGAAAGGAAGAAACAAAAATATCACTATTTACAGATTACATGATTGTATACTTAAGTGACCCCAAAAAATTCACCAGAGAACTTTTACAGTGGAAAAACAACTTCAGGAAAGTGGCTGGATTTAAAATTAATTCAAACAAATCACTAATCTTCCTCTCCTCAAAGGACAGATATTCTGATAAAGAAATTTTGACACGATACCCTTCACAATAGTCACAAATAATATGAAGTACCTTGGTGTGACTCAAAACCAAGCAAGTGAAGGACCTGTATGACAAGTACTTCAAATCTTTGAAGAAGGATATTGAAGAAGATTTCAGAAGTTGGAGAGATCTGCCATGCTCATAGATTCGAAGGATCAACATTGTAAATATGGCCATCTTACAGAAAGCAATCTACAAATTCAATGCAATCCCCATCAAAATTCCAACTCAATCCTTCACAGAGTTGGTAAGAACAATTTGTAAATTCATCTGGAATAATAAAAAATCTAGAACATTGAAATCCATCCTCAACAACAAGAAATCATCTATGGGAATCAGCATCCCTGACATCAATCAATATTAGAAGGCAATTGTATTAAAAACCACATGTTACTGGCACAGAGATAGGCAGGTTAATCAATGGAACAGAATAGGAGATCCAGAAATGAACTCTCACACATATGGTCACTTGATTCTTAACAAAGGAGCTGTAAACACTCAATTTAAAAAGGACAACCTCTCCAACAAATGTTGTTTGGTCAACTGGCACTCAGTATGCACAAGAATGAAAATAGACACTTTCTTATATACTTTTACAAAGCTCAAGTGCAAGTGAATCAAAGATCTCCACATTAGACCAGATACACTGAAACTATTAGAAGAGAAAGTAGGGAAAACCTTACAACACATAGGCACAGGGAAAATTTCCCTGAACTCTACACCAATGGCTTGTGCTCTAAGACCAAGGATGAATAAATGGGACCTAGTGCGATTGTAGTTTCTGTAAGGCTAAGTACACTCTCAGGAAAGAAAATGGCAGTCAACATATTGGGAAAAGCTCATTACCATCCCCACATCTGATAGAGTTCAAATATCCAATATGTACAGAGAACTCAAGAAGTTATATGCGAGAAAATTTTTTTAAAATCCTATTAAAAATGGGGTACAGAGCTGAACAAAAAATTCTCAATTGAGGAATATCAAATGGCGGGAATTGTCTGAGGAAATCTTCAACATCCCTAATCATCAAGGAAATGCAAATCAAAACAATCATGAGATTCCACCTCAAACCAGTCAGAATGGCTAAGATTAAACCTCAGATGACAGCAGATGCTGGTGAGGAAGCAGAGAAAGAGGAGTACTCCTTCACTGTCGGTGGAGTTGTAAGCTGGTACAACCACTCTGGAAATCAGTCTGGCATTTCCTCAGAAAAATGGAGATAGTCCTACTTGAAGACCCAGTCATTCCACTTCTGAGCATTTACCCCAGAGATGCTCCAACATACAAGAAGGACACATGCACTACAATGTTCATAGCAACCCTATTTATAATAGCCAGAAGCTGGAGAGAGCCCAGATGTCCTTCAGTAGATGAATGGATACAAATATGGTGGTATGTTTACACATTGGGGTACTATTCAGCTATTAGAAACAGTGACTTTATGAAATTCCTAGGAAAATGGATGCATCTAAAGAATATAATCCCAAGTGAGGTTACCCAGTTACAAAAATCAGACATAATATGCAGTCACTGATAACTGCATACGAGCCCCAGAAATCTCTGAAGACCTCAGAAAGAACTCACAGGCCATATGAAGCTCAAAAAAAAAAAAAAAAAAAAAAAAAAGGCAAAAAGTGAAAGACTCAGTTCTTCTTAGAAAAAAAAGTAAGTGCATAGTGCCCTCTCAGAGTGTGGTACACTGAGGCATTAAATTATTAATAATCCAAGATCTAGCAATGTAGCCTTGTGGCAATTTTTGGTATTTAAAAACAATTATGTTTAGTCTATATACACCAAGAATTCTCTAACTGTTTCCATTTTACCTTTTGTTCTACATGTACTTTATACTTATTGTTACTAGTAAGATATCAATGCATACAATTAAACCTCTAGAAGAATCAAGTACTGACAAAAATATATTCATATAGTTTTATGCCAAAATGCTTTTTAAAATCTGTACATTTAAATAAAGTTGCAAGAAAAAAAAAAGCAAATCCGGGTCTCATTGCCCTGGAGTTGTAGTGAGTATACAGAAAGAAAGCAATATAGGAGCCAGCAGGAGTAACCAGCAGGGGAGACCAGTTAGTAGATAAACACCTTTGTTGGCAGCATCCCTAGCAGAGTCTTAACTTTACCTAAGGAATGTTTGCTATTGACTTTAGTTAAGGCAACACTTACATACTGAGAATATTTATGTTATTTTGCTTTCCAGGTTCATATATGATGTACAAAGGGCTGAGATACTTTATCCCCAAGAATATTGGTTTATTGATCTCTATCTGTTTTTCCACTAGCATAGAACCTTCATGACCAACTACTGCTTCAGACTCTCAACAAAAGACAATGCTTAAAGATGACACTCTTCTTGGAAGGAGGCCATGTTTTCTATCTTAGACTACCTTGCTCTAAATCCCAGCTATATGAGTTGCCCAGGAATTACACAAAAGCCTCCATGTTAACAAAGCAGAGACACTTACATGTCGACGGTTATTGTACCCCTATTCACACTAGCTAAATTATGGAGCCAGACTAGGTACTCAAGACATGGGCATGAACAGAAGAAATATGGTTCATATACACAGGAGAGGGTCTTTCAACCATAGAATAAAGTTATGTGGTATGAAGGAAAATAGATGAAGCTAGAGATATTTATATTAAATAGATTAAGTTGGTTTCGGAAGTGGAAAAATAAATGATTCCAGACAGGTAGTGTGCACCTGTTTTGTCAGGTACTGAGGCCACTCTTGTGGGCTCTACAAGCCCACTCATAATTATAGGTACTGTAATATTCATATATGCACTAACACATAATATGTACAATGAAGACAAAAACACTTATCTGTTTTACTAATAAACAAGCAAAAGTTGTAGGTAATGAATCACCATTGCCCTCACTCTTTAGAAAGGAGGGGCTTAGCTCAGTGGGTGACACTATGTTAAACATGTTACATTCTCTTATGTGAATGGATTTGGTGCTAGATGTGCATTTATTTGTTTGAATTAAAATATTACCAACAATCACTAATATGTAAGCAAAATCAAAGCAGACATTTTAAGACTTTTAAAAATAGACATAATCAGACTTGCGTGTTATGAATGAAGACAGGTACAACAAATTGAAATTTTTAGGAGATTGATCATGCTGAAGGAATGAGCTTCAAAATGTCTGAGACATACCTACTTGTGTAGTGCGAATGGTTATTGAGGATAACATAGTCCTTGGCCACCATTTAGTGTTTTTCTGTCTCTCAGATTGTTTTGCTGCAGTTTTTATTAATGATATCAGAGTTAAGAAAGAAGGAAATGAAAGTATTTGTCAAATCAGGATCCAGCCTACCTGAATTTAAATGAAGTAATATTGAGCAACTAACTATGGTGTTTAGCTTGCTCCCTATCATGGAGATTACAAGATCAAATTGTATGAATTTTAAATTTTACAGTGAAGTCAAAGAAATGCATTTTATAACAGGATTTTCAAATATCAGTTGTATTATTACATTTTCCTTTTGATTTATTTCCCTTGAATTTCTTCATAGCCCATGCTCATCTCTCCCTAGCTCCCTGACTTCCTCCAATAGTACCCTGTTCTGCTTTCTTATCATATGTTTTATTACACAGATTTTTTGTTTTCACTCTTTTTACTTTTATTATATTATTTATTTTATTTTTATGACATAAAGACATACAGAGACATATATATTCATACATGCACACACAAACACACACATACAGAGACAGAAAGAAAGAGAAAGCAGACACAGGGGAGAGAGACAGAGGTAGAGAAAGAGAGAAAGAGAGAGAAAGAGAGAGAGAGAACAAAAAGAACAAAAAAGGAAATATCTGAGTGCATCAGTCCCTCTCTTAGAAACACAGATGGATAGTTCTTGTCAAGAGTTTGGCATATGATAGAATATCTGCTCTGGTGTCACAGGTCTAAATAGATGTGAAATAATGCTCTCTTTGGGTTTGACTCAGGATGCTACAAATTTATAATGGTAGTAATGAAGTATCATTGATTAGCAAAAGACAACCCACATTGCATAGTACTTGCATAGACTCTTCAAAGTGGGTTACTAGTATATTTTGCTGGGCAACTAGTTATAGTAGAGACTGAGTACTTTAGTTTCAAATTTCTGTATTAGTTATCCCAATAAACTCATTGGTTCACTAAGCTGCCTCAGTCTAGTTTTTATTTTTTCAAAGATTTTATTGTAAGCCTTATCTGCAAGCAAAATGATATTTTTAATATTACTTTTATTTGTGGAACTGATAAACAGCTATACCTCTCAATTACTCAAACATACAATTGTGACTAACACCTAATATTCTCAAATATCTTGTACTATTAGGAATAATTCATCAAATATACTTCAAGTCAAGTGGTAAATCACTAGGATAGAATTAAAAATCTGTCTTCACCTATATCTTAACTGATATGTAACCTTGAGGTAACCTTTTATGGTCTTTTAATTGCCCCATCTATCAAATACACTATCTAATAATTTATACATTATCACTGCATTAAAATATCTGTCATTGACAGTCCAATCCTTAAAATGTTTGTACTCAAGAATCACGACTTGTGTTTGATTTTTGGCACCTACATTTTTAAATGTAAGCTCCGGAGAGAGGTCACAGAAATCTAAACCACTTACCACCTTCTTGTAGGAACTTGATCCATTACTAAGCAGCCATGTCAATGATTCTCAATTGCTTGCATCTCCAGTTACAGAAAATCTGATATTCTGTTCTGTCTTCCACAAGCCCCTGAGTGCTTATGGTGTGTGTGCACGCAATCAGAGGTAACATAACATTAAATAGATAAGTAAATCATTTTAAAAAAATCCCAGTTGTGTGAAAGTAGACTCAGGTCAATACTATTTTTGTGGGACTGCACAGCAAGCCAGTGTAGCATAGTTGTAAACTTATAACACTGTAAAAACATTGCCAAAGAAAATAGGACTGCAGTTTTAGCCCATTGGTAGATTACTAGGCTGGCATATGTGGGGCCCCATGTTCAACACACACACACACACACACACACACACACACACACACACACACGGACACACAGGGACATACACACAAACACACATACACACAAAATAATAAAATAAAATTCTCTTACAATCAATAAGTTTCCAATCGTAAAAAATGTTATGTTCAATGCCAATATATATTCAATTATTGATCTGAAAGCATTTCCATATGATCCCTTGCTATATAAATGCTGGCCATTTGGTTGATGACACCTATTGGAAAGCATTAATTATTACCTCCTTTGAACAGGAACCATAACAGTACAGCTCCAGGAAACCACTTACCTTAACTGTGTGGATCCAGTTCCTGAATAGAAAACCCTATCCAGTGTGGACTGGGGAAAGTGGGGTGCATTTATCCTGCTCAGTTCTGATGATTGATAAAATCTGAACAGACAGTTTAAGCTCCTGATGTCTTAAAATCCTAACTGGGACAGACCCATGAACTGTGAGCTAAAATAAATAATCCCTGGTTTTAGTTTGTTTGAGATGTTTTTTTACAGAAATGGAAAAGAAACTAAAACAAACAGTGATAAAATAGGAACCTAAATCTAAATTTGTGTAATCTCCACTTGTCCTGCTACCTTTCACAATTTTTGTACAATGGTGTGCATTCGTGTGTATGTGTGTGTGTGTGTGTGTGTGTGTGTGTGTGTGTGTGTGTACATGCACATATGTGCATTTGTGAATACACAAATAACTGAGAAGACAGTCTCAGTTGTTATTCCTTTGGCATCATCCTTTTGTTTTTCCAGACAGAGTTTTTTTTTTAGCATGAAACTATTAAGTATGTTTGGCTGGTTCACTAGTGATTTCTGGTCATCCTGCTTTCTTTACCTCTCAAATTCTATGACACAACATTCATCTTTTTATGTGGTTTCTGGTTATTGAACTCAAATCCTGATGTTTTCAAGACAAACACTTTTTGCATAAGTTATACCCACAATCAATCTTTATTATGTTCCTTATCATCCACAAGATAAAATACTATATATTAACTAGAACAATGAGAAAAATAAAGAGAAAAAAATTGACCACTGGAGTGTTTATTTTTGTAACATTTCCCACCACTTATATATTTGAGAAGACTAACATGCCACAGTACCACATTGGTAAATTAAATATCTTCTTAAAGCATTAATGTATTTAGTAATGCTATGAACATGTGTATCTGTGTATGCATATACACATATGTGTGGAGCAATAAATAAAAGGAAGCCATACATTTGAATGAGGACAAGGGCCTAATAGAATAAGATACAGAAAGAAACTAGAAGATTGAAGAAAGAAAATTTATCTAATTATATGACTCAATAGTATAAAAATAATTAATAAATTTTAATTTCTTACAGGAATGTTTGTTTGTGTGGGCGTGAATGAGTTTATTTGTACCACATATATACAGGTACCTGTGGATTCCAAAGGAGAGCATAAGATGTGTCAGTTTGACACAGCGGGAGTTATCACAGAGAAAGGAGCTTCAGTTGAGGAAATGTCTATGAGATCCACCTGTAAGACATTTTTTTAAACGAGTGATCAAGAGGCAGGCTCCAGCCCATTGATACACTGAAACAAAAGACAACTTTCTAAACAGATCACCAATGGCTCAGACTGTAAGATTAACAATTATTAAATGGAAGCACAGCATACTGAAACACTTATATAAGGCAAAGACAACGTTAATAAAAAAATGGCAGGCTGTAGATTGGGGAAAGATCTTCATCCACCCTGTACCCAACAGAGATCTAATATCCAAAATAAAGAAAAAAATAAAAAAATTGGACACAAACAATCCAAATAACACAATTAAAATGAAAGTACAGATCTAAACAGAGAATTCTCAAGAGGATTCTCAGGGGTTGTAGAAGCACTGTTATTCCTGGAATATTCAGTCTTCATAAGGACATCCTCCTGTAAACAGCTCCACTGCTGTTAGATGGCCAGCAATGATCAAAGTCCCTAAAATAAATTTATCACAGGTTGAGTAGAAAGCAAGCCTAGAATTGAAGTTGAATACAGCCTTTACTATTCACCATTAAAAATGGTAAATTTCTGCCAATGCAGTAATGATTACACAACTTACCATGTTATCACACAGAAGAGGGCATGTTGGTGCAGAAAAATAATTTCAATGCTTACATGAATATTTTGACTTTGTAGTGATGAACACTCATTTCTTGGTATAAATATTTATTTGTCAAATTTAAACTGCTTTCATAATTTGTACCTTTACATCTATTCTATTTTAATTAACAGACTATTTGATAGTTGTACCTAACACATTACTCTATTTATAGCTTACATTCCCAACAAATTCCTTAATGAATATTTTTGTAGAAAAATATTTACAAATTCATATCATTAAAAAGACAAAAACAGAAAGAAAAATAAATGTTTATTTCATCCTAAACTCTGGCCCCAGTCCATCAATAAGTAAATTCAAGGCATGGGCTTACACAGAACCTCAAAGCAGGATTGATGGATTGCTCTCTGAGTCACTCTTAGGATATACTGTTCCAGATTTCTTGTGCAGCTCAGATCTCCACAAGCCTAGGAGTTATGTCCCCATCATGGACTGGGTCCCTCAGCACCAACTAATAATCAAGAACTTCACTCTTGCCATACGCCAACATGCATTCAGGCCAATCTGACAATTGCAATTTTTATTCATGTTTTCCTCTTCTATTACTCTAGTCTGCATCAAGGTGGCATCTAATCCTAACAGAAACAGGGATATCACAGTTTATAGCTTATGTTTATAGTCAATACTATTAGGTGGAGATTCACATCCTATATACTTTATTAATTGTAGTCCCTTTTCAGCAACCCTGCAGGGATGCCATTAAGGTTTTCTGAGGTAGAAAATTCAATACAGAAAGTATCCAATTTAATATGAAATCTCATTTGTGAGCTGAAGATATGACATTTTACTTTTTGCAAACACATCCTCCTCACTTCAATGGGAGTACTCCCCCCACCTACTCTCTCTTGCCTTCCTGCAGTGACATTCTCCTACATGTGGAAACAAGCCTTGGAACAACCAAGAGCTACTCTTCCCATTGATACTGCACAAGGTCATCCTCTGCTACATGTTCAGCGGGAGCCATGAATCGATTTTTTTGTACTCTTTGAATAGTGGTTTAGACCCTGAGAAATCTGACTGGTTGATATTATTCTTATTTTTGGTATTTTTTATTAATTTATTTAATTTAAAAATATTATTATAGTTGACAAAATTTGTTACATAATAATATACCATGAATACATAAATTTTTTTTCTTCTTTTTCTCTAAGAAGGACTGAGGTTTTCACATTTTTGCTTTCCTTCATTTTGAGCTTCTTGAGGTCTGTGAGTGTGTGTGTGTGTGTGTGTGTGTGTGTGTGTGTGTGTGTGTGTGTGTGAGATTGTGTTTTTCTCTGAGTGTCAGTGTGTCTATACATGTGCTCAGAAGGGCCAGAAGAAGAAGCCAAGTGATATGAAGCCGCACTCACAGGTTGCTGTGACTCTCTGTGTCACACCTGTAACCCGAATAGGAATTCCCTCTAATAGAAGTGCTGTAAACATTGACACATTTCTATAACCTATTTATTTATCTATTTAATATTACTTACTTACTTACTTACTTATTTACTTACTTACTTACTTACTTACTTACTTACTTACTTACTTACTTACTTACTTTCAACATAATATCACAGTGACTCTGGATGTTGCTGCTTTGACCAGGAGAAATAGCTGTCACTCTTACCGCCTCTCTCTAAGACTATGGCTATAAGCATGTGATACCATGATCAGGTTTTAACTGGGTTCTGGGTAACTGAACTAAGCTCCTCATGCTGCGTAGCAGTCATTTTATTCACTGGACAATCTCCTCAATAGTATCTTCTGAAATATTCCAATTTCACCTTCAAAAACATCTGATCAAATCATCTGTCATAAGGCTATTTGTCCAATGACTACAACACATTGCAATTCTTTTCTTATCACTCCTCTACCCTCTTCCCATATAGTATATTTCATTGAGACTCCCAGTTTTATGGTTTTCCTTAATAGAATAATTTATTTGTGCCTTTGCTCTCATACCTTTGGCTTTCACTGCTATTTTTCACACTACTGTGAATTGAGGGTACAGATCCTGAGGGATCCTGATGTTGACTGTGGACTATGATGGTCTAAGACCACAGATGATCATTAGAGTATGAAATCTCCTTCCAAACAATTTAAGTAGCTCCAGGGACTTCTTATTCTCCAGCATTGTTATTCTTCTAAGGAGGACTTCTCTAGAGGCTTCCAGCTGAAGGAGGATGAGAAAACAGAGACGTCAACCTCAGATTGGAAAGAATCTAAAGTACCTAATATTGAGCATATTGAGAATACTGAGCATATTGTGCAACCCTGTCTCAGTTACAGAACTTATTGCGATGGTTTGGTGTTCCAGGGATAGCGAGCCACCTGGAATTATTTCTATTGTTTAATTCTTTAAGACAATACCTATACTGTAATCACCAATATATTAATGTTTGTTGAATAAATAATTGATTAAATTAAAAGAGGATAAGAATATACCCTTAGTAAGAAAACCTTGAAAATTTCTTCAACACCATCTTGAGACATTGAAAATAAGTGCCGTTTACATATTTTTAAACTATAAAATCACACAGGAAAATGATTGCTCCAGTTCTTTAGATATATGTATCCTGGTAGTTATCCATTACAATGAACTTAAAATCACCTTAAATCTGGTTAATGACTTACTATTGTCAATGTATTAACTGATATAATTATTGTTATCGTTATAAACCTAACTGTACAAGAAACAAGTGAAGAAGTTAGGGGTGAGGGTTACATCGAAGAAAGAAGTCTCGAGGGCAGGAATATGCTGTGGTTGTTCTCATGACAGCTTTCAGGAAACAGAAATGAATATTAGGGCTCACTTTACTTTCTGCATGCTATTATACACAGAACCTCAACCAATGAATTGTGATACCTATGGGTAAGGTATACCTTCCCACACTAATTAGCCTAATAAATATCTTCCTCCCTAACCTTATGCAAAGGCTTATCTCCAAGTTAATTCTAGATCTTATTAAGTTGACAGACAATATTTGCCTTCAAAATTGGCATCTCTTTACTCTTTCATCTCTCACCAACTAATGTGGCCTAAGCACAGTCAAACAAAATGCTATTTGTTCACCTGAAGGAAATATGAACAGCAGTGGGGCTCCAGATGATACCATGACAACAATAGGATGGGTCATCTGTGAAAAAACAATGATGTGATAGAGATAAATCAAATAGAGGACAATAGTGTAAACACAACATGTATTGTCTGGATGGCAATAACACTGTTATTTCCTGATGGTTTAGTAACAATAACCTTGCCTTAATTGAAAATGAAAAGACACTAAATACTTAACAGCAACATATCCTGGCAGGAGCAGAGGAAAAGCTAGGATATATATCTCATGACTCTACACAGAGAAGCCATACACTCCTCTCTTCTATGGGTTTGCAATTCCTCTTAACTCTGCAGCTTTGGACTCATAAGAAACTTGGATCTGAAACCCCCAACCCACATACATATTTATTGCTACTAAAGCTGAGGTCCTTTCATTTTCCTTTAAGTTACACTTTTGTAGACAGTCCTGAGTTGTCTACACATCTCATTGATCTGAAATAATACCTACTTAGAGTATTATACTTTTACATGCATATGAAACCATAATCATGATTTAGATTTTTCTACCGATTCTTTCTTTGACATGATTTAGATTTCCAAGAGAATATATTAAAATTTTCTGTATTAAATGGATATTATATACTCAGTGTACTGCCCAATAATTCAGAAAACCTAAGAGAGCACATATTTCAGGTGTAGAACCAGAATATAATACAGTTCAAAATAAAAATATTGGGTGATCTTGGTGAAAATTTTCTGCAGTAGTTTGTAATATCTTTAATGTATATTGTTTACTTCTTAATATTCATGCAATTTGAAAATACTTGATAATGTCAAATTATATAAAAATTTGGTCAAAAGTATTTTATTATTGATTTTTTAAAAGAATTCCCTTGCTTTTCTCCTATAAGTTTTATTAGGCATATGTGAGAAACTCTCAATCTACATTGCTTTCTTTTTAAGTTTCCCCAAACAGTTTTCTTATTATTTTTATATTATTTTATTAAATATTCTCTGACTTACATTTCAAATGTTATATCCTTTATAGCCCATGAGGAGACATCTATATCTGGTTCTTGCCATTAAGCACTTCTTGGCATCAGCAATAGTGCTTGAGTTTGGTGGTTCATATGGGGAGGATCCCCAGGTAAGGCAGTCTTGGAATGATCATTTATTCAATCACTGCTCTTCTATTTGACTTAGTATTTACTCACATGAGTGTTTTGTTCTTCCTTCTATGAAAGACTGAGACATCTACATTCTGTCTTTCCTTCTCTTTTAGCTTCATAAAGTCTGTGAATTATTTCTTGGGTATTCAGAGCTTCTGCAGGCTATTATCCACATATCAGTGGGTGTATATGATGCCTCCTTTTGTGACAGGGTTACCTCTCTCAGGATTATAGTTTCTAGTTACATCAATTATCCTAAGAATTTTATAAAATCATTGTTTCTAATAGCTGAGTAAGTACTCCATTGTGTAAATGTACCACAGTTTCTGTGTCCATTCCTGTGTTGAAGGACATCTGAGTTCTTTCCACCTTCTGGCTATTATAAATAAGGCTGCTATGAACATGATAGATCATGTGTCCTTGTTATATGTTGGAGTCACTTTTTGGTATATGCCTAAGAGTCGAATAGTTGGCTATATTCAGGCTATACTATGTCCAATTTTCTTAGAAACCACCAGATTTCCACCAACAATGGAGAAGTGTTCTCATTTTTCACATTCTAGACAGCATCTGCTGTCTCTTGAGTTTTTAATCTTAGCCATGCTAACTTGT
Source organism: Micromys minutus (assembly GCF_963924665.1). Lineage (NCBI taxonomy): Eukaryota > Metazoa > Chordata > Mammalia > Rodentia > Muridae > Micromys > Micromys minutus. The sequence goes on along the minus strand of NC_137975.1, from coordinate 5,409,841 downwards.
ATAAGGTAGAATTTCAGAACTGTTTTAATTTGCATTTCTCTGATGACCAGGGATGTTGAGCATTTCTTTAGGTGCTTCTTGGCTATTCAATATTCCTCCATTGAGAATTCTTTGTTTACCTCTGTACTCCATTTTAAACAGGGAATAATTAGCATGCCATCTTCAGTATGCTGGACATCAGGAAATTCTCGACTCTATGGAAACAGATTGAAAGTTTAGGGTAGAGTTATTTTTTTCTTATCTGCATAGCTGTATTTCACCCCATTAATATAATCATGAATGAACAGTTCTTAGACATGTTTCTCTTTTCATGCAGTAAATGCTAAAGTTTTGATTCAATACAGGCATGGAAGAACAGAGGAAAGATGAATAATACAATACTGTTTTAAAAGGACATAGGGAAACATCTTTTTATATTTAACAATACATTGGTTGTTCTTTAGACAACAAGGAGATTTCTAAAATGGCGTCTGCTACTGTCATCGCCCTTACTTGCCTCCCAGGTCTTGAAAGTGAGAACCTATTGTTGAAGACATCAGGTTTTAGACTCAGGGACTGTGTGGAATAGAGCTGGAACTGAACTGAAAACTTTCATTATGAGGGTTAGTTTCCACAGTATTCAAATGTATTATGCCAACTCCCAAAGTAGAAATCAAACAATAATAACTATTAATAAAAGAGTAAATAGCTATAAAGGCTATAATCTACGATTATTAGTATAGCAAGTTACCCTCAATAATATGATAGAGTAGAATTTATACATTGAGACTTACTAACAGTCATCTAATTGGATATAAGGCTTGTTTGATAAGAGAATATTTGTACCTGGTACTGTAAAGATAGCAAAATAATGTTTGTCCAGATAATAAAAACCTAAAAAGAAAACCCCTGCTGCCATTTTTATATATCACTATTGTTTTCAACTACATGCTTAAAATTGTGCCACAGACAAGCTGACTTCATTCTTACAAAAGTAATCTTCTTCTGATAAGTTATTTTTCATTATTGTGATAAACCATATGTCCAAAGCAGAATATCTAAAGGTTTTTTTTTTTTTTTTTGAGCTAGATTATTTCACAAGAATGAGAGCTCATCACCATTATGATAGGGGAATGGGAAAGACAGGCAAACATGGTAACTGGAGCTGTTAAGTCACATCTAAAATCACAACAGGAAGGTGAGAGAAAATTTTGAAATGTCAAGTTTTATATTTTCCTTAACTGTTTCCTAGTGACTTTCATTATTCCTCAAGGCCACACCTCTTTAGCCTCCCAAACAGTTCCACTAACTGTGGAATAAGTCTTCAAATGTTAGTTACATTCTTATTTAAATCACCACAGGCAATGTTAGAGAAATTCACTACTGGTAAAAAATGCAAAAAAAAAAAAAAAAAAAACAAAAAAACAAAAAAAAAAAAAAAAAAAAAAAAAAAAAACCTTATTGTGGTATTCCCTACCTCAACTGGTACAGCTACAGCAAGACACCTGCCTACATAAAAGAGGTTTGGAGAACATGTGAAAGAAAGACTAGAGAGACTCTAAGATTCAGAGTGTCCAGACAACCGAGAAAAAATGTCTTCTAGAAATGACAGAGAGAGTGTACCCTTAAAATTTTAACAACACTGCTACTTAAAGATGTGCACAATGATAACACAGGTGAAATGCTAATGTGGAAAACTGAAGTGTCACAAAGCCTCTCCAGTAAAATAGGTATAAATGATTAATGATCACTAAGAAAAGAAAAAGTCTTCTCCAGGACTGAAGTATCTATGAGGTGACTAGATACCAAATAGCCATCCCTTAATACATATGTGCAGATTTAATTTGGTAATTAAAACTATCCTGAATCTATAACCATGTGAGATTTCCAAGATTGGTGAATTATGGACAAGAGCACTGTAGGTGGCACCAACCCTGGTCCGGTAAGACTGAATTATATAAAGAAGTCAGTTGACCAGAAGCAAGTGACCAAGCCAATAAGTAGCCATCCTCAATGGTTTCTGCTCAATGTTCTTGCTTTGTGTCTCTGACCTGACTTTTTTTAGTGATGAATAATTTAAGAAAATCAAGTAGTGACAAAAATATATTTATATATTTTTATGCTAAAATGTTCTAAATTATCTGTACATCTATTTCTTTTTCTTTAAACAAAGCTGTAAAAAAAAGAAGTATGATCTAAACTATAATCTTTCCTGATTAATTTTGCTTGGTGGAATGTTTTTGTCCCAGCAACAGAAAAGCAATTCAAAACTGCATAAGTAGTGTCAGAAAAAAAAGATAAAGAGAGTGTAGTGAGGAGTGTACACTCCATGGAGGTTCAGTGAGGCATGGTGGACCCATGTTGGGTATCTCTTCCCCTTGAGGGACTAACCACATAATGGTATAGTACAGAACAGAGTTTGTTTAGGGCATGCTGATTCCCATGTACATGGAATCACTGAAACTCAGAACCACCTCCTCAACCAGATGGTTGTTCTCAACAATCTACCATGTGAGTTATTTGGTAATTTTTTTCTAATGAAACTCTTCTTGAGAACACAACATTAATATGTCAATGGCATAATCACCACTCTCTCTTAAAACTCTAATACAAAACCCACATTTAATAGGTTAGTAGAGTACTCTAACTTTTCTGCTTCTAGTGCACTGCTATTTCTAGCATATAATTTTTAAAATCCTTGTGAAGTTAACTTTTGTCAACTTTACATAATTTTACATTGCCTAGGAAACTAATTTCAATAAGGGATTAGCTAGATAAGGTTGAAGAATGAACATACCTAAAAGGGACTTCCTTAATTTGATTAAATAAGTTATAAAAACATACTCACGGTGCAGGCTGTATGATTTCATAGGTTGTGCCCTGAATTCTATATGAGTAGAGAATAACAACTTAGACTGAGCAGGATACATTCATCTCTCTCTGATCTTGACTCTAGATATGATGTGACTAGCTTCCCAATCTCTTTCCATAGTGATTTTTCCTGTAGTAATGAACTATAAATTGAAATTGTAAGCTAATATAAAATCTTTCTCTGATTTGTAGGGTTTTTTTGGCCAGGACATTTTATTCCAATAACAACAACAGAATTCAAACATACAAACACACACATTCAGACATACACAAATGCACTCACACACACGTAAATATACTTACAAGACACACACTCATATACGCATGCACATAGACACGCACACATGCATGCTTGTACACAACTTTCACAAGTTGTTAGAGGAGAAACATTCCATTTCATCTCTGAAGCTTCACTTTTCTTTACACCATTATCCTTCCCATGGTTTTCACTATTCACAATATAGACAAATCCATTTAATGTTACTTCTAAAATATATTTCCAAAGGCTTTTTATTTCTGGGGCTAAAAGTCTAATTATAAGTATCTATTTTTAATATAAATCACAACAATTAATTATGCATTTGAAACCAGGCAAAGTTCTTTAAACATAAGATAGGAGACATACTCATTGAATACACACTGCTGACAATCATTCTTAAAACAGTAAAAACCATGGTACTACTCAAGCACACATAAGGCAAATCTTGGAGATAATTAAAAGCTGGCATCTCCATTTTTACTGTGCATTATCTTGCCAATATAGAGATATTGGTGAGGTGATAATTGACAAAGAAGACAAAGTCTCACATGACTCAGTTACAAGACACAGCAGAAGTTTTTCATTCAAAAGACTGCTTTTGTTTGTTTGCTTACTTTATGTGAGTGTATGGTAATATATGTCCTCATGGTTGTGTGGTATCTTGCTTATCGTGAATCATCATCTTTATACAAGCTCTAATTATCTAAATGGGGCATATCAAATGAAGAATTTCTCAGATCAGGTTGGCCCATGGGCTTCTCCAGGATTGATTATCTAGATTGTTAACTGATGTAAGAGTGTCAAGCCCACTCTAAGTTGTACCATCCTTCAAAAGTTGACCTTGAGACATGGACTAAGCAAGAAGATCCTATGATACAGCTGAAAAGCAGCATTCTTTGTAGTTCTTACTGTATTTCATAAGCTAAGAGTGAGTTTTTCTGGTTAGAGGTAATTCTGCATGACATAGCAGGCAGGCCTGCTTTTTAGTTTGTGATTAAGTTTTACAACTGATTTTCCTTAATGGTGGATAATTATGTGTAAGATGAAATAAACTCTCTCCTCCACTATGATGTGTTTGGCCAGGATGCTTCCTCATAGAAACAGAAAGGAACTTAGAACTTCTGGTAGCATACAAACAACTGAGCCTTCTCACAAGTTTTGATCGGTTTAAATTTTAGTTCTGTAGGTAGTCATGTAAATTTCTTCAGAAGCATATAATGCTTGTTTTAGCCTCTGGTACATGACATAAAACTATCATAACTGTTTTCCCATCACTGTAACCCGTGCTGTGATGAATAAAAATTAAGGCACAGAAAGCACCTTTTTCTTCTTGGTCTACCTTTTTAAGAAACATGCTGATGTGCATGCTCCTTCTTCTTTCTTCAAGCATGCTCTAATTGCTAATGTTGACTGTCAGCTCAGCAGATGTAGAATCACTTCAGCATTACATATTGAGGAAGACCTGTGAAAGATAATCTCCACTGTTAATTGAGTTAGGAATATTCACGTGACTGTATACAGTACCACCAACTTCTAACCAGTTTGTGATAAGTGAAACATTTTAATGAAACACTTTAAGTATGAAACTATAAAATTATTAAACATCATGAAATTAGAATCAACACAGGCCCAACCACTGAAATCTATTGTGTTGAGGAGAAAGTTCTGGAGCAGAGAGAATAGGAACTCTCCTTTCCGGGAAAAAGATTTACAGCTTTAAAGAAAAAAACAGTGCATCAGTGATATGTAGGACAGCAACCTTACAGTATTGCTTAGATTTGCATATCTCTGACCATAAAGTATACTGTAATTACACTTTACATCCCTATATATGGACTAGGAGGAATCACTGGATATGATTGTAACCCTTTCCAAAAAATCAACACTGAATATTTTTTTAAATCTTTCTTCCTGCTTTTTCTATTAGTCTGGCTGTTCCAGATTAATAGAATCTCGATTAATAGAATTAATAAAATATTAGATTGTTGGGAATGGTTAGATGATCCTGGTTTCAAAAGGTTCATACTGTGATTTCATTTTTGGTAATATAATGGGCATGGAACCTGGAATGAACCTAAAGGAGAAAGTAAGCCACACAGAGGTAGACTGTCATCAATCTCTACTTTCTAAGAATTCAATGTGACTGCCACAATGCTTCTCTGCCATGACAGACAGAAACCTGAACCATGAATTATTTTCTTAAACTGTTTGATATCAGGGATTTTTGTTTCAGCAATAAGAAATTTACTAAGATACAAGGTACATATCACATGTCTATGGCTTCCTATATATGCACTATCTGGTGTTTGGTTTCGTTTGAGTTGCAGTAAGGGGGATAATATCACCTAAAGAGACTTATTTTTGTTGTTGAGAGATGTAGACAGTGTTAGCTATATCTTTAGAGTATTTTGCTCCCTGTATTTGAATTTTAGTTTTGTTCTGTGTTTATATATGATCGTTGTTATAAAATTTACATTTTTGGTTGTGAGCCTAGCCTTTAACGGCTGAGCCATCTCTCCAGCTACCTTCAGTACACCGTGCCTTTAGATGATGGGATTTGCCCTCTTGAAGGGCCGCGCAGCTGTTGTCTGGATACATCTTCTCCCGTGGAGGTGTCAGCCGTACCCCTGCCAGGGGCAAGTAGCACCTTCTCCGAAGATGACAGTCATGTGGACCAAGACCTGGTTGTAGGCCCAGAGATCCTTGTGGATTCCTCAGTGAACAACTTGTTGATTGGTACCACAGGAGTCATGTTGCAGAGCCCTAGAGGAGGTCATGATGACGCCCCTCCCCTCTCATCTTTGCTACCTCCAATGCAGAATAACCCAATCCAAAGGAACTTCAGCGGCCTCTCAGGCCCAGATTTACACATGGCCGAAAGTGTTCGCTGTCATTTGAATTTCAATCCCAACTCTGCACCTGGGGTTGCTAGAGTTTATGACTCAGTGCAGAGTAGTGGCCCCATGGTTGTTACAAGTCTTACGGAGGAGCTGAAGAAGCTTGCAAAACAGGGGTGGTACTGGGGCCCCATCACATGCTGGGAGGCAGAGGGAAAGTTGGCAAACGTGCCAGATGGTTCTTTTCTTGTTCGGGATAGTTCTGATGACCGTTACCTTTTAAGCCTGAGTTTTCGATCCCACGGTAAAACATTTCACACTAGAATTGAGCACTCAAATGGTAGGTTCAGCTTTTATGAACAGCCAGATGTAGAAGGGCATACATCTATAGTTGACTTAATCGAGCATTCAATCAGGGACTCTGAAAATGGGGCATTTTGTTATTCAAGGTCTCGGTTGCCTGGATCAGCAACTTACCCAGTCAGACTGACTAATCCAGTGTCACGGTTCATGCAGGTGTGCTCTCTGCAGTATCTGTGCCGCTTCGTTATACGTCAGTACACCAGAATAGGCCTAATTCAGAAACTGCCTTTGCCAAACAAAATGAAGGATTATTTGCAGGAGAAGCACTACTGAAAGATCGGGAGCCCTGTTTCTTGCACTTTGGGGTTCAGAAACAAAACTTGAGTACAGTTTACAGACTTACATCGCATTGAAGTCTTTGCTGCCATAACTTTTAGTTTTTATGTGTGAGAGTCATCGATTCGTTCAGGGGTGGGGAAGTGTCTGTAAGGTGTCCTGCGTTTATTTTTGGTTCTTGGAAAGGGATGTCTTGAGGGTCTAGAAGTGTGAGTTATCTTTTCTTAATGTGCAGAATAATCACAATGTGAATGACCAGATTCTCCTTAATGCCCCTCCCCAGTCCTTTGCTGCTATCCACTGTGATTCTTATGCATTAAAGCACATTTCATGTGTATTCAACCCTAAGTAAAGTTGAGTGAAACTTAAAAAAATACAAATTACTATGATGTTAAATGGCCCAGTAGAATAAATATGTGTGGGATAAAACATTTACATATACACTGACAAATGATTTTTTTAACTCTCACACTTTAAAAATGACTTGTTCAGAATTATGAATTAATACAATGTTGATAAATGGAATGCAAATTTGCAACATCTTTTACAATTTCCTAAATTATTTTTTAAGTATGTGATCATTGTTTTGGTTGTGAGAAGTTGAATTTTTCTGTTGTCTTCATTTTTATCTTGTGGTTTGTCTCTTTTGATAAATTGCCTTACATTAAAAATTGTAAACAAATATATACCCCAAAAAAATAAAAATAAAATTTACTGAGCATTTTTCTAGTAGAAACTAACAAGACATTTATCCAAAAATTTAATATGCTACAAGTCACACCATCTTTTTAACTTTTTAAGATTTATGGCTCATGTAAAATTAACATGAGAAGTAGCAGATGCTTCTGTCTGACTCTTTTCAAAGACTCTGACCTTGACACACAACCCTGAGTGATTTAATGTCTGCTCTGAATAATGAGCCTTCACTAAGCCTTCAAGAGGGTGGAATGCTAACCACACACAATTTCCAACTTTTGTTGAGGAGCATTCTGAATGTGAAGGTGATACCTTCAGGGCAGCACAAGGCTTTGTTACTTAACAGTTATTAGGAAGCGAAGGCTGCAATTCTGCCACCTGATCAAAGAAAAGTCACAAGAGGGCCCCTTGATGTTCTACCACCAACTTACACTCTTTCTGCCCCACATCCCTTGAGACATTAAAGCCAACAGCTTTGAAGCCCAAAAGTGGAGCTACAATACACAATATTCACTGTCAGCACCAAAGTTCCCTTGAGAATTTGTCATTGTTACCAGAGTTATTGGGTAAAAAGCCCTGGCAGCCTTAGTAGGCACAATAAGCTCTACATATACAAATAGTGAATTAGACAAGTAACAGTGAAAACCAGAGAGGGGAGATATAATCACTATGTAGAGACTATAAAGAAACAAACAGTAGGTTATTGTTCTTTCCCTCTTTAAGTAACGTTCTCAGTCTGAGTACAACACTTGGGTTTAAATAAAGGGTCTAGAAGTATGAATAACTAAGAAGTGTGTGTCAAGATGTGTTCCTACCAATCAGCCTTTCTCTAGCTCTAGTTTCACTCTGTCTCACAAGCTCTCCCTGAATCACAACAAGTTCTCAAATACTTTCCTATTCTAGTACCAGAATTCTGGGAAAATTTCAGCTTTTGGAGCCCACTGTTCCTATTGTCTAATCAGTCATAGAGAGGGCACTGGTGCTACTTCACAGACACCTTCTCTGTAGTCAGAATACTTCCACTCTTGTAACTCTGTAGGGTATATTCTCCATATTTGGAGGCTTTAGACATTGTTCTTATTTTTGTTTTGTCTTTGTGGTTTGTTTGTTTTTCAGCTTTGAGCATAAGTACCATTCTCCAGCATTTTCTAAAAATGCATGTTCCATTCCATATCTCTTCAGTAACATGTTTGCAATTTAAACTGCTTCTTTGTTTTATATTTCTGTTATTTCTTGCTTTTAAGGAACATGTTTAATAAAAACATTCTGCATATATGTGTGCATGTGTACATACTAATCACCCAATATTGACACATTAAGTCTCTCTAAGTCTAGGTGTATCCTCTCCCATGGAGGCTGGACAAGGCAGCCCAAATAGAAGAACATATCTCACTGACAGGCAACAGCTTTTGGGATAGCCATTACTGTAATTATTCAGCAACATCATGAAGACCAAGCTGTACATTTGCTATATTTGTGCAGGAGAGGAAAGGTAGCTTCAGCTCATGCCTTCTCTTTGGTTGGTGGTTTAGTCTCTAAGAACTCTAAGGGTCCAGGTCAGTTGTCTCTGTTGATCTTGTTTAATTTTTATCTTCTTTGGAGGCCACCATCATCAATCCTGTCCCCTTTGCCTTTGAGTTAGCTTCTGGGTAGAACCTTTCAGAGGTTAGCCATGCTGTCCTCCTGCCTGGAAGCATATCTGAGTATCATTAATAGTGTCACCAATTGTTACTTACATATGGGAATACTCAATAATATATTTGCAAACCTAATCTCAGAAAATGCCAAAAACATCATCCACCATGATTAAGTAGGCTTCATCTCAGGCATGCTGGGGTAATTCAATATACAAAAATCCTATAGCTTTGCAAGCATGTGTTTCTCATGCCATGAGATCAACATCATGCAAAAACTGAGCTCTAGGATAGATTTTGTTTTCTGTATCCAAGTGGAATGGTACCCTGTAGCACTTCTTATTTAACTCTTCTTACATCCTTCAGTTACTATTCTTGTTATTATAACATATACTTGATATGAAAAAACTTAAAGCATGAAAATGTATTTGGGTTTATGGTTTGGGTACATCATGAAATGGATGGCATGGAAACAGGAAGATGAGGTAGCTGGTCACAATGAGTCAAACATCAGGATGCATTGGATAATTGGCCCTGCCTTGAAATGCCTCAGAATTTAGAACAACAGGTTCATGTGAAAAGAAAACATTATAGCATCATAACGAACTTTAAAACATTAAACCTACCAGAACTGCAGAGAGTCTATCTGATATTTATATAAATGTGGCTGTAATTTCAAAAGGCTCTATACATCAAAAGGATTACATAGTGCCAAGTACTTCATGTCTTACTCAAGAAATTAGAACAAGAGCAAACAGATTTCTGAGTAGCAAGGAAATTGAGTTCAAAAGCAATGTGGCAGTATAAATCAGAAATATTTTATATCAAGAGTAACTGCAGCACCAGGAACAGCAGAGGTCCAGGGACACAGGCATGGTGAGACTGCGCTTCAAGTAGCAGGTTGCAGAGAGGTCTGGGCTGAGTGCACGGAAGGCAGGCCCCTGCCCTAGTGGTTCAGGGGAGCAGGAACTCTGCTGTAGGGACTCAGTTTCCACCTGAAGTGCCCTTGCATGCAGAAGAAATGCTCAGGCCATCTGCCTCCAGGAACAGTGGAGATCCAGGGACACAGGTCTGATGAGGTTGTGCTGTGATTAGCCAGGGCACAGAGAGGTCTGGGACAAGCACACAGGAAGAGTGCGTCCCAGTGGTTTAGGAAAGCAGGAACTCTGCTATAGGGACTCAGTTTCCACCTGGATGGCCCTTGTGTGCAGAACAAATGCTCAGGCCATCTACCACCAGAAACAGTGGAGATCCAAAGACACAGGCATGGTGAGACTGCACTGCGAAAAGCTGGAGTGCAGAAAAGACTGGGCCGAGTATGCAGAAGGCACACCGCCCCCCCCCCTTTGGTTCAGGGGAACAGAAAATCTGCTGTAGGGTCTCAGATTCCACTCAGATGGCCCGTGCATGCAGAACAGGCACTCAGACCATCTGCCAACAAAAACTATTGAGATCCAGCCACGGATTGGAGAGACAGTGCTGCAAGTAGCCAGAGCACAGAGAGGACTGGCCCAAGCTAGTGGTTCAAGAGAGCAGGAACTCTGTCATAGAGACTCCATTTCCACCCGAAGAACCCTTGAATGTGGAACAAACGATCAGGCCATCTGCTACCAGAAACAGCAGAGATCCAGGGAAACAGGCCTGGTGAAACTGTACTGCAAGTAACTGCAAGTATCTAGGGACCAGGAACAAAACATTGGAACTTTTGTTCCCACCCGGCGACTCTGAGGCGCAAAACAGGGTTCGCCCGATCTGCCATCTGGACCAGTGAAGATCTAGGGACACAGACCAAATACAAGGGAAAGGCGAGAACATATCACGGACAACAAAATGACAAGAGGAAAACAAAAGAGTATATCCCAAGGAAACCAAGACAACCTGGCAACAACAGAACCCAGCTCTCCTATAACAGCAATCATCGGAATGGCAAACACTCAGAAAAAGAAGTCGCAGACCTGAAATCATAACTCAAGATGCTGATAGAGATACTTAAACAAGAATGGAAAGAAAAGCAAAAAGATTCAGAAGCTTTTAAAGAGGAAACAAGAAAAACACTCAAAGAACTCAAAGAACTAGAGGAAAACAGAACCAAAGAGAGGAAAAAATGGAAGAGGGAATTTAAAATGAAAATTGATACAATAAAAAAAACAAAAAGAGATAACCCTAGAGGTAGAATACCTAAAAAAGAAATCAGGAGTCACAGAAGCAAGCATTTCCAATAGATTACAAGAGATGGAAGAGAGAATCTCAGCGGCAGAAGACAACATTGTAAACATAGACAAAACAGCCAGAGAAGATGCAAAAAACAAAAAGCTCCGAATCCAAAATGTCGAGAAAATCCAGAACACAATGAGAAGACAGAACTTAAGGATGATAGGAATAGAAGAGGGAGAAGAGTATCAACTAAGAGGCACAGTAAATATCTCCAACAAAATCATAGAAGAAAACTTCCCTACCCTCAAGAATGAGATGACCAAGAGCATAAAAGAAGCCTTCAGAACTCCAAATAGGTTGGACCAGAAAAGAAATACCTCCCGACACATAATATTCAAAATACCAAGTGCCCAAAGCAAAAAAAGCATACTAAAAGCAGTAAGGGAATAAGGTCAGGTAACATATAAAGGCAGACCAATCAGAATCACACCTGATTTCTCAACAGAGACTATGAAAGCTAGAAGAGCCTGTACAGACATAATGCACACCCTAAGAGAGCACAAGTGCCAGCCCAAGCTGCTATACCAAGCAAACTATCAATCACCATAGATGGAGAGATGAAGATATTTCAAGACAAATCAAAATTTACACAATATCTGACCCAGCACTACAACAAATTATTAGGTGGAAAACCCAATACAATGAGGGAAAATACAGCCTAGTGAAAACAAGAAAACTTCTAAAGAAGAAAACCAAAAGAAGAAAAATACACAGACACAACTCAACCCACAAAAAGCCATAATAGCAGGAAACAGAAACAACTATTCCCTGATATCTATTAAGATAAATGGACTCAACTCCACAGTAAAGAGACATAGGCTATCAGACTGGATACATAAAAAAATCCAGCCATTTGCTGCATACACGGAACTCATCTCAGAGACGAAGACAGACACTATCTCAGAGTAAAAGGGTGAGAAAAAAACTTCCAAGCAAACAGCACCAAAAAGAAAGCTGGAGTGGCAATTCTAATATCTAATAAAGTAAATGTCTAAGCAAAAGTATCAAAAAAGATAAGGAAGGACACATTTTACTCATTATTGGGGAAATCTGTCAGGAGGAACTCTCAATCCTTAATATATATGCTCAAAATAAAAAAGCACCCACATTTATAAAAGAAACCCTACTAAAGCTCAAAAATACATTTCACCCCACACAATAATAGTGGGAGACTAATACCCCACTCTCTCAAATGGACTGATCATAGAAACATAAACTGAACAAGGACACTGCAAAACTAGCAGAGACTTTGAACCAACTAGAATTAATAGATATATACAGAACATATCACCCTAAAGTAAAAGAATACACCTTCTTCTCATCACTCCATGGCACCTTCTCCAAAATTGACCACATAATTGGACACAGAATGAGACTCAATCAATATAAGAAGATTGAAATACTCCCATGCATCCTCTCAGATCACCAAGGTCTACGGCTGGTCTTTAACAACAACAAAGACAACAAAAAGCCCACATACACATGGAAACTAAACAATTCTCTGTTAAATGATAGCAGGGTCAAATAAGAAATAAAGAAAGAAATTAAGGATTTTCTAGAATTCAAATAAAAAGAAAACACAACATACCCAAACCTATGGGATGCAATGAAAACAGGACTGAGAGGAAAACACATAGCCCTAGATGCTTTTAAAAAGAAACTGGAGAGAGATTACATCAGCAACCTGACAGCACAACTAAAAGCTCTAAAACAAAAAGAAGCAGATATACCCAAGAAGAGTAGAAGGAAAGAAATAATCAAAATTAGGGCAGAAATAGACCAAATAGAAACAAAAAGAACCATTGAAAAAAACAACAAAACCAAGAGTTGGTTCTCTGAGAAAATTAACAAGATTGATAAACCCATAGGGAGACTAACTAGAGGGATAAGGAAGAGTATATAAATTAACAAAATCAAAATGGAAAGTCGAGACATAAAAAGTGAAACTGAGGAAATTCAAGAAATCATCAGATCGTACTACAAAAAATTATACTAAACAAAATTGGAAAATCTGGAGGAAATGGATGAATTCCTAGACAGATAAAAGAATCTAAAGTTAAAACAGGACCAAGTAAACCATCTAAATATTCCTATGACACCTAAAGAAATAGAAGAATTCATCAAAAGGCTCCCAACAACTAAAAGCCCAGGTCCAGACAGGTTCAATGCAGAATTTTATCAGACATTTATTGGGGATATAACACCAATACTCTCCAAACTATTCCAAAAGATAGAATCAGATGGAATACTACCTAACTCATTTTTTGAGGCTACAATAACCCTCGTACCTAAACCACACAAAGACCCTACAAGGAAAGAGAACTTCAGACCAATCTCACTTATGAACGTTGACGCAAAAATATTCAACAAAATCCTTGCAAACCGAATCCAAGAACACATAAAAATGATGATTCATAATGACCAATTAGGCTTCATCCCTGGGATGCAGGGGTGGTTTAACATAAGGAAATCCATCAATGTAATCCACCATATAAACAAACTCAAAGAACAAAATTACATGGTCATATCACTGGATGCTGAGAAAGCATTTGACAAAATTCAACACCCCTTCAGGTTAAAAGTCCTAGAAAAAACAGGAATCCAAGGTCCATACTTAAACATAATAAAAGCAATATACAGCAAACCAACAGCCAACATCAAACTTAACAGCGGAAAACTTGAAACAATCCCACTAAAATCAGGGACTCGACAAGGCTGCCCACTCTCTCCCTACCTATTCAACATAGTACTGGAAGTCCTGGCTGGAGCAATTAGACAGCAAAAGGAGATCAAGGGGATACAAATCGGAAAGGAAGAGATAAAAACATCACTCTTTGCCGATGACATGATAGTGTACTTATGTGACCCCAAAAATTCCACCAGAGATCTCCTAAAGCTGATAAACAAGTTCAGCAAAGTGGCTAGATACAAAATCATCTCAAACAAATCAGCATCCTTGCTATACTCAAAGGACAAACATGTGGAGAAAGAAATTAGAGAAAAGGTACCCTTCACAATCATCACAAAAACTATGAAATACCTTGGTGTGACTCTAACAAAGCAAGTTAAGGAACTCTATGACAAGAACTTCAAACCTCTAAAGAAGGAAATTGAGGAGTATCTCAGAAAATAGAAAGATCTCCCATGCTCATGGATTGGAAAGATCAACATTTTAAAAATGGCCATCCTACCAAAAGCAGTCTACAGATTCAATGCAATCCCAATCAAAATTCCAACCAAGTTCTACATGGAATTGGAAAGATCAATGTGCAATTTCATATGGAATAACAAAAAACCTAGAATAATGAAATCCATCCTCAACAACAAGAAAACATCTGTAGGAATCACTATCCCTGACCTCAAGCTATATTACAAGGCAATTGTGCTGAAAACTGCATGGGACTGGTACAGAAATAGGCATGTGGATCAACAAAACAAAAGAAAAAAAAATAGTCATACTCAATCCTTACCCACAAAGAACACATTGACAAATTCCGGGTTGTACCCTGTATTACATGTACTGTCTGCGCATTGTTTAAAAAAATAAAATTAAAAAATCTTTACACTCCAAGAAAACTTTGACTATTTCCAGGTTGCATCTTGTTTTACATGTACTTTATTCTCATTGTTACTGGTGGGATCTTTATCACACTTTTAAACCTTAAAAAAAAAAATAAAACAAGTAGTGACAAAAATGTATTGTATAATTTTATGCAAAAATGTTCAAAATCTGTACATTTATCTTCGTTTTGTAAAATATAGTTGGTAAATAAGCACTCCCCACAAAAAGAAAGAAAGCAAGAAAGAAGATATGAAACTATTCAGTGAGAACTGGAGCTGTGAGGAAAGCTAGGTCTGTTTTCTTCTAATCAGTGTTTCCTGAGACATTCTGGACTCACAAAGAATGGGAGGATAATTAGACCATTCCTCGTCTTACCCCTGAGTTCCTGGACTCATGTGGTGTTTTGTTTGGGATATACTAACTGCTGCAAGAAATTTAAAAAAAATCACCATTCCACACTAGACAGAGCACCCTCGTTCCACGTGGCACCAGTGGGCTGTTTTCATCTTAGCAGACTCTTGGACTGAGCTCCCAAAATCTTTCCACTTAAGTCATTAAGTTCCTGTGACAGGTTGCTGTCATTCCAGCACTCCACATCTCACTTACTTCCAGCCACTGTACTTTTCTCTGGAACTCAGTTGAGTCTCCATGTGAAGGAAGGATTGCTAGAACTTACATTTCTACAACAACCTTAGCTTCAGAACAAGATACAGTCCTGTCATACCAAACTCAAAACTATGTAATAATTAAGCAAATAAAGGGGAAATTTCAAAAAAAAAAAAGAAAACTTTGACTAATTCCAGGTTACATCTTGTTTTACACATACTTTATGCTCATTGTAACTAGTAAGATTTTAATGCATGCTATCAAACCTTCAAAAAAAAATCAAGGACTGACACAAATGCATGCATGTACTTTTATGCATAAATGCTTAAAATCTGCACATTTATCTTTTTTAGTAAAGCTGTTCAATTTAATTAAAAATGTGATGAAAACTACATGAATCATGACACTCAAGAGTTCTGGTTATTGTTTGGGGGATATTTTTATTGGCTTAAAGAGAAAAACCAGAGTGTATGAGACAGAAATGTGTTCTTCCTTTATATTGACATGATTAGATTATTTACAACATTTTTTTTCATCTAATTTCAATTATTTGCAACATAGACATAAAGTGGTAATCAGTGGGTTTCTTTCAAGTTCACTTTTAGAATATACTAATTTTCAATCAATCATAAACAGACTGATTAATTGAATGAAACCCCCAGTTACATTCCAGGGTGTACATGGATAGGGGTGTGTGTTTAGCTCCATTTCTTGACTGCCACATTGCTAAAACATGTTTTATATTTGTGGGAAAGACATTATATATGCATATACATATGCATAAACAAACACACATATACAATTGCTTCATGGAGTATTTATGAAGAATTATTTTTAATTTAACTTTGTCTTCTCATACTCCTTCTTCCTCCTCTTCTTTCTCTCTGTATCTCCCTCTCTTTGTGTGTGTTTGTTTATGTGTGTGTCCTTGTATATGTGTATTGTCAGTGAAGTGTTAACAGAGGGAAGAAGCAAGTTTGAGAATGCAAAGAGTTACAGACTATTTGTGAGCTTCCAAGTGTGGGTGCTAGAAACCATTTTTTAGTTCTCTACAAGAACAGTTTGTGTTCTTAAGCACTCAGCCATCTTTATTACAAAAAGGGGATTTTGCAGTTCCATTTTGAGCTTCTGGTTTACAGCTTAGTGTGGCTTTAATATCTACTATAAATTTAATCTAGCATGACTATATAGTTCTGGAGTTTGATAAGCTGGGAAGGACTATCCAGAAAACAGTTTAAGGGGGCAAACTGGAGTAAATTAAGACAAACATAGGAAATAGAAAAAGACAGTTTCAAACCATCTCCATGTGTAGTTCTTGCAATTTCTCTAACACAATTTCTATCTTCAGCATCATCTTTTCTATATAACATTCATCCTGTCAGCTGAACTATGATCAACTCCACCAAACCAATTACATGAAGATACTGGGGCCTATTCAATAAGCTTTAAACTGTGTGTTCCAAGGCTATCTGCTGAGACCCCAAATTAATAGTTTCAAACATCCTCTGCCTACAATTCTTGCAGAAGTTAGTTTTCTCTGCAGATGCGTTCTAAGATCACATGCCTTCACTAGAGACTGCAAATTCCGCATAAGAAAAGTAAAAAGCAGAGCAATAGACCACTATAATCTTTAACATTGTCAGTTTAACCAGCTCAAACATCACAGAAACCAAGTTAAGCTACAGTTGGGACATACTTGTGAGAGATTATCTAAATTAAGATGAATTGGAAAGACCTACCATGGCCATGGACAACACCTTTACTGCATGATGTGGTCCAAGAATGTATAAAAAAGACAAAGATCAAGCACATCATTAACCTCTCTGCTTCTGTAAAGTGTAGAGGTAATGCAACTAACTTCCTCCAGCACCTGCTATTAGGTCATCCCTTTATGGTGAGAAAACACCTTTGAACTGAGAACTAAAAGAAGGCCATAGAATTTCAGACTGAATATGCAAACAGGTTCCAGCTTTTTGCTTCATACAGGAAACTTATTGCAGCAAAAACCACAGACACTATGTCAGAACAAAAGGCTGGAAAACAAAAAAAAAAAAAAAAAAAAAAAAAAAAAAAAAAAAAAAAACAAAACAAAAAAATCTTTTCAAGAAACAAGGACACATTATACTCATCACAAACAAAAAAGAAAGAAAGAAAGAAAAAAAAATCTATCAACGGGAACTCAACCCTGAACATCTATGCTAAAAATAGATGAGCATGCACATTTAGGAAAGAAACTCTATTTAAAGCTCAAAGCACATATTACACCCCCTACTATATAATAGTAGGGGGAGACTTCAACACCCCATTCTCATCAATGGACAGATCATAAAAGCAGAAACTGAACTGAGACAGAGTGAAACTAATAGAAGTCATGAGCCAAATGAATTTAACAGATATCTATAAAATATTTAATCCTAAAACAAAAGAATATAGCTTCTCTTCAGCACAAGATTGATAAACCCTTACCCATAT
This sequence comes from Micromys minutus, assembly GCF_963924665.1. Taxonomy (NCBI): domain Eukaryota; kingdom Metazoa; phylum Chordata; class Mammalia; order Rodentia; family Muridae; genus Micromys; species Micromys minutus. The sequence continues at coordinate 5,392,072 of NC_137975.1, read as the reverse complement.
TAACTATAAGGAACACAGTGTCTATCCAAATTAAGAAAATATGATATAAAAGGGGAGACATAACAACAGAAACTGAGGAAATTTAAGAAATCAAGAGATCGTACTACAAAAGACTATACTAAACAAATCGGAAAATTTAGTGGAAATGGACAATTTTCTAGACACCTACCAGTTACCAACATTAAATCAGGATCAGAAAAACCATCTAAACTTTATTATATCTCCTAAAGAAGTAGAAGCAGTCATCAAAAGCCTACCAACCAAATAAAGCCCAGGACCTGATGGGTTCAGTGCAGAATTCTATCAGAACTTTATATAAGACCTAATACCCACACTTTCTAAACTATTTAACTAAACAAAAACAGAAGGAATACTATCCAACTCATTCACTGAAGCCTCAATTACACTCATAACAAAATCACACAAGGACACTACAAATAAAGAGGATATTAGAAAAATTTCCTTCATGAATATTGATGCCAAAACACTCAATAAAATTCTTGCAAACCAGATCCAAGAACACCCCAAAATAATCATTCACTATCATCAAGTAGGCTACAACCCTTCAATTCAGGGATGGTTCTATATATAGAAATCCATCTACAAAATCCACTATATAAACTCAAAGGGAAAAAAAGCATAACCATCAGTTTAGAACCTGAGAAATCATTTGAAAAAATTCAACACTCCTTCATGTTAAAAGTCCTGGAAGGATCAGTAATCAAAGGCCCATATTTAAACATAGTAAAATCAATATACCACAAAACAGTAGTCAACATCAAACTAAATGGTGAGAGACTTGAAGCAATCCCACTAACATCATGGACAAGACGAGGCTACCCACTCTTCCCCTAGTTATTCAATATAGTACTGGAAGTCTTAGAAAGAATAATTAGACAGTAAAAAGAATGCAAAGAGATACAAATCAGAAAGTAATAAGTCAAAATATCACGATTTGAAGACGATATGAGAGTATACTTAAGTGACATCAAAAAAATTCCACCAGAAAACTACTACAACTGATAAACAACTTCAGCAAAATGGCTGGATATAAAATTAACTTAAACAAATCAGTAACCTTCTTTTACTCAAAGGAGAAACAGGCTGAGGGAGAAAGAACACCCTTCACAATAGTTACAAAAATATAAAATATTTTTTGTGATCCTAACCAAACAAGTGAAAAAATCTGTCTCTACAAATTTCAAGTCTCTAAAGAAAATTTAATATCTCATTTTAGAAGGTCACCCATGCTCATGGATTAGAAGGATCAACATAGTAAAAATAGTCATCTTGCCCAATTCAATCTACAGATTCAGTGTAATATCCATAAAAATTCCAACTGAAATATTCAGATAGAAAGAATATTTTGCAAATCCATTTGGAATAACAAGACCCAGGTTAGTAAAAACTATTCTCAACAATAAAATAAATTCTGGAGACATCACCATCCCTAACCTTAAGAATTATTACATAGCAGTCATTATTAAATCACATAGTATTTGTACAGAAACAGGCAAGTAGATCAATGGAATAGATTTTAATACCCAGAAATTAATGCACCCACATATGGTCACTTGATCTTTGAGAAAGGAGCTCAAAACATTCAATGGGAAAAGATAGCCTCTTCAACAAATTGTGCTGGTTCAAATAGCAGTCATCATTCAGAAGAATGTAAACTATTTCATTCTGATTTTCTTGTACAAAGCTCAGTCCAACTGGATCAAATACCTCCACATAAAACTAGGTACACTGAAAATAGTAGAAGAAAAATTGGGGAAGCGCTTAGAACACATAGTCACAAGAGATATTTTCCTAGACATAACACCAATGGCTTTTGTTCTAAAATCAAGAATGGGGACATGGAATCTCATGAAATTTCAAAGTTTCTGAAAGGCTAAGGGCACTATCTATAGGACAAATCGGCAACCAAAAAATTGGGAAAGGATCTCTACTAATTTTATATATACAATATATACAAGAACTCACGAAGGTAACCTCCATAGAATATAATATATATTAAATATATACAAGAACTCAAAAAGTTAACCTCCATAGAATCAAATGAGCATCAATGTAAGTGTTTTCAATAAATTCAGAATGCTTTTGTCTTACTCTGACTTGTGTGGCTTTTATGAAGTGCCATAGCTTAAGTAATTCACAGGAAGCAGAACTGGGTTCTAAAGTTTGAGGATTCAAGGATGAAGGGACTGATAAATGGTATCCTGTGAGTTCCTATTTATGTTATTACAAGAAATAAAGAGAGGTTTAGAGTGGAAGTTTGATAGTGGAGGGGAAAAACAGACAGGAAACTCATATCACACCCATGGATGTCTCTTGACTTTGTTATTTGTCTGTTCATGATGGTCAATGAAATTTTGTTTTGTTTTGCTTCTTATTTAAAGTTCATTTTTCAAAACAGAAATGTATGGAAATATATTGCAATAAACATACCCTCTCCTATGAGATCATTAAAAATAGTTCTTAAGTATTCCTTCATATCTTATAAATGCTTAATAAGAAAAGTAATGATCCAATTACTACATTTATGTTACACTCATGAGAGAGGCAGAGGCAGAAGCAGAAACATGACCTATATTTTAGTATTTGTTTAAGGTTTCACTTCAATGTTTAGGGGTACACACATATATGTGTGAGTTTGCACATAAAGGCCAGAGACCATCTTTGATTATCATTCTAACATGCCTGATATATTGTGACCCGATTGCTCATGGGTATGAAGTTTTACTAAACAGGATGAACTAGCATTCATGTGATCTTGCTGGAATCTCCTGCATCTGCTTCTCCCATTGCTGGAATTATGAGTATGTTCAGATATTGGAGAGGGTTGCAGAGATTCAACTTAGAACCTGCTGCTTGCATGGCAAGGACCTTTTCAGCTATGCTTCCTCTCAAACACATAGTTCAAGTGTTTTGATAACAAATTGTTCCCTCCACCCTCAACAAAATGTTGAGTCTCTATGTTTAAGTAAAACTTATTTTACATCTTACTTAAAATCACTACCATGTTTACAATATTCTTTTGTTTTGGTAGATTGATATATAAGGTAAGCAAGATGTTTTAATGCTTCATACTAAATGATACCAACTTCATTATGTATGTACACAGCTCATAAACATAAAGAGACCAATGTATTTACACTTCTTTGTTGTTGTAAGCCTTTAACTACACTGACACGATGAACAAAGAAATCAAAATGTGCACATTACAGAGGCTTTACACCAACTTCAATTATACATGTGTTAGCAGAAAATGCCTTTATAGTTTTATTCTGTGATGTAGTGGAACTCAAGTATTTCATAAAGTGTAGCCATGCAGCAAATTCTGTGCTCATTTTAGAATAAATAGCACATTGAAAACACTTGTGTAGTTAAAAGGAGATGTGGAAATTCCCCAATGTAAGCATTTTTAAGGCCCACTCTGTTCTCTAAAGTGAGTAAACTTTTATTTCAAAGGAAGCTGGTAAGGTTCATCTTCCTTTCATTTTATTTTCCTCCTTTTATACCTCAATTAAAAACACTAATGCTTATACAGACAAGTTTATTCACAGGCCTGAAGCAAGCAATGGGGCCTTCATGGATTTCCCAGATTATTTGTTTAAATGAAACATTTACCTCAAGCTCCTCCTTCTGGATCTGTTGAATAATTAAGGCTTTGCTAGAAGATACAAAAAAAAATCTGGTCCTTCATTTTTTTAGTTAGCACACTCACCAAAATTTGACATTTTCAGTTATCCTTTCCCAATCACTTTTATAAAAAAGATGCCTATGAATTAACATCTGCAGTTTCTGATGTACCAGGTAGAATTTCAATTTTATTTTAGAAAACATATTTAAACTTTTGTGGCTTTTAATGTGATTTTGTATGTACCTTAGGGCAGGTATCCACAGAAACAAAAAAAAGTGCTCTAGATCTGGAGTTACGGGCTGTTGTGATCTTTTTTAATCTAGGTTTTAAGGATTAAACCTTCTTTAATAGAAACTAGTGCTCTTAATCACGAAGCTAGTTTTCTGTCCCAGTTGAGATAGAGCCCTGTGTAAAATCTATTACATTCATATTTACTTAGAAAATCATGGGATTCTGGGGTCCTCGGTAGTCCCAATCATGTGGAAAGTGAGACTACCAAGAAACCTGCTAAGCAAGGTAACTGAAGTCATAACCAGACCATAAAACAGAGACTTCAGCCTCTCAGAGTTTGGATTCCTGATGTTATTAAAGCTCAAGATCACTGGCAGCTTAAAGAGCATTAGCTATTTTGCTTATGCTTAAAAAAATTAGCAGAAAAAATCACAATTCAATTTATAAAATTTACATATTATACAGAAATATCTTAGAAGAGTTAACAGGTGAATTTTTGAATTCTAGGAAAATTCTAGGAAATAATAATCTAGAGTGATAGATGGCTTTATTGCAAGAAAATAAAACAAGCAAGCGAACAGAAAATAATCTCTGAGTGTGCTACCTAATAGGAAGCTTGTCCGTCTACAAACAGTTTTCTGTTTATGCTAAGATCTGGCAAAAATTTCTGCCATGACAATTTTGATGGTAAGACACTGCTACACAAAGAAATTTTAATATATGAGACCATTTCATACAAGAGTAAAAATGTGCAAAAATATATGAGGTTGTTTCAGAACAATCATTTATTAATGGTCAAAACACTTCCAAATCTATTTGGGGCCTTGAGAAACCTGGAAAATTTCTTTTCTTACAGGCCTCTTCCAAATGAGAAGTTAGTGTCAAGAGATTGAGCCCTTCAGTTTTGGAATTTGAAGACAACAGCAGATAGATGGTGTCAGACTTGACTACATAGACACCCATGTAATCATAGTGATTTAGAAATTGAATGGTGATCTTGATAAATTGCACTTATTTGTTGCCTAATGTATCAAGTGAGTAGAAACAAAGTAAATAGATTTTAAAATAGATATTGGATAATCTCTTTTATAAATGTATCCACATGAAAATACTACATAAATTGTTTTAAAGTTAAGAAAAGGACAGGAATGATGGATCAGTTTGTGCAAGTGAAGGCTTCTCTTGCAGAGGATCCTAGTTCAATACCAAGCACTTACTCTAGTGATTCAGAAGAACCTTGACTTCAGCTCCAGAGAGCCCCATCCCTTTTTATTCTTTGTAATGGCATACACAATGAGCAGGCAGTTCACACCCTCATGCATGCGCGAGTTCGCACACACACACACACTCACACACACACACACACACACACACACTAATAAAATTAAATCTTGATATATCAACATAAATCAAGTAACTGTTGAAAGGTACTGAATGGATTCTAGAGAAGTACTATAAATCCTAACTTTTGCAGATTTTATGTTATAGTTCTAAATGGTCTGGATACCTGTGGATTATAAAGATTATTTGCTATTTTCAGGAAATTTTCAGAACACATATGTATCATAAATTTTCACAAACTGCTATGCTAAGTAAAAATCTAAACCACAGTTTATTACTTGTATTTCTATTTTTCTGATCTCTCCAGAAACTGGCTGCAGGTTCCCATTGAGAATGGATATTTATCTAATCTAATGTTGCTGTTATCTTATCATTGTACATAAGTCCACGTCTAACAATGTTCATTCAGTAAAAAGGACTTACTGATATATGTTCTTGAAAAATATTACATCACCAAATCAAATCTACTTATACAATAATTAATATAAATACCTTAAGCCACAAGTAAACTAACCTTCCACATTTGAATTACAATGCTTTAAAATACTACCAGCCATTCTTCTGGAAGGCTAATCTGTTCATAAGATCAAACAGTCTGAAAGCATGCTTCCTGGTCTGTATATATTTTCTTCTGCCTGAACTTTCCACCATATTATCCTAAGATTTTATCATTTGAAATTAAAACATTTGAGGCATTACACTGGGTGGTTATGTGCCAACTTGATACAAGTTGGAGTTATCACAGAGAAAGGAGCCTTAGTTGAGAGAATTCCTCAATGAGATCTAGCTGTTAGGTATTTTTTCAACTAGTGATCAAGTGGGAAGGGCGCAGCCCTTTATGGGTGATACCATTCCTTAGCTGGTAGATCTGGGTTCTATAAGAAAGCAGGCTGAGCAGGACAGGAAAAGTGTTACAGTTAGTAACATCTCTCCATGGCCACTGCATCAAATACTAAATCCTGACCTGGTTGAGTTCCAGTCTTGACTTCCTTTGGTGATAAACAGCAAAGGGGAAGTATAAGCTGAATAAACCCTTTCCCACCAAACTTGCTTCCTGGTCATGATGTATTGGGCAGGAATATAAACCCTGCCTAAGTCAAACATTTTTAACAGATAAAATGCATGTGTAGTTCCTAAGTCATCACTTAAGTTATACTCCCTTTGATTTAGACTTACTATCCTAATCATTAGGACTAAGAGCTAACAGGAAGTAGTACCAACTCTATTGTCTTGGTACCAAAATGTTCCCATTTTTATACCATCTTTCTGTCCCTGTTTTCCCACAGTAGCTGCCTTTTCTGTCTTAAGGTCACAGATAAAGATCTCCACAAACTTATCTTCAGGACTGAAAGCCTTTTATTCTCTTTATTTATCAGATTATTTTACAAGCTTAAATATGATTTAAGCCCACATTCTGGGCATTTATTAAGATGTTTCTTAATGATTATTACACTTTGCTAAATTCACTTTAATTGTCTTATACATATTGAAGATGTTGCTAGAGTGTTTAATTATTACTGGACTGTCCTGTTTCACTCTAGCTATTTAAGTAATGGCAGGAGATGATTTCTTAATTTTGAAAGTTTGGTGTATTTCTGATATTACTAAACTCAAGATGGTAAGTACTACAAAGTATTTTCATTTTTAAGATATTTAGTACTTTTTATGTACATAACTTTAATTTTAGTACAAATAATTGTACATAACTATCATTCTAGAGTGAAAACAAGGGAGACATGGGTCCTAAAACCCCAAGTCAATCAAATATTATTCTCAGGACTTCCCACTTTATTATGAAAAAGTTTTAGATTTTGTGATTCCAGAATTCATTTACAATCTTTGCCCTGTTGGTGTATCACAAGCAATAACAATGATTTATAGAACATAGTATATACAAACAAATAAATGTACAAAATGAAAAATGAAAAGCATTATGAAGAGAAGACTGTTTTGCATAAAATTGTTTTACCGAGCATTAAGTACTTTGAAAATCGTTAGAAATCAATGTTTTCATAACATAATATTAGTCACAAAAGCTTTGTGAGCATCTATTTACATTGAAAATTATGTAGCTCAAAAATTTACATTTATGAAAATTTATTAACACCGAAAAATGGAAAAGATAAAAATACCACCAAACACAATGTGTATGGAGTTAAGTTATATATTGCAAATTAAAATTATGAAAACTCTATATATCTTGGAGGGACATAACAGAAAATAGGAATCTGAGTTCATGTCTCCTTTTGTTCATGCTAAAATTCCCTTGGAAATGATATTAACACAAAGAAAACAAAAACACACAATGGCAGCTTAGGGTCAGACAAGGTAATCACTGGTCCCTGGACTCACCTAACAACAGAACTGCAGTACTAATCCCAATATAGGTTGTTTCCACTCAGAAATATACAGTAAACGGGTGCTGTGTTCACATAGGAACATTTTATATGGATGTATATGGGCTTGTACTTATATGCTGCCCTTAGATACTTTTCTATTGGTAAGTTGCCATGAACAAGAGAGATTGTAGAAAAATAGTTTATTTAAGGCACACAGTTTCAGATGATTAGAATTTATAAACATCATGATGGAAAGCATTACAGTAGGTAGAGTGGGACCATGCTGAAACAATACCTTAGAGCTTACATCTTGATCCACCAGCACAAGGAAACTAAATAGAACTGGTATAGGTTTTTGAAACCTCAAAGCCTGCCTCGGCTGACATATTTCTTTCAAAAAGGCCATACTTCCTAATCCTTTGAAAATACTTTTACAAGCTAAGGACCAGCTATATTCAATGTGTTAGTCTATGGGGATTATTCTCAACAACACTACTACATGCAGTATGTGTGTGTATTTATATTTATTTGTATGTGCATGTAAGATATATTTTGCTCACATACACATGTCTATTTAGAGGTCACCTCGTGATAATTACTTTTGTCCATCAATAGATTGAGTTTATAATCACTTGTATAACGACTCCCAGTAATGACTGTTTAGCTTAAGTTAGTCTGTGGTCAAGCCTACAAGAGATTGTCTTGCAAGAAATAATTGATATGGTAAGATTACACTGGATGTAACTCTGAATCACACCGTTTGGGGAATTAAGTCATGGACTGCATAAGAGTATAAAACTGTGCTAATTCCTTGAAGCATGCATGTATTTATTTTCTATATGATGTGTTTAAAAGTTTTAAGATACATACTGCTTTGACAACTCAGCTACAAGGGTGTAACCAGAAATAGTAAGCCTGAATGAACCAAATTGATTTTCATCACACTATTTTTTCACAGCCAAACAAAACTATAAGATGAAAAGTCAGTGTTATGTCTGTTTTCAATTACTCTCCATCTTACATCTTGGGAGATTCTCATTTGAGCATGTAACTCATTGATCTGTCTTTATTAATTTTCAGGTAATGTCCATGGATAGTATTATTTCTGCCTTGTTCACAATAAATTCAGTAAACACATTACTACAAACATATTTTTGCATTAGTACTAGAGATATGAACACAGATTCTAATGCTTGAATGGCAAGTGCATAACTATATATAAAGATATCTATATATATATATCTATATCTATATCTATATGTAGATATATATAGATATATATAGTTTTAGCCCCTTTGTAAAAGATCAAGTGACCATAGGTGTGTGGGTTCATTTCTGGGTCTTCAGTTCTATTCCATTGATGTGCCTGCCTGTCTCTGTACCAATACCATGCAGTTTTTATTACACTTAACCTGTAATACAGCTTGCAGTCATGGATAAAAATTCCTCTGGAAGTCATTTTTGTTGTTGTTGTTGTTTTGAGTTTTTGTTTTTTTTTTTTGTTTTGTTTTGTTTTTTATTGTAGAGAATGAATTTTGGTATCCTGGGTGTTTTTAATGATTCCAAATGAATTTTCAAATTGCTCTTCGTAACGCTATGAGAAATTGATTTGGAATGTTAATGGAAATTGCACTGAATCTGTAGATCACAGACAAAAACTATGTAGGTGGTGGTATCGTGAAATATTTTTTTCATTCTCAAATTAAAATTTAAGGTGATGTGACTGGTACATTTTGATTATGCTTTGATGTGAAATTATCAGGAACATATATTTGTAACATTTGGAGAAATTTCATATTTTTATGATCCAAAGAATGCTTTCAATAAAGTGAATTTGTGCTAAATCTTGACTCAGTACCCTCCATAATCATATGAAGGTCGAAATAGAGCTATTTCTAATTAAAGTGAATGACTTGATTTCATAAAATTATATTGTTCTTTAAGGACTGAAAGATTGTTTTCAAGACATGAATTGACATTTTGCTATAGTTAATGCATTTTTTATTAAAATTAATGTGGTCTGTTACATAAGCCTATAGAAAGAGCATTAATATAGGGTGATCCATAATGAATAAGCACCTCTAATTGAATTGAGATTTAGCCTGTTACTAATTACAGGATCCATTCAACATGCACTTATTGATCAAACACTCACAGTTTCTTATGCGCTGGGAAATAATTAATGAAGAGCCCCTTTTCTTCCCTTCAAGAGTTTACTGAAGAATAACTAGCATACCATTATACAAAGGATTAAGGTAACCCTGACTTTACAGTATTTTACAAGCATTTTAAAGAATTACTCTATTTTAAATGAGAATTCAGCCAATGCAACCACTGAATAAACATAGCTCTCACAATTGTTATAAAATGAGTATGTAACAGTAAATTCAATGGCTTCAAATTCATCCTCATGGACTCCTATACCTATGACTTCTTTTGCTGTCTAATAGCTCTGGCCAGGACTATCTATCCTGGATAGATTTTGGGAGACTAGGCTACCCTGTCCCTGATTTTAGTGGGATAGTTTAAGTTTCCTGCCATTTAGTTTGATGTTAGCTATGCTTTTATTTTATACTGCTTTTACTGTGTTCAGGTATGGGCTTTGAATGCATAATCTTTTAATGACATTTAACATGAAAGTGTGTTAAATTTTGTCAAATGCTTTCTCAGTATCTAATGAAATGATCGAATGTTTTTATTTTTTTCTGTTTGAGTTTGTTGATATGGTGGATTATGTTGATAGATTTTCATAATATGAAGTCTGGTGGAATTCTGTTCAGTCTGCCTTTATGTTACTTTTCCTTTTTCCATTAATGATTTAAGTTCTCTTTCTGGTTTTGAACATTTGGTGTTTTCTCTATTATATGTTGGGAGAAGTTTCTTTTCTTGTCCAATCTAAATGGAGTGCTGTAGGCTTCTTGTATGTTCATGGTCATTTCTTTCTTTCTGTTAGAAAAGTTTTCTTTTTTTTTTTTTTTTTATTATGTATCTGTAGTATATTTATTATGTCTAGAAGGCAAATGGCATAATTTTTAAATTTTAGATAACTTTTTTTTTGTGAATATATTTTTTTAGTCAGTACTTGATTTTTTTTCAAGGGCTTGACAGTATGCATTGCAAACCTAATAGTTACAATAAGTGTAAAGTACATGCAAAACAAAATGCAACATGGAAATAGTCAAGTCTTCTTGTTTTGTAAATATATGTATTTTTTTGTTTTCTTAATTTCTTGGACTTCATACAGTCTGTGAGTTGTTTCTGGGGGAGTGCAAGCCTCTAGGGTTAGCATCCCACTATCAGTGACTGCATGTTATGACTGTTCTTTTGTGACAGGGTTATCTCACTCAGGATGATATTCTCTAGATGCAGCCATTTTCTTAAGTATTTGGTTAAGTCATTGTTTATGGTGGCTGAGTAGTATTCCATTGTGTATATGTACCACAATTTTTGTATCCATTCATCTTTTGAAGGACATCTGGGTTCCTTCCATCTTCTGGCTATTATAAATAAAGCCGCTATGAACATTGTGGTGCATATATCTTTGTTGTGTATTAAAGTGTCTCTGGGGTATATGCCCAGAAGTGGAAAAGCTGGGTCTTCAGGTAGTACTATATCCAATTTTCTGAGGTATCGCCAGAAAGATTTACAGAGTGGTTGTATTAGCTTGCAACCCCACCAACAGTGGAGAAGTGTTCCTCTTTCTCTGCAGCCTCGCCAGCATCTGCTGTCATCTGAGTTTTGGACCTTGGCCAATCTGACTGGTGTGAGGTGGTATCTCAGGGTTGTTTTGATTTGCATTTTCCTGATGGCTAAGGATGTCGAGCATTTCCTCAGGTGTTTCTCGGCTATTTGGTGGTCCTCAACTGAAAACGTTTTGTTTAGCTCTGTACCCCATTTTTTAATAGGGTTATTTGATGCTCTGGTGTCTAGCTTTTTGAGTTCATTGTACACATTGGGTATTAGGACTCTATCTGATGTGGTGTTGGTAAAGATCTTTTCCCATTCTGTTGGTTGCCATTTTGTTTTCTTGACGATGTCTTTAGCCTTACAGAAACTTTGCAATCTCATTAAGACCCATTTATTAATCTTTGACCTTAGAGCTTGAAGCATTGGTGTTTTGTTCAGGAAATTTTCTCCTGTACCTATGTGTTTTAAGGTTTTCCCTACGTTCTCATCTAATAGTTTCAGAGTATCTGGTTTAATTTAGAGATCTTTGATCCACTTACACTTGAGCTTTGTACAAGTAGATAAGAACGGGTCTATTTTCATTCTTTTGCATGCTGAGTGCCAGTTGGACCAGCACCACTTGTTGAATAGGCTGTCCTTTTTCCATTGAATGTTTACTGCTCCTTTGTCAAAAATCAGGTGACCATATACATGAGGGCTCATTTCTGAATCTTCTATTCTATTCCATTGATCCACTTGCCTATTTCTGTACCAGTACCATAAAGTTTTCAGCACAATTGCCTTGTAATATAGCTTGAGGTAAGGATAGTGATTCCCGCAGATGTTTTTTTGTTGTTGAAAATGGATTTTGCTATTCTAGGTCTGTTGTTATTCCATATGAAGTTGCACATTGATCTTTCCAATTCCATGAAGAACTGGGTTGGAATTTTGATGGGGATTGCATTGAATCTGTAGATTGCTTTTGGTAGGATAGCTATTTTTAAGATGTTGATTTTTCCAATACATGAGCATGGGAGATCTTTCCATTTTCTGAGATCCTCCTCAATTTCTTTCTTTAGTGGTTTGAAGTTCTTGTAATACAGCTCCTTCACTTGCTTAGTTAGAGTCACACCAAGGTATTTCATAGTTTTTGTAACAATTGTGAAGGGTACGTTTTCCCTAATTTCTTTCTCCACATGTTTGTCCTTTGAGTACAGGGAGGCTACTGATTTGTTTGAGTTAATTTTGTATCCAGCCACTTTGCTGAACTTGTTTATCAGCTGTAGGAGTTCTCTGGTGGAATTTTTGGGGTCACTCAAATACACTATCATGTCATCGGCAAAGAGTGATGTTCTTATCTCTTCCTTTCCGATTTGTATCCCCTTGATCTCCTTTTTCTGTCTAATTGCTCCATCCAGGACTTCCAGTACTATGTTGAATAGGTAGGGGAAGAGTGGGCAGCCTTGTCGAGTCCCTGATTTTAGTAGGATTGTTTCAAGTTTCTCGCCATTAAGTTTGATGTTGGCTGTTGGTTTGCTGTATATTGCTTTTATTATGTTTAAGTATGGGCCTTGGATTCCTGTTCTTTCCAGGACTTTTAACATGAAGGGGTGTTGGATTTTTTGAATGCTTTCTCAGCATCTAGTGAGATGACCATGTGATTTTGGTCTTTGTGTTTGTTTATATGATGGATTACATTGATGGATTTCCTTATGTTAAACCATCCCTGGATCACAGGGATGAAGCCTACTTGGTCATGATGAATGATGGTTTTGATGTGTTCTTGGATTCGGTTTACAAGGATTTTGTTGAGTATTTTTGCATCAATGTTCATAAGTGAGATTGGTCTGAAGTTCTCTTTTCTTTGTAGGGTCTTTGTGTGGTTTAGCTACGAGGATTATTGTAGCCTCAAAAAATGAGTTGGGTAATATTCCATCTGATTCTATATTTTGGAATAGTTTGGTGAGTATTGGTGTTATAACCTCAATAGAAGTCTGAAAAATTCTGCACTGAACCTGTCTGGACCTGGGCTTTTTTTGGTTGGGAGGCTTTTGATGACTTCTTCTATTTCTTTAGGTGTTATAGGGTTATTGAGATGGTTTACTTGGTCTTGGTTTAACTTTGGGACCTTGTATCTGTCTAGGAATTCATCCATTTCCTCCAGATTTTCTAATTTTGTGGAGGATAAGTTTTTGTAGTAGGACCTGATGATTTCTTGAATTTCCTCAGTTTCAGTTGTTATGTCACCACTTTCCTTTCTAATTTTGTTAATTTGGATACTCTCTCTTTGCCCTCTAGTTAGTCTGGCTAGGGGTTTATCAATCTTGTTGATTTTCTCAAAGAACCAACTCTTGGTTTTGTTGATTTTTTCTATGGTTTTTTTGTTTCTTTTTTGTCTATTTCTGCCCTAATTTTGATTATTTCTTGCCGTCTACTCTTTTTGGGTAAATCTGCTTCTGTTTGTTCTAGGGCTTTTAGCTGTGCTGTCACGTTGCTGATGTGAGCTCTCTCCAGTTTCTTTTTGGAAGCACTTAGGGCTATTAGTTTTCCTCTCAATACTGCTTTCATTGCATCCCATAGGTTTGGGTATGTTGTGTTTTCGTTTTCGTTGAATTCTAGAAAATTTTTAATTTCTTTCTGTATTTCTTCTTTGACCCTGCTATCCTTTAACGAAGCATTTTTTAGTTTCCATGTGTATGTGGGCTTTTTGTTGTCTTTGTTGTTGTTAAAGACCAGCCGTAGACCACGGTGATCTGAGAGGATGCATGGGTTTATTTCAATCTTCTTATATCAATGGAGGCTTGTTCTGTGTCCAATTATGTGGTCAATTTTCGAGAAGGTGCCATGGGGTGGTTAGAAGAAGGTGTATTCTTTTACTTTGGGATAATATGTTCTATATATATCAATTAATTCTAGTTGGTTCAAAGTCTCTGCTAGTTTTGCAGTGTCCTTGTCCAGTTTCTGTTTTCCTGATCTGTCCATTGGTGAGAGTGGGGTATTAAAGACTCCCACTATTATTGTGTGGTGTGAAATGTATTTTTTGAGGTTTAGTAGGGTTTCTTCTATGAATGTGGGTGATTTTTTATTTGGGGCATATATGTTAAGGATTGAGAGTTCCTCCTGACAGATTTCCCCGGTAAAGAGTAAAAAGTGTCCTTCCTTATCTTTTTTTGATAACTTTTGGTTGGAAATTTACTTTATTCGATATTAGAATAGCCACTCCAGCTTGCTTCTTGGAGCTGTTTGCTTGGAAGTTTTTTTCCCACCCTGTTACTCTGAGATAGTGTCTGTCTTTTTCTCTGAGATGAGTTTCCTGTATGCAGCAAAAGGCTGGATTTTGTTTATGTATCCATTCTGATAGTCTATGTCTCTTTATTGGGGAGTTGAGACCATTTATGTTAATAGATATCAAGGAATAGTTGTTTCTGTGTCCTGCCATTATTGCTTTTTTGGGTTTAGTTGTGTCTGTGTTTTTTTTCTTCTTGTAGTTTTCTTGTTTAGGAGTTTTCTTGTTCTTACTAGGCTGTATTTTCCCTCATTGTATTGGGTTTTCCACCTATAATTCGTAGTAGTGCTGGGTTTGTGGTCAGATATTGTGTGAATTTTGATTTGTCTTGAAATATCTTCGTCTCTCCATCAATGGTGATTGATAGTTTTGCTGGGTATAGCAGCTTGGGCTGGCACTTGTGCTCTCTTAAGGAGTGCATGATGTCTGTCCAGACTTTTCTAGCTTTCATAGTCTCTGTTGAGAAATCGGGTGTGAGTCTGATTGGTCTGCCTTTATATGTTACCTGACCTTTTTCCCTTACTGCTTTTAGTATTCTTTCTTTACTTTGGGCGCTTGATGTTTTTACTATTATGTGTCGGGAGGTATTTCTTTTCTGGTCCAACCTATTTGGAGTTCTGAAGGCTTCTTTTATGCTCGTGGTCATCTCATTCTTGAGGGTAGGGAAGTTTTCTTCTATGATTTTGTTGAAGATATTTACTGTGCCCCTTAGTTGATACTCTTCTCCCTCTTCTATTCCTATTATCCTTAGGTTAGATCTTCTCATTGTGTCTTGGATTTCCTGGACATTTTGGGTTAGGAGCTTTTTGTTTCTTGCATCTTCTCTGGCTGTTTTGTCTATGTTTGCAATGTGGTCTTCTGCCCCCGAGATTCTCTCTTCGATCTCTTGTAATCTATTGGAAATGCTTGTTTCTGTGACTTCTGATTTCTTTTTTTGGTGTTCTGACTCTAGGGTCATCTCTTTTAGTTTCTTTATTGTGTCAATCTCTGTTTTAATTTCCCTCTTCCATTCCTTTATTTCTTTGGTTCTGTTTTCCTCTAGTTCTTTGAGTTCTTTGAGTGTTTTTCTTGTTTCTTCTTTAAAAGCTTCTGAATCTTTTTGCTTTTCCTCCCTTTCCTGTTTAATTAACTCTATCACCGTCTTGAGGCATGATTTCAGGTCTGTGTCTTCTTTTTCTGGAGTGTTTGGAGTTCCGATCTTTGCTGTTATGGGAGAGCTGGTCTCTGGTGTTGCTAGATTGTCTTGGTTTCCTTGGGATATACTCTTTCTCTTTCCTCTTGCCATTTTGTTGTCAGTGATATGTTCTTACCTTCCCTTGTATCTGGTCTGTTTCCTGGTTCTCCACTGATCGAGCCCTTTTTTATGTCTCAGAGTCGTCGGGTTTGAGCAGAAGTTTCAAGGTTCTGTTTCTGTTTGCTGGATCAGGCACGGCAGGGCAGGGCAAGGCAGGGGGTGCACTTTCCTTGTGTACTCCACAGAGATCTTTCTGCTCCCCTGCAGCCCAGGTCTCCCACCCACCAGTTGCTCAGCCTCTATGAGCCGCCAATCCGGGTGGCAGGTAGGCCAGGCTCCAATCTGCGTCCGGAAGTCGCCTCTGAGTGGAAACAGAAGTTCTAATTTTCTGTTCCCAATTGCAGTTGCTCAGCCTCTATGAGCCGCCGTTCTGCCTGGCAGGTAGGCCAGGCTCCGCTCTGGGTCCGGAAGTCGCCATTTGCTCAGCCTCTATCTAGAAAAGTTTTCCTCTATGATTTTCTTGAAGTTGTTTAGTGGGTCTTTTAGTGGGGGTGACTTCACTCTCCTCTACACATGTTTTTCTTGTTTCATCTTCTCATTGTATCCTGAATATCATGAATGTTTAGGGTTAGAACATTTTTGACTTTTGCATTTTCTCTGATTAATGTGTCTATGTTTCTTTGTTACATTCTCCCCTCAATTTCCTTTCTTCCATCTCTAGTGTTTTGTTGGTGAAACTTGCATCTATGACTTCTCATCTCTTTCCTGGGTATTCTAACTTCAGGAACTTTGCCTTTTGTAATTTCTTTATTGTTTATATTTTCTTTTTAAATTCTTTCACCTCTTTGTTGTGTATTTCTGTAGCGATTAAAAAGATTTTTGGTTTTTTTCTTCTTTAATAATTTCTACTTGTTTACATGTGTTCTCCTGATTCTCCAGTAATTAGGGGAATCATTCATATGCTTCTGAAGTTCTCCATTTTCATTATAAAGCATGATTTTAATTCCAAAACTTGTTTTTCTTTCTTTTTCTCTTACAATTTTATTTAGAAAAAACATAGATACATATACAATTATTAAAGGTATTTTGGCATAATATTATATAAATATTTTGTCAATACTTAATTCTTTTAGAGGTTTGATAGCATGCATTGAAATCCTACTAGTTACCATAAGCATGAAGTACATGTAGGATAGAACATAACATGGAAACAGATTCCGTGTTGAGTATATATTGAGAATCATGATCTGAGAATACCAAACATTTGCCACAAGGCTATTATCTTAGCTCTTGGATTATTAATGTTTTAAGGTCCAGGTATATGACACAGTGAGAGGGTGCTATATATTTACATTTTCCTAAGAAGGACTGGGGCTTTCTTTTTTCTTTTTTCTTTTTGGCCTTTGTTTTTCTTGAGCTACATATAGCTTGTGAGTTGTTTCTGGAGTGTTCAGAGCTTTCTGTGGTTAGTATCCAATTATCAGTGACTACATATTATGTCTGTTCTTTTGTGTCTGGGTTATCTCACTAAAGATGATATCTCTAGATGCATCCATTTTCTTGTAAATTTCATTAAATCATTGTTATTGATAGCTAAATAGTACTCCATTGTGTAAATATACCACAATTTTTGTATCCATTCATCTTCTGAAGGACATCTGGGTTCTATCCAGTTTCTTGCTATTATAAATAGGGTTGGTATAAAAATTGTGGTGCATGTGTCTTTACTGTGTGTTGGAGCATATCTGGGGTATATGCTCAGAAGTGGAAAAACTGGATTTACATATAGTACTATGTCCAATTTTCTGAGGAGACATGAGACTGATTTCCAGAGAGGTTGTATCAGTTTATAACCTCATCGACAGTGGAGTAATGCTCCTCTTTCTCCACATACTTGCCAGTATCTGCTGCCTTCTGAGTTTTTGATCTTAGCCATTTTGACTGGTGTGGGGTGGAATCTCTGGGTTGTTTTGATTTGCATTTTCCTGATGAATAAGGATGTTGAGCACGTTCTAAGATGCTTCTAATTCACTTGATTTTTCTCAATTGTGAATTTTTTTGTTTAGCTCTGTATCTCATTTATAATAGGATTATTCGATTCTCTGGTGTCTAACTTTTTGAGTTCTTTCTATACTTTTGATATTAGGCTTCTATGAGATGTGGGGTTGATAAAGAGCTTTTCACAATTTGTTGGCTGGCATTTTGTTTTCTTGACAGTGTCCTTAGCCTTACAGAAACTTTGCAACCTCATTAAGTACTATTTGTAGATCTTTGATTTTAGAGCATAAGCCACTGGTGTTCTGTTCAGGAAATTTACTGCTTTTGCCCATGTGTTCTAAGGTTTTCCGTACTTTCTCTTCTAATAGTTTCAGTACCTGGTTTAATGTGCAGATCTTTGATCCAGTTGAACTTGAGCTTTTTAAAAGGAAATAAGAAAGGGTCAATTTTCATTCTTCTGCATGCTGAGTGCTAGGTGAACCGACTCCATTTGTTGAAGAGGTTGTCCTTTTTTCCATTGAATGTTTACAGCTCCTATGTCAAAAATTCAGTGACCATATGTGTGAGGATTCATTTCTGAATCTTCTATTTTATTCTATTGATCAATGTGCCTATCTCTGTACCAATACCATGCTGTTTTTAACACAATTGCATTATAATATAGCTAATAGTCAGGGTTGGTGATTTCCGTAGACAGTTTCTTGTTGTTGAGGATGGATTTCAATATTGTAGGTATTTGTTATTTCTGATGAATTTGCACATTGTTTTTTCCAAAATTATGAAGAATCACGTTGGAATATTGATGGGAATTGCATTGAATCTGTAGAATGCTTTTGGTAAGATGGCCATTTTTACAACGTTGATCCTTCCAATCCATGAACATGGAAGATCTTTCCATTTTCTGAGATCTTCCTAGAATTCCTTCTTCAGAGATTTGAAGTTCTTGTCATAGAGGTCCTTGACTGTCTTAGTTAGAGTCACACCAAGTTATTTCATATTGTTTGTGACCACTGTGAAGGGTATCTTTTCCCCAGTTTCTTTCTCTGCATGTTTGTCTTTTGAATAGAGTAATGTTACTGATTTGTTTGAGTTAATTTTATTTCCAGCCACTTTCCTGAAATTGTTTTTCAGTTGTAGAAGTTTTCTGGTGGGATTTTTGGGGTCACTTATGTAAACTATCATGTCATCTGGAAAGAGTGATATTTTGACTTCTTCCTTTCTAATTTGTATCCCTAAAATTTTATTTTGCTATCTAATTACCCCAGCCAGAAATTCCAGTACTATGTTGAATAGGTACTGGGAAAGTTGGCAGCCTTGTCTAGTCCCTGATTTTAATGGGATTGCTTCAAGTTCCTCACCATTAAGTTTTTTGCTGTCTATTGGTTTGCTGTATATTGCTTTTATTATATTTAGGTATGGGCCTTGGATTCCTGTTCTTTCCAAGTCTTTTAACATGAATGGGTGTTTAATTGTATCAAATACTTTCCCAGCATCTAGTTAGATGACCATGTGTGTTTTTTTTCTTTGAGTTAGTTTATATGGTGAATTATGTTGATGGATTTCAGTATATTAAACCAATGTTGCATTCCAGGGATGAAGCCTAATTGATCATGGTGAATGATCGTTTTGGTGTGTTCTTGGATACGTTTTGCAAAGATTTTGCTGAGTATTTTTGCATCAATGTTCATAAAGAAGATTGTTCTAAAGTTCTATTTTCTTTTAGGCTCTTTGTGTGGTTTAGAAACAAGGGTTATTGTGGCCTCAAAAATGAGTTAGGTAGTGTTCCCTTCTACCCTATTTTGTGTAATAGTTTAAAGAGTATTGGTATTAGGTCATCATTAAATGTCTGATAGAATTCTACACTGACCGCATTTTGACAAGGGCTTTGTTTGTTGGCAGGCTTTTGATAACTGTTTCTATTTCCTTAGGTGTTTTGAGATTATTTAGATGGTTTGCCTGGCCCTTGTTTAACTCAAGTATCTGGTATTTGTCTAGGAATTCATCCATTTATGCCAGATTTTCTAGCTTTGTTGAATATAGGCTTTTGTATTAAGATCGAATGAGTTCTTGAATTTCCTCAGTTTCTGTTGTTATTTCTTCACTATACTTTCTGATTTTGTTAATTTTGATTCTCTCTCTTTGCCCTCTTGTTAGTGTGGCTATGGATTTAACAATCTTGGTAATTTTCTCCAAAACCAGCTCTTGGTTTTATTAATTATTTGAATGGTTCTTTTGGTTTCTATTTGATCGATTTCTGCTCTGAGATTGATTATTTCTTGCCATCTGCTCCTCATGGGTGTATCTGCTTCTTTTGGTTCTCGAGCTATGGATCATGCTGTCAAGTCGCTAGTGTATGCTTTCTCCAGTTTCTTTTTAGAACTACTCAGAGCTATGAGTTTTCCTCTTAGTATTGCTTTCATTGCATCTCATAGATTTGGGTATGTTGTGTGTTCATTTTCATTAAATTCTAGAAAATCCTTAATTTCTTTCTTTATTTTTCCTTTGACCATGCTATCCTTTAATAGAGCATTGCACATTTTCCATGAGTATATGGGCTTTTTGTTGCTATTTTGTTATTAAGACCAACCTTTGTCCACGATTATCTGATAGAATGGATGGGCATATTTCAATCTTGTATCTATTGAGGCTTATTTTGTGACCGATTATATGGTCAGTTTTGAAGACGGTGCCATTAGGTTCTAAGATGAAGGTGTATTCTTTTGTTTTAGAGTGAAATGTTCTGTAAATTTTTTTAATTCCAATTGGTTCATAACTTCTGCTAGTTTCACTGCATCATTGTTCCATTTCTGCTTCTGTGATCTGTCAATTGATGAGAGTGTGGTGTTGAGGTCTCCACCACTCTTGTGTGTGTTGCAATGTATTTTTTTAGCTTTAGTGGGTTTTTTTATTTATGAATATCGGTGCTCTTGTGTTTGTTGCATATATGTTAAGGATTGAGAGTTCCTCCTGATTATTTTTTCCTGTAATGAGCAAAAAGTTTTCTTCCTTATATTTTTTGCTATCTTTTTGTTGAAAATCTACTTTATTTGATATTAGAATTACTATTCCAGCTAGTTTATTGTGGCCTTTTGCTTTGAAGATATTTTCCCAATCTTTTACTCTGAGATAGTGTCTGGCTTTGTCTTTGAGATGACTTTCCTTGTATGCAGCAAAATGCTGGATTCTGTTTATGTATCCAGTCTGATGGCCTATATCTTTTTACTGTGGAATTGAGTTCATTTATGTTAACAGACATTAAGGAATAATGGTTTCTGTTTACTGCTATTTTTGCTTTCAGAGGTAGAATTGTGTCTGTGTATCTTTCTTCTTCTTCCTCTTCTTCTTCTTCTTCTTCTTCTTCTTCTTCTTCTTCTTCTTCTTCTTCTTCTTCTTCTTCTTCTTCTTTTGCTTAGTTATTTTCTTGTTTTTTCTAGTATGTAGTTTCCCTCCTTGTATTGGGTTTTCCACCTATTAATCTTTGTAGGGCTGGATTTGTGGTCAGATATTTTAAAAAATTAGTTTTCTCCTGGATTATCTTGGTCTCTCCATCTATCGTGATTTAGAATTGCACTTGGTATTGCAACATGGTCTGACATTTGTGTTCTCTTCGAGTCTGTATAATGTCTATCCAGGATTTTCTAGCTTTCATAGTCTCTGTTGAAAAGTCTGGTGTAATTCTGATTGGTCTACCTTTATATGATGCATTACCTTTGTCCCTTAATGCTTTTAGTATTCTCTCTTTGTTTTGAACACTTGGCATTTTGACTATTATGTGTCTTAGAGAAATTTCTTTTCTGGTCCACTCTATTTGGTGTTCTATAGGCTTCTTTTATGCTCATGGTCATCTCATTCTTAAGGGTAAAGAAGTTTTCTTCTATGATTTTGTTGAAAATATTTACCGTGCCTCTTAGTTGATATTCTTTGCCCTCTTCTATTTATATTATCCTTAGGTTTGGTCTTCTCATTGTGTCCTGGACATTTTTGGTTAGGAGCTTTATGCTTTTTCCATCTTCTCTGACTGTTTTGTCTATGTTTTCAATGTTGTCTTTAGCCCCTGTGATTCTCTCTCTCTTCTACCTATTTAAGTCTGTTGGAGATGCTTATATCTGTGTCTCCTGTATTTTTTTTTTTTTTTTTTTTTGGTTTTCGACCTCCAGAGTTGTCTCTTTTAGTGTTTCTATTTTCATTTTCAATTCCTTCATCTCTTTGTTTCTGTTTTCCTATATTTATTTGAGTGTTATCTATGTTTCCTCTTTAAAAGCTTCTAGTTCTTTATGGTTGTCCTCCTGTACTTGTTTAAGGGAGTTATTCACGCTCTTCTCATGATATCTATCTTGTCTTGAGGTATGATTTCAGGTCTGATTTTTTTTTCTGGAGAATTTGGCATTCCACTGCTTGCTGTGAAGGGAGAGCTGGGTTCTGATGTTGCCTGGTTTTCTTGGTTTCCATTGCTTAGGTTCTTTTGCTTTCTTCTTGTCATCTTGTTGTCTGTGATTATAAGTGGTTTTGTTGTCAGTATTTGTTACTTGTCTCTTCCATGTACTTTAGAGCCCATGGTTTCAGGAAGAAAACTGATTCTGAGTGTTTGGCCTTTGGTGGGCAAGCAGTGATTTCTGTTAGGAGTTACTCAGCTCTGTCTTTTTGGGCTCAGATGTGGGAGCTATTGTGAGGCTGTTCCAGTAGCTCATCCCTGTGCCCACAGGTCCTGAGTACTACTAACAAGGACCTGTCTCATTCTCTAGGCCACAATGAACCCTTTTCCCAATAGCACAGTACTTTCTGCTCTCTGAGGACTCTCAATTTGCTCTCCCCAGGCTTATGTGTCAGACACCTCTCTAACCTAGATGTAAGAGGGTCTGTAGCATTGAATTTTAGCACTGCTTTTCTCATGCAAACCCCAGCTCCCACTGACAAGGGCTTGTGCCTTACAGTGGGCCTGTTTGTCTAGACTTTAAGCCAGGGATTCTTGGGCCAATCCAGAGTCCCTATGCCAGAGTTCTGGCTCCACTGAACCAGAGGGCCTTGTTTTCTGTGTGCTCTGTCTAACCCCCTTGCGCTTTGGCTACTCACAGTGCCATATCACTAGGTGGCAAATGGCCTGAGTGTTTGGCCTGCACGCAAGGTCTTTCTAGACAGTTACCATGTCCCTATGCCAGGGTTCCTGCTCCCCTGAAACCCACTGGAGGGTCACATTTTCTCTGTGCTTGGTCTGCCCCTCCCTGCTTTTAGGCTACTCACAGCACAGCCTCAGAGTCTCACCAGGGTTGTGTCCCTGGATCTCCACTGTTCCTGGAGGCAAATGGTCAGAACATTTTCATATCTTGTTTTTCAGGTGTGTTGGGATATCCACTAATTGCTGTTGTGGGGGTACTGGGTTCTGATATGCCAGATTGTCTTGGTTTACATTAGTTAAGTTCTTGTGCTTGCTTTTGCCATCTTATTATTTGTGAAGTTAGGTGATCTTCTTGTCTCTAACTGAAGCTTGTCTCTCCAGTGGGTCTGTTGGCCTGTGAACTCATGAGGGAGTTGGTTCCTGGGTCTTCTGCTCTCTGCTGGCATGAAGCACATTCTGAATGGCAGTAATTTGGTCTTTGGACCAAAATAGTCCATTCCCAATCAGCACCATACTACAAGCACCCTGGGAGGTCCTGGAGGTCTCTTCCGGGATAATCAGTTGGGAGGAAGTGAGGGCTTCTGAGCCTCTTATAGGGGCTCTTCTGTCTGCAGGCAGGCCCTGTGTCCTAATAGTATTTTCCAGCCTCTGTCTTTGTGCTGGAACAGACTGATTCCTGAGATAATTCCTTAATTGCTAACTCTTTTATTTTATTTCTTTAATATTATGGTAAAATGGAATGACCAAAAGCAAAATGAAGAAAAAAGAGTTTAGTTCAAGTGACATTTTATAGTCCATAATTGAAAGAGGTTAGACCAGGAATTCAAGGCAGAAATCTAGAGGCAGAAACTGAAGCAGAGGCCATGGAGAAATTCTGCTTACTGTCTTGGTCCTTATAGCTTCCTTTTATTTTTCTGGTAGCTCCAGAGACCACTTTTCAAGGAATGGCATTTCCCTGCATCAGATTTGTCTACATACAATATGATGGAGGCATTAGTTCAATTGAACATTCTTCCCATGTAATGCTAGATTTTGTCAAGTTGATAAAAGGAAAGAAAGAAAAAAAAGATAGAATGAATAAATTTAAGAGAGGCAAAAAAACAGGACACTAAGTGACTTATAAATGACCATCCTAGTGCCCTTCCTAGGAAGTTTAACCTAAGTGTATAAGAAAAATTGCTGAGGTTTTGAGGGATGGATAGAATATTCACTTTCTTTTTAACAGGAAGAACTATTAACTACTCTTGCAAATATCAGTGTTCTCTAGTGGATCTGGTGCCTTTGACTATCACAGACATCTATAATCACATTAGCATAACCATCATGAGGACACATAAGTGTACACATCAATTTAAAATAAAAATATTGTTTAAAATAAAAAGTAGCTGAATGTGAATCAGAAATCAGGCCATAAACAGCATTTGTCCATGATTTCTGCTTCAATTTTTTTCTATGAATTCAAACCAGAAATTACATTAATGATTAATGGAGTCCTCATAATATAAGATAAAATATACACTTTCTTCTCTAAGTACCTTTTTGTCCATGGTGGATCAAGCCAAGCAAAGTATGAAAAAACTAGTAAACAAAATCAACACACTAATGGGAAAGACCTAATCATGTTGTTTTGAGGGAATGTGTTTTATTATTATTATTATTATTATTATTATTATTATTATTATTATTATTATTATTATTATTTGGAACATTAAGCTAGAAAACATTTCATTCAAACAAAAAAGAATATTCCTCCTTCTTAGCACCTCATAAATCCTTCTCCAAATTTACCATATAGTGGGTCACAATGCAAGCCCCAGTGTATACAATAGTTCCTTGTATCCTGTCAAATCATCATGAGTTAAAGTTGTAATCCAACAACAGAAAATTCAGAAACTCCATACACTCATAAAAATAAAACAACTCTTTACTCAACAATCTCTGTATCAAGAAAGAAACAGAGAAGTAAAATATTTCCTTGAACTTAATAAAAATAATGGCACAGCATACCAAAACTTATGGGATGCAATGAAATCAATGCTAAAAGGAAAGTTCATAGTACTAAGTGACTTTAGAAAGAAATTGGATAGTTTGGCTACTAGCAATTTAAAAGTACTCTTGAAACTCTAGGAAAAAAGAAGCAAACACAATAGGAGAGTAGACATGAAAAATAATACTCAGTAATGAAGACAATCAATTAGAGTGAAAAAAAAGGATACAAACATTCAATAAAATCTAGGACTAGTTATTTGAATAAATCAACAAAATAAACAAATCTTTAGCCCAAGTAAAGCTAAGAGAAACAAAATCCAGGTTTTAAAAATTAGAAGGAAAAAGGCAGACATAAATACAGACACTGAGAAAATTCAAAAATTCATCAGGTCTTTTTTCAGTAGCCTGTACTCCACAAAATTACAATGCCTAAAGAAACTAGGTGATGTTCTGGACAAATATCACTTATCAAAGTCAGATCAGAATCAAGTGAACTATCTAAATATTTCCATGATAACATCTAAGAAAATTGAAGAACTCATAAACGTACTCCCAACTCCCTAACCCACCCCCTCAAAAAAGCCCAGTGTTTAGTACTGAATTCTACTAGACATTCAAAAAAGAGGAAATACCAATACTCCCCAAATAAATTACACAAAATAAAAACAGAAGAGACACTGCAAAACTCATTCTATGAGACCACATTCACCTTAATACCTTGATACCTAAACCACATGTAGATTCAAAAGCAACTGGGGGGAGGAGGGGGAACTCAGACCATTTTCTTTTATGAACATTGATACAAAATTGAATTTAAAAACTCATCAAAGCCTCATCTTTCATTATCAAGTCGACTACATTCAGTTAATTCAGGGGTGACTTAATATGTAAAATCCCCTCAGTCATCCACCATATAAACAAACTGAAAGTAATAAAACAAAATAAATAAATAAAAACACATGATTATCTCATTAGATGTTGCAAAGAATTTCATAAAATTCAAGACCCTTATAAAACCTAAGCAAAATAAAGAAAACAAACATCAGCAGTGCAGTGTTCTGCATGAAAATAAATAGACAGAAACTTCAATCAAAACTTAAAACATAAATCTTCCACTTAAATAATGGACAAGAAACAGCTGTCCACTATTTCTTTATCTCTTCATCATTTTACTTGAAGTCCTAATTTGGACGGTATGACAGCTAAGGAGAACAAGGAAGTACTATTGCTATTCGCAGATAGTATGATATTATACATAATTGACCCGAAAAAAAACTCTACTAGAGAAGAACACTTATAGCTAATAAACAACTTCACCAAAGTGTATGGATACAAAATTAAGTCAAAAATAATCAATTTCTCTCTTTATATAAACAATAATTGGGCAAAGAATGAAAATAGTGAGGTAAGACCACTTAAAACAGACACAAATAATATAGCATATCCTGGTGTAACTTTAACCAAGGAAGTGAAAGACCTGTATTACCAGATATTCAAATCTCTCAAGAAAACACACACACACACACACACACACACACAGAGAGAGAGAGAGAGAGAGAGAGAGAGAGAGAGAGAGAGAGAGAGAGAGAGAGAGAGATGAAGATATCAGACATTAGGAGGATCTCACATTACCATAAATTGTTGGATTAAATAAGAAAAATGCCCATCTTAACTAAAGCAAATTACAGACTCAGTCAAATTCTCATCAAAATTCCAACAAAACTCTTTAAAGTCATTAAAAGAACAATATTCATTTTCATATGGAAAAACAGGGAACCCAAGATTGCAAAATCAACCTGAACAGTTAAAGAACTTCTACAATCGCCTTCCTTTTGTACACATTGTAGCTGCATCTAGAGAATATCATCCTGAGTGAGATAACCCAGTCACAAAAGAACAGACATAATATGCAGTCACTGATAGTGGGATGCTAACCCCAGAGGCTCACACTGCCCCAGAAACAACTCACAGACTGTATGAAGTCCAAAAAATAAACAAAACAAAACAAAAAAAAATCTTTACACCACAAGAAAACTTTGACTATTTCCATGTTACATTTTGTTTTACATGTACTTTATGCTCATTGTAACTATTAAGTTTTCAATGCATACTATCAAACCTTTAAAAAATCAAGTACTGACTAAATATAAATATTCATATAGTTTTATGTAAAAATTATCTTAAAATCTGAAACAAAAGTACTAACAAAAATGTATTGTATAATTTAATGCAAAAAATGCTTAAAATCTGTACATTTATCTTTGTTTTGGAAAATAAAGTTGTAAAATAAAAAAAACGATGGTTATAAAAAACAGGTGATAATAGTATGAAAACAGACATATTGATCTATGGAATCAAATTGAAAATCCAGATGTAAACAAAGAAACATCTGAAAAGTTGATATTTTCACAATGAAGCCTTAACCACATAATGAAGAATGAAATCATCTTGATTAAATTGTATTGGCCCAAGTGGATGTCTGAATGTAGGGGAATGAATATAAAAAAAAAAAAAAAAAAAAAAAAAAAAAAAAAAAAAAAAAAACTCAAGTTAAAATGGACCAAAAACCTCAACATATAAACTTATGCACTGTATCTCACTGGTGCAGGAGACAATTTCTTGAACTCACAACTCATGCTCTAGGATCAGCAATTAAGAAATGGAACCTCATGAAACTGAAAAAGCTTATAGAGGAAAAAAGAACACCCTCATTGCAACAAAACAAAATAGGAGCCTTCAAATGGGAAAAAAAAAACTTTACCAACCCTACATCTGACAAGGGTCTAATATATATATAGAGAGACCATATATATATATGGTCTCAGAAAGAAAGATCACAAGAACTTTACAGCCAGCCAGTCTAGGAAATCTGTGAGTTCAATATCCAAAGATACTAAGTAGAGGGTAGCAGAAGAAAGGCACCTGTCACTGAATTTTGTCTCCCACAAGCAGATATACACATATGCATACACATATGTGTTCTTATTCCCTGCCTTGAACAAATAAAAATTAGAGAACATGATATGTGACATCTGATTTTGGCCTCCACCCATATATGTGAGGTATACAGACAGGACACCAACTACATGTATAGCAGAGAGATGGAAACACATATATACGTGTATCCACACCAAAATACAGGCACACACCCAAGTGCACAAAGTTCCTTTTGACAAAATATTAAATATCTGGTATGCTATATATTAAGTGCAAGGTATTCTAGGAAGAAATCATGCTTTCTAATAATTTTTATCCTATAAAACTCAAGTTTTTACTTGTGCTTATCCAAAGCTAGAGGCTTTCTGAAATGTGTGTCTCTATCAGATGGTTGTGGGAAAGAGTGCATTGCCCTTTCTCGAATCAGTTTTCTGGATATGTAATTTATTTGGATTTCATTTTTAACCTGTGTTTTTTTCTCACACACCAAGTTCCACTCCAATCTCTGCAGTCTTTCTGTTCATGTTATATGAATCAAGCTGAGTATAGTCATCTTGTTGTCAAATTCTCTTGACAGATAGATTTGCTACAACAAATGAAAACACTAAATAAGCAGCGCCCATCGAGTTTTTATGACTGGCATTCATTCCCAGCAAACAGCAAATGCTATACCAAGATGAAAGCATCTATATTTTCTGAAGGTTTCATTTGGTTACAAATCATGAAGTATATTTCTATTGTAACTTATTTTTTTAAAGTGAGGCCATGCCTAAAATACACAAATTCTCAACATCCTTTAGTTGGGATTGCAACAAAGTTTGATTCTCACAAGAACTAGGATAAATCGGCTGTGGTTAATGTTATCTAATATTTAAAACTATAAAACATTTACTGTGACTATGCTTTATAAATAACTATGTAAATTAGCATATATAAATGGATACAGTCAAGAGGTCAAAGTGAGAGTGTTCTCCTACAGATAGTTATCTTCATCACCTCTCTCAAACTTTCACATTTTTCCATATTCCAGGTTCATCCTCACTTAGATGTAATAGCTCCTGAACCTATGATAGAACAGCAGCTGCCAACAGATAACAATCATGCTTGAAATTCCAGTATCCTTCTCTGAGAAAACAAGCACAACAGGCAAGGAAAACAAAAAGACATCTGGGGGAAATGGTAAATAAAATGGCATTAGCAGGGAAACATATGAATCTGTAAAAAATTGTGTCAATTGCTATAACCCAGACCAAAAAAGGTAGAAATCAAATGTTTTCTCTCACATTCAACTTTTAATGTTTGTATATATGTAAATAAGAGTTGAAAGAATTTATATAATCCATGAATCTAAATAAAAGAAAGTGCTTCATGAGATTTTAAAGAAAGGGAATAAAAAACAACATTGGGAAGGAAACTACTAGAGAAGAACGGCCCAAGTCAGTAAAGAAAAACAAAGAAAAAGAAGTAACAACTAAAGAATGAAACCCAATTATTTGTGTGTAAATAAAAATAACATAAAAGAAATGGCTCAGTGGGTAAGAATACTTCCTGCACAAACATGAGGACCCAAGTTCAAATTTCCAACACCCATGCAAATGATAGGCTTAGTCACATGCTAAAATGGAAATTCTGCCCCTTTAAGGCAGAGGTGGAATAGAGACCGAAGAATCCCTGGGACTTAATGGCTGCAAACATAGCCCCAAGTTTTTATTCCCTTTTTTGAAAGAATGAGAATTAGAAAACGATACCTGATATCTATTTTTGGCCTCCATCAACACATGTGAAAGTGCATAGTGTACGACATATCAACCATGGAAGACTAACTGTTTTTCTTTTTTTGTTGTTGTTGTTGTTTGGGTTTTTTTTAAACATTATTTTACAAAACAAAGATAAATGTACAGATTTTAAGCATTTTTTTGTGTAAAATTATGCAATACATTTTTAGAAGTACTTTTTTGGATTTTAAAATAATTTTTACATGAAATTATATGAATATATATTCTTAGTCAGTACTTGATTTTTTAAAGGTTTGATAGTATGCATTGAAAACTTAATAGTTACAATGAGCATAAAGTACAAGTAAAACAAAATGTAACATGGAAATAGTCAAAGTTTTCTTGTTTTGTTTTATTTTGTTTTCTTTATTTCTTGGACTTCATACAGTCTGTGAGTTGTTTCTGGGGCAGTGCAAGCCTCTGAGGTTAGCATCCCACTATCAGTGACTGCATATTATGTCTGTTCTTTTGTGACTGGGTTATCTCACTCAGAATGATAATCTCTAGATGCAGCCATTTTTTTAAGAATTTGGTCAGGTCATTGTTTCTGGTGGCTGAGTAGTATTCCATTGTGTAAAAGTACCACAATTTTTGTATCCATTCATCTTCTAAAGGACATCTGGGTTCTTTCCAGCTTCTGGCTATTATAAATAGAGATGCTATGAACACTGTGGTGCATATATCTTTGTTGTGCACTAAGGTGTCTCTGGGGTATATGCCCAGAAGTGGAATAGCTGAGTCTTCACGTAGTATTATGTCCAATTTTCTGAGGTATCGCCAGACTGATTTCCAGAGTGGTTGTATTAATTTGCAACCCCACCAACAGTGGAGAAGTGTTCCTCTTTCTCTGAAAGCTCGCCAGCATCTGTTGTCATCTGAGTTTTGGATCTTGGCCAATCTGACTGGTGTGAGGTGGAATCTCAGGGTTGTTTTGAGTTGCATTTCCCTGATGGCTAAGGATGTCGAGCACTTCCTCAGGTGTTTCTCGGCCATTCGGTGTTCCTCAACTGAAAACATTTTGTTTAGCTCTGTACCCCATTTTTTAATAGGGTTATTTGATTCTCTGGTGTCTAGCTTTTTGAGTTCCTTGTACACCTTGGATATTAGGCCTCTATCTGATGTGGTGTTGGTAAAGATCTTTTCCCATTTTGTTGGTTGCCGTTTTGTTTTCTTGACGATGTCTTTAGCCTTACAGAAACTTTGCAATCTCATTAAGTAACATTTGTTAATCTTTGACCTTAGAGCTTGAGCCACTGGTGTTTTGTTCAGGAAATTTTCTCCTGTGCCTATGTGTTCTAAGGTTTTCCCTACTTTCTCATCTAATAGTTTCAGTGTATCTGGTTTAATGTGGAGATCTTTGATCCACTTACACTTGAGCTTTGTACAAGGAGATAAGAAAGGGTCTATTTTCATTCTTTTGCATGCTAAGTGCAAATTGGACCAGCACCATTTGTTGAATAGGCTGTCCTTTTTCCATTGAATGTTTACGACTCCTTTGTCAAAGACCAGGTGACCTTATACATGAGGGCTCATTTCTGAATCTACTATTCTATTCCATTGATTCACATGACTATTTCTTTACCAGTATCATGCAGTTTTCAGGACAATTGCCGTGTAATATAGCTTGAGTTCAGGGATAGTGTTTCCCACAGATGTTATCTTGTTGTTGAGGATGGATTTCGCTATTCTAGGTCTTTTGTTGTTCCACATAAAATTTCACATTGATCTTTCCAATTCCATGAAGAACTGTGTTGGAATTTTGATGGGGATTGTGTTGAATCTGTAGATTGCTTTTGGTAGGATGGCCATTTTAAAAATGTTGGTTTTTCCGATCCATGAGCATGGGAGATCTTTCCATTTTCTGAGAATCTCCTCAATTTTCTTCTTTAGAGGTTTGAAGTTCTTGTCGTACAGGACCTTCACTTGTTTAGTTAGAGTCACACCAAGGTATTTCATAGTTTTAGTGGCGATTGTGAAGGGTACCTTTCCCCTAATTTCTTTCTCCACATGTTTGTCCTTTGTGTGTAGGAAGGCTACTGATTTGTTTGAGTTAATTTTGTATCCAGCCACTTTGCTGAACCTTTTTATTAGATGTAGGAGTTCTCTGGTGAAATTTTTGGGTTCACTTAAGTACACTATTATGTCATTGGCAAAGAGTGATGTTTTTATCTCTTCCTTTCAGATTTGTATCCCCTTGATCTCTTTTTGCTGTCTAATTTCTCCAGCCAAGACTTCCAGTACTATGTTGAATAGGTAGGGGCAGAGTGGGCAGCCTTATGGAGTCCCTGATTTTAGTGCAATTGCTTCAAGTGTCCCACCATTAAGTTTGATGTTGCCTGTTGGTTTTTATTCCACACCAAAAGAGCACCTCTCTGCAGCAAATAGAGACTATTAACAAAGAAAAACAAACTCACGAGCAAACAAAAACAGAAAAACAAACAAATATCTGACCTCAGTAAAGAGATCAATAGATTGTGGAAAGTACTTAATTCCAAACAAATATGTCTATTATACAATTTCTGAACCCAAGATTCAGGGAACATCTTGTAAAATATGACAGAAAGACTAAAAATAATTAGAGTGCCAGGAAATCTCTTGAGAGACTGTTTGTCTTTTAAATGATAGGGAAGGTAATTTTTAACAGGTTCAGGGATTCTTCACAGCAAAGCTGTGAAAAGAATGTCTCTGAATCCAAGAAATTCTGCTGGAGCTGGGAAAACTGGGCAACTCTTTAGTGCTCAAGACATTTCTCTTTTGTATTGAACATAAAGTATTTTTAAAAGTTTTAGGGGATATTTATGTGGAATATTCCAGGGCAGAGCAAACTCATTCCCAGTGCCAAAATCCTAGAATTTACAAATGGCAAATAGCTGTCTAATGATATAATAAACCTTATACACATTCATCTCCTGAAGCAAAGCACATGTGGGTTTCTCATCCATCTTTGGTCTGGGACTTACCTTTTCCATTGGACAAATGGTAAGGTTTTAGGTGATGTCAGTTTATCTTGTGTTCCTGAAATGCACTGAAGAAATTCCCACCAGGGCTTTTTTATATCAAATATATCAATAACTCTTCAAATATATATTTTACCTAAAATGACAATTTATGCCAGTATCTCTTTTAATCCCAAAGTCTGAGAACTTACAAAGCACAGGTTCAAATCCTGGTTTCACTATGGACTAGTTAAAATGTAGGATACCACTTCAGCATGTCTTTGAGGTAATAAATGGCCCTGTTAGGAATTTAGAGAATAGAGTTTTGTTAAGAAAAGGAATATGGAGGTCGGGGGTTAGAAAAGTTTTAGAACAAGAAGCACAAGGACCTGTGTTCAGTCCTTTCTTCCAGGTATGAGAAGGAGGAGTAATAGGAAGAACAAGATAAGGAGCATAAAGTTGTTTGATTGATTGAAGAGCTTGCAGGTATTTCATCTCACAGTGGCACACTTCAGCAGGAAAGTATGAGAGAGGGAGATCAGTTAACTATGCTGAAATGAGAATTAGCTTTTCTGTCCTCTGAACAAAGGAAGTCTATTGATTCTATTTGGAATGATTGGGGCCTACTTCAGAAAAACCCATCATCCTTCCTTTTAAAGGTATGAAAATTGTACATGGATTCAGTTGGGAAGAGGCAGAAAGAGAGATGTCCCTGAATTTGATAGGACATCAATATTAATATGGTCATACTTTTCAGGAGGGTGAATCACTAAAACTGCTGAGCGTACAGGGACAATTAACTCCAAGCATCTCTAGGAGTACAGAGTGATGCATAGCCCTCCTGTGGACACTGTTGCATAGTCCTCCTGGGAGAAAATACTAATGTATTCAACACTATGTCTCAGTGGAAGGGAGAGGCACCTGAGCAGAGGAAGAAAGCAGGCATGCATTTGTGGACAGAGAGAAGGCTGCCTCTCCTCACTAAATATTGGAATTCCCTCCATCTTAAATTCCATTATTATGTTGTTTTCTGTCCACCAAAAGCACAAAATTTTCCAGGTGGAAGGAAACAAAATATATGCTGATGACTCTGTTCGAGATGGTTATAGGCACAGAGTTGAGTCACTACTTACCTGTAGTAGAGATTTACACCAGAGATGTGTTTAGATATAGATATAGACAGTGTATAAAAAGGAGAAAAGTGTGAAGAGAATAAGAGTGAACTAATGAGCTGGAAAGAGCCTTTGAAGCAAGAAAACACTAAGTTCATAGTACTTTTTGGACTCATCTAACACACCAAATAGAACTTTGACCCTTGGGTGACTTTTCTTTCTCAGAAATGATTTTTGTGACCCCTCTCACTTGGGTGCCTGCTGACATAAAAGAAACAAAACAAAACAAAACAAAACAAACAAACAAACAAAAACACTCTTAAGCTTAGGGTACTTTTTTTTTCTTTTTTCTTTCTTTTTTTCTTTTCTTTTTTTTTTTTTTTTTCAGTCTGGAACTCTGCATCTCCTGCCGTCTGCATGGCAACCCAGTAACTCTAGACGGGGTGCTATTTTGTATTAATTTTTGAATTTTTCTTGGGATACCTGTATGAATAGTTCAATAACATATCCCTGCCATGCTATGGGTGTCTTGTTGTCTTTGGCCATGACTTTAGGTTCCCCTCTGGTATGTCTCCTGGGAAATCTCAAATCTCTAAAGTTAATGCCTGACTTAAGGTCATCCCACTTTTACACCTCTGTAATAAGTTCTAGATTCAGTATCAGTTAGACAATGGCTCTAAATGTCTACTTAATGGCACATTAGATCCAATCATTTTAAAGGATCTTCATACATGAGTTGGTTAAATGATGAGGGAGGCCTGCATCTGCTCTGCCACAGTGCTCAGGCTGCTCGGGAAGACAGGATGTGGAATGTGGAACATTGTGAAAGACGCCCGGACTGGGGAAGTCCCTCACTCAAGTACCAGGAAACACTAACCCAAGAAATCACGAAGACCCTATCTTGCTGCAATTAGGTAAGAGGTTTATTTCCAGAGCTCTGGGGATGACACATATCTCACACAGGAGATAAAGGAGTTGTCCCTGAACTCAATTGAGGGGACATATTTATTGGGAAAATTACATAAGCAGTTAACAGTGGATGCATAGCAATTTTATTGTTTTTTTTGTTTTTTTGTTTTTTTCAAATTGGCACACTCTGTCCATTGTGGACATGATTTAACTCTAGGCTACTCTGTTTTGGGGCACACTGACCTTCATGCTTTGTTTCTCTCAAAGCTGCAAGGTCAGGCCAGACCTTTTCAAGTCTAGTTGGTCTGGCTTTGGGCCATTTCTTTAAACAAGTTACTTTGTTCTTCGCCTTGAGATATACTAGTCCTCAAGGCAGGGTCAGTGGGGCCATCTTGAAATTTTAACTCTTTCATTCCCCACTTCTTTTAGTGGCTGGTTCAAATCTTAGAACTCAATATCCTGTTCCTCATTCCTCTCGAAGTCCTTTAATGCATGATATTGCTGGGAAGCATTAAAATCTGCACTGCACTAACTCTTTCCCTAATGAAAGCTACTAACTTATTTAGGATACAGGGTCCAAATGTCAAAAGTAACAAGAGAATAACTATTGGCCCCAAAATCGTAGAAATCAAGGTGGTGAGCCAAGAGAGAGTACCAGCTTTCATACTACCCTTGGTTGACATTCCTGTCCCTCTGTCTGGTGACTAATCTTCCATGAAGCTTAGACATGGTGTCCTTGATGACACCAGAGTGCTCAACATTAAAACAACATTCTTCTTTTAGGGCAACACACAACCCTCCCTCTTTGAGGAATAGTAAATCTAGTTCCCTGCGGACCACTTTAGATCAGGAGTTGAATGATTTTTCTAGCTTGTTTACTGACTGCTCTAGGGCCACTCAGTCTTCAGTAATTGCATTCCTCAAATCCACAAAGTAATAGTGGGTGGTGACAAGTGCTGTGGTGCCGTCCCAATTCCTGTTAGCCCAACACCCAATAGTACTGCAGAGTCAGAGCAATTGGATCCCTCCTTACTTGGGTTGACCTTATGTCATATGCATCAACTACAACTCCCTCCAGGTGGTAATAAAGTCAGGGTACCAGCTACACCAAAACACAAAAATCTTGGATGGAAATAAATACTGAGATGGAGACACAAGGGGTAAGTTCAGTACTACAGGCCCACCAAGAATCAGTTTGAGGGATCATATAGGTGCCAGCAGATGAGTTGACAGTCAAAGTGGAGCTGCAGAGGGAAGTGTAGGGAATAGGAATGGTCCCTATACATAGGTCTGTCCCAGATACTTCTGTGAGGGTTAGCTTGGGGCTCAATATCCATGAACAAAACTGGTGTGATTCATTATAGGTAACAGTTCTATTGGTTACTATCCCTTCATAGTAGAGGGGCCCAGACCCCAAAGAAAACCAGCATGATTCAGTAATATGGAAGTCTGTCTGATTCAGCACCTGAAAAGCTCCCTGCACAAGGTTAAGAAGTCTCTGCTGGTTGTCTCTAAAGGAGAATGTAAAACTTCTGTTCCTGTGCCTAGGGGGTCAGTGATTTTGGTGAAGTTGATGGGATAAAAAGTGGGAAGAGAATAGAAGAAGCTGGTATAGGCACAGTGTGTGGGTTTGCTTGTGGTAAAACCTCATTGGTCCCAAAGGGTTGAGCAGGGAGGATCCCTACTTTCAACTGTATTGTAAAAGCAGCACCTAAATCTTGCTTAAGCATTCTGTCTGGAAAATACCATCGAAGGCCCCAAACTCTTCCCCTTAACCATTTTGATGTGTCCTCAGTCTGTCCCTAGGGAGTTAAGGTGATATTAAAGGGCAAGTAAGTTGGGCTTGTACTACAGGTTCCTGCATCCCTCTGCCCATACAGTGTTAGCGAGATATAATTTTTATATACTATAATTTAGTCCAAAGAAGAACTGGATCTCTAATAGGTTTCTCCAGTAGTCTCACATCCACAAGCAGAGCAGTATAAACCTTTTCCGGTGGGCCTCCACAGCGTTGAGTGGTGGCCTGGTCTCAGCCATCTTGAGGGAAAACATAAATACCTAATTTAGCTAAGTGGCACTCACATCCAAACTTGCCTCCAGGTGAAAATCTCTTAGGTACTTCTAAGGGCATTTTTGAGAATCTATGTTAGGAATATCCCAGGAATCCAGCCCTGCTGCCAACTGCCAAAAGTCAGGAGTGAGTGTAGGCACCATGTGTACAGTGAAGCCACTTTGGAGGTGAACCAAATAACCACCCCAGTGCGTGTGGAGACTTGCCAAGTCAGTTTCTTGGGCATATGGGGGTTAGGAGTTCTTGCAGCGAAAGTGCAACTTAAGAGGATTAATAGTCTTTTCCAATTTCTATTCATTCTTAAGAATGTCTGGAGCTTTCTTTACATGAGAGGCATGGACCCAAGCAGCATTTCTGTCTACCTTGACAGCTGTATTGGTGGTC
Organism: Micromys minutus; assembly: GCF_963924665.1. NCBI lineage: Eukaryota > Metazoa > Chordata > Mammalia > Rodentia > Muridae > Micromys > Micromys minutus. Next base: position 5,355,105 of record NC_137975.1, on the reverse strand, counting down.
AACATTACCAGATATGGTCCGTTCCAATGAGTTTCAAAATTCCTGGCTCAGTGTCAACGAATCAGGACTGCATCTCCCACATGAAACTGGTGGGGTGTTTCCAGGTTTCCTTTCTCATAGGCACCTTTCAGCTGGCTCCAGATTTCACTTTGGACTGTTTCTAGGGCCTTTAAATGAGCAAAAGGGTTTTAGAAAAAACCTCAAGACTGGGAGCCTCACCCGACTCAAGTAGGGGCTGGGGCCTCCCATACATAATCTCATAAGGTGTTAGGCCAAAGGGACCAGGGGTGTTCCGTACTTGGAACAGGGCAAAGGGAAGGAGGACAGTCCAGTCTCCCCCACCGGTATCTGTGTCCAATTTTGACAAGGTCTCTTTTAGAGTTTTATTCAACCTCTCTACTTGTCCTGAACTCTACTGTCTGTATGAGCAATGTAGTTTCCAATAAATCCCCAGTTGTGTGGCCAGTCCCTGACTTACCTGAGTAACAAATGAAGGTCCATTGTCAGACCCAATTACCTTGGGTATCCCAAACCTGGGGAAAATTTCTTCGAGGATCTTCTTGGCCAACACTCTGGCGGTCTCTGTTTTAGTGGGATAAATTCTGAATCTATCCCACTAAATTCTGAAATTCCACTAATTGTGAAAAGGTATCTACCACAACTAAGAGATATTTGTTACCATATCTGGCAGGCTTAACTTCAGTGAAGTCTACTTCCCAGTAGACACCCGGCCAGCTCCCTCTGAATCTTTTTCCTAAGGGAAGTTTTAAGTGTCCTGTATTAATCATAACACAGAGCACACAGTTTTTTACTATGCTACCAACAGTCCCCAAAAGTTTCGGGACATAATAATTTGAGGTCTTGATCAGAATCTCAAGATGCTTACCCACTAAGTGAGTCAAATGCTGTAGGTAGTCCATATATTCGTGCCCGTCTTTCTGGGGTAGGGCTAGTTTGCCCTCTGGGTTTTATCTTCTCTTGTCCTTTGATGGGGGAGGGAATTCTAGTTTGTCCATGTGTTGGTGGTCCTCTTTAGTGTATTCAATATCTGGTTTCTGGGCTACTAGGTGGTCTGGGGAGACCCTGTCATAATCATAGCCCCTTGGGCCAATTCCTTGGATAGAGAGTCTGTCATCTTATTGTCTTTTGCAATTCTGTCTTGTCCTTTTGATGACCTTGTCAGTGGACAATGGCCACCTTCTTGGGCAGATGGATAGCATCTAGCAAACTAAGCATTTCTTCCTTATTTTTAATGTCCTTTCCTGCAGAGGTCAGTAGCCACCTCTGCTTGTATATGGCCCTATGAATATGTACAGTGGCAAATGCATACCTGCTGTCTGTATAGATATTTATAGCCTTGCCTTCAACCATCCTTAAGGCTTGGGTGAGGGATATCAGTTCAGTTTTTTTGTGCTGAAGTCCCTTCTGGCAGACGACTGGCCCATGTGATGTTAATTTCATCTACTACTGCTGCGCCTGCCACTCACTTACCTTTGACCATGAAACGGCTACCATCCATATACCAGGTTGGGCCTCCTGGCAAGCATTTATCTTACAGGTCTCTCCTTGTACCAGTTTCTTCAGCTACAATTTCTTTGCATCTATGTGCTGGGGCTGAATCTTCAGTCTCTTGTAACATAGTGGCCGGGTTTCGGATGCCTGGAGGGGCAAAGGCTAGCCTGTCAATTAACAGCAGGCTCTAGTAATGCATCATCTGGGCATTCCTCATCCATCGATCAAGGAGATGCTGCACAACAATCTCAAGAGAGTGTGGGGCCACTATAATCACCTGTTGCCCCAAAATCAACTTATCAGCATCCTTGACAGGGCTACAGATGTGATGGCCCTCAGGCAAGAGGGCCAACCTTTTGCAACAGGGTCCTATTTTTGGCCAAGTAGGCTACCAGTCTTTTCCACTCTCCCAAAGTCCGAATAAAGACCCCTCTATCCATCCCAGCTCTCTCATCCTTGTATAAGGTGAAAGGCTTAGTCAGATCCTGTAGGGCCAAAGTGAGGGCCGATAACATGGATTTCTTAAATTCATCAAAAGTCTTCTGATGTTCAGGGGCCTAGGAAAATACTTTCCCTTCCTTAGTTAGAGGGTACAAGGGAGCTGCATGTGTGGCAAACCTGGAGATTCATCGCCTACAAAACCCAGCAGTACCCAAGAACTCCCTCACTTGTAGATGGGTGGTAGGTACAGGGATCTGTGTGACTGTCTTCTTTCTAGCCTCTGTCAGCCACTCTTTTCCCTCCCTTAGAGACTAGCCCAGATAAATTACTTCAGTCTAGTACATCTGAGCCTTTTTTGCTGAGGCCCAGTATCCCAACTCACCCAGTTCCACAAGCAGTTTCTTAGGACCATGGAAGCATTATTCTTTAGTGGAGGTGGCCAGGAGTAGGTCAGCTATATACTGCATGAGGGTTACCTGGGGATTTTCAGTTCCAAATCTAGCCAGGTCCCGATGCAGTGCTTCATCAAAGAGTGTGGGTGAATTCTTCAATCCCTGGGGTAACCTAATCCAGGTGAGCTGACCGGTTTGCCCAGCATCTGGATCCCACCACTCAAAGGCATAAAATGGGCTGACTGCTGGAATGAAGCCTTAGGCAGAAAAAAAGCATCCTTTAAATCAAGGACAGTGTACCACTGCCGTTCAGACAGGAGGGAACTGAAGAGTTTGTAGAGATTCGTAACAGTCAGGTGTATGTCTTGTACTCTCTTATTTATCTCTCTCAAATCTTTTACTGGCCTGTAATCATTTTTGCTGGGTTTTCTTACTGGCAACAGGAGAGTGTTTCAAGGCGATTGGCATGGCACCAAGGTGCCCAAAGAGAGGAGTCTTGTCCCCCGCAACCGTCTCGCCTGCAAGAACGATGCGGCACACGAAATAGAATCTTTCTGCGGTAAACTTTATTATTCTCAAGAACCAGCACTTGTTACACGTGACGAAAAAGATGAAGAAGACCAAGAAGTCCAAGAAAATGAACAGGACGAACAAGACGAACGAGATCCACGAGACGAACGAGATCCACGAGACGAACGAGATCAATGAGAGGGAGGAACTAATTAGCCCGTCCCCTTATAAAGGGATCAGTCCTTGCCTTGGACGTGGAGCCCCCTGATTGGTTGAAACTCATCAGGCCCTATGACGCCACGGGAGAGGCAGAGCTCAAGGAGTGGAAAGTTACCCAGCACGTGCGCACATGGCTTGTTTACTGCTAACTCTAGCCGGATGTCGGCGCCATCTTGTAATGGAGAATGTGCAGGAGGCGCCCCACATCTCCCCCTATCTTTTATTCTTTGAGCAAAGTAGGACACCCATATTAGGAGGGCGGAGATTGAAGTCAAATCCTCATTAAAGTATATAAAGACCATGTACAGGAGTAACCGCTAGGCTTTTTGTAGCACGTAGTACTCTTGACCTGTCACTCTGCCGATTTTCTGAGGGAGGGACACTGGGGCAGGCAACCCTCACGCAAAATGACATACCTCCCAGAGATGCCCCACAAAAAGGGGTTCTCAGTGCGATGCTTTGCTCGGCATCCCTCATGGGCTGCTCAAACCAGACACTCTAATCCTGTGCAATGAACCGAAGTTCTAGGAGTGCAAGAGCTGTCTGGCCGGCGACCTACTGCTTAAGCATAGACAACCAGATATCGGCTGATGCTCCATGTTCTAGAGCGACAAACGCTTGGGCAATAACCACCTTGTATCTCTTTTTGTTTGGGCCTTGAGCTTACAAACCAGCCAGAGAAGCAACGCAAGTCCATAGCAAAGGATTGCTCCCAAGAGTCCCACCCCCACCCAAGTTAATATCGGAGGTGAAAAGCTTAGGGAAGACTGTAGCATCATGTTCTGCTGGAATTGGTTTCAGGAATGCTGACAGAATCGCCCATCTCGCCTCTCCTCTGACTCTCTGGTTCCACAGCATCAGGAGCAAGGCTGTCATCAGGAGTCTCCGTCATTTTTCGCGTGAGCCTCTCGGGAACCCAGAAGGGATTATTTTCATCCTAAGGAAAAACACAAACAGCTCCCCTGGATCTTATCAACACAAGATCCGGTCCTTTCCATTTATTAGTTATGACATCTTTCCATTTCACCATCTCTCTTGGTTTGTCCATGGGTAGGCAATACCTTTCAGCCGCCGTATGGCCGTGGTCATCAAGATTTAAAAAATTTAAGGTGAATAGTGCCATGGATACTGCGGTCCTAGGCACAGGGGGCAAAGCCTGCATAATTCCCCCTTTCTGTTTTATTAGATATTATTTAAGGGTGCGGTGAGCACGTTCCACAATACCTTGTCCTTGTGGATTATACGGCAAACCTGTAAGATGAGTCACAGCCATCTGGCTACAAAATTGTTGAAATTTTTGTGAGGTAAAAGCAGGCCCATTATCTGTCTTTAAGAACTTTGGCTTACCCCAGGCACTCCAAGCCTCCAAGCAATGTTGGATGGCATGTGAGGCCTTCTCTCCGGATAAGGGAGTGGCTGAAATTATTCCCGAACAAGTATCAATGGATACATGTACATATTGCAGCTTACCAAAGGAGGACACATGGGTAACATCCATTTGCCATATTTGAAGAGGCTGGATGCCCCGAGGATTAACCCCCGAGTGGGGCGCAGGCAGAAACTGACTGCAATTTTGGCAATTGACAACAATATCGCGAGCCTGTTTTCGAGAAATGGAAAAGCGGCGCCACAGAGTTTCAGAAGTTACATAAAAGTTTTTGTGAAAACTTTTAGCAGCCTCTAGAGGCGAAGACATGGCTATAGCAATCATTTTTGTAGCCCTGTCTGCCAAATCATTACCTTGAGTCATAGGTCCTGGCAATCCAGAATGAGCTCTAATGTGAGTAATATAAAAGGGTGATCTTCTGGCTAGAAGGCAGTTTTGAATTTGCGCAAAAATTGAGGCAACTCTGCTAGACGGTTTAATAATGCCAGCCGCCTCAAGCAAATTGACAGCATTAACAACATAAGATGAATCAGACACTATATTTATAGGTTCTGAGAAACGTTGTAAGACCTCAAGAACCACTAGACATTCTACCACTTGTGGAGAGGCTTCTGTATACTGCCTTGAATAGACCTGCCAATTAACCACAAAAGCCCCCAGCCCGGTCTTGGAACCATCAGTATAAATAACTAACCCTTCTTTTAGAGGACTACAGGACGTTACTTTGGGAAAAACTACAGGTTGAGTTAAAGCAAACTGTAAAATTGGATGTTTTGGGTAATGATTATCTATTGTTCCCGAAAAGGAAGTGACTAAGATAGCCCAATCATTCGAAGTGGCAGCAAGAGTAGAAACCTGCATGGCATTATAGGGAACAATTAGCAACTGTGGTTCAGTGCCAAAATGCGTGATGGCAGACTTTAGTCCCCTCAGCGCCAACTGTGCCACAGCATCTGGATACCAGTCAATTATTTTAGCTGGCGAGGCATTAGGATGTACCCACAATAATGGTCCTTGTTGCCAAAGCACAGCAGTAGGGAGCCTGTTCGTTTTAAAAACACATAATGAAAAAGGTTTATCATAATCTATGCGAACCAATTGTGCATCCTGTATAGCTTCTTCTACCAACTGTAACGCTCTTTCTGCTTGTGGGGCCAAACTTCTAGGTGAGGAGACATGAGGATCTCCTTCTAGAGTATCAAATAAGGGTTTAAGTTCAGCAGAAGGAATCTTAAGAAAAGGTCTAAGCCAATTGATGTCTCCCAGTAATTTTTGAAAATCATTAAGAGTGTGGAGGTGATCTCTTCTTATCTCGAGCTTTTGAGGGACAATCTTATCAGGGAATACCACAGACCCTAGGAATTGACCAGTATCAGAAATCTGGACCTTTTCTGTGGCAATATATAGGCCCTTACTTTTTAGGGCCTGTAACAATATAGGAAATTCCTCTTTTAAAATCATCAAATTTTTGTGGCATAATGCAAGACGCACCTGTCTCCTTACTCTCTCTGGGAGGAATGAGAAGGCTTTCAAAGGTGCGCGTGTCTCATAAGGAGGAGGGGCTGTTGGTAAAGGAGGTGCTGTTGGAACGGATAATGGCGTACGCAGAGGTCTGCACCGCTCATTAGGGTGACACCTCTCTTCCTCATATCTAGCAGCTTCTTTATCTAGCTCTGCTTCTCCTCTTGGGTCTAAGCCTTCTCGCTCATCATCATCATCTGAAGTCTCGAGGCTATCAATGTTAAGAGCCTCAAAGTCTTTTACAGGGTACAAGCTGACTCCCCTTTTCTTAATATTAGAGGGCATAAGGGAATGAAAATCTGAAGGTTTGTGGGTAACAACTCTCCCGCTGTGCAGCGTACCTGAAGGTCCTTTTTCCTTAGGGGGAAAATATTTTTTCTGACGCGCGCCCATCCTCTCACTCTGTTCGGCTTCTGATAGTCTATCCTGGACTTCACTCAATACCTCTTGCCCCGCAGCGACGGTGGGCCTACAACTCTCATCTCTTAAACAATTTTGTACCATCGTCCAAATGGCCATGGTTCCAGGCCCGAGGTCTCCGGCATTCTGCGCACAGTCTAATTCTCTACCCAATTTTTTCTATGAGGCTGGTGAGAGAGACCCAGAGACCGCAAACCAAGGGGCAGTACGCTCAACCTCTTTTACGAAACGCTGCAAAATGCGGGTGGGCAATTCTAAATCTCTCTGCTTAAGAATTGACTGCAGGGCTGTAATGGTCGAGTGTGAAGAGCCCATCACAGCGATGTAATGCTAGCGGCTTATTTGCGTGGCGGCACAAAGTGAAACTGAAAGGCAAGTCTCAGCGCGTTCCCGCTTTTTTTTTTTTTTTTTTTTTTTTTTTTATCTACAAAGACTTATGGAACGCAGGGGTGCCTCTGCTTATCTACGTCTGACTTAAGCACAAAATTAACACCAGCCCCGTTGGACACAAGAGGAAATTAAGAGGAAGAGAATAAAAACTGCACTGACGAAGACCGGAGCCTCTACGGACCCTTCACACGGCCGTGGAAGATTTAAACCAAATTAAAGAAAGATCTAGGATCAGACATACCTTGCCGAACTTATCTCCCCGCAGTTCTGGATTCCTCCCTGCCCAAAGACAAAGGGTCTTCTGTGGTGCAGACGATGGAGTGGTCGAATTCCTGGGTTTTCGGCACCAGATGTCCCGCGCAACCGTCTCGCCTGCAAGAACGACACGGCACACGAAATAGAATCCTTCTGCGGTAAACTTTATTATCCTCAAGAACCAGCACTTGTTACACGTGACGAAAAAGACAAAGAAGACCAAGAAGTCCAAGAAGACGAACAGGACGAACAAGACGAACGAGATCCACGAGACGAACGAGATCCACGAGACGAACGAGATCAACGAGAGGGAGGAACTAATTAGCCCGTCCCCTTATAAAGAGATCAGTCCTTGCCTTGGACGCGGAGCCCCCTGATTGGTTGAAACTCATCAGGCCCTATGACGCCACGGGAGAGGCAGAGCTCAAAGAGTGGAAAGTTACCCAGCACGTGCGCACATGGCTTGTTTACTGCTAACTCCAGCCGGATGTCGGCGCCATCTTGTAATGGAGAATGTGCAGGCGGTGCCCCACAGAGTCTTTCTATGTGCAATCTTATTCCTTCTCTCGCCTCTCTACTCATCGGGTACTCCTGAACTCCAATGGAGGTGCTGCCCAATTAAGACTTCATCACCACCGGTGGACCTCTGACTGCCATGGCCATGCTCCCTGTCTCTGCCCAGGCTTGAGGAAAGTTAGACAGTCACCAGTCTGGAGTCACCCCTTTCTTTGTTTGTGCATGCAATCTATATTCTTCTTCTAGTTTCAAGGCTAATATCATGGTTGTGGGTTTCTCCCACCTCACCTCGGGTCCAGATACAATAAACTGAATTTGGGCTTTCAGCTTAGTCAGTAAGTCTCTTCCTAACAGAGGGACTGGACACTCAGGGATGACCAGGAAACGATGGGAGACATGGCCTTTCCCTAAGTCCACAGTGCAGTCCACAAATACTCTTTCTGTCCAGTAGCCCAAAACACTGTGATTAGTTGGTGCCCAACTTTCTTAAGTACTGTTACAGAACAGAATATTCAGCCCCAAAATCTACCAGAAAGTTCAGTGGGGTCCCCTCCACAGTTAAGGTTACCCTAGTCTTTGGAAGAGAAACCGAGCCCCGTCCCCTCTATTCATAATCTTCTCCAAGGTTCAGTATTTTGGGGTTTTTTTCTTCTTTTTAAAGCACTCTTGTGCCCATTGTCCTTTTTCTTTACAGTAGACACACTGCTCTTTCTCCAGAGGAGGATTTCTCTTCCCTTTGCTAGTTTTAGGTCTTCTGCTTCCCAGGCTCCTTGTCTGTATATGTCCTGTCTCATCTCTTTCTCCTACAACTGCGGCCAAACTCCAAGTCAAATTCCTCTCTTGTATACAATCCCCCAGCTCTTTCTCTCTACTGCCCCCTCTTTTCTTTCTTGTTTCTTGTCCTCTGTCTCCCTCTTGTGGTACACTTTCTCTGCCTCTTTAACTAAATCCTGCAAAGTATGGTCCTGTAGTCCTTCCAGGTACTGCAGCTTCTTTCTAATATCAGGAGTTGACTGTCTTATAAAAGCCATAGCAATTGCTGCCTGTTGTCCTGGGGGGGGCATAGAGTTAAAAGAGGTATATCTCCTGTAAGCCTCCATGAGGTGTTCTAGGTAAACAAATGGCAGCTCTACAGGCCCTTGAAGTAGTTCTCTTACCTTAGCGAAATTAGCTGGGCATCTGACAGCCCCTTTGAGACCTGCCACCAGAGCCTGGCAGTAGACTATCAACCACTCCCTACCAGCCACCTTGTTGAAATCCCAGTCAGGCTGGTTCAGAGAAAAGTCTGCATATACCTCATTGGGGAGCTGTGTAGGTTGACCATCAGCCCCTGGCACATGCTTGTGTGCTTCTAGGAGTATTTGCTCCTTCTCCTTTGTGGTGAACACAATGTGTAAAAGCTGCTGGCAGTCATCCCATGTAGGATAATGTGAGTGCATTAGGGATTCCATCAACCCAGTTAGACCAGCAGGGTTTACAGAAAAAGGGGGGTGATTTGACTCTCAGTTATAAAGGTTAGCAGATGAGAATGGCCAGTACTGAAGGGGTTGGAGGTTGGGGGGATCCACTGGGGCACCATAAGTGCACAAAGGCAAGGTCACCATGGAGTCAGGACCTCCGGGGCTTTTAGCCCTTTATCTTCGGGTACCTGTGGCTGGACCCCACCTTCTGCTCCTTGTGGGGAAGGAATTAAGAGTTGCTGAGGAGGGAGAATGTGGGGATACAGAGGTGGGGTTGGCCACTCAGGAGGCTCCTTGATTTCAGGGTATATCTTTGGAGGAGCAGAAGGTACTGGAGGCTCAGGCTTGGAGGGAGCCTTTATTCTTGTTCTCGGCAGTAGTTATGGAATGCCTCTGAGAGCCAGGGTTTAAGATACTGGCTCTGGCTTCCTAACCCAAGTTTTACCCAGGGCAGAGGATTCTGTACAAGGTCTTGCCAGACTGAGATATAAGGTTGCTGGTCCGGGTGTGATCCTGGCTTTTCCTGGAAAACAATGGATTTAACATCAGAAATTATAGTCAGATCAAAAGTGCCTTCTCAGACCAGTCAACGCCAAAAGCGAGTCACTCAGCGGCACAGAAAGTTTGCCACTTTCTCTTCCTAACTTCAACTGACATATTATGTGCTCTGTCCCTAACTTCAGTCCAGTAATCTAGTGTCAGGCTTAGGAGGGGTCATCACAGTCTGTCCTATCATCAGAAAAAACACCACACAGACAAACAATAGACAACACAAAGAGACCACAATATCCAGACAATTTCCTAGTCCATAGGCACCAGCCAAAAGCAGTTTCAGAGGGAAGAGGTTTTAGTAGTTTCTCTTCCAGGAGGAACACACAATCCTCCTTTACCTGATAGGAGACAGCCAGGTGTCCCTGACTCACCTGTCCTCCTGGGACATCGCCCAGGGTTTCAGCCTGTGATCACCTGGACATGTCTGTCGATCACAGCCCCCGAGCCTTATGGTCCCAAAGGCAGCTGCCAGACTGAAATCAAGCTTCTAAGATACAGATCAGAATAGATACAAACAGCGGCTGCATACTTAGACACAGATTGTGAATCCCCTTTTACCTCCAAGAGGATCTCAGAGTTGTGGGTGGTTGCAAAATCCTGGATGAGCCTCCAGTGAAAGACCCCCCCAATGAAAGCCCCTCACTCAAGTATCAGGATAGGTGAACCCAAGAACTCAAGGAGAGCCTATCTTGCTGCAATTAGGCAAGAGGTTTATTTCCAGAGCTCTGGAGATGACACATATCTCATGCAGGAGATAGAGAAATCAAACCTGAACTCAACTGGAGGGGACATATTTATAGGGAAAATTATATAGGCAGTTAGCAATGGGTGCATAGCAATTTCATTGTTTTTTTCAAATTGGCACACTCTGTCCATTTTGAACACGATTTAACTCTAGGTCACTCTATTTTGGGGCGCACTGACCTTCATACTTTGTTTCTCTCAGGACTGCAAGGCCAGCCCGGACCTTATCAAGTCTAGTAGTTATGGGTTTGGGCCATTTCTTTAAATATGTTATTTTGTTCTTAGCCTTGAAGCATACTTGTCTTAAAGGCAGGGTCAGTGGGGCCAACTTGAAATTTTAACTCTTTCAGTTGGACTGTTCCTAAATAATGCCAATGCCTAGAAAGTGTTGTGCTGTAGGAAGCTACAGGGACACCACTACCCCCTGCATGCAAAAAGGGCCACACCCTAGGTACCATCAGAAGTGACATTGGGCTGTCAGTTGCCCTCAAGCTACTCCAGAGAAAGGAACATCACTACAAGGTAACCCTCCAGCTTATCTCCTAGGGTTGGCTATGGACAACTGAAGAGGACCAAGATATCTTGGCTGACCACTTCACTAGCAGGAAGACCTGGTTAGCCATCATGGTATCTGGGTAGCCCTACTCCTTCCTCTTAGACACTGAGGCCAACTTACTAGGTCCTGATGAAGCTTTGGGGACCCATTTAAGGGCCTATATGCTGGAGACCTAACATGGAGATCTCTGGTCTGGCTAGGTGCACAAGTACAGGCAGAGGGATGCAGATTTGAGAAGGGAGGAACAGGTTCCACAATCTCTGCTGCTGTTCCAGCCCCACCTTTTTTTCTGTGACTGCTGAGGAATGCCAGTCTGGGCTGAGCCAGCAGGAAACAGGTGAGCCAATGAAGGATACAGGGGAACTTCTGATGGTGATTTGGCCAGAGCGTATCTCTTCCCAAGTGGCATTGTCACAGCTATTATGAAAGAAGCTCTCAGATAATAGAGTAATTCCTGCATATTTTTATTCTGTTTCTATATAGGATTATTATATATAGTTTTGGGATGACAACAGGTACCTCCTATTGACTTGGCCTGAGAGCTTGGGAATACCACATCTACATATCCTGCTTCTACATGACTGGTTTATCTTGAGCCTATGTCATATCCTCACCTATGGAGGATGTGACATACTTCTACTCAGACTTCTACAGGGGGTTGTTGGGTGCTGTATCTGCATGAGAGTGGTTTGATCTTCTGGGAGATTAGGAAGCTTCATTCTGTCCTTTAGGGTACCTGGGGCTTTGACTTATATAGGCCAGAAATCAGGATACCCTTCCTAGCACACAGATTCACATCCTTTTCTCTTTATTCCATTATTGTCAGAATAGGAGGACATCTTAATCTTCCGTACCGGAACTCACCACTTAGTTGCATTTTAGGGGTGTTCCTCTCACCCATTCCTTTTTTCATAGTGCAAAAATGACCTGTACCACTATTGGGAAGGGATCTTCTAGCTAAGTTGAGAGTCTCTTATTCCTGTGTTCCCCTGTTTGCCTAAACGCATGCTTGCCAGAATCCACATGCTCTTTCTTCTAGTACATCAACCTACTAAGTCTAAAATGTTGTTTCCTTTGCCAACTTCTCAGGTAGACTACCAAATCTGCAACATCCAGAGCCCCTATGTTGTTAAATATCATTCTCCTGTGCTCATCTAATTATTGTAACCTACCATGTACATTACCCAAGCTCAGTGCTCTTTTTTTCATTAGCATTTCAGGGGATTTAAACCTATCATCTCTGATCTCTTACAAAAACAAAAAAAAAAAAAACAAAAAAACAAAAACAAAAAAAAAAAAAACGAACAAAAAAACTTTCCCATTCTTCTTCTTCAACTTTTAACACCACTATAGTAGCAGTTAAAAAAGCCTAATGGGACCTATTAGGTTATTCAAGATTTCAGGTGCATTAATTCTGCAGTGGTTTCTCACCTAATGTTTATAAGTTTCATTTCACTATCCCTGCAGGGACTTCTCATTTGTCTGTCTTAGACCTTAAGAATACACTTTTCCTCTGTCTCTCTAGATGTCTAGTCACAGAATATATTTGACTTTATCTGGACAGTTCCTGATAACTACATTTCTACTCAACTCACCTACACTGTTCTACCTCAGTGATCCTGGGACAGTCCACACCGATTTGACAAGAACCTTGCTTTTTAATTACTTTCTCTGTCTCTCCCTAAATCTGAGATTGTCTATTATGTATATTTTATTCTTCTTTGCAGTCACACTCTAAAACAATGATCAAGCTGACACCCCTACTCTTCTAAATTTCCTGTCCAGTCTAAGCTAAAAACTTTTACCTTCTAAAGTCCAAATGTCACTCCTTCAGTCAACTATTTGGAAATATCAGTTACCCCAACCCATTAGGCTATTACTTTAGTTAGAAAGAGCCTAATCCATTCTCTGTTAAGGAAGAGATTTTAACATTCCTAGGAATACAGCGGATTTTTATGTTGCTTCATCTTTCCTCTTTTCCTATTCCTTATATAAAACAGTGTTAGGCCTCACCCACAAACATCTTTTTAATCCTGTTACCAAGCCTTTCAGAGGATCCATTAGGCTCTCCTTCAAACCCTGGCCTCATCTCCCTGACCTGACTCATCTTTTTCCCTGCTACTTTAATGAAAAATCCAGGGATTTGCCCTTGGAATCCTAGATCTCCAATTGAGAACCTCTTTTGCACCCTAGCAAACATACAAAAAAAAAACAAATTAAAAAAAAATACTAGTTCTAACCACACATGGATGAGCACCTTACATTAGTGCATTAGCAGCAACTGAACTCCTTATTTGAGAGTCAACAACCTAAACTTTGGGTCACCTGTAATTATCTTTTACTTATAACCTGTCACAGCTTCTAACTTACAAAGGCTTACAGATACTACTTCCCTCCAGGGTTCTTCCTTTTCAGGTGCTATTAATAGAAGACTCCACACTCACTTTTCAATCATGCCTACCTCTTAATATTTCCAGTCTTCTTCCTTGACAAAATACTAACCACTTTTTCTCAAACTGCACTTAAACTTTAGAGGAACTATTTCTTCATTCTTCACTCATGCAGGAGAGCACATTGCCACAAGCCATCCTTTCCTGTGAAATAGATAATAGTTTTTTGATTTTTGTTTCTTTTTCAATGAAGGGTACAGAAGAGCCAGCTATGCTATAGTGTCATATATAGGGGTGCTAGAGGCACAGGCACTTCCTGCTAATACCACCAATCAATAGGCTTAACTAATAACCCTTATCTGTGCTTTTCAACTGGCGTAGGGACAATCCTTCAACATCCACACAGTCTCTCAATATGCTTTATATATCATCCTGTCCAACATTACTATCTAGAATGAGTGTGGGTTACTTATGACAAAAAGATCAGTAACAAATGTAAACCAAATTATAGTCATACTAAAGGCCTCCCATCTCCCCACAGTTATTGATAGAAATTATCTAATGCATATCTCACCAGATGGATGACTCTATTATTTCCAAGGAAAACAACAGAGCAAACAAGACAGGTACATCTGCAGCCCTCAGGGGCCTAGATTTTTCACTCTTCACAGGTTATTTTTATACTACAACTCATACCCCAACACTTACTCTCTGACACCTGTCAAACTCTGCCGTATCTTCAACAATTCTTTCATTCTAATATCCTAGCATTGTTTTATTTTTAAAAACCCACCTACAGATTATTACTAAAGACTTAAGTTTCTTAAAATCTATTATTGCCTCTTGCAAAATCTGTCAGATGACATACTCAAACTCCATTCTCACTGTTAAGCATGCCAAGTACTTCCTGGTCTGGGTGGACACCTTCTTAGAGGTGGGTGGAAACCTTTCCAACAACTAAGAAAAGAGCTCAGACAGTTTCAAATCTTCTCTTCTGAGAAATCATTTCTTCATTTGGTGTCCCAGCCTCCTTCTAGTTAGAAAGTTATCCTAAATTCACTTTTCAAATTTCTCACTCTTTCTAAAGCCCTAGACACTCACTGGCATGTTCATATTAACTACCACTCTGTTTTCAGGAAAGATCAAAAAAACTAACCACTCCCTAAAAATAACTGTTGACAAACTCACAAGAACTGTACTTCAATTGAGTAAAATTTCTACCTCTGGCATCTCTTTGGCTATAAGCTTACTCCAAGTGACTTCTTTTTATCTCACTTTTTAAAATCATGTACGGACATTTGGTCCTCACTTGTGATCATTCTACTCTCCCTGATCATCTTCTCATCTCATTACTTTGCTACCTCTGCTCTCTCCTCTAGAACTTTGGTTACCAATGTTTACCAAGGGCACACAGTGTCCCTGTCCAATCTGTGTCAGCATTGGAGACCAAGTTCTTCTTATCCCTCTAAAATTATCAGCCCTCATCTTTTACTCCTAAAAGGTACAGCCTTCTAAAGGCAATTCTTGTGACTGTCACAGGTGCCAAACTTGAGAGACTCACTCATTGTGCTCACCTGTCTAACCTCAAACCTTTCCCCCCTCCATATAAAACATGAATATATTCCTTGTACAGATAATGATCTTCTAATGTGATGATATACATGTGCATTAAAGAACTAGTACTGAGAATAAAAGCAATGCGGTATTGTTGAGCCAAAGACATTAGTATAAGAACTATGAAAGGCCAGTAACATGGTTGTTCTAAGGCAAAGAACTAGATAATGTAGAGAAGTAAAGAGATAAATCAAGTTCTGCTCAACCACACCTTCTGGCACTTTATGTACATTGCCTGTCATTCTCCTTTTGGTAAACCTACCACCTGCAATGAAGTAACTATTTTATGGCTCCCTTGTGCCTTATCTAAGTGAAGATACTTGTCATAGTCTGTGTGCAAATACCTCACAGAAGAAAAATAGATGAACCTGAGATTTTTCCTGTCTGAAAATCACCTCTGCAGGATTTTGATTATTTGTGAGTTGTTTGAGAAGTATTTCTTGAGAAAGTAGTTAAATTAGATGAATTAACAAATGACCATTCATAATTGTGGCAGAGACAATCAAAAGGGATTGAATCTCCCTAGGCTAGCTGCCCTCACTGATACCTCAAATCTATATCAGTTACTCATTGCAGTGACAAATGTCAGAACACAGAAAAAGTACATGTTGTGGATTGCCCTGTTGCTAGTTGTATTCTGTGGCAAATTATGATTCCCCAAGAAGGGCTGTCTATTCACATACTCAGATGACTTCAACAGAACTTTCTCCCATTTAAACTTGTGAAGTACAGGCTAGAAATACTTATTGGGCAGAGGAAGGAATGGTGGAACTAAAAGATTTGAGGAGAGGCTAGAGGAGAGAGAGGGGGTAGACTGAGGAAGAGAAGGTAGAAGGAAGATTGAGCTGAAACATGTGGCCTGAAGAAACTGCAAGATATAAGGGATCTCACAGCTGGGTAGTGTAGTAGCAGTTCTGCCCAATTTAGGCTTTTGGCTTGTATTCATGTTACTTAAGTTGTGTTTTCTTTGCACAGCCTTATTTGGGCTGGAGAGGTTACTAAAGAATTTTTGTGATTTTTTGTGTATTATTTATTTGTTTGTTTGTTTTTGTTTAAAGGTAAGCAGTCAGAAATTACAAAGGTGAGGCAGCAGAGCCATAGTATATTTAGTTCACCAACAAAATTAGTTTAAAACTGAAAAATTTCATCCAGATTCTCAAGACATGAATAAAAAGATGCCAGGGTCATTACTAGAATTTTCTTGTCAGAGAGAATCTTCCTTCTATATCTCACAGAACAAACTCAGCAGTACCCCTAGATGACCACACTCACCAAAGTATTCAAATTGGACTGGTCATTGGAAATGTCTTCCATCCTGATTAGCCACAAATTTAAATACCTTTAGCATATTTCTCTAGGTATCCTGTGTTAAAATTCACATATATTTTTCAAAGTTATGACAATAATTCACAGGAAATGTGGGGAATGTGCAAGAGTTGGGATAAGAAATCACAATCATATAAAATCCTTTATTCATAACTCTCCAACTTAGGGACTTCACTAAGATTAGTCAACTTCATTGAGACTCTATTTACTAGAATTTAAACACTAATTAAGATCCTAAGTATATAGAACCATAATAATAATCATAGTGTCAATAAACCACAAGTGAACAAGTGACCATCAGTAATATTGAATTTACCTTCACTGAACATCTTAAATTAGTTGCATTAGTTGATGATCATGAGATTGTGCAATAAGAGAAAAGAAAATCTGGGGGAAAAGACAGGTAAGCAGAGAATCTGAAAAATAGGACAAAGATTAGAAATGTTCCTTTTTTTCTTCACTCTCAGTAGAATTAGCAATCAACCACATCGTGCCTTCATTCTACCTGTCTCATTCCTCCTCCATCACTTTACCCACAGTAGGTGATGGCACCCAAGTGGATATATCTCACCAACATTTTCTTTTCTTTTTTTTTTTTTTTTTTTTTTTTTTTTTTGCAATGTCATTAAGTCCCATTTGTTTTTTTAGATGACTTTATTTTACAAAACAAAGGTAAATGTACAGATTTTAAACATTTTTGCTTAAAATTATACATTTCTGTCAGTACTGTTTTTTCAGAATATAAATAATTTTTACATAAAATCATGTATGTATTTTTTAGCCAGTACTTGATTTTTTTCAAGGGCTTGACAGTATGCATTGAAAACCTAATAGTTACAATAAGCGTAAAGTACATGCAAAACAAAACGCAACATGGAAATAGTCAAAGTCTTCTTGTTTTGTAAATATATGTATATTTTTTGTTTTCTTTATTTCTTAGACTTCATACAGTCTGTGAGTTGTTTCTGGGGGAGTACAAGCCTCTGGGTTTAGCATCCCACTATCAGTGACTGCATATTATGTCTGTTGTTTTGTGACTGGGTTATCTCACTCAGGATGATATTCTCTAGATGCAGCCATTTTCTTAAGAATTTGGTTAAGTCATTGTTTCTGGTGGCTGAGTAGTATTCCATTGTGTATATGTACCACAATATTTGTATCCATTCATCTTCTGAAGGACATCTCGGTTCCTTCCAGCTTCTGGCTATTATAAATAGAGCCGCTATGAACATTGTGGTGCATATATCTTTGTTGTGTATTAAAGTGTCTCTGGGGTATATGCCCAGAAGTGGAATAGCTGGGTCTTCAGGTAGTACTATATCCAATTTTCTGAGGTATCGCCAGACAGATTTCCAGAGTGGTTGTATTAGCTTGCAACCCCACCAACAGTTAAGAAGTGTTCCTCTTTCTCCGCAGCCTCGCCAGCATCTGCAGTCATCTGACATTTGGATCTTGGCCAATCTGACTGGTGTGAGGTGGAATCTCAGGGTTGTTTTGATTTGCATTTCCCTGATGGCTAAAGATGTGGAACACTTCCTCAGATGTTTCTCAGCCATTCGGTGTTCCTCAACTGAAAACGTTGTGTTTAGCTCTGTACCCCATTTTTTAATAGGGTTTTTTGATTCTCTGGTGTCTAGCTTTTTAAGTTCCTTGTACACCTTGGATATTAGTCCTCTATCTGATGTGGTGTTGGTAAAGATCTTTTCCATTCTGTTGGTTGCCGTTTTGTTTTCTTGACGATGTCCTTAGCCTTACAGAAACTTTGCAATCTCATTAAGTCCCATTTGTTAATCTTTGACCTTAGAGCTTGAGCCATTGGTGTTTTGTTCAAGAAATTTTCTCCTGTGCCTATGTGTTCTAAGGTTTTCCCTACTTTCTCATCTAATAGTTTCAGTGTAACTGGTTTAATGTGGAGATCTTTGATCCACTTACACTTGATCTTTGTACAAGAGGAAAGGACGGGTCTATTTTCATTCTTTTGCATGCTGAGTGCCAGTTGGACAACCACCATTTGTTGAATAGGCTGTCCTTTTTCCATTGAATGTTTACTGCTCCTTTGTCAAAAATCAGGTGACCATATACATGAGGGCTCATTTCTGGATCTTCTATTCTATTCCATTGATCCACATGCCTATTTCTGTACCAGTACCATGCAGTTTTCAGCACAATTGCCTTGTAATATAGCTTGAGGTCAGGAATAGTGATTCCCGCAGATGTTTTTTTGTTGTTGAGGATGGATTTCACTATTCTAGGTTTTTTGTTATTCCATATGAAATTGCACATTGATCTTTCCAATTCCATGAAGAACTGGGTTGGAATTTTGATGGGGATTGCATTGAATCTGTAGATTGCTTTTGGTAGGATGGCCATTTTTAAGATGTTGATTGTTCCACTCCATGAGCATGGGAGGTCTTTCCATTTTCTGAGATCCTCCTCAATTTCTTTCTTTAGAGGTTTGAAGTTCTTGTCATACAGGTCCTTCACTTGCTTAGTTAGAGTCACACCAAGGTATTTCATAGTTTTTGTGACGATTGTGAAGGGTACCTTTTCCCTAATATTTTTTTCCACATGTTTGTCCTTTGAGTATAGGAAGGCTACTGATTTGTTTGAGTTAATTTTGTATCCAGCCACTTTGCTGAACTTGTTTATCAGCTGTAGGAGTTCTCTGGTGGAATTTTTGGGTTAACTCAAGTACACTATCATGTCATAGGCAAAGAGTGATGTTTTTATCTCTTCCTTTCCAATTTGTATCCCCTTGATCTCCTTTTGCTGTCTAATTGCTCCATCCAGGACTTCCAGTACTATGTTGAATAGGTAGGGGGAGAGTGGGCAGCCTTGTCGAGTCCCTGATTTTAGTGGGATTGTTTCAAGTTTTCCACTGTTAAGTTTGATGTTGGCTGTTGGTTTGCTGTATATTGCTTTTATTATGTTTAAATATGGGCCTTGGATTCCTGTTCTTTCCAGGACTTTTAACATGAAGGGGTGTTGGATTTTGTCGAATGCTTTCTCAGCATCTAGTGAAATGACCATGTGATTTTGGTCTTTGAGTTTGTTTATATGGTGGATTACATTAATGGATTTTCTTATGTTAAACCATCCCTGCATCCCAGGGATGAAGCCTACTTGGTCATGATGAATGATCGTTTTGATGTGTTCTTGGATTCGGTTTGCAAGGATTTTGTTGAGTATTTTTGCATCAATGTTCATAAGTGAGATTGGTCTGAAGTTCTCTTTCCTTGTAGGGTCTTTGTGTGGCTTAGGTACGAGGGTTATTGTAGCCTCAAAAAATGAGTTGGGTAATATTCCATCTGATTCTGTCTTTTGGAATAGTTTGGCGAGTATTGGTGTTATATCCTCAATAAAAGTCTGATAAAATTCTGCACTGAACCCGTCTGGACCTGGGTTTTTTTGGTTGGGAGGCTTTTGATGACTTCTTCTATATCTATAGGTGTTATAGGGTTATTTAGATGGTTTACTTGGTTCTGGTTTAACTTTGGGACCTTGTATCTGTCTAGGAATTCATCCATTTCCTTCCAGAATTTCCAATTTTGTGGAGTATAAATTTTTTTAGTAGAATCTGATGATTTCTTGAATTTCCTCAGTTTCAGTTGATATGTCGCCACTTTCCTTTTTGATTTTGTTAATTTGGATACTCTCTCTTTGCCCTCTAGTTAGTCTGGCTAGGGGTTTATCAATCTTGTTGATTTTCTCAAAGAACCAACTCTTGGTATTGTTGATTATTTTCAATGGTTCTTTTTGTTTCTATTTGTTCTATTTCTGCCCTAATATCGATTATTTCTTGCCGTCTACTCTTTTTGGGTATATCTGCTTCCTTTTGTTCTAGGGCTTTTAGCTGTGCTGTCAGGTTGCTGATGTGAGCTCTCTCCAGTTTCTTTTTGGAATCACTTAGGGCTATGAGGTTTCCTCTCAATACTGCTTTCATTGCATCCCACAGGTTTGGGTATGTTGTGTTTTCGTTTTCGTTGAATTCTAGAAAATCCTTAATTTCTTTCTTTATTTCTTCTTTGACCCTGCTATCCTTTAACAGAGCATTGTTTAGTTTCCATGTGTATGTGGTCTTTTTGTTGTCTTTGTTGTTGTTAAATACCAGCCGTAGACCACAATGATCTGAGAGGATGCATGGGTTTATTTCAATCTTCTTATATCGATGGAGGCTTGTTCTGTGTCCAATTATGTGGTCAATTTTCAAGAAGGTGCCATGGGGTGGTGAGAAGAAGGTGTAATCTTTTACTTTGGAATAGTATGTTCTGTATATATCAATTAATTCTAGTTGGTTCAAAGTCTCTGCTAGTTTTGCAGTGTCCTTGTTCAGTTTCTGTTTCCCTGATCTGTCCATTGGTGAGAGTGGAGTATTAAAGTCTCCCACTATTATTGTGTGAGGTGAAATGTATTTTTTGAGCTTTAGTAGGGTTTCTTTTATGAATGTGGGTGATTTTTTATTTGGACTATATATGTTAAGGATTGAGAGTTCCTCCTGACAGATTTCCCCGGTAATGAGTAAAAAGTGTCCTTCCTTATCTTTTTTGAAAACTTTTGGTTGGAAATTTACTTTATTCGATATTAGAATAGCCACTCCAGCTTGCTTCTTGGAGCTGTTTGCTTGGAAGTTTTTTTCCGACGCTTTTACTCTGAGATAGTGTCTGTCTTTGTCTCTGAGATGAATTTCCTGTATGCAGCAAAAGGCTGGATTTTGTTTATGTATCCAGTCTGATAGTCTATGTCTCTTTATTAAGGAGTTGAGACCATTTATGTTAATAGATATCAAGGAATAGTTGATTCGGTGTTTTGCCATTATTGCTTTTTTGGGTTGAGTTTTGTCTGTGTCTTTTTCTTTTTTTAGTTTTCTCGTTTAGGAGTTTTCTTGTTTTGACTAGGCTGTATTTTCCCTTATTGTATTGGGTTTTCCACCTATAATTCATTGTAGTGCTGGGTTTGTGTTCAGATATTGTGTGAATTTTGATTTGTCTTGAAATATCTTCGTCTCTCCATCGATGGTGATTGATAGTTTAGCTGGGTATAGCAGCTTGGGCTGGCACTTGTGTGCTCTTAAGGAGTGCATGATGTCTGTCCAGGCTCTTTTAGCTTTCATAGTCTCTGTTGAGAAATCGGTTGTGAGTCTGATTGGTCTGCCTTTATATGTTACCTGACCTTTTTCCCTTACTGCTTTTAGTATTCTTTCTTTACTTTGGGCACTTGGTGTTTTGACTATTATGTGTCAGGAGGTATTTCTTTTCTGGTCCAACCTATTTGGAGTTCTGAAGGCTTCTTTTATGCTCGTGGTCATCTCATTTTTGAGGGTAGGGAAGTTTTCTTCTATGATTTTGTTGAAGATATTTACTGTGCCTCTTAGTTGATACTTTTCTCCCTCTTCTATTCCTATTATCCTAGGTTTGGTCTTCTCATTGTGTCTTGGGTTTCCTGGACATTTTGGGTTAGGAGCTTTTTGTTTTTTGCATCTTCTCTGGCTGTTTTTTCTATGTTTGCAATGTTGTCTTCTCCCCCGGTTATTCTCTCTTCGATCTCTTGTAATCTTTTGGAAATGCTTGCTTCTGTGACTCCTGATTTCTTTTTTTGGTGTTCTGACTCTAGGGTTATCTCTTTTAGTGTTTTCTTTATTGTGTAAATCTCTGTTTTAATTTCCCTCTTCCATTCCTTTATTTCTTTGGTTCTGTTTTCCTCTAGTTCTTTTAGTTCTTTGAGTGTTTTTCTCTTTTCTTCTTTAAAAGCTTCTGAATCTTTTTGCTTTTCCTCCCTTTCTTGTTTAAGTATCTCTATCAGCATCTTGAGGTATGATTTCAGGTCTGTGTTTTCTTTTTCTGGAGTGTTTGGAATTCCGATGTTTGCTGTTATGGGAGAGCTGGGCTCTGGTGTTGCTAGATTGTCTTGGTTCCCTTGGGATATACTCTTTCTCTTTCCTCTTGCCATTTTGTTGTCAGTGATATGTTCTTGCCTTTCCCTTGTATCTGGTCTGTGTCCCTGGTTCTCTACTGGTTCAGGTGTCAGATGGGTTGAGCCCTGTTTTATGCCTCAGAGTCGTTGGGTGTGAGCAGAAGTTCCAAGGTTCTGTTTCTGTTTGCTGGATCAGGCATGGCAGGGCAGGGCAAGGCAGGGGATTCACTTTCCATGTGTACTGCACAGAGATCTCTCTGCTCCCCTGCAGCCAAGGTCTCCCACCCACCAGTTGCTCAGCCTCTACGAGCCTCCGTTCCGGGTGGCAGATGGGCCAGGATCTGCTCTGTGTCCTGAAGTCGCCTCCAGGCGGAAACAGAAGTTCTAATTTTCTCTTCCCAATCGCAGTTGCTCAGCCTCTAAGAGCTGCTGATACGAGTGGCAGGTAGGCCAGGCTCCGCTCTGCGTCCAGAAGTCGCCTCCGGAAGTCGCCTCTGGGTGGCAACAGAAGTTCTAATTTTCTGTTCCCAATTGCAGTTGCTCAGCCTGTATGAGCCGCTGATCCGGGTGGTAGGTAGGCCAGGCTCCGCTCTGCAACCAGCATTTTCATAAGTAAAATAGAAGATAATCTAAGAGACATGGAAATAATCTAATGTTTTATGAATCAAAGATTAAGATAAACATTTGTAAAGATTTTGTCTTTCATAGCAGTTTAGTCTGAATGTATATGAAATCCTATATCATAATGGAGGGTGTATTCATTCTATTAGTAAGCAAAAAATAATAGCATAAAATAAAAACAGAGAAAAAACATTTTGTGTCATGAGTACATCAAGATATATTAACTTCTAAATATGCAATTCTGTTACACATTTGTCCAGAAAAATAAATTACAGGTTTTGCTGCACACTGTAGTATACACAATGGCCTTTTATAGCAAATCAGTTACCTATTGATGAGTTTTATGGTTTTAACCCTGACTTTGACTTCTTCCTTCAGTCTTAGCAAGACAAAGCACATGTTTTCTGTATTTTTAAGCCTTGGTGTATCCTATTTAGATGCAATCAATTATATAATATTTGATTTGTAACTGAATGAAAACTGCCTGTTGAGATTTCTAAAAACTCTTATTCTTGAAAGTAAAACCTCTCATATTGTCACTACAAGATTCATTTATATTGCCAGAGTGCTTACTGAACTAATTCATGAAAGATATGCTTGCATATACAAAGGCCATTTTCCTTCTAAAAAAATATTTTTAAGAATGTTCAACTATGCTCAAACTCCTTTCCATATATTTTCAGGGACTCTAACAAATAAACTAACTTCTCCTGCCACCCTGTGGTAAATCTTCAACTGCAACCCCATCCTGTTACATAATAGGGACCAACCACATATTTCTTATAATTTATCACAAGGAGAAAGAGAAAATAATATATAAAGTCCATATTGAAGATGTGGCTTGTTTATCATTTTTTTTTTTTGTTTTTTGTGTTTTCTGCTTTTCAGGACAATGAAGTTAGATTCCTATCCTTTACTTAAGACAAATTAAAACTACCTATAACTCTAGGTTCAGAGAATCTAATTCTTGTTGTAGTTCCTATAGGAACCTGATTTGTTTATTAAAAAAAAAGAAAGAAAAGATATGTCCTAGGTTCTGGCACTAATGTTATGAAAAATATAAAGATAGTGGGGATATATGCTCTATGGAGTTGTGGAGAGGTATGTGGACAAAGGGGGTATCTTGGGTAGACCCATGTTAAGGCATCCTTTCCCCCTGAGGGACCAGTCACACTACTGTATAGAATAGTTTATTCAGGGCATGGAGAAGGGAGTTAAAAGGGTATTAGTGGCAGAAAAAGAGAAAAGGAGAAGAGGAGTAGAGAAGTAGAGGCTGTCTATGATCACATGGAATGGGGAAGAGAATGCAGAGAGGAGGGACAAAAGGGCAAGAGAAAATAAGAGCAAGAAGAGAAGAGACCAAGAGAGAAGGGGCACCGGCAGCCCCTTTTATAGTGTCAGACAACTGAGACAGAGCATACCTGGCTGTTTCCATGTAACTGTGGGGTGGGGGTTGGTTTAATTATAAAGAAAAATTAAAAGCAATGTTAGAACAGGAATAAGGTTGTTGCAATTTCTAACTACTTCACACTTGCTTTGGGGCAGATTTCTAGAAAATATAGAAAAGTGTGAGGGGGATATTTGCTCCATCTTAGAGTTTACTGTTTACTTGTTGTCAAGGGTCTCTGGAACCATCTGAGGATATGTCAGAAAAAACAGGTCCGATAGAAGTGTCTGTGTCTATAAGAAAAGGCTGAAACATCTGTAGGTTACTTCTCTGAAGCTGTACTTGGAATTGTCAAGGTGCTGTAACACACACACACACACACACACACACACACACACACACACACATACATACATACATTATAGGTAGAATTTGTGCAAGTTTGGAAGAAAGAAAACTTTTGCAGGAGCAGCAGTCCTAGTGTTATCAGTCCTCCCTTTTTCATCTCATAAAAAAAAGAAAAGGGGGAGGGAGAGGCTGATGGTGAAAGAGGAATGAGGCACTGAGTCTCTGTCTGCTTTCTTGGGGTTTTGTCAATTTTGGGGTGTATCTGGCTTTCCCCTTTGGGGTCTACTGGTGAAATATTTGCATTAGGCTCCTCTATGGACAGCAGCTGGCAATCCTGTAACAGAACCTGATTAGTAGTTGCGTTAGAAATGTTTTGTATCTGTCAATAAAGGAATGTAGAAACAAAATTAATGAGACAGGAAACAAATAGTAATGCCAGAATGATGACTAAGAAAGGCATTCTGAAAGGGAGTATTCACTTCCATATAGGAAGCAGAGACCCCAAGTTCCTTGGAAACTCTGTATGTCTGAATGTAGCTATTCGATTTTATCTCTCACTATCCTGGATTCATTGATGTAGAAACAGCATATTTCTTGGAGGAACAAGCAAAACCACCTCCTTTAGCTGTCAAGATACCCAGCACTCCTCAGTTCTAATG
The DNA here is from genome assembly GCF_963924665.1 of Micromys minutus. Classification (NCBI taxonomy): domain Eukaryota; kingdom Metazoa; phylum Chordata; class Mammalia; order Rodentia; family Muridae; genus Micromys; species Micromys minutus. The sequence continues at coordinate 5,329,975 of NC_137975.1, read as the reverse complement.
GACCACAGCAACAACTCCAGTATCCCACCAGGGATTCTATAGATCTTGTCTGGTAAAAGAGAAAGCAAAAAAAAAAAAAAAAAAAAAAAAAAGGAGATCATAATATTCATATGTGTTAACCAATATAGGGATTGCAGCAATATCGGTTCCTGGTATCCAGCCATGGAGCAGTTTTCTGACCCTATTTGGAAACACTGTTTTCTGTGGTTTTGGAGTAAAAAAAGTCAAATGATGAGATAGGAGTGGTCAAATAATCTTCTGTACCCTTATGTGGCAATTTTTGAATCACTGTCTAATGGATACTGAGTGTAGACATTATTAAGGTGTATCAGTTTTGATGTTCTCGGGTGAAGTGTTAGTTTTAGAGATTTGAAAATTTCCAGAAGACATCCCAGTGAGAAGCCAGGCATACATTCAGAGACATCAAAGTTACCCATTGTGGGAGCTGATGAGTTATTCCATACAAATGTCCCAGTGGGTAAATTCAATAACAAAAATATCTATCAAAGCCCAGAGGTTTGACCCATTATTAGACACCTGGTGCCTATGTTGGGTTTGGAATCTGATGGAGAATGTTACCACCATGCCTGGACTTTGCACTCTGCAAGAGAGCTGGCTGCAAGAGCTCTGGGGGAGGCCAATTGTTCTAGAGAAAACATTTCACCCAATGATTGAAGTCTTATTTTGGATTTCAGCTGTGGGTGATCAACTCTCCTACCTCATAAAGGCTGGCCAGACATTGTCTGAGAAATTGGATGTCCTCCTTGACAACTAGAGTGGTAAACTGAACAATTTCCTGGTGTTTGTGACAGGATTTTAGCCAAAATCTGGTATTAGGAAAAGGGAAACTGTGTGGTTGATGAACCCTGTCTAAGTGACCCACATGGTAGAAGCTGTCACCACGAAAACCATTTTTTTTTTCTTAGATGTATATTTGAAACCCAGAGGAATCTCACCAATTGAAATAGGTAGTGAAGTTTAGCAGATGTACTTATCTGGGTGAAATCTTATTTGGTCTGTGAGAGAAAGATTTGAGTGGGCTTTCTACATTTTCATATCATATAAGTTCACAAAAGAGATAACAACATGAATTAATAAAATAAACATTATTTTTAGATGAGCTTTTTGTGGAGCTGAAGATATAAGAATTATATATTTGGATCGTATAGTGGAAGTGAACGTTCAGCAAGAAGAGGCAACATGAAGTATTAATGGAACCCAGATTTAGGTAAGGAAGTACCCAATTACATCTATGAAAGCTTGTCTTTGAACTAGTTGCTAGAATATAGAAGTCTATTTCTAGCAACTATCAGACTACAGTTATATTAGCTGTCAATGTAGTCAGAAATCTGGGCAGTAATAAACAAACTATAATGTAGTTGTCATATATCAATTAAAAATAACAGAGTCTATTAGCCAACAGTTCCCTGAGTCTTTATTATCCTCACAGCTACTTGGACGACTCAGTTTGGCTTTCAAGCCCAGAAAACAGGGCACTTTTTCTCTGTGGAGAAATAACTTACTTGTATTTAGATAAATCATTTGACTAGGGATTATCCAGTTTTGTCCACTGTGTTTCTCAGTGGCTCTCCTACCGTAATCCAGGAAGTTTCTTGAAGCTGTGTTCCTATCTTCTGAGACTTTGAGCAAACAACTCTTCAAGCCTTGGGGGGATTCTGTCAAGCATAGACTTACATATATTAATAATTACCAAATATCTGAAAATATTGGGGGGGGGTTTATTGATTAGTTATACTTAAATAGAGCACATCATAGCTTAATGGCAGTAACAAAAATTATAGAGACAGGGTAAGATTGCAGGTAATAGAGAAAAAAATGAATAAAAAGTTGTGCTATGCTTGAGACACTGAAGGGGCAGATTTAGGCAAAAAGAGCACAGTTGTGGCAACAGCAGTAAGGGCAGAGAAAGAGAAGAGGAGTAGAGAAGTAGAGGCCATGAGCACGTGGAGAGAAAGAGTAGGCAAGGTAATGGGGGAGAGGAGGAGCAAAAGGGCAGGGAAGGAGAACAAGAGCCAAAGAATGAGAGGTCAAGAGAGTGAGGAGGAGGCAAACAGCCCCCTTTATAGTACCAGGTTACTAGGGCAGAGCATACCTGGATATTATCAGGTAACTGTGGGGTGGGGTTTACAGAATTTCAACAGAAAGAACACTCATTATACTCATGGAAATTGTTTTTCATTATTTAATTTATTAATTAAACAGATTTCTCAGAGAGACAAAAGAACTCTAAGTTGTCAGTCTAAGAGTTTTAGCCATTAGGATGAGTGAATATGTGATAAAAAAGAAGGGGGGAATGAAGTACACTCTAGTAATAAAGGAGAAAAATTGAAGCTTAGTAATTCATACACTGTCGATTCAGATAGAACTAGAGACTTTATGGTGTTGTGGAACAGCTGAATATGAGGAATCTGGACAACCTCCTGGGGCTATGGTAATGTCTCTCTAAGCTTTGACTTCCATCAAAGGCCATCTCAATGTCAGTTGTCTGAGATGCTACCTGAGACTGTTATTGGCAGTGTTTGTAATATTATCAGGGTAAAAACTGATTTGGGTGACCTGTGCTGCCTCTGGTTCTGTGGTCTTGTTGCACCTGAGGCCTTTCTTTGTGTCCATGGCCCACGTTATGAATAAAGACTATTTGGATATTCAAAGTTTGAGCTTCCACCTAAAACTGTATAAATGTCTGAGGGCTCTTCTGCCAATGGGGACCGTGTCTATGTTTGGGTCCACTGTAGTCCTATTACACCTAGTTTCTGTATCGATATCTGAAGCCCATATTATCATCAAATGTCATTAAAATGTACCTGATGAGTGCTATGATATCTATCTGAGACTGGCTCAGGCAAACAACGGGTTCCCCAGGGCCTGAGCAAAGATTGAAAGAAAAGAGATACTGTTAGTAAAAACTGTAACATGACTTAGGCCAGACTTGAGGCCGAAACCTCGTGGCTGAAGCAAAACCTGGTTTGTTTTGTCCTCTTTTTAAATCAACTTAATTACATAAAAATGGTAATATCAGTTCTGAGTCCAGGAACAAGAACATTAACAACTAAAGATCTCATAAACATCTTTCTGGAGGCCAGGTGTAAATGCCAGGGACCAACAGGGATCCAAAGAGACTGCTGTGCCTACATTTCAGAAATATGCCCTGCCCTGAGCTACATTCCTAAAGGTTCTGCCTTGAACCACAGATGCAAATGTAGTTCCCTATAGCCTTATCCTAAGGGCTCTTCCATGAGCTAAAGATGCAAATGTACTTCCCTATAGCCTTATCAGGGTGTAGCACTGAGTCCAAGTTTCTGCCTTGGCTAGCTTCAAGATGTCCTGGTAAAATGAGATTATCTACAGTCAACTCTCCAGAGGTGCCAAAAATGCTCCCCACAGATATCACACCATATTGTTGTCTAAGCATTATGCTGAGCTGGCCATATCCCTCACCTAATCAACATAGCAGTGCTGTCTCTAGTGGCATGGCTGAAGGAGACTGAGCCCTGTTCTTCCTGGTTATAGTACTTATAAGAGTGCACCCTGTACCTCTTTGAGAACTAGCCCTGGTGACATGGAAATAAGAGAGTTTGGGGCCTGACTGAATCAGCTTCCACATAGACCCAGATCTAGGATTCTGAGTTGGCCTAAACCAGCATCCGTTCATCTATAAGCTGATGAACCACATGAAGGGGTTGGTCCTATACATCAAAATCTACAGGATCTTCATGGCACAGGGCAACAACGGGATATCCGAGGGGAATTCCAGTAAGTATTCAGTATTGATAGGATAGCAGAAGATAGAGGGCTCAAACCAGATTAATGACTGATTAAATAATCATTTGCAAGTAAAGCTCCTTGAGAAAAGGGGTATATTGTTTTAAATAAATCTCTTATTTATTGAAGCTATAAGTAATAATCCAGTGCTTTTGTCATAGAAGAAATCAAATTCTTGAGCTTTATCACAATACTACACAAATCTCACATGATGGCACATATCTATAATGCCAGAAGTCTCTGAATGCTGGGGTAAAACAAATCATCAGGTTATGAATATTTTTTTGTTACATAAAAAGTTCCTGAGTCACCATAGAACTCAGAAACCCTGTCCAAAGCACAAAATAACAAAAGGCCAACTGATTAAAAACAAAAACAAAAAAAAAAAAAAAAAACCAAAAAAAAAACAACAAAACAAGAAGAAATAAAAGAATGAAATGCAAAACTACATTAAATAGAGACTTGAAAGATAAAAAGACAAAATAAGTCAAACCTTAAATTTTGATCACTTAAAGTGAGACTAAATAAATAAATTAATTTTAAAAAATCAGATTGATTTTTTTTTCTCAAAAAAGCCCCTTAAGCCATATCAAGTTGGGTCACTGGGCCATTGTTTCTACATAGGTTAAAGGTAGATAACTTTTTTACTTCTTTCATTCCCTGGTGAAAGTTTTTGGGGTCACTTAAATATATTATCATATCATCTACAGATAGTGGCATTTTGACTACTTCCTTTCCAATTTGTATACACTTGACTTCCTTTTGCTATATAATTGTTCTGGCTAAAACTTCCAGTGCTATATTGAATAGATAGGGAGGGAGTGGGTAGCCTTGTCTAGTCCCTTATTTTACTGGGATTGCATTCAGTTTGCATTAATTTGATGTTGGTGGCTGGTTTGTTGTATTTTGCTTTTACTATTTTTTAGGGATGGGTCTTGAATTCATGATGTTCCCAAGACTTTTAACATGAAGGAGTGCTAAATTTTCCTAAATGAGGTGATATTGTGTTGTTTTATTTTTTCCCCTTTGAGTTTGTTTATATACCGGATTTTGTTGAAGAATTTCTGTGTATTGAACTCTTTCTGCATCTTTGGGATTAAGACTACTCGATCATGTTGAATGATCTTTTTGTTGTGTTCTTCAATTAGGTTTGCAAAAATTTGATTGAGTATATTTGCATCAATCTTCAGGAAGGAAATTGGTCTGAAGTTCACTTTCTTGTAGGGTCTTTGGTTTAGTTTTGAGCAATTTTGGCTTTGAAGAATGAATTGGATAATGTTTCTTTTGTTTCTATTTTGTGGAATAGTTTGGATAGTACTGGTAATAGGTCTTCTACAAAGGTCTGATAGAATTCTGCATGAAACCCATGTGATCTTGTTTTTTTTTTTTTTTTTTTTTTTTTTTTTTTGGTTAAGAGACTTCTGATGACAGCTTTTATTTCTTCTGGGTTACAAGACAATTCGGATGGTTTATGTGATTCCGATTTGACTTTGATACCTACTATCTGTCTAGAAAATTGTCCATTTCCTTTTGATTGTCCAGTTTAGTTGTGTATCATCTTTTGTAGTAGGATCTGATGATTTCTTTGATTTCCTCAGTTTTAGTTGTTATGTCTACCTTTTCAGTTTTGATTTTGTTAATTTGCATATTCTCCCTGTGCCTTCTAGTTAGTCTGGCTAATAATTATTCGATCTTGTTGATTTTCTCAAAGATCCAGTTCCTGGTTTTGTTGAATGTTTTATAGTTCTTTTTGTTTCTATTAGGTTGAATTCAATGCTGAATTTGATTATTATCTGCCAACTACTCCTCTTCAGTGTATCTGCTTCTTTTTGTTCTAGAGCTTCTAGTGCATACTCTACTCTTGTTGACTTATTGAAATACATTTTGTAAGACTGACTTTAGTGTTTTATGTTTTTGAGGCAAGAGCTTTATGAACTGAGTAATTTTTTCTATCTTCACCTACATTTAAGCTTTGAGTAACTGAAAAAGTTTTCCTCAGTGGCTGAACTACTTTATATCCCCACAAGTAATATGTGAATCATGTTGTATTCTTTTCCAAGTTCTTATCAATATCTTTTATTTTCTCTCTGTAGTCATCTGCACTAGCTACATTTCTGGAACTATGATAAAATACCATAACTGAAATTAACACAGAGAGGAAAAGGGTTAATTTTGGTTTGTGCTTCTAGTTGGATAAGTCCATCAATGTGGGTAAAGCATGACAACAGGAGTGAAAGTATGGATAAAAAAAGCAGGAAGTCGGCTGATTACATTTTTATCCACACATAAGAAGCAAGTAGAACTAAGTCATTAAAACCTCAAAACCTGCTCCCAGAAAAATAATTCTTCCTATAAGTTTCTATAAGGTTACATAACTCCCTAAAGAGGATTAACTGAGGATTAAGTATTTAAATACATGAATCTACAGAAGCATGATTTAAATCCTAGCCAAAATATATTTCAATGTAGTAGATGCCAAGTGAGGTTCTGTAGTTAGATGGGTTTATTGAAGCATCTTCACTATTTGTAGAAAAATCTATTCAAGCCCTTCAATTACTTAAAATTTCATGTGTTTCTCCTTTGCTTCTTGGTAGGAGCCCATTATACATTATTCTACACTTAACAGATGCTTTACATACAAATATTTTTTTAGTTTCGTAAGGTCCATTTTTTTTTGTTTGAACTTTCTCTTCATTCCAGCAAGTTTTAATTTTGATACAGTCCAGTTTTATCCATGCTTGCTTTGGTTATTCTTATTTAGGGTATCTTGTCTACAAAAGCAGCCAAACTCATAGTCAAGTAGATTTAAATATTATTTGTGAGTATGTGGTGTGTGTGTGTGTGTGTGTGTGTGTGTGTGTGTGTGTGTTTGTGTTTATGCATGGAGATGGGTATGGGTATGTTTCTGTGCATGTGTTTGTCTGCATACATATGTCGGTATATATTTTTCTGTTTCTTAGCATTCACATGTCATGTATGATAGGCAGAGGAAAAAATCTCAAGATTGGTTCTTGATTTCTACCTAATTTAAAGCAGTGCCCTGATTTTGAGACTGTTTGTCCTGGGCTAGCTGATCTCTAAGCTTACTGGTAATTTTCACTTGAGTCCATCTTTCAAAAGAAACACTAGGATTGCAGATGTGTGCAGCAGTGCCCAGATTTATGTTACTGCGAGGATTTAACTTCAGACCATCTTACATGAGTAGCATTTTTCCACAACCAGTGAGTTAATGCTTATATCTATGATGTACTAGAGGGACCTAATTTTATACTTTTCTAAGTGGTTATTGATGTGTTCTAATATAACTTGTAGAAAAGACCATCACTCATGCTCATTCACTAGATTAAAGTCAATTACCTAAAAATGTGAGTGACTGTGAATGTATGCATTATTACTATACTCTCAATTCTGTCCCTTTTGCTATGTTTATTTCTCCTAACTATGGTAGATTTAAAGTGAATTCAAGTATGAAAAGGCTAATTTCTGACCAATTTGATCTTTAAACAAATTAATTAAAAATTACATATTTTTATTCAAATTTACATTTTGGTACAGAAATGTACAAAGAATATATTTTAGTATTATAAAATACAGTAAATATATTCAAGTTCATGTTTTCAAATTTCTAGTATGTTACTTCTTAAAATATAAAAAAAATACAATCTGTAAAACAATTCTTTTCTTTTGCAAATTTTTTCTGTCTTTTTTTTTTTTGGCATTCCTAGTTTCTTATGAATTTGATGAATATTTATGTGAAGGTGTTTTCTCTGAGGTGAAATGTTTCCCTTCACTCTCCATATGTCCCAGGAAATTCATCATTGCATTATTTATTCTAGGAAGAGGTTAAGACACAGAAGGTAAGCGACTTATAAGTCACAAGAATGCTTCAAAATTTACAAGATTTAGGATGACCCTCTATTTCTAAGTAAGGACTGCTGAGAAAAGCAGACTCTCTAAATTGGCAAGCTACCTGCGTGTGTGAATGAAGCTTTAGGATTACAGCATTCATGAATCTGAATAAACGCTGGGATGAACTTCTCATTGAAATAGCTCCCCTTGGGCCATTTCTTTAAGTAACCTCCATTTATGTTTGTATACGTAATCTAAATAAACATTGGTTGGCAGTGCAGGCTACTCCAGATCAGGCAAAGACCTGGGGGTTTGAAAAAAAGACATGACTTGATTACACTTGTTACCAGAATATATTCCTTTATTCTCTTAATCTAGCTCTCAAAATACAAGGCTAAAAAGTAAGTATGCTAATTCCCGAGCTGCATAGTGGAGGTGACACCCTGAGGTGAGTCTGTAAACTGCAGCAATAAAAACAATTGGAGCACAGCTGTGGATCTTGTGGATGAAATTGTGACTGGGCCCATCTAAACTTGAATGGAGGACCTGTCCTATTTCCAGTGTCTAGGCATACACTCAGGCTGTTCAGCTAACCTTTGTGGGAGAATGGGCATGGCTCCCAAGAATTGGATTACTGGGCTGAACTTTGGTGACATGGTTGATTTGGTTTCTTATCAGTACCTTATATATAAGGATGTATGAAGAAATACATATTATTTTACGTATCCCAAGATAATGTCAAAGAATATTTTGGTAAATGTCTTAGCTTCACTCCCAATGTAACAAAATACCTTGCAAAAGCACTAGAATGAACAAAAAGTCCTGCTACCATTCCTGGATATAGTTTTCAATTCTGGAAAGTTAAGGGAGCAGGTACTTAAGACAGGTTGTTATAAAGTTTCCATAGACAAAACTGGGGTAAATTGAATAAATACATTACTTACTGCTAATGCTTAGCTTGATTGTTTTTCTTATTGGATAGTCTAGGATTCTCTTTCTGAAGCACAGTTCTATGCAAAGTGGATATATCTTTATATCTCAAAGTAATAAAAATATTGTCACCTAGGATGCCCACAGGACAGTCTAAATAAAACAATTGAGAAAGATGATTCTACTCTATGTCAAATTGGCAATCACAAGCAACCACTAGTATAAGTATTGTATTTAATCTGCAAATTATTTTATATAGAATTGATTTGTTAACAACATTAAATATCTTAATTTATTGAATATTATTAATTTTATTTTATTTTATTTGCTTCTGATTATAATGTCACATGCACATGTGTGTGAAGAATTGAGTATATGTGTGTGACAGAGAGAGAAAGAGAGAGAGAGAAATTTTGTATGTGTTTGTGTGTGTAGAAAGTAGTAAAAAAAATTATCTACCCCCAACCTGTGTAAAAACAATGGTCCAGCTGCCCATCCTGCCATGACCTAAGAGACTTCCTTGAGTAAATAATTTGCAAGAGAATCTTAAAATGTGATGACTGATACCCATCAGATCCTCTAGAGAGTCCCAGTTAGGGTCCTGACACATATGCTCACTAACCAATAGGGTTAAAGGCCAGTATGCTTAGCTGATAAATTTAAATTATAACCTTGATGATGTAACCTGTATCTCTAGAAAGTATAAAAACTGTTTGCAACAGTCTTTTGGGGTCACCTCTTTTCTGGATGTAGGCCACCTCAGTGCACTGAACAAATAATTCTCTTGCTTTTGCATCAAGTCCTGATCTCTTGCCTCGTTCACTGGAGCCTCAGATAAGACCCAATTTCGGTCTTACAATTTTTTTTGGCAGCTGAAAAACAACTTCAGCAAAGGGGCTGTATATAAAATGAACTGAAATTTTCAGTAGCCTTCCTCTACTCAAAGAATAAACAGGGTGAGAAAGAAATGAGAGAATCAACATCCTTCACAATAGTCACAAATAATATGAATTTTTTAATGTGACCCTAACCAAGGAAGTGAACGATCTGTATGACAAGAACTTCAAGTCTCTGAAGAAAGCAACTAAAGAAGATCTCAGAAGATGGAAGATATCCCATGCTCATGGATTGGGAAGATTAATATTGTAAAAATGGCCTTCTTGCCAAAAGCAACATAGAGATTCAATGTAATCTTTATCAAAATTCCAACTCAATTCTTCACAGAGTTAGAAAGAACAATTTGCAAATTCAATAGAAATAACAACCAAGCCTGAGAGTAAGAACTATTCTCAACAATAAAAATCTTCTGGAGAAATCACCATCCATTCTTATCTCCTTGTAAAAAAATCAAGTCCAAGTGAATCAAAGACTTTCAAAGAAAAGCAGGTATACTGAGTCTCTTAGAAGAAAGAATGGAGAAGAGTTTAGAAGACATAGGCACAGGGGAAATTTTCCTGAACATAACACCAATGGCTTATGCTCTAAGATCAAAACTAGACAAATGGGACCTCATAAAATTTCAAAGCTTCTGGAAGGCAAAGGACACTTTCAGTGGAACAAAATGGTAACCAACATATAGGGAAAAGATCTTTATTAATCCTGCATCTTATGCAGGGCTAATATTCAATATATACAAAGAACTCAGGAAGTTAGACTCCACAGAATTAAGTAATCCCATTAAAAATGGGATACGGAGCTAAACAAAGAATTCTCAAGTGTGGTATACTGAATGGCTGGGAAGCATCTAAAAAATGTTCAACATCCCTAGTCATCAGGGAAATGCAAATCAAAACAACCCTGGGATTTTTACTTCATACCAGTCAAAATGGCTAAGTTCAAAAACTGAAATGACAGCAGAAGCTGGTGAGGATTTGGTGAAACAACACTCCTCCTCTGGAAATCAGTCTGGCTGTTCCTAAGAAAACTAGACACAGTACTACCAGAAGACCCAGCTATACCATTCCTGGGTGTATACATATCATATAACAAAGACACATACTGCACCATGCTTATAATAGCCTTATTTATAATAGCCAGAAGCTGGAAACAACCCAGATGTCCTTCAGTAGAGGAATGGATACATAAATTCTGGTGCATTTACACAGTCGATTACTGCCCTGCTGTTAAAAATAATTACATCATAAAATTCTTAGGCAAATGGATGAACTAGAAGTTATCATGCTGAGTGAGATAACCCAATCACAAAAAACAAACAAATAAATAAACAAATACAAACACACACTTGGAATAAACTCACTGATAAGCTGATACTAGCCCAAAAATCTCATAATATCTAAGAAACAATTTACAGACTTTATGAAGCTCAATAATAAGGAAGGCCAGAATGTGTATGCCTCATTCCTTTTTAGAATGGAGAACAAAATGCTCAGGGTATAAAATACAGAAACAAACAGAGGAAGCAGTATTTGAAGAAAAGATTGTGCAGAGACTGCCTCAAATGAGGATCTACCCCATATGCAACCACCAAACCGAAGCTCAATTGCTGATGCCAAGAAGTGCTTACTGGCAGGAACCATATATGAATGCCTACACAGAGGCTCTGCCAGAGCCATACTGATACAAATGAGGATGCTTCAAGCTAACCATCAAAATAAACACGGGGACCCCGATGAATGAGCTAGAGAAAGGACTGAAGGATCTGAAAGGCTTTGCGACCCCATGGGAAGAACAACATTATCAACCAAGCAAATCTTCCATAGCTCCCAGGGACTAAAACATCAACCAGTGAGCACACATGGAGTGACCCATGGCTCCAGTTGCATATGAAGCAGAGAAAAACATTGTCTGGTATCCATGGGAAGAGAGGACTTTTTTCCAGTGGAGGCTTTGTTTCAAAGACTAAGGGAACACAAAGGCACTGAGGTGGATGAAGGTGGTTGTGAGAGGGAGTACCTTCATGGAAGCAAGAAGAGAGGAATGAGGAGGGGTGATGTGAGTGGGGGAAAAGGAATAACATTTGAAATGCAAATAAAGAGAATATCCAATAAAGATGAAAAAAAAGTAGAGTATGCTTGTTATCACAGGAATAAGAAGGCAGAAACAGGTGGATTCCTAGTTGCTAACTGGCCCTAATTAAATTGACATTTTCATGTAATTTTGAGGATGGTATCTGGGGAATTACAACTTTTTTAATCACTTGGCCTCCACATGATTATGTATACAAAATAGACATACCCACAGTAACATACTTGCATACCTACACATATGTGGAATATTAACAACTCAATCTAAGTATGTGGTATTACAACATATAAATCAAAATACAAGAGAAATTAACACATAAACATGAAAATAGTTTCAAATATTCTCTCAAAGATTAGTTAATATAGCCAGAGAAAAGATTATGCATAAAAAGTAAAACTTAAAATGTTTGGTGAAGCACCTAGTTATCTGTGGAAACTTCTTTCACAGGAAATCACTTTCTGTTCAAACACACAGGAAACTTTAAAAGAACCGGTTGTGTGTTAATTTATGAAGGAAATCTCAGAAAGTTCCAAAAACAAAAATTGAAAAGGCAATATTCACTGTACAATGAAAGGAATAATAGCAAGAGAATTCCACAACAAAGAAAATCTATATGCCTGGGTGGGAAATTCATGTGCTTAATAAATTACTGGACTAAGGGGGAAATAAAATTAGAATACCAACTGGAAACATTCAATAGTTCAAAGAAGAATATTGCTCATATAGCTCCAATAAAGTAAACCCAAATATTAATAAAACATCGATACAGCATACAGGTTTTTAAATCTGATATTCATCAACTGCCTAAATGAAGTAAGCCAACCAGGCATCAGTATAGACTACAAAGCCAGTAACCGGAGAGACTCGAATATGTTTAATTCATAGTCCAATGAAATTTCTTTCTCTTTCTTTTATTTTCACACTTTGCATGTGTATGTGTGTGTGTATGTGGTTTGTATATATGTTTGAATGCACATGGATATTGATTGTGTGGGTGCATATTTATTCAGGGGTAGGAGCAAATGTGTGCATGTGCAAGTAGAGGCTGGAGACTGACACTGAGTCTTTCCTAACCTCTGTTTTTTTTTTTTTTAATTCATAGTTTGGTACTGAATATAACATTCACCAATTCAGCTAGGTTAACTTACTGGGAGAGTTGTAGTCTCTACATATCATGTACTTGATTTATATTGCCATTATGCCTGCCTAGTGTTAATATGGGGGCAACAGATCCAAACTCCGGTTCCCATGCTTTCATGGCAAGGGGTTATGTAACTGGGGCATCTCCAAAGCCACACAACCTTCTTAAAAAAAAAGTCCAGGGTTTGAACACACCTGTTTTTCACTTAAGATTCTTTGTGTTCAGTTTTGCTCATGTGTGTCCTCCAGATGTTTTCCTCTGAGCCACTGAGGCAGAATAGAGGATGTTCTCTTTTTCACAGTCCTCAGCCTTCTGCTGATCCTAAGTCACAGGAATAGCAACCGCTCAAAGTTTCAGCACCACTGTAAGAACACACTAACAGAGTGATAACTCAGAAAAGTGGCAAATATAGAGTCCTCTGCAGGACTAGGGCTCAGAACCCCAGGTTTGAGACATCCCTCAACAACTCTTTTTTGAGCATGTGTTTGCAACCTCTGTTACTTTAAGGGGTGAGCAGGCATGGTAAAATTTGGAAATCACATGGGGGAGCTATAAGGAATGATTTTAGCTTTCTCCAGACTCATAACCTCCACCCTCTTCCTGGGGAAAATGCTTTAGCTAAGAGAAACTGCTGTACAACAGACTTGAATTGCTAATTTCCTCATATTTTTTTTTCATGCATAATGTCACTACCTATGTGAAGCTGGATTTCTCCTTTCTTTACATTATTTTCGACCATGCAATATGATTGGGAACAAATGTTTATATCTTCCAGTGTCATCTGTAGCTTCCCATTTAAATCCCAGTTCTCATCACAGACAGACACAGGCAGACTTAACCTATTTAAAAATAAGAATAAAAAATGCGGCAATTTGCTTTTATCACTAATGATATGCAACTCTATTTGAACGTTGTGTAACAAGTGCCTGACACTTCTGCCTTTGCCAAATGCTAAGGCTTCAATTTTAGCTGCTCATAATTATACATAGCGATAATGTGTTTTCTATTCAGGGTTCTTTGTAATCTCTATGGGGTTATTAGAATCTTATCTGTAGTACTTTGCATTGAATAATTCCATTACAGGAAAATATTTCCCTGTGAAATCAAAAATTGCATTCTATATCTTTCTAGAAAAATGCATAAAGCTGGCTATTTTTAAAAAAAAAAAACTCTATGTGAGAAGGTTTGTGGATAAATGAACTGTCAGAAAACAAGAACTAAGGGTAAGATAATAAACACAACATTGTCTTCCCTGCTTCCATAAAAGACTGCAACTCAGTCTTTCCACAGTTATCACATGACCATTCTATAGATATTTCATCTTTAAAGGAGGAAACTAGCTCTAAATAACATCTCTCATCTCTCTGGTTTAAGAGTTGATATCACCTCCTTGTATTTTAATATGACTTTTTAAATGATCTTGCAGGTTTATTCATATGTGCAAGCCTGCATGTGTGTATGTGTGTGTGTCTGTGTGAATGTGTGTGTGTGTATGTGTGTGTGTGTGTGTGTGTGTGTATGTGTGTGTGTACAAGCCTTTGGGGATCAGGGGACAAACTCTTCTTTTTCTTACTTTTCTTTTTGCTTGAAAGAAGGTTATTTGCTGTTTGGCATAGGGTATGCCACACTGGCCTTTGAGCTTTTTGAGGTTTCTACAGTTTGTGTTCTAATATGCCCAAACAAATACTAGAATTTGAATCTTAACTCCAATCCACACATTTTCATGGCAAAGAGTTTAGATGTTGAACAATATAACTATCTTCGATAATATTTTCAAAAGCAAATGGCTTTTACTTCATTATTTATGTGACTGATAATGAAATTCACTATCCTGTCATATAATTATCATTCAGTGTTTAGAGATGATTATAACAACATATGTTTTCAAGAATATTTTACTATATAATCACTTCATTTGAGTTTAATAAATTGGCCCATGGAGCCTGGCCTACCTGCCACCCAGATCGGCGGCTCATAGAGGCTGAGCAACTGCAATTGGGAACAGAAAATTAGAACTTCTGTTTCCACCTGGAGGCGACTTCCAGACGCAGAGCAGAGCCTGGCCTACCTTCCACCCGGATCGGCGGCTCATAAAGGCTGAGCAACTGCGATTGGGAACAGAAAATTAGAACTTCTGTTGCCAACCGGAGGCGACTTCCGGACGCAGAGCGGAGCCTGGCCTACCTGCCAGCAGAACGGCGGCTCATAGAGGCTGAGCAACTGGTGAGTGGGAGACCAAGACTGCAGGGGAGCAGAGAGATCTCTTCAGAGTGCACACGGAAAGTGTACACCATAACTTGCCGTGCCCCGCCTTGCCCAATCCAGCAAACAGAAACAGAACATTGGAACTTCTGCTCACACCCGACGACTCTGAGGCATAAAACAGGGCTCGACCCATTTGACACCTCAATCAGTGGAGAACCAGGGACACAGACCAGATACAAGGAAAAGGTGAGAACATATCACTGACAACAAAATGGCAAGAGGAAAGAAAAAGAGTATATCCCAAGGGAACCAAGACAATCTAGCAACACCAGAGCCCAGCTCTCCCATAACAGCAAACATTGGAACTCCAAACATTCCAGAAAAAGAAGACACAGTCCTGAAATGATGCCTCAAGACGCTGATAGAGTTACTTAAACAAGAAAGGGAAGAAAAGCAAAAAGATTCAGAAGCTTTTAAAGAAGAAACAAAAAAAACACTCAAAGAACTCAAAGAACTAGAGGAAAACAGAACCAAAGAAATAAAGGAATGGAAGAGGGAAATTAAAACAGAGATTGACACAATAAAGAAAACACTAAAAGAGATAACCCTAGAGTCAGAACACCAAAAAAAGAAATTAGGAGTCACAGAAGCAAGCATTTCCAAAAGATTACAAGAGATCGAAGAGAGAATCACGGGGGGAGAAGACAACATTGCAAACATAGACAAAACAGCCAGAGAAGATGCAAAAAACAAAAAGCTCCTAACCCAAAATGTCCAGGAAATCCAAGACACAATGAGAAGACCGAACCTAAAAATAATAGGAATAGAAGAGGGAGAAGAGTATCAACTAAGGGGCACAGTAAATATCTTCAAAAAAATCATAGAAGAAAACTTCCTACCCTCAAGAATGAGATGACCACAAGCATAAAAGAAGCCTTCAGAACTCCAAATAGGTTGGACCAGAAAAGAAATACCTCCTGACACATAATAGTAAAAACATCAAGCGCCCAAAGTAAAGAAAGAACTAAAAGCAGTAAGGGAAAAAGGTCAGGTAACATATAAAGGCAGACCAATCAGACTCACACCCGATTTCTCAACAGAGACTATGAAAGCTGTAAGAGCCTAGACAGACATCATGCAGACCCTAAGAGAGCACAAGTGCCAGCCCAAGCTGCTATACCCAGCAAAACTATCAATCACCATCGATGGAGAGACGAAGATATTTCAAGACAAATCAAAATTCACACAATATCTGAACACAAACCCAGCACTACAATGAATTATAGGTGGAAAACCCAATACAATGAGGGTAAATAAAGCCTAGTAAGAACAAGAAAACTCCTAAACAAGAAAACTAAAAGAAGAAAAAGAACACAGACACAACTCAACCCAAAGAAGCAATAATGGCAGGAAACAGAAACAACTATTCCTTCAAATCTATTAACATAAATGGTCTCAACTCCCCAATAAAGAGACATAGACTATCAGACTGAATACATACACAAAATCCAGCCCTTTGCTGCATACAGAAAACTCATCTCAGAGACAAAGACACACACTGTCTCAGAGTAAAAGGGTAGGAAAAAAACTTCCAAGCAAACAGCTCCAAGAAGCAAGCTGGAGTGGCTATTCTAATATCGAATAAAGTAAATTTCCAACCAAAAGTTATCAAAAAAGATAAGGAAGGACACTTTTTACTCATTACTGGGGAAATCTGTCAGGAGGAACTCTCAATCTTTAACATATATGCTCCAAATAAAAAAATCACCCACATTCATAAAAGAAACCCTACTAAAGCTCAAAAAATACATTTCACCCCACACAATAATAGTGGGAGACTTTAATACCCCACTCTCACCAATGGACAGATCAGGGAAACAGAAACTGAACAGGGACACTGCAAAACTAGCATAGACTTTGAACCAAATAGAATTAATAGATATATACATAACATACTATCTCAAAGTAAAAGAATACACCTTCTTCTCACCACCCCATGGCACCTTCTCGAAAATTGACCACATAATTGGACACAGAATGAGCCTCCATCGATATAAGAAGATTGAAATAAACCCATGCATCCTCTCAGATCACCATGGTCTACGGCTGGTCTTTAAATACAACAAAGACAACAAAAAGCCCACATACACATGGAAACTAAACAATGCTCTGTTAAAGAATAGCAGGGCCAAAGAAGACATAAAGAAAGAAATTAAGGATTTTCTAGAATTCAACGAAAATGAAAACACAACATACCCAAACCTATGGGATGCAATGAAAGCAGTATTGAGAGGAAAACTCATAGCCCTAAGTGATTCCAAAAAGAAACTGGAGAGAGCTCACATCAGCAACCTGACAGCACAGCTAAAAGCCCTAGAACAAAAGGAAGCAGATATACCCAAAAAGAGTAGATGGCAAGAAATAATCAAAATTAGGGCAGAAATAGACCAAATAGAAACAAAAAGAACCATTGAAAAAATCAACAAAACCAAGAGTTGGTTCTTTGAGAAAATCAACAAGATTGATAAACCCCTAGCTAGACTAACTAGAGAGCAAAGACAGAGTATCCAAATTAACAAAATCAGAAATGAAAGTGGGGACATAACAACTGAAACTGAGGAAATTCAAGAAATCATCAGATCCTACTACAAAAACTTATACTCCACAAAATTGGAAAATCTGGATGAAATGGATGAATTCCTAGACAGATGCAAGGTCCCAAAGTTAAACCAGGACCAAGTAAACCATCTATAAAACCCTATAACACCTAAAGAAGTAGAAGAAGTCATCAAAATCCTCCCAACCAAAAAAGTCCAGGTCCAGACGGGTTCAGTGCAGAATTTTATCAGACTTTTATTGAGGATATAACACCAATACTCGCCAAACTATTACAAAAGACAGAAACAGAAGTTCTAATTTTCTGTTCCCAATCGCTGTTGCTCAGCCTCTATGATCTGCCATTGCAGATCGCCTCTGGGTGGAAACAGAAGTTCTAAGACTTATCTTCTTATACTATGTGGACCTGATGGATTGAACTCAGAACATCAGGATACAAAGTGTAGAAAATAAAACCCTTGTTCCATAATCACATTCATAAGACTAGTGAAATGTTGTTTTTATTATACCATTGTACAGAAAGCTACATAGTACAGAGAAAAGTCCAGAAATGGCTGACATGTTTATTTGACACAAACAGAGTTTTTTTTAAATGACTTTATTTTACAAAACAAAGATAAATGTACAGCTTTTAAACATTTTTTGCTTAAAATTATACATTTTTGTCAGGACTGTTTTTACAGACATTAAAATAATTTTTACATAAAAAAAAAGTGAATATATTTTTTAGTCAGTACTTGAATTTTTTCAAGGGCTTGACAGTATGCATTGAAAACCTAATAGTTAAAATGAGCGTAAACTACATGAAAAACAAAATGCAACATGGAAATAGTCAAAGTCTTCTTTTTTAGTAAATATATATATATATATATATATATATATATATATATATATATATATTTGTTTTGTTTATTTCTTGGACTTCATACAGTCTGTGAGTTGTTTCTGAAGGAGTGCAAGCCTCTGGGGTTAGCATCCCACTATCAGTGACTGCATATTATGTCTGTTCTTTTGTGAGTGGGTTATCCCACTCAGGATGATATTCTCTAGATGCAGCCATTTTCTTAATAATTTGGTTAATTCATAGTTTCTGGTGGCTGAGTAGTAGTCCATTGTGTATATGTACCACAATTTTTGTATCCATTCATCTTCTGAAGGACATCTCGGTTCCTTCCAGCTTCTGGCTATTATAAATAGAGCCACTATGAACATTGTGGTGCATATATCTTTGTTGTGTATTAAAGTTTCTCTGGGGTATATGCCCAGAAGTGGAATAGCTGGGTCTTCATGTAGTACTATATTTAATTTTCTGAGGTATCGCCAGACAGATTTCCAGAGAGGTTGTATTAGCTTTCAACCCCACCAACAGTGGAGAAGTGTTCCTCTTTCTCCACAGCCTCGCCAGCATCTGCTGTCATCTGAGTTTTGGATCTTGGCCAATCTGACTGGTGTGAGGTGGAATCTCAGGGTTGTTTTGATTTGCATTTCCCTGATGGCTAAGGATGTGGATCACTTCCTCAGATGTTTCTTGGCCATTCGGTGTTCCTCAACTGAAAACCTTTTGTTTAACTCTGTACCCCATTTTTTAATAGGGTTTTTGATTTTCTGGTGTCTAGCTTCTTGAGTTCCTTGTACACCTTGGATATTAGGCCTCTATCTGATGTGGTGTTGGTAAAGATCTTTTCCCATTCTGTTGGTTGCTGTTTTGTTTTATTGACGATGTCCTGAGCCTTACAGAAACTTTGCAATCTCATTAAGTCCCATTTGTTAATCTTTGACCTTAGAGCTTGAGCCATTGGTGTTTTGTTCAGAAAATTTTCTCCTGTGCCTATGTGTTCTAAGGTTTTCCCTACTTTCTCATCTAATAGTTTCAGTGTATCTGGTTTAATATGGAGATCTTTGATCCACTTACACTTGAGCTTTGTACAAGGAGATATGAACGGGTCTATTTTCATTCTTTTGCATGCTGAGTGCCAGTTGGACCAGCACCATTTGTTGAATAGGCTGTCTTTTTTCCATTGAATGTTTACTGCTCCTTTGTCAAAAATCAGGTGACCATATACATGAGGGCTCATTTCAGGATCTTCTATTCTATTCCATTGATCCACATGCCTATTTTTGTACCAGTACCATGCAGTTTTCAGCACAATTGCCTTGTAATATAGCTTGAGGTCGGGGATAGTGATTCCCACAGATGTTTTTTTTTTTTTTTGTTGTTGAGGATGGATTTCGCTATTCTAGGTCTTTTGTTATTCCATATGAAATTGCACATTGATCTTTCCAATTCCATGAAGAACTGGGTTGGAATTTTGATGGGGATTGTGTTGAATCTGTAGATTGCTTTTGGTAGGATGGCCATTTTTAAGATGTTGATTTTTCCAATCCATGAGCATGGGAGATCTTTCCATTTTCTGAGATCCTCCTCAATTTCTTTCTTTAGAGTTTCAGAGTTTTTAAAATATTCCTAGTTGCAAGAAATCCCTACTCTCTTTTCCCTATTGCCTGATACTTCAGAGAGTTAAAAATCTCTTATCTTCAAGCACAGTCCTATTTTTAAGCCCTTTTCCACATACTGTTGGTTTAATATGTGAAGACTTATCTAATGAATATTCAAGGCCTTGAAAAAGCCCCTTTTCTGTTCTAGAGCTCAGCCACAGAACATTGTCTCCACAGCTTTCCAATCTTGGAGGAGTTGTAAGACAGTAGGCTCCTGCCTGCCTTAGGCTAGGGGAAAAAAGGCAATCAAGTCCTATCTACCTGACTCTATTATGAGCTCTAAGCATGCTTTCTGCAAAAAAAAAAAAAAAAAAAAAAAAAAAAAAAAAAAAAATGGGCCCACAAATTTGAATTTCTCATAGCATTAGTCTTCTGAACCACATAGTGTTGCAAGGCATTGTTAGCCTTTGTCTGTTAGGAGTGCCTTGGTGTTAGAGAATAAGCCTTCTTTCTGATGATCCTGAAACACAGATTGAGATTGTGATAACCTAAATTCAAAGAGGTGACTTGACGGTTAGCTATAGGGAAACTGTACTATGGCTTTCTTTACTTTAAGGCTGGCATGATAGGCTTATTGTCATTTTGGGAAACAGGGTACCTGAGTTTGTTAACCATGGAAACTGACTGAACGGTACACTGATAGCTATCTCCATGGTAATAGTAATGTGTAGGATTGTCTTTATTACATCAATTGAAGAAGTAAGACTCATCCACTGTGACTGTCAGCATGCACTACCTGAAAAGTAAAACTACAGGATCAGCAATGTATCTGTGATCTCTGTATCAGGAATACAAATAAGATGTGTCCAATGGCTTCAGACTCTTTACTCCTTGACTTCTTGCTGTATACGATAGAATAAACTCATTCTTCTTCACCTTGAGTTTTTATCAGGGTTTTGTCACAGAGAAAAATCTCAGCTATATATGCTGTTATAGCATGCCTCCATCACAGTATTCTACTTATTAACATACTTCTTATTTTTGTCATTTCTGAAGATCTCTTCTACTTTTTAGATTGCTTCCCTCTGCTTTCATGACAAGGTGTGTATATTATTAAATTCTTCAAAATTTAAGTAAGATTTTACCCTCTCAAATGATTGAATTTCTCCTAAGAAATTAGAAATAAAAAATGTCCCTTTGCTTCCAGTGATTAATTTTGTCTTTGTCATTGGAGAAAACATCTTAGTTATATAAAGGATAGAGGTATTATCTCATCCATTTTTATCAGCTGTTCTTAAAAAATTACTTGAGAAATTCATACACTAATACAATGAAATGTAATCTTGTCAATTTCTCAATTCTGATTTCTACTTTCTCAGTGTTTCCAGTTTCATGTCTTCTTCCTTTTAAAAATAACCCATAACGTTCAATTAATGATGACCGTATGTGCATGGGCCTGGGAGAATCCCATGAAGCCTAGACAACTTTCCAGCGGCTACATAGCATAATAATTATTCTCCCCCTTCCAGCAGAAATTTATTGCATGGATTTCTGCAGTTAGAGTTCCTTGAGAACTCCTTCTCATCTATGATAACAATTTCTTCTGCTGGATTAAACTTCTGAAAATCTTGTCTAGACTATAAAATTGTAAGAACAACAGCCATGTCATTTCCAGAAGACAGCATTTCATAGAACTCCACTTCATCACCTGTCTCTGAAAAAATTTTAACTCTGCTTCTATTGTACTTCCTCAGCTGGTCTTGTAAACAACAGTCTTTTAACTCCTGAATGTTCCTTAATTCCATTATGATGCATATTGGTCAAGAGAATAACAAAGGATGTTGAGCTTTCTCCAGATATATGTGGCATGCCTAATCTATGTCCTGTTATTTTACTTGTTCATGTTGAGGAGACTATGTCTAACATCTGGGTGGAAAGCCCGGAAAATATTCAACATCTTCTATACTGATTCACTCTCTTACTTTTCTTGAAACTAAAATTTTGCTAAGAGTGCAATGTGTCTCTACTTTTTCCCTTTTCTCTATACATTTGATGCACCTCATGCTTATGGAAAATTTTATTTCCTGGAATCTGTATCCCCAAGAATAATCTCTATGTTTTTTCTAGAATATAAGACAATTTCTGTCTTGCTATTTATAGAATTTCATATACAATATTTCTTTTCTCTAAACAGCTGTTGAAGCTTGATAGCAAATGTGAACTTGATAAGATCGAGGATCACCTTAGAAAATTTTTTCAACACATATATAAAAGTTTCTAGGTTGTCTATCAAGATTCCACTCCATGTCACCTCCCTCACATAGAATTTAAAGGAAGCAAAGAGCTAATCATGAGCATTCACCTCATTATGTTTCCTGAATTTGGAGGCAATGTGACCATCTCTTGCAAGATCTTGCCACAGGCACTTCACTGCCATGATGAACTGTCCCTTTGAACTGTGAACCCTCAGACTGTGAACTGAGCTAAACACATGCTGCCTTAAGGTGATTTTAAAGGTATTTTGTCACAGTAATAAGAAAAACAACTAATGCAGACTTCTAAATTCTCCAATACACACCCTATCAGGTGCAAATCCCACCACCTCTCTTAACACTGTTAGTTGCTGTTCTCCCAGTATTTCCCCCAAATATTTTAAAGATTCCAATTCTAGATCACTTTCTTTCTCTTCTTCATTGATGGATCACAATTGTTGCTGATTTATAAACTCTCAATCAATGTTCTTCACACTCTTCAGTTCCTTTAGCATTATTTTATCTATGAATTTACCTTCTTTTTTTCCAAGTTGTCAGCCACTTCTGCTTAGTATTTTGTTTTGCTGTGCTATTATGTGCTTATCTATTGTTTCTAAGTGTTACTATATCAAGAAATATATATTTTAAATCAAATAATAAAAAATATAAAATACTCCCATGCATTCTGTTAGATCACCATAGACTAAGGTTTTTCTATAATAACAACAAAACAACAAAATCCCACATACACATGGAAGCTGAACAATACTATGCTAAATGATAACATGGTCAAGGAAGAAATAAAGACAGCTTTTTTTAAAGAATTTAACGAAAATGACACCACTACACATCCAAACTTATGGGATGCAATCAAAGCAGTACTGAGAGGAAAACTCATAGCTCTGAGTGCTTCCAAATAGAACCTGGAGAGAGCATACACAAGCAGCTTGACAGCACAGTTGAAAGCCCTAGCACAAAAAGAAGCAGATACACCCAAGAGGAATAGATGGCTGAAAATAATCAAACTCAGAGAAGAAACCAACCAAGTAGACACAAAAATAAATAAAAAAACAAAACAAATATGAACAAAATAATCTATAAAAGAACTATACAAAGAATCAATATAACTAAGAGATGATTTTTTTTGTTTTTGTTTTTTGTTTTATTTTTTTGAGAAAATAAAAAAGATCAATAATCCCTTAGCCAGACTAACTGGAGGGCAAAAAGAAAGTATCAAGATTAACAATGTCAGAAATAAAAGGGGAGACATAACAACAGAAACTCAGAAAATTCAAGAAATCATAATATCGTACTACAAAAGCCTATATTCAACAAAACTTGAAAATCTGGAGGAGATGGATAAATTTCTAGACCAATACCAGATATCAAAGTTAAATGAGGATCCGATAAACCATCTAAACAGTCCCATAATACCTAAAGATATAGAAGCAGTCACCAAAAGCCCCCCTCCGCCCCCCCCAAAAAGCACGGATTCAGATGGGATTAGTGAAGAATTCTGTCAGACATTTACAGAAAACCTACTACCAATAATCTCCAAACTATTCCACATCATGGAGTCAGATGGAACACTACCGAACTCACTCTTCAAATCCACAATTTTGCCCATATCTAAACAACACAAAGATACTGCAAAGAAAGTTCTTCAGACCAATTTCTCTCATGAAAGTCGATGCAAAAATATTCACTAAAGTTCTTACAAACTAAATCCAAGAACACATCAAAACAATCATCCATTATGACCAAGTAGGCTTTATCTTAGACATGCAGGGGTGGTTCAACATATGGAAATCTATCAACATAATTCACCATATAAACAAACACAAAAGAAAAAAAAAAACTTGATCCTCCCACTAGATGCTGAGAATGCATTTAACAGAATTCAACACTCCTTCATGATAAAAGTCTAGGAAAAATCAGGAATCCCGGGCTCATACCTTAACATAGGAAAAGCAATATACAGCAAACTAGTAGCCAACATCAAACTATATAGAGAGAATTTTGAAGCAATCCCACTAAATAAAATCTGCTCACTCTCTTTCTACCTATACAGTTTAGTACTAGAAGTTCTGGCCAGAGCAATTAGACACAAAAAGAAATCAAAGGGATTTACATTGCAAAGGAAGAAGTCAAAATATTACTATTTGCAAATGGTATGATTGTATACTTAAGTGACCCCAAACATTCCACCAGAGAACTTTTATAACTAATAAACATCTTCAACAAAGTGGCTGGCTATAAAATTAACTCAAGCAAATCAAGTACCTTTTTCTATAAACTGGATAAACAGGCTGAGACAGAAATTAGGAATCCACAACCTTCACAATAGTCACAAAGACTATAAAATACCATCAGGTGACACTAACCAAGCTAGTGAGAGATCTTTATGACAAGAACTTCAAGACTCTAAAGAAAGAAATTGAAAGAAATCTAGGAAGATGGAAAGATCTCCCGTGCTCATGGGTTGGTAGATCAACATTGTAAAAATGACCATCTTGCCAAAAGTAATCTACAGATTTAATGCATTCCCCATCAAAATTACAACTCAATTGTTTATAGAGTTGGAAAAGGCAATTTGCAAATTCATCTGGAATAACAAAAAAACCTAGAATAGTGAAATCTATTCTCAAGAATAAAACCTCTTCTGAGGGAATAACCATCCCTTATCTCAAAATATATTACAAATCAATTGTGTTAAAACAGCATGGTATAGGTACAGAGATAGGCAGGTGGATCAATGGAACAAAACTAAGGAACCAGAAATTAACCCACACACCTATGGTCACTCGATCTTTGACAAAGGAGCTAAAAACATTCAATGGGAAACGAACAGCCTCTTCAACAAATGGTGTTGGTGCAACTGGCAGATAGCATGCAGAAGAATGCAAATTTATAATTTCCTAGCTCCTTTTACAAAGCTCAAGTCCAAGTGGATCAAAGATCTCCACATAAAACTAGGTACACTGAAATGAAGATAAAGTGGAGAAGAGCTCAGAACACATAGGCACAAGGGGAAAAGTCCTGAAAAAACACCAATGGCTTATACTCTAAGATCAGGAATAGACAAATGAGACCTCATGAAATTGCAAAGCTTTTGTAAGGCTAAGGACACTGTTAAAGAGACAAAATAGCAGCCTACAGATTGGGAAATGATCTTTATTCTACATTTGATAGAGGGCTAGTAACTATTATATACAAAAAATGCAGGAAGCCAGACTAAAGAGGATCAAATAATCCTTTTAAAAATGGGGCACAGAGATAAACAAAGAATTTTCAGCTGAAGAACATTAAATCTCTAAAAAGCACCTAAAGAAATGCTCAAAATCCCTAGTCATCAGGGAAATGCAAATTTAAACAACCCTGAGATTCTACCCCACACCAGTTATAATGGCTAAGATAAAAAACTCAGGTGACAGCAGATGCTGGTGAGGACATGGAGAAAGAGGAACACTCCTCCACTGTTGGTGGGGTTGTAAGCTGGTACAACCACTCTGGAAATAAGTCTGGAGGTTCCTAAGAAAATTGAATATAGTACTACCTGAAAACCCAGCCACTCTACTTCTGGGCATATACCCCAAAGATACTCCAACATATAACAAGGATATACATGTTACACCATGCATATAGCAGCCTTATATGATAGAAAATTCCAGATGTTAATCAACAGATGAATGGATACAGAAAGTGTGGTACATTTACACAATGGAGTACCACTCAACTATTAGGAACAATGATTTCATGAAATTCATAGGCAAATGGATGGAAGTAGAGAATATCATCCTGAGTGAGGTAACCCAGTCACAAAAGAATATACAGGGCATGTACTCACTGATAAGCAGATAAAAGCTCCAGAAAGCTCTGAATACCCAATACCCATGAAAAATTCACAGACAATATTAAGCTCAAAAAGAAGGAAGTCCTAAATGAGGATGCCTTAGTCCTTTGTAGGAAAGAGAACAAAACACTCATGGGAGGAAATGTAAGGTCAAATAGAGGAACAGGGATTGTAGAAAAGATCACTCAGAAGCTGCCTCACCTGTACATCCACCACATACGCAGTCACCAAATCCAAGTACTACATCTGATTCCAAGAAGTACTCACTGGCAGGAACCAGACAGAGATGCCCCCTCAGGGACTATGCTAGGGTCATATAGATACCACTGAGCATGCTTGCAGCTAACCATCGGTCTGAACTTGAGGATCCCAATGAGTTTGCTAAAGAAAGGACCTAAGGAGCTGAAAGGGTTTGCAACCTCATGGAAAGATAACAAGATTATCAACCAACCAAACACTCTAGAGCTCCCATGAAGTAAAACATCAACCTTTGTGCACACTTTGAGTGACCTATTGATCCAGTTGCATATGTAGCTGAAGATAGTAGTGTCTGGAATCAATGTGAGAAAAGACTTTTGTTTCAGAGAGGACACATTTTTCCAATGTAGGGGAATGCCAAGGCAGGTCAAGGTAAACTGATAACATCTCAAATGTAAATACAGAGTATCTAACACAAAAAGAAAATAAATAAAAATAAAAATATAATAAAGTAAAAAGAAACATTTTAGCATCTATAGTTAAGTGTTAGCCTATGACTTGCATTGTGACACTTTGTTGATATTATATGCATATTTGCTGAGTAGGGTGTTAAAGAGAGCTCACATGTATTTTATCATGGCAAAAAGTAATCTGTAAACATGTACTGTAGACATGCAAATAATCAATGGCTACCTTCCATGTGAATCAAGGATGCTCACTTATCAGCAGTTCTTTCTGTTGAAGACTCCTGAGTTTCCATCACTCCTTGATTTCTGTGTCATTCTCTATTTCTGTCTCTCTTTTATCTCTTTATATCATATATAAATGTCTATCAGCACAAAGTAATGATAGAGATATTTCTGGGTGATAATGTATAAAGCTCAGTGAAGCACAGCATTATTTATTCTTATCATATTCAATGATGTAGTATAGAAAACAAGTGTATAGCAATTGCTGTGCAAGTCACTATCTTATGATGGTGATGTCTTAAGCACAAGAATCAGTTTGCATATTGTGAGATAAACTGAAGTAGGCTACCTAGCTTCCTTAGTCGTCCAAATTGCCTTCAAATGTGTAATCCTCCTTCAATAGTTGTCTGAGTGCTGGCATTATGGTATTAAAAAATAAAGTTTTTAGGGGCTCTGAGACTTTTCGAAAACACCCATATTTGAGATAGTAGGCAAAGACAGAATTACTGGCTGACAGCCACAAGGTCTCATAGAAAAGTTCAAATATGCATCACCATCTGCCTAAACTGCTCAATGTTTTGAAATAAGTAAACAAGGTGCTGAAAATGTAAAATGAAACTTTTAATGGATAAGTCAGGCTATGCTGACTGAGCTGACTCAAGACAAAACAATTCTCAGAAAAGGACCCTTTAACTCCCCCCCAGTGATAATTCTGAGAAAACCTACCAGGATTCAGCCTGACCCTGCCAGACCACCCAGTTCCTCCAGCCTTGATGACTTTCCAAGCTAGCCCCTATTCCAAGGTCAAGTGTAGGGCAAGATGAGGAAATATCTAACTAAACAAAAAACCAGCCCTTTAAGTGGGGGCTAGCCAATGCCTGATTCTTTTTCTTATGATCCACCAATGAGAGTAAGACCCTGTTGCTGAAATATGCCTGGTGAAAAGAATAAAATATATGTGCTTTATGAGTTCGGGGATGACTCTCACTGTGAGGATAAGCAACCCAATGTACATGGAATAAAAAACCTCTTCATATTACAGTGGTCTGTTGTCTAATTATCTTCTGTGGGTCAAACTCCTGAGCTGATTCCTTGGGGTCTGACAATTACAGTAGTGTACTAACATATTCAACTTTAAAATCATTACAATTTGTTATTATTGTTACTGTTTGAATACACAGTCTCATGTAGCCTAAACCTGCTTTGAAATAAGCATCCTCATGCTTCTACTTCCCCAAGTGCTAAGATGTTGGGGCCTATATCACATGCTCATCGTATGTTTGATACAATATAACATCATTATTTCACTTCTGGTTCTTCTCCTGTGCCCCAATGTGTACTTTTAGCCCTAAACTTCTTGTGAACTTAAAAAAACAAAAACAAACAAAAACAAAACAAAACTAATTGAGTCGACTTAATCATGTGCATGTGTATATGGATATAGGACCACCTACCAGCGCATGTAAACTCCCCCTCATGAATTGCATCCATAAAGTGACTCTTTCTATTCTAGCAGCCAGCAATTTTTGATTTACTTTATTACTTTTATATCCCAGTAACAACAGTTCCCATGCCAACACTTTTGGTTAAAAAGCTTGATGCTCAGTTTTCCCCTTGTCTGGCCAGAAGTGGTCAGCTCTCCAAGATGCTACGTTCATGATGAGATTTATTCATGCTTAGCATATCCCAATTGATCTTGATTTTTGGCCTCCACAATATTCCTGTAATAAAACTGGTGTTCAGAATATATTTATTAAATTATCAAGGCTGTTAAATTTTAAGACTGGATAATAATGAGCAGTAGATAAGACCCTTGACAATTTCTGTTTGATTCAATCTATCACTGGAACTGCACAGCATTTTATCACCTTCATCATTGTTCCTTATCTATCTGCTGTGTAAAGATTTATTCCCATAGTTGAATTCAATAAATTTAGGATGACAGCAAGAGCTGACTTCAGTATTCTGCTATGCCATAAGGAAAATTCTAATGAGTAAATTCAGCTATAACTCTCCATCTACTAACACACCCAGAATAAGTGACAAAACACCCCAACATCTGTCAAGAGTTTAAATGTATTTTATGTACAGTTCAAAGCTGTAGAATATAGCTTATTAGAATAATAATTTTATCAAGCCTTTTACAGATTAACATCTCATTATCTCACTCTTCTTACAAGAAGGGTTTATTTTTTTGACAATAAATAACTCTGTCTATGGGATGCAATTCCCTCTCCCTATTTCACAGCCCTTACAGTTTGGGTATTGGTATAATTTTTTCTAAGTTGAGGAATGTTGAAGTAAATATGAGAAAATAAAGTAGGTTTATGTCTCAAAAGGTGCTGAGGTCTCACTCTTCAGGCCCAATTTTAGTTTGGAGCCTCTTGCTCTTCTGCCCAGTCCGAGCCACCATCATTGCCCAAATTGTCCATGCAACTTCCTTCCCTGGCAGTTTTCCACCACCTGTTCTTTACCTCTGTCCTGGGGTGCTTCTCTACCCCAAAATCCTACATAAATACAACTCTACAACCCGATAGCTTTTCATAAAGGTTTATATGTTCAACTCTTAATCCACAAACTTTTTATACAACAAGATTACACCAAATAAACAAAGATTTAAACTGCCATTCTACATTAAATACTAGATCTATAAAATCATTAATGTTCATATCTATTTAATGCCTATGAATATCACCTGGGTCTAGCTGGTCCCTGGGAAACTCCATGTTGCCACGACCTTCATCCTCTGTCCTCTGACCTCTCAGACCTCTCATCTCTCTCTACCTTTTTCAACCCACCCAGTAACTGGCTTTTCTTTATTTTACAAATTAAAATGTGAAGGTTCAGTTGGAGTCATCTGACTAGGCAGTCCTTCTTAAGGGAGTGAAATTAACCTTAAAATATAAACATCCTCAGGAAAGTTTACAGGGGAATAATAATTTAAAGAAAGAAGCAGAATGTCAGTTATTTTCCTTTGAGTGTGATGAAAGGTATCAAATTAAATGGTCTTCATTTTAGATTCTTTATACATTTATACCTTCCATTCTCCAAAGCGTTTGCTTTTACTCTTGATAATTTAAGGCTCAGCCAAGAAATAGAATGCAACATTGTATAGGAGCTTCAGGTAGCGAGTTTATGCAGCTAGAGTCTGGATCTCTTTCTGTTGATTTCTAAGGAAGCCTGTTAAATAAATAAACAACTAACTCTGATCTCTACACATGTTCCGTGGCACTTGCAAAACACACACACACACACACACACACACACACACACACACACACTAAATAGTAAAACACAAACACACACTCAAACACATAAAGAAAAACTTCACACATACATAACCACCAACACATACAACACACACACACACACACACACACACACACACACACACACACACACACAAACATTTCACATGGTGGAAGTGAACAATCATAGATGCATACTATCACATCTAACACATATGGAGTTTTCAGAAGAGATTAGGCAGCTTCTAAACTTCAGACCTAGCCTTCCTTGGCCTGTGCTTGCAAGGAGCCTCCCAGCCTGGTAAGGTTAAAACAGGACACAGAACAGGACTCTGGTGTGACTCTAAAGACTGTTGATCTCCAGATACTCTAGTTCTCTAACTATACTGAAATGATAGTAAATTCTAAAAAGTCCTAAAAAATGTTGTTTCTCTCACTGAGAGGTAAGGCATTCTGGCTTATGTGATTAACACCTGTAGCCTACAAGCGTGGGAGGACTAAGTAATGTCATCGTTGTTCTATCTCAGCAGAAACTCCACTGCTCTAACTTTCAACCTGCTAGATGACATGACAGGAAGAAAATGGGACACTTAGAAATATGACTATATCCTTTATTTCTGAGTTGTAAAAATTTTCTCTGAAATATATCTAAGAAAAAAAGGGAAAAAGTAGAATCAGAGAAAAGGGGGAAATTCCCTCTCCTCTCTTTGTTCTTAGCACTTATACATCTTTGAGAATATATGATCACATAGGAAACAGTTCATCACAACTTAACACATAAATTAAATTTATGAACTGAATAAAAAGTTCACAACAGTGAATGTTTACAGGCATATCAATTAGGAGTAATTATCTAAGCATTCATCACTTGTCACAGCTCCACATATTCTTTGCGGTATAGAATCCATAAGTTATTAGTGAAGTTTTATATAGATAGCTGATGTCAGTATTTTATCTTCTGTCCTAGCACCTATAATAAAATTTTGGTTCCCTTTTTATGACCTACACTTAATGGATTTACTACCTCTTCTATTGTACTGAGTAGTAGATATTCTGATATCCTGGTACAAAATAAGAAACAGTGGAAGATTTCAATATTATATAAACATGACTTAAAATATCCATAGTGACTATATGGGATAGACACAGATTAAGAAGTAGAAAAATAAAAAATAAGTTGATTAGACATTCAATCATAATAAATAAAGATGCACACTTCATAATCCTTATGAAAAAATCTAAGACAATATCTCAATTCTGAACATCTACATCCTAAACACAAGGGCACTTACATTTATAAAATAAATATTCCTAGAACTTAAATCTCACATCTAACCTCACATATTGGTACTGGGATACTTAAACACACAACTCTCATGAATTGACAAGTAATCCAGACAGAAATGAAATAGAAAAAACTATGAAACTAACAAATATTTTGAATCTAATGGACTTAACACAAATCTATAAAAACTTTACCCAAGCACAAAAGAATATTCTCTCTTCTCTATACCTCAACTATCATTTTCCAAAGGTGACTACATTGTCAGTCTCAAAGGATGTCTCAAATGATAAAAGAAAATTGAAATAATGACTTGAATCATATTAGACTAATGTGGATTAAAGCTGGACTTTAACAACAACAGAAAAACTAGAAAGCCTATATCATCATAGAAATGGAAAAACTTTCTACAGAATGATCTCTGGATCAGGGAAAAAAATAAAGGAGAAAATTAAAGCACTCGTAGAATTTAATGAAAATATAACCATATCATAGCCAAATGTATAGGCCTGAGAGCCTGTAGGCTTAGTGGTGTTAATGTTCTTGGGTAATCAGCCCTCTGCAGGCAGATTTTGAGACACAATGGCAGTGGAACAACCCTAACTATGGTTGCAGATAGAAACTAAATGGGTCCAGTACCAGGCAGCCTCAATATTTATGTGTTCTCTGAGCTCATAGCCAGTCTTTCTTTGGAAAGTCAGTGAAGAGACAGCAGGGTCTCATCTGTGGCCTTAGGATTGAGAATGCTCCTGTGAGTGTCACAATGTTGTATAAACTAGGCTAAATGTCCTGTGGACTTCTAGGGTTTTCCTGTATCCAGCTCCCTTTTGTCTAATCTGAGCCTTAGTAATCCAGAGTCATTCCACTCACCCCATCTTTTATGTAGAGTTAGAATATTCAAACTCGGGACCTGAATGATTCCAAATAATCACATTGCCCAACAACTAATCTACTTGCTGAAAATATTATCTTTTATTTTAAAGAGATTTACAGTTAATTTTAATTGTGTTCATTTATGAATATTTGTATATGGGCTTGTGTATGTAAGTTCAGTGCCTGTGGAGACCAAAAGCAGAAGGGAAGTATCCTTGTCATAAAGTCAGAGAACTTGCTAGATAAATTTGTGTCAACTGAAAGAGCCATATGGACTTTTAGCCATTAGAACATAGCTCTCACCTATTAGTAATGGCATCTTAATTTTTTTTTTTTAATGTTTGAGGATTCTGTACATGATTCCATACATAATTAGTAACCTTAAAGAGAAAAACACCTGCAGTAATCAAGCCCAAGCTCAGATCTGAAGAAGGAATGAAAAGAAGAAATAAACACAATTTTATAAATTATAGCTTGACCATAAGAATGACAGATCAACTCAGGAATTAAATAAGATGCTAGGTGCTGCCCTGTCTCCCTACTCCTCACATATTTAACTAAAATGCATTTATTTTCTGTTAAATATCAGAAAATTCACCAGAGAAAAAGTAACTTGCTGTTTAAAAAATATTATACCTAAAATATTACAACTAAAGATATTCATTGTTTAACCTTTGTACTAGATCAGACTGGCCTTTCTTTCCTTAACCTTCTAAAACTTTCTCCTCTGTCACACCATATGCTCTTTATTCTTAATTCATGAGACTGCCATTTTTTCATTGCTATGAACTTTGGAAATAATTAAAGACCATATAAACAAAGGGAGAAAAAAAACAATCTATTTAGTAATAAATGTATCTAGTAAGGGAGATGGCCACTAGCCCTTGAGCTTGGCAAGGGCATGGGAAAGTATTGATATAAGAAATGAGTAAGTGTTAGAAATTTATAGATGAGTGGGTGACCTCATTTCCTAACCAGGTACCTAGCCTAACTTCTGGATATGGTCTTTACAGGTTTACCCTGCCATTTGTTGTGCATTTCAGCTTACCTCATCCCAGTTGCATCCTGGGAGTATCTTGCTCTCCTGGGATCTGGGACTTGATGGTGTCTACCCCTGGTACTGAGATTGCTATACATCTCTTTTCAAATTTCTGACCCTCTGTGTATCTCCCCAGTCTTCTCCCATACTTGATACTGTTCTCCATTTTCCCCAAACTCTTTTCTTCTCAAGTCCTCAACCCTTTACCTCCTGCCAGTGTTTTGTTTCCACTTCTAAGAAGGACTAAAGCATAACAAGGCACTGAGTTATAGAGGGAGATTGGGAGCTACTGCATCTTTGTGAAGACAAGTAGAGGGGATTAGGGAGGTGGGGGTGGGGTGGACAAAAAGGATAACATTTAAAATGAAAAAGAGGGATGGATACATATACAGATTTTTAAAGGCATTTTGGTATAACATTATAGGAATATTTTTGTCAGTACTTAATTCTTTTAGAGGATTGAAAGCATGCATAGAAATCTTACTAGTTACCATAAGCATGCAGTACATGTAGGACAGAATGTAACATGGAAACAGATTTATTGTTGAGAATAGATTAGGCTTAATGATCTGTGAATAACAAAAATTGCCACAAGACTATTATCTTAGCACTTGGATTAATAATAATTTAAGGTGCATCACTCTGAGAGGATGCTATACATTTATTTTTTTTTCCTAAGAAGGACTGAGGCTTTCACATTTTTTGTTTTTTTGGACTTTGCTTTTTCTTGAGCTTAATATACGAGTTGTTTCTGGGGTGTTCAGAGCTTTTACAGGTTACTATCCAATTATTAATGACTGTATATTATGTCTGTTGTATTGTGACTGGGTAACCTCACTCAGGATGATATTCCCTAGAGCATCTATGGGATATATGCCCAGAAGTGGAATAACTGGGTCTTCAGTTAGTACTATGTTCAGTTGTCTGAAGAACCACCACAATGATTTTCAGAGTGGTTGTACCAGTTTACAACCCCACCAAGAGTGGAGGAGTGTTCCTCTTTCTCTACATTCCTGCCAGAATCTGCTGTCATCTGAGTTTTTGATCTTAGCCATTCTGACTGAAGTGAGGTAGAATCTCAGGGTTATTTTGATTTGCATTTTCCTGATAATTAAGGATGATGAGCACTTCCTTAGATGCTTCTCAGCCATTCAAAATTTCTCAATTGAGAACTTTTTGTTTAGCTCTTACCCCATTTTTTGATAGGATTGTTTGATTCTCTGGTGTCTAACTTCTTGAGTTCTTAGTATACCTGAGATATTAGGCCTCTATCAGATGTGGGGTTAGTAACAATCTTTTCCCAATATATTGGCTGCCATTTTGTTTTCTGGACAATGTCCTTAGTCTCACAGAACCTTGCAATTACAGTAAGTCCCATTTGTTGATCTTTGACCTTAGAGAAAAAGCCAGTGGTGTTCTGTTCAGGAAAATTTCCCCTGTGTCTATGTGTCCTAAGGTTTTCCATAATTTCTCTTTTTATATTTTCAGTGTACCTAGTTTAATGTTGAGAACTTTGGTCCACTTGCACTTGACCTTTGTAAAAGGAGATGTGAACGGGTCTATTTTCATTCTTCTGCATGCTGAGTTCCAGTTGGACCAACACCATTTGGTGAAGAGGCTGTCCTTTTTCCATTGAAAGTTTACAGCTCTTTTGTCAAAAATCAACTGATCATCTGTGTGAGAATTCATTTCTGGATCTTCTATCCTATTCTGTTGATCCATGTGCTTATATCTGTTCTAGTACCATGTGTTTTTTAACACAATTGCCTTCTAATATAGCTTGAGGTCAGGGATGGTGATTCCTACAGATAGTTTCTTGTTGCTGAAGATGTATTTTGATGTTCTAGGTTTTTTTGTTCTTCCAGATGAAATTGTATATTGCTCTTTCCAACTTTATAAAGAATTGGTTTGAAATTTTGATGGGGATTGCATTGAATCTCTAGATTCCTTTTGATAAAATGGCCATATTTACAATGTTGATCCTTCCAATCAATGAGCATGGAAGATCTTTCCATCTTCTGAGATCTTCCTCAATTTCCTTCTTCAGAGATTTGAAGTTCTTGTCATACAAGTCTTTCAGTTGCTTAGTTAGAATCACACCAAGGTATTTCAAATTGTTTGTGACTGTTGTGAAGGGTATCTTTTCCCAAATTTCTTTCTCCGCATGTTTGTCCTTATTGTAGAGAAAGGCTAATGATTTGTTTGAGTTAATTTTATATCCAGCAACTTTGCTAAATTTGTTAATCAGCTGTAGAAGTTCTCTGTTGGAATTTTTGGGGTCACTTACATATACTGTCATGTCATTTGAAAATTGTAATATTTTTAGTTTTTCATTATCAATTGGTATTCTTTTGATTTCCTTTTGCTGTCTAACTGTACCAGCCAGAACTTCTAGTACTAGGTTGAATAGATAGGGGGAGAGTGGGCAGCCTTATCTAGTCCCTGATTTTAGTGACATTGCTTCAAGTTTCTCATCATTAAGTTCAATCTTGGCTGTTGTTTTCCTATATATTGTTTGTATTATGTTTAGGAATGGTCCTTGGATTCCTGTTCTTTCCAAGGCTTTTAACATGAAGGGGTGTTGAATTTTTACAAATGCTTTCTCAGCATCTAGTGAGATGACCACGTGTTTTTTTTTAATTTGAGTTTATTTATATGGTGGATTACATTAATGAATTTCTGTATAATTAACCATTTCTGCATCCTGGGAATGAAACCTACTTAATCATGTTGAATAATTATTTTGAAGTGTTTTTGGATTTGGTTTGCAAGGATTTTGTTGAGTAATTTTGCATCAGTGTTCATAAGTAAGATTGGTCTGAAGGACTCTTTCCTTTTAGGGTCTTTGTGTGGTTTGGGAAGGAGGGTTATTTTGACCTTGAAAAATAAGTTAGATAGTGTCCAATCTGATTCTATTTTCTGGAATAGTTTGGAGTGTATTGGTATTAGGTCGTCAATAAATGACTGATAGAATTCTGCACTGAACCCATCAGGACCTGGGCTTTTTTTTGGTTGGGAGGCTTTTGATGACTTCTTCTATTTCTTTAGGTGTTATAGGATTATTTAGATGATTTATTTTGTCCTGATTTAACTTTAGTATCTAGTATCTGTCTAGAAATTCATCCATTTCTTCCAAATTTTCCAGCTTTGTTAAGTATAGCCTTTTGTAGTAGGATCTGATGATTTCTTGAATTTCCTCAGTTTCAGTTGTTATGTCTTCACTTTCATTTCTGATTTTGTTAATTTGGATACTCTCCCTTTACCTTCTAGTTACTCTGGTTAAAGATTTATCAATCTTGTTAATTTTTTAAAGAACCAGCTCTTGGTTTTGTTGATTCTTTCAGTGGTTCTTCTTTTTTCTATTTGGTCAATATCTGCTCTGAGTTTGATTATTTCTTGCTTTCTACACCTCTTGGGTGTATCTGCTTCTTTTTGTTCTAGAGCTTTCAACTGTGCTGTCAAGGGGGTAGTATATGATCTCTCCTGTTTCTTTATATAAGTACTCAGAGGTATGAGTTTTCCTCTTATTATCAATGTCATTGTACCCCTCAAGTTTGGGTATGTTGTGTTTTCATTTTCATTAAATTCTAGAAAATCGTTAATTACTTTCTTTATTTCTTTTTTTACCATGCTGTCTTTTAATAGAGCATTGTTCAGTTTCCATGTGTATATGGGCTTTTTGTTGTATTTGTTGTCATTAAAGACCAGCCTTAGTCCATGCTAATTTGTTACGATGCATGGGATTATTTCAGTCTTCTTATATCTATTGAGGCTGGTCTTGTGACCAATTATGCAGTCAAATTTGAAGAAGGTGGCCTGAGGTCCTGAGAAGAAGCTGCATTCTTTTGTTTTATGGTGAAATGTTTTGTAGGTGCCTATTAATTCCAATCAGTTCATAAACTCTGCTAGTTTCACTGCGTCATTGTTCTGTTTCTGCTTCCAGGAGCTGTCCATTGATGATCACAGGGTGTTGAGGTTTCCCACTATTATTGTGTGGGGTAAAATCTATTTTTTGAGCTTTAGTAGGGTTTCTTTTATGAATATGGTTTCTCTTGTATTTAGAGCAAATATGTCAAGGATTTAGAGCTCCTCCTGACAATTTTTTTCTGTCATAAATAAAAAGTGTCCTTCCTTAAATTTTTTGATGACTTTTGGTTGAAAATATGCTTTATTCACTATTAGAATGGCTATTCTAACTTGTTTCTTGGGGTGTTTGCTTGGAAATTTTTTTTCCCATCCTTTTACTCTGAAATAGTGTCTGTCTTTGTCTCTGAGATGAGTTTCCTTTATGAAGCTAAATGCTGGATTCTGTTTATGTATCCAGTCTGGTAGCCTATATCTTTTTATTGGGCAATTGAGTCCATTTATTTTAACAGATATTAAAGATTAGTGGTTACTGTTTCCTGCAATTTTTGCTTTTAGCGGTAGAATTATGTCTGTGTCTTTCTTCCTTTGGTTTTCTTGATTAGTCATTTTCTTGTTTCTACTAGGATCTAATTTCCCTCCTTGTATTGCATTTTCCACCTATTATTCATTGTAGGGCTGGATTTGTAATCAGATATTGTGTAAATTTAGTTTTGTCTTGGAATATCTTGGTCTCTCCATCTATGGTGATTGAGAGTTTTGCTGGGTATAGCAGCATGGGGTGACACATGTGTTCTCTTAGGGTCTGAATGATATCTCTCCAGGATCTTCTAGCTTTCATACTCTCTGTTGAGATGTTGGGTGTAATTCTGATTGGTCTACCTTTACATGTTATATGACCTTTTTCCCTTACTGCTTTTAGTATTCTTTCTTAATTTTGAACACTTGGTGTTTTGACTATTATTTGTTGGTAAGAATTTCTTTTCTGGTCCACTCTATTTAGAGTTTTGTAGACTGCTTTTATGCTCATGGTCATCTCATTCTTAAGGGAAACATGTTTTCTTCTGTAATTTTGTGCCTCTTAGTTGATATTCTTTGCCCTTTTCTATTTCTTTAATATATAGGTTTGGTTTTCTCATTGTGTTCTGGATCTTCTGGGCATTTTGGGTTCAGAGATTTTTGGGTTTTGCACCTTCTCTGAATGTTTTGTCTATGTTTTTAATGTTGTCTTTGGCCCCTGAGATTTTTTTTTCCACCTC
This sequence comes from Micromys minutus, assembly GCF_963924665.1. Classification (NCBI taxonomy): domain Eukaryota; kingdom Metazoa; phylum Chordata; class Mammalia; order Rodentia; family Muridae; genus Micromys; species Micromys minutus. The sequence continues at coordinate 5,291,473 of NC_137975.1, read as the reverse complement.
TTCTAGTCTGTTGGAGATGTTTGCATCTGTGACTCCTGATTTCTTTTCTTTTCTTTTCTTTTTTTTTTTTTTTTTTTTTTTTTTTTTGTGGGAGGGTGGGCGGTTTCACCTCCTGGGTTGTCTCTTTTAGTGTTTTTATTATTGTTTCTATTTCCATTTTCAATTCCTTCATCTCTTTCTTTTTCTATTTTCCTTTGATTCTTTGATTTCACTATCCTCCTGCCTTGACTTGCCAATTATAATGGACTATGCCCTTGAAATGTAAGCCAAGGTACATGCTTTCTTACTGAAGTTGGTTTTATTAATGCATTTTATCACAATAACGAATTAAGAAACAAAGACAAAAAAATCCTATGGGAACTATTAAGTTTTCAATGCATACTATCAAACCTTTAAAAATATCAAGTACTGACTAAAAAATATATTCATACAGTTTTATGTAAAAATTATTTTAAAATCTGAAAAAAGTACTGACAAAAATGTATTGTATAATTTTATGCAAAAATGCTTAAAATCTGTTCATTTATCTTTGTTTTGTAAAATAAAGTTGTTATAAAAAAATCCTATGGAAAAATAAACCTGTTTCTAGGCTAAGCTCTATCATTTGAATCTTAGGTTTTGGAAAAAATTTGAAATGGAATATTAAATGATTGTGGATTTTGGCTAAGAAAACCTTTAGTGTCCTATAAACAGCACTTAATGAGTCCTACTGAAGAGAGCTTTGAAGACCAGACTGCTAATAAAAAGGCGTACAATGGATAGTGGATCATGAAGCATTGGATGGTAACAAAGACTAAGAAAAGTCATTTCTGTGATATTTTAGTATAGTGTTTGGCTTCATTTTTCCCAGCTTCTGACAACTTCAGGGAAGTTGAGTTTGAAGATACTGGATTTAGCATTTCAAGACAAGAGAAAACCCAGCCTGACATGCTGTGCTAAGAAAGCAATTGTACATTCAGCTTGAGAATTGGGAGGTGAAAGTAACTTGAACTGTTAAAGAAATGAACACCACTGGGGGGGGGGGAAAGTGCCACACAAGGAAACCTGTGAATGTTTCCAAAAAACAAACACCACCCTGAAAAATTTATCTTGTAAATATTCATATCCACTTATAGAAAGAAAGTCTCAATTGAAAGGGTTCCCTGCTTGGCCAAGGCAACTTCCTAAATAGGTTTTATCCAGGGTCAAAACACAGAAGCAAACCCAAATGAAAGAAATCTTGTCTTAACCTAGCAGCAGAACTCTGCAGCAGCATCCACATAGTTTTTGCTTTATGGGCATAGATGATCCAAAATTGAGTTGTTAGGAGTCCTGCTTCATGGCTTCAGAGAACAGGTTTGTCACTTACTTTTGTTGCTAAGATAAAACAACATAGCCTTTATAGAACTTTATAGAACAAAGAGCCTATTTTGATCTTCAGTTCCAAAAATGGAGTACATGATTGGGGCTTAAATCTGAACACAGAAAATACAGACAGAAGCTGACACATCTCCAATGACAGAAAGAAATCACAGAGGAATCTGAAAATTGTGCAAAAATGTAAACACTCAAAGCTTGCAACAACTTATGTACTTCCTCCATCCAAAAATTAGGGCTTTACAGTTTCAGAGGATTAACATCAATAATGTTAGTGTTAAGGCATATTACACAAAACAGCATATTTTGAGAGTTCATATTTTGATGAACAAGCAGGAATCAGCTAGACAATACACTGAATTATGAGGGTCTTTTGAAACCTCAGAGCCTGCATTGACACACTTTCTTCAACAAAGCTACACCTCCCCTCTTAATTCTTTACACACAGTTTTACCAACAAGAGACCAAGTACTCAAACGTGTGAGCATATAAGGGTGACTCAAATTTAAACCACCAGAGATACCTTTCACTTTAAAAAGGTTTATGTATTTATTATGTTTAAGTACACTGTACTTGTCTTCAGACATACCAGAAGAGGTCATTCAATCTCATTACAGATGGTTGTGAGTCACCATGTGATAGTTAGTATTTTCAGGACTTCTGAAAGAGCAGTCAGTACTCTTAACCACTGAGCCATCTCTCCAGCCCCAGAGTTTCCTTTTTGCTTCTTGATAAAGCTTAACTGAAAACATATTATTGAGGAATTTAGTTAACTTGGATCACAGTTCCAGAAGGGCAAAGTCTTACAGTCTTGAAAATAGTGGCAGCAGAAACAGAAATGCAACTGTCTACACAGTGAATGCAAAGAGATCGGGAAGTGGAACAAATCCATAAGTTCTGAAGTGCCATAAGCTCAAATACCACTGCCAACTAGGGACTAAGTGTTCAAATAAATGAATCTATGGATTACACATCATTTAAACCATTTCAATACCTGAGATCAGAGAATCCATGACAGTGTTGGAGTCCCGGCAAAGGTGCTCATGGAGACAATTACATGAAGCTGCAGAGCTGAAGCCTAAACTTCAGTAGTGAACACAGGATGCTGGAGTCAGGAAATTCTTTGTATTTGAGGCAGGGCATCTCACTGGAGCTCACTAAAAGATGGGAAATCTGAGAGATCTGCTCGTCTCCACTGCTACAGAACTGACTGGGTTACAATCATATTCTCTACATTCAGTTTTTTTTCCTCCTCCTCCTTTCCTCCTCCTCCTTTTCCTCCTCCTTCTTTACCTCTCCTCCTCCTCTTCTTCTTTCTTCTTCTGTTATTTCTTTGTTCCATTATGTCTGAAGATCATGCTAAGATGATCATGTATCTAATAATCCTGCTGTGCTCAACTCATCTGGTATAGTTTAACCAGCACTCTACTGCACGCACTAGCTTCTGTTAGATGAACTGACTTTGCCTCTGCTTATAATATGTGTGAAAATCCTGACCAGTAGACAATTAATTGAGAAAAGCCACCTACCTGTTTATCTGCATAACAGAAATAAGTTTTCTCCTATTTTAAATCTTGAGAAAATTTATTCTTCAAGGTGTAGTTCAAGAAACATAATCTATCTGCAATGATTATTTCTCATTTTGAATTAACTATAATTTCAGATTAAAATCCAATAACAAAAATGAAATGAAGTAATAATTATTATGAAAGGATTCATTCTTATGAATATGGTCATAAAGTATGTCCTAGCCTGCCTTAAAAATCTATTATAGACATCAGATCTGTTTTATGAGTAAATTTTAATTCAATTACTAAAATGATTTTGGCATATATTTGTTAATTTTTTTCTTGACCTTTCGATTTATTATAGAAAGAGCATTCTTCGGGGTCCTCCTCAAGTCATTCTAATCATTTCACATTTAGGTTCTGAAATCTGCACCAAATCTAGAAACAGATACACTAGGTCACAGGTGTTCAAAACAATTCTAAATGTGAGTATGATACTTGCTGGCCCTATATACAATTTCCTGGATCAATTTCCCATTTAGTAAATTACTTTAGTTTCATCAATTTGAATTCCAGCCACTAGAGCCTTCCCATACCACAGGTCCTCATATCTTTCTTCTTCCTGTTTGCCTTCAAGAGGGTGTTCTTTGTTCCACAAGGCTACTCCCTTTGTTGGAACTTCAACCCTCTTGAGGATTAAGCACATCTCCCACTGAGGCCAGATAAGGCCATATTTTAATGTTTTACATCTCTTACCAAATTTGTTCTGGGTCTATTCTGCTTTTGTACCATCCAGAATTTAAGTTCTCATTGTTTCCTATAACCCAAAAAGTTCAGTTTGTGCTTCTCATATAATCTTGAACATGTGGTTATTCACTAGACCATTCTCAATGAATCTACTTAAATCTGATTTCATTTTTCCAGTTTTCTATTGTCAAAAATACCTACTCAGCTAGGCATGTGACATCAAGTAATTATGTCCTCCATGCCAGGTTTCATGCTGGAGAGTCTACAGGTCTTATGCATACTAAGGCCACTGCTGTCTATTCATATCATGACTGCCATGATGTGTTCATGAAACAGTATTTTCCAGCAGTTATCCACAACCTCTGACTCTTGTTAACTTCTGATCCCCCTTTTGACAATGATCTCTAAGCTTTGGAAAGAAGGAATGTAAAATCAATGTCCCATTAAGGTGCGAACATTCCACATTATGAACAAACATACATGTAGACCCTGTGATAATTATCATCTACCACAAAAAAAGCAGATTCTTGTATGAGAATTGAGAGAACCAAAAATGGCATTATGAGTCAGTTTAGTATTATGTCCATTTGACAAAATAACATTAGTGAGAAATTCTTATCAGTCTAGCCACTGGTTTTTGAACCTGATAGCAATGACAGCTATGAGATTCAACACAAAAGTGAAATATAAAGGTGATCAGAGGGTATTTTGTCATTGCTATGAAATTTATGGCACCATTGAATCAAATAGACATACCTTGCTAGGCTAATCATTATTGTCACTTACAGGTGTTATATCATAGCCATTTGAAATGTACCACACATATCCATGTATTCTTACGCCAAATAAAGAGGTCATGATACCTCCCAAGTGCAACTTAATGAGCCAGGTTGTTTTTTGTTTTTATGGTATGACCTTGTTGGAAAAGGTGTGTCACTAGTTGAGACTCTCATCATACCTGCCTATCTCTTTACCAATAACATGTAATTTTTATCACTATTGCTCTGTAATACAGCTTGAGGTCAGAGATGCTGATTCCCCCAGAAGTTCTTTTACTGTTAAGTATAATTTGTGCTGTCCTGAGTTTTTTGTTATTTCAAATGAATCTGCAAATTGCTCTTTCTAACACAAAGAAGAATCGAATGGTAATTTTGATGGTGACTGATTTGGATCTATAGACTGCTTTTATCAAGATGGCAATATTTATTATATTAATTTTACTGATTAATAACCATGGGAGATTTTTATTCATTATCTGGGATCTTCTTCAATATCTTTCGTCAGAGACTTGAAGATTTTGTCATAAAAATATTTCACTTGCTTGGTTACAGCCACAGCATGGTATTTTGTATTAATTGTGACTACTGTGAAGGGTGTTATTTCCCTGATTTCTTTCTCAGCCCATTTATCTTTTGAGTAAATGATGGATCCTGATTTGATTGAGTTAGTTTTCTATCCAGCCTCTCTGCTAAAGTTGGGTATCAGGCTTTAGAGTTTTCCAGTGGAATTTTTAAGGTCACTTGAATGTGCTATCATATCACAGGATAATAGTCATATTTTGACTTTTTCCTTTCTATTTTGTATATCTTTGACTTGTTTTGTTGTCTAATTGCTCTAGCTAGAAATTCAAGCGTTATATGGAATACATAGGAAGAGAATAGGCATCCTTGTCTAGTTCCCAAATTTAGTCATAATGTTTCAAGAATCTCTCTATTTAGTTTGATATTGACTACTGGTTTACTGTAGAATGTGTTTACTATATTTTGGTATAGGCCTTGAAATCCTAATTTTTATAAGATTTTTCTTAAGAAGGGGTGATGAATTTTGTTCTCAGACTCTAATAAAATGACCATGTGCCTTTTTTTTTTTCTTTGAGTTTGTTTATATTGGTACAGAGACAAGCATGTAGATTAATGAAATAGAATTGAAGACCCAAAAATGGAGCCACTCCACACCTATGATCACTTGATCTTTTACAAAGGAGCTAAAACTATCTGGTGGAGAAAAAGTAGACATTACAACAAATGGTACTGGTTCACCTGATGGTCAGCATGTAAAAAAATGCAAAAAAAAAAAAAATTTTTTTTCCTCTCTCCTTGTCCCAGAGGATCAAAGATCTCCACATAAAACCAGGTACAATGAAAAAAAAAAAAAAAAAAAAAAAAAAAAGAAAAAAACAGAACAGAAAGATCATTGAACACATAGGCAAAGAGTAAATTCATCTCAAGAGAACATCAATGACTTAGGCTTTAAGATCAACACTCCACCTCAAAGAATGGCAAATCTTCTATAAGGTAAAGCACAATTTCAATAGGACAAAATAGCAACTAAGAAATTAATAAAAGACCATTACTAGCCCTACATCCAATAGAGAGCTAATATCCAATATATACAAAGAACTCAGGAATTTAGACTCCAGACAACCAAATTCCTTATTAAAAATGGAATACAGAACTAAAAGAAGAATTCAAAACTGAGAATATTGAATGGCCATGAAGCACACAAAAATGCTCCACATCTTTAGTCATTAGGAAATGCAAATCAAAAGCACAGTGAGATCCCACCTTACAGCAGTAAGAATAGTTAATATCAAAAATGCACATGACAGCAGATATTGGTGAGTATACAGAGAAAGAGAAACATTCCTCAATTGTTGGTAGGATTGAAAGCTAGCTAGTTCAACCACTCTGGAAATCAGTGTGGATGTTTCTCAGAGAATTAGTTTGTACTTCATGAGTACCCAGAAATACCATTCCTGAACATATACCCAAAAGATGCTCCAACATATAACAAGGACACATGTTCTACTATGTTCATAGCAGCCTTATTTATAACAGTCATAAGCTGGAAAAAAACTGAGATATCCTTAAACAGAGAAATGAATATAGAAATGTGATCCCTTTACACAATGGAGTACTACTTAACTATTAAATACAATGACTTTATGTAGGGTCTTTGTGTGGTTTAAGTATAAACATAATTGTTACTTCAAAGAAAGTATTAGGTAGTCTTCATTCAGTTTCTATTTTGTGTGTATTGCTATTAGGTCTTCTTTGTAGTTATGATACAATTCTACACTAACTCCATCTGCTCCTAGGTTTTTTAGGTTCAGGGACTTTTAATGAGTGCTTCTATTTCTTTAATGGTTATGGGACTGTTTTGGTGGTTTATCTGATAATGATTTAACTTTGAATTCTGGTATATTGTGTTCTAGAGCTTTCAGTTGTGCTGTCCAGTTGTTAGTGCATGCTTTCTGCAGTATCATTTTGAAAGCACTTTTTCTTTTAGCACTTTCATTGTTTTCCACAAGTTTGGGTATGTTGTGCCTTCATTCTCATTAAATTATAAAAAAAAAACTGTCTTCAATTTCTTTCTTTCTTGATCCCTTGACCAATATACCATTGAGTAGAATATTTTTCAGCTTCCATGTGTAAGTAGGCTTTCTGTTGTTTTTGTTGTTATTGAAGACCAGTCTTAGTTTTTGGTTATCTAAATGAATGCATAGGATTTGTATGTATGTTCTTGTATCTGTCTGTTGATGCTTCTTTTGTGAGTTATTATATAGTCAGTTTTGTAGAAGATACCATGAGATGCTGTACAGGATGGTTTTCTGTCAACTTGACACAAGCTGAAGTTGTAACAGAGAAAGGAGCTTCAGTTGAGGAAATGCCTCCATGAGATCTAGCTGTAAGGCATTTTCTCAACTAGTGATCAAGCAGGGAGGGTGCAGCCCATTGTGGGTAGAGTGATCTCTGGGCTGGTAGATCTGGGTTTGATAAGAAAGCAAGCTTAGCAAGCCAGAGAATCAAGCCAGAAAGCTACAGCCCTCCATGGCCTCTGCATCAATTCCTTCTTTCTGACTTGATTGAGTTCCAATTCTGAGTTCCTTTGGTGATAAACAGCATTGTGGAAGTGTAAGCTGAATAAACTCCTTTCCTCCCCAACTTACCTCTTGTCATGATATTTTATGTAAGAAACAAAACCCTGACTAAGACTGGTGCTTAGAAGAAAGTATATTCTTTTGTGTTAGGATGAAAAGTTCAATGGATACCTGTAAAATCCCTTTGGTTCACAATGCTTGTTTCACTCTGTCTCTGATCAGTTTTTGTTTCCATGATCTGTCCATTGATTAGAGTGCAATGTTGAAGCATCTTCTAGCTTTCATAGTCTCTGTTGAAAATTCTGGTGTAATTCTTATACATCTGCCTTTATATGTTAGTCTTACATTTACCCATACTGTTTAACATAGTATTTGTTTTCTGCATTTAGTTTTTTGACTCTTATGTGACAGAAGGAATTTTTTTCTGGTCCAGTAGACTTGGAATTCTATAATTTATTTTTGTGTTCCTGGCACACCTCTTACTTTAGATTAAGAAAGCTTTTTTCTATAATTTTGTTGAAGATTTTTATTGGCCATTTAAGTTGGGAATTTTCACCATCTTTTATACCTATTATTCTTAGGTTTGATCTTCTCATTGTGTCCTGCATTTCTTGAATATTTTGGGTTAACAGTATTTTACATTTTGCATTTTCTTTGACTATTCTATCAATGTTTTCTAAGATATCTTCTGCTCCTGAGATTACCTATTCAATATCTTGTATTCTGTTGATGATGCTTCCATCTATGACTTCTGATATCTTTCCTAGGTTTTTACATTACATTGTTGTTAGCCTTTGTGATTTCTTTATTTTTTTCTAATTTCATTTTTAGAACATGGATGGTTTTGTTCAATTGCTTTACCAGCTTGTTTTTTGTTTGCTGTAATTCTTTCAATAATTTATTGTTTCCTCTATAAGGGATTCTTCTTGTTTACCTGTGTTTTCTTGTATTTCTTTAAGAGAGTTATTTATATCCTTTTTAAAGGACTTTAGAATCATCATGAGATGTAATTTTCTATCAAAGTCTTGCTTTTCTAGTGTGTTGGGGTATACAGGACTTTCTTTATTGAGAGTACTTGATTCTGATGATGTCAAGTACACTTGTATTGTGTTGCTTACATTCTTGTGTTTGCCTCTCCCTATCTGGTTATCTCTAGTATATGTTGGTCTTTCTGTCTCTGACTGGAGCTTGTTTCTTCTGTGGTTCTGTAAGCCTGTGATTTTAGTAGTGAGAGCATTCCAAGGAGACCAGCTATCTCTGGGTGTGATTTGGCTAAGGAGGGCTGTGGGACAGTCTTTGCCCTGAGACACAAATGGAGAAGGATCAAATCCCATCCCTGGCTTCTCAGTGGTTCCTGGTTGCTAGGCACCCCTGGTGGGTCTGTCTTTGGAAAGTTATTGGAACAAAAGAGGTGGTCTTACCTGTGTACTTTGTAGTGAAAGTACTCCTGTTTAAACCAGTTCTTTCCGGGCATGATTTGTTTATAGAAGGCTATTGGACAGCCTCAGCTGCAGGTACAAATGTATCACCCATTTACTTTCTTACACACACACACAAACACACACACACACACACACACACACACACACACTCCTTTAAACAACTCCATCTTATACAAAGATGAGATACTTAATTCTTCATTATCTATTTTGGAAAATATGTAGATGTTAGCTGGTTGTAAACTATAAGTAAACAGGAAAGCACACGTAAGTTCTTTTATCTTATTTTCTTTCTTTTCATTCATACAATATATCTCAATCATAGCAATGCTCCCTTCCTCCACTCCTCCAAGTTCATCTCTTCCCTCCCCTCTTCTAAAGAAGCATGCTCCTTCAGTTACTAAAAAAAAAAAAAAAAGCAACACAACAAGATGTTAACATCTAGTTTATTATGTGGGTTTTGACAAGTGACTTTCCAGTGTATTTATTTCCCAGTCTCTAACCTTAATTTCCTTTAAGATATACAATCTCAATATTGACATAAATACTGGCAACCCTGATTTTAAAGGATATGGCTATTTGCAACAGTGGTTCTTAAGACACACTCAGCACAGGTATGGATTATAGAACTCACAAATGATCTATTTCCATCAAATCTAAGAAAAAGAGAACTGGTACCAGTGGGCCATTTTTTCCCTTTCTTTTTCTTTCTTTCTTTCTTCCTTTCATTCTCTTTTCCTTTCTTTTCTGTGCCACACATCAGTTGACAGGCTAGAGGATAGACAAACTAATGTGTCAAAGTTACTACTTTCAGCCACCACCTACTAAAGGTAAAGATATGAAACTTGGGGGTGGGATTTGAAAATCTTTATTTAAAATACTTTTTATAAGACAGGGAACTGTTCTTTCACCATGAATGGCTATGGTGTTTTAATTTTTTATGTGAGGGGTTATTTATATATAAATAGACATACAGGAAAAGTCAAGGAACTTTGATCACATGTTCATTAACCAGTATGTAGTACACTAGTTAGGCACAACTATCTTTCCATGGCAGCAAATTAGATATAAGCACTCATGGGCTGTATCAGGAACATTCCCTACTTATAAATGTCCACTGATATTTTCATAGATACATAAAACAGATATTTGTTTCGTAAATGAAAACACTGACATCTCCATTTGACCTAAGTGGTCCTTTTCTCCTTGGGTTTACCTTTACTGAAGGGCCATTGGCTTCACTGGAAATAGGCAGAGCATCACACAATTCATCATATTGAAGAGACAAATCAAAGGAAATTTGTGTTTAGGTGAACTCAATCAAATTCTCCATGACATTGATCACAGGATACTGGCTTAAATGAGTATTCAGATGAAAAAAATACAATCATTACAAAATAAACCAGACAGATTTGGTAGACTTTAAATATAAGAGAATGAGCGAGATAGAGAGAGAGAGAGAGAGAGAGAGAGAGAGAGAGAGAGAGAGAGAGAGAGAGTATTATGAGCAGGAACCCAGCCATGTGTAGAAATAAAGAGACACCCTCAATGTCTGTCTTTGCTTTATCCCATGTTAGAAACAAAGTCTTGTTCACCACTGCATATCTTAGGCTCACTGTGCCATGAATTTCAAAATTTTCTCTTCTCATCTTACTGCTTACCATGGGAACACTAGACTTGTGCTACCACAGTTAACTTTACTTGACACCTGAGGATCCAAATTTAAGTCCTCAGCAGTGTGCAACAGATGCTTTACACATCCAGCCATCATTCCTCATCTGAAATACACTTTTGTAGTCAATTTTGCTTGCTTACCCCAAAAAGCAGATAAATAGCATTGATTATAATAAGCATGACATAAAACTCTAATATAATCTATTAGACCTTTTCCAAGGGTTATTTCTCTAGCTGGATATTAACCTACTCTCCAACTACACCACTAATTCCCAGCCCTTACACACAAGTGATAACTTTACAGCCTAGAGAAATTAAACGGCTTGCCCAGATATATTGAAGGGCCTGATGCCCTTCTGGTAACAAGACTACAGGTTTCCTTTTGTTCCATATACATTGACCTAAGAAAAAGAGTCTTCTTCTCAGTAAAGTATGCCTGACACATGCAGATATATGTCTCTCCTCATATCCACTGACAGCTCACAAAACAAGCTGAAAGACTGTGAAAGAGAGGTCAGAAAGGACATCTGTGATGTCTAGTGTCTTCTGGATATAACACTGCTGCTGAACTCATAATCTCCGAGAAAGGGGGTTTGCCTATCTATGTTCTGCACAAGCAAGCTAGCATTTCAGCAGCAGTCTGGGAGGATGACTGTGGGCCCTGGCTAAGGAGTAAATAATAGTCAATAGCGTTGAGAGCAAGGACTGGGGAGGAATCCCACTTTATGGGTGTGGCTTCTTTTAAGTTGCACATGTTTCAATTGATCAGCTCATGTCTACATGGACAGCACATATTGGTCTTGGTGACATATAAAAGAAATAGAAGATATAATATTGATAAAGTGACTGTGAATTCTGGGAAATGTTGTGGTGCATGAGTAGAGAGAGTGGATATGATGTGATAAAATGTATTTAAATGACTGTTTTTAAAGAGAGATAGAAGGAATGATAAATAAGTTAAAAAGTGAAACATAATAGAAGAAACTAAACAAGAGAAAGTGCTACAGAAAAAAAAACTGTAAGAACTGTATATAGATGCAGAAACACCTAAGAATCTTATAACAACACAACATCAGAAGTCAATACATAAGCAACCGACTCTAAGGTAAGAAACAAATCTTGACTTAATGAGACAATGAGCCTCCTACATGCCATTGAGTTCATTTTGAGTTCATTTTTTGGTAGCCATTTACTGCAGGGCATGCAACCTACTCTAAAGAGTTGCTTGATTCTTTAGTGAGACTCTTTTAAAGAAAAGGAATTTCTTATTTGCAAATGGCTGTCAGATAGGGTTAGGAATAAAGGCATTTGTCCACTTATTTCAGGTCAAGGACCCCATCATATCCAATGTAACATCAGCGCAGGGTTGGTGCATAGGACTAGTCTCTGTGAATTTCTATGTGCTAGCCTTATCATGCCTAGTGTCCTTGGTGTCCTCCCTCCCCACTCTTACTTCTTCTGCATTATTTTCAGCAATATTCCCTGGGATAATACTAGGGTAGGGATAATATGGAGATATATCTTCTCATAGGGGAAAAAAAGAATCCACCAGCAAGTCACACATTCTCTAGAAGGATTAACAGCTGGAATCGGGCTTTTAAAGTCAGCTTGTCATATCATGACAAAAGGAAGACATCTAGGCAGTTCTTGCTAGAGACAGATTCATAAGAAAGCCTTCTGAAAAAATGGCTTCAGGCTCTAGGGTACACCAGCAGGGTGTTATCATAAAATAACAGGTCAAAGAAATAAGGAAAGATCTAAAAGCCAATATACTAGAGGAAAATGTGGGAGCAAGTTAAACATTACAAACCAGGAAGCCACTGTTAATTCAGTTTGCCAGTGAGCAGATTCACAGCCAAGAAAAAAAAATCCTCCTGACCTTTGTCTTTGCCTACATAAAGTCAGCCATCCAAGAAGAATGTAGAATAGGCCATTGTTACATTCCACCCATGTCTGTAAAGCCCATAAACCTAGTAAAACCCTTACCCAATGTCCTGTATATACATAAGAACCTTCCTCTTTCTGTTTTTATTATTTTGACAAGTCACTTCATCCTCCAAAAAAGGCTTTTTTAGAACACAGGAATATTCAACCACCAAAACAGATTATGAGAGTCAGAATGCTCATGTTTATAAGTGTCTGAAGAAAGACCTTTGGATAGATGACAGCTAATAGTGCTCCTTGGAAAACCTGAAATGTCAAGCATGTGTGTAGAGCAAGTTGATCTGAGTTTTGTTTGCAGAATTCAAACTTGGGTTCTTAAGAAGGGAGCTATCTGTATGCAAAACGAATCCACTGGTTCTCTAAAATAGGACATAATGAATAATAGGTGGGCATGTTCAGATTTCTAAAACAGGATGTAAAGATAATGTTGGATATCAAAATCTGGTCAGGGTATAGGCACAGATACAGCTGAAAATCCAGATGGGTGAGCTTAGGCCCCCTCGTTTGGATGTGAAGTATTTTAATTGGAGCAGCATGGTCACATTAAAGCAACTTCCTCAATGAGAGCATGTAATTACTATTCTTACTATTGAACTTTACAACTTCAGTGGACCCTAAATCCCTATACAAAAGCTTCAATTTTATGTCTGCTTATAGAACACTAAATTCTGGGTAAACTGAAATTTTGAGTTCCCATTATAACAGTAAATTCTGAATAACTATAGTCAGAGAATATCTTCAGCTTTCAGAGAAAAGCCTCAGAGAATTTTGGGTTTATATAAAGCAACCTACATGGTGGTTGGGGTGATAGTTCTGTTTATAAAGCCATCGTCACACAAGCAGGAGGAACACAGTCTATAGTACCACCACCCCATCATTCCCACCATGTAAAAAAACAAACAAACAAACCTGGGTATAGAAACATGTGTGTAATTCTATCACTGTGTGTACATCAATTGAGAAGTTAACAGGAGGAGGCAGTAACATTAACATACGACCCCATATACTTACACACTGAGAGAAGGGAGGAAGAAGGGAAATAAAGGGGGGAACTTCCTAAATACTCACACATGTGTAAAAAGCCCTTTCCTACACACACAGGAGCTGAAAAGAAACTACATAGATAAAAGAGAGAACATAGTTTTATCTTCTCTTGAATGATAGACTGAGAAGCCTGCTGTTTCCAGAAGTAAATAAGAGCACGTTAAGGATTTCAAGGAGGCTGGAGAGATGGCTCTTCTAGAGGCCCTGAGTTCAAATCCCAGCAACTACATATTGGCTCACAACCATCTGTAATAAGATCTGCTACACTCTTCTGGTGTGTTTGAAGAAAACCACAGTGTACTCATATACAATAAATGAATAAATGTTTTAAAGTATTGCAAGGACATTTCAACTCTGTATTTGTAGTGCTTAGCAATATACCTGACAGTCAGTATGTATTAGAGAAAGTTAAGTGAAGGAGTAAACACACAACTTGAACATTTTTTTCCGATTCTAAAGAACAAGGACGATGATTCTAAATCCAATCTCTACCAGCCTCATAGGACATGGTGAGAATAAGCAAGTACTATAAGCCTACCCATCATTGTATCTCCTTGGCAACTGCTCCAACTATATTCTGAGTTAATCACATATTCTATTTCAAACTAAGTATTTCATCTTGTGACTTAAGCACTAAGAGTCTATCTTTGCTGCTATACTGATGCTCAGAGGTAGGAGCTAGAGAAGTTTGTGTTTATTTGCATACACTCTGTTGATATTGAGGGGTGTTTTTGAATAAATTCTGGAGAATATACCTCTAATATATTTCTCTGAACCCAAATTCTGGTAATCATATACAAATAGAAAGCTCAGGAAGTCCAGATTTTGTGGAATTTGTGGCCTTGTGCTCACAGTACAGTGATAAGAGATGCTACTAAATATCCTCATTCAGAATTGTCAAATGAAGAAAATGGAAAATGTGAGACAAGGGAAATTAGACCTAAAATATGCATAAGCAGGCCACGGTTGTTCAGATGTAGTGGGAAGCTGTTCCAGTGAATCATAATACTGCTGTAAAGAGATGCAGAGACCTAAGGCTGTTAGAATAACCACATCTCATCCTTAATGCCTGCTCTCTTCAGATTCTAAAACGTTCAGTGCTCCCTGGCGGTTAGTGAAAGAGTTTGTCAAAATTAGAAATTCATTTGAAATCATATTATATCTTACTAACAATTGGCTCATTCACACTGTAATTGTGCTATAAGCAATGTTGTTCAAGCAGTCCCCAGACACTCTCTATTTCTCATACTCAGATCTCATTACTGTTTTTCAAGCTCTCCCTGTTACCTTTCCTTCAGATAAGAATAGGATGCCCAGTACCTTCCTCAAAGCAAGATAGGCTTTTTTTTCTTCAGCAGGAAATAAACTATCTCCAGGCTCATGTTACTTGTATCAGTGTGGGAACTGGTATGTGATTTAGGCAACTAACATCTGTATCAGTTGCTATAATTTAAGGCAATTATTAGAGCACTACAGATTTGAGTGGTTAAGTTGATTTTATATGACAGAAGATGAGAAAACATTAGGTAGTATTCCATTTATGTATGTGGCACTTTGTGTTTTATAATATTTACTGGATCCTGGAGGCCACCAATTAGGCATGCCTGTCCTGAACTTACCTCCCCAGCTCCCAGCATGTGGGTTAAAAACATGTGCTCTTATGGCCGGCTTTTTTACAAAGGCACTAACTAACAAGCACAGGCCCTATCAATTATATAGCATGAACATCACTAACTACGATATTCCCCCAGCTCATGGTCTTCATTTTGAGAAAGCTGTTGAAATCAATGTGTGAATTATTATCAGTTTATCTGATGTAGTTCCAGTGACCCATTTACTTAAACATGATCATTCTTTTAGTTGGTAATAGAGTCTAAAGAGATAATGCAATTAAAGCCCTCTAAACCCTGACTTAAAAGAGTTGAGTCAAGGACCAACTATTAAAGGTCTGGAATGCATGCATACATCCACAACCAGTGGTGACTCAGTGCCCAGCACTCTTACTACATTATAGAAACCATCATGGAAGAGCCATCAAGAAGAAGAGACATTTACACCTAGAAACTATATTAGTTAATTTCTTCATTGCTATGACAAAGTAAATGATAAAAGTAACATAAAGAAGGAAGTATTTGGCTCAAATTTTGAATGTGTAAGGAAGTCATGACAGCAGAAGTCTAATGTGGCTAGCTGCATTGCATGAAGTCAGGAAATAAAGACAAAAGAATGCTGGTACCAAGGTCACTGCCTCTGTTTTCTAAGAGTCTGTCTATATGAAGTGTGTGCATGTATATACATATTCAAAAGAATGCTGACCCACCTATGAAAGTATGCATGTAGAAGGCATAAGCTGGTATTAAGTGCCTTCCTTAATCACACTCCATGTTATATACAGAAGCAGAATCTCTCATTTAAACCCAAAGTTCATCAATTTGGCTGGTCTAATTTATCAGCATATTCTGAGGATATCTCCTGTGTCCACCTCCCCATGCTGAGATTACAGATGGGCTTCCACAAAATTCACATTTACATGAGAATTCAGAAATTGAACTCCAGTTCTCATGATTCTGCAGCTTAAGTTTTATCAAATAAATTTTTGACTTTCCAGCTTTTTAGGGAATACATGATTGTTTTTACTAGTAGTCCAAGATCTGTGTTATGGAATGGTGGGTATCTCTTCTCAGTGAAAAATCTTGTCAAACTCCTTCAAATACATGCCCAGGGATGTGTTTTTAAATCCAGTTAAGGAAACACTAGATATTATGCTCCACAAATCCACTCCTTGCAAATTTGACACCCAAATCCATTACTTTCACTTTAAATAGTAACATTCTACCTCTGGTCTCCAATGTCTCACTTTTTTTAATCTGATAATGTAAAATACACTTAGTCCATTCCTAAAAAAACTCACTATAGTTTTTAATAGTCCCAATACTGCTCATATGTACAAAGTACCCAGGTATTAAAGACAAATTCTGAATCATAAGCCCATATTAAAAAATGTTTTAAATAGTTTCAATGCAGAATGTTACAATGTAAATATTTTGATTCCAAATGGGGAGAAAAGGTCAATAAAATATAGAACAAAGTTGTGATAATATATCTAACAAAACCACCAATTAGAAAGGCTTCCTTTTGATTAACCCTTTGTGGGTTTTGTTCATGATGACTATGACTTTGGAGGTGTTACTTGTCATGTTGATAAAATATTAGCAATAGGACCAGGAAGGAGATTGTCAGACTGCATCTATCTTCCAGATACAGAAATCATTCTTATCTTTTAGAACCTTTCCATAGAAAAGGTTAGAAACTTTCTCCCTCCAATGTTCTGTATGGTCTACACATCATTCTTGTAACCATAATGTTATTATGACTCATTGTTGATAGTCTCTGTCTCTAGTCCTGCAACCTAGTGTTGTCTGGATATGAGAGTTTCTTGTTTGATAAATACACCTCCACTGATAGAATAGGGAAATAGGTCAGTTAGCAAATTGATTGTCATACATGTATTAGGGTCTGAGTTTGATCTCCAAAAGTCATGTAGAAATCCTGAGCATGGTTTCATATGTTTATAATCCTACATGAAGGGAAACACAGCAAGTAAATTCTTGGGGATACCTAGTCAGCCAACTTAGCTGAATCAGTAGACTCTGAACTCAAGGCCAAGAATGACTGTCTCAAAAGCAAAACAAAAATGATAGCCCACCTGAGGTAAGCCATCCAAGTTTTATATGTATCATTCATAACAATGTACACACACACACACACACACACAAACACACACACACACACACACACGCACACACACACACACACACACACACACACACACACACACACACACTACCCAACTTGGTTATCTTAATTCTCTAGAAAGTTTTGAGACTGAATGTTGTGTGGCGTTCATGGGCTCATATGTTGAATACTTGGTCTCCAGCTAATGAACTGTTTCAAGAAGATATGAAGAATGTGCATATCACTGGGGATATGCTTTCAGTTGTCAATAGGTTACATAAGGCACTGTCACACACACACTCTTCACCTCCATCTTCGGATCAGATATAAGGTATCAGTTATGACATCAGAGTACCATGCCAATGATACACTCCAATCCATGATGACCATGGACTAATCCTCTGAAACTGTTGAACAAGCACTCAATTAAATGCTTTATTTTTATTATTTGCTTTGGTCTTGACAGCAGAAGAAGAGTGACCCAGACCCTGGTCTACTCCTTTCTAGTTTCTGTAACAAAAGATAAACGTAGATTTGTCTTGGTATAAGGCAGTGGTTCTCAACGTTTATAATGCTGTAACCCTTTAATTCAGTTTATCATGTATAGTGAAAATATAGGTTTCATTATGTTTTTGTCTTAAACCTAGGTGTGAAATATGGGGCTGCTTCAGATTGTTCACAGCAGCTAACTATGATATACCTGATGCTTTGGCAGGGGTTTAATTCTACCAGGTAAAGATAGTTTACATTTGAAATTCCTGGAGACCCTTGAGATTGTATAAAAATGACAGAGCTCTGAGAAGTTGCTGTAGCTGCTACTTTCCTTTGCTGATGACCCTGCTTTTGCTGATCCCTGTTGCTGATGCTGATTTCTACTATTGCCTTTATTCATTTGCAGCTTTTGCTGAATTACTGGTTTGCTCTTAGCTGGTTTGCTGGATTGTAAGACTTCTACTTGTAAATACCCTGATGATTAGGATTGGAGTTTTTCTTAGAAAATTAATGCCCCACCCAATAGAAAGAAAGTAGTTTAAAGATGTTTAATATCCTTTTACTATCTAAAATTCTTTCTCACTGAGCCAGTGTCTCATACCATAAAATTGCCTTTGTATTACTTTATAACTCTAATTTTACTACAGTTATAAATCATAATTTTTGAAAGATCAAAAACATTTTTGGAGATGTGGAGATTTTGGAGGTTTGCCTAGGGACTTGTGAACCACAGGTGAAGATCCACTAACATATGTGATCTGTGTAAACTTTTCTGAGTTGATTTATAATCATGGTGTCATAATTCATTTTTTGTAGGCATAGTTTAGAATTTCTGAGTCCAGAACCTAAGAACATCCCTATAGTTCTAATTCTAAGCCTCTGTTCTTTTCCAGAGAGCTCACATTTCAACTGTCACACCAAGAGAGAGAACTGGACTTATTTTCATGGGGCTAGATAAATAAGAGCATAATTGATCTCCCATAGTTAATAACAGATGCACCATCCAGATGCTTGTCAATTCCTCTCCATAAGCATGTGTCTGTTTCTCTGCTTGGTCTCATCACTCCTCTGGCTTCTGTGGGAACACATATCATACCTATGAGAAAAGACATTAGCTACAGAACGTCTTCAGTCAAGAGAGTCTTTACCATTTCTATATTCGAGAACAACTCCAGGAAATCCCATAAAAAAATTCTTTCTTTTGCACAGATCTGAATTTTAATCATATTTTAAATATTTTTAATATTTAATATTTAAATATGCATGTTTAAATATTCATTAAATTTTAAGAACTCATTTTGACCAGAACTTAAGCCACGTATTAGAAAAATCTTGTTATTATTATTTGACAAAAAAATGCTACTTAGAATATGAACAATTGAGACTCTTTTCAGTATCATTTATTTTATCACATGTATAAATTCCCAACCAGCTATTTCATAGAAATATCGCTTGTTCCCACTATACTACAGTCAGTACCTTCTCTTCTGCTCACAGCCTACATTCCCAATAGTAAACCCTTTCATTGCCAGTTTTAACAGGTGATAAAATCCTCTAGATACCTAGTTTGGAAAAATTAAAGTATACAGTCAAACTCTGACTTAGGAATGCAATGTCCCATAGGCTGGATCCTGGACTCAAT
Organism: Micromys minutus; assembly: GCF_963924665.1. NCBI lineage: Eukaryota > Metazoa > Chordata > Mammalia > Rodentia > Muridae > Micromys > Micromys minutus. The sequence continues at coordinate 5,272,012 of NC_137975.1, read as the reverse complement.
TAAAAAGAAATATAAATAAAACTATCTCTCTCTCTCTCTCTCTCTCTCTCTCTCTCTCTCTCTCTCTCTCTCTCTCTATTTCTCTGCTTTCTCATTGTGGATGCCATGTAGCCAGCTGCCTCATGCTCCTGCCATCAGTTTTTTCGTAATATATGAGCCAAAATGAACAATTTTTTCCTTAAGTTGCTTTCATTATGCATTTTGTCATACCAATAAGACAATGATCAGTACTGCACTGTAGAGGTGTATCCATATTTGTTACTTTTTCTACAATGCTAAACTGTTCCAATGGCACATGAGGAGGAGACAGAAAATATATCTCAAAGACCCTTTTCACATAATGATCTCTTTAAACTTTCCATAGAGATTTGAAAGAAAGAAGAGGCAGCTAACAGATGAAATGAGGCACTATGTTCCCTTCTAGAAAATTACCCTTGGATCAGTCCCTTTAATTGTGAACAGCTAAGAATATTAGTAATTATTTCTTAATAAGTGTCATTATGGTTGGCTTAGTCTACCTGGAGTGATCTGACTGAAGGTGCCCCAAGGCAGTAAGAAGGAAAATGGATTCATTTATAGCCCCTAATATGTAAACCATCACAGTGAAGACATTACAGTGTCTCCTTACAAGACCAGTCTCTTCAGACAAATTAAATTCTACACAAAGCTAAGTTTGAAACACCTGTCTTATCAACTTATGCCAAACATCCTAATTTCATTCTCAGATCCTGTTCTTTCTCAATCTGTGCGTTACCTGCTACACAAAATATGAAGTCAGGATATATGGTTAATTTGAGTTATAGAACTAACACATAATGGACAGAGTTCTAGGTTTCCAAAGTAAAACTTTTGCTGCAGTAAAGAAAGCTGATAAAAGTTGTTCATTAGTCATGGAGATGCATAACTTAGAGCTTGCCCAGCCAATTTATAATCTTGTATTCTATGGCAAGAACTCTTACAGACTCGTGTATTTGAATAAGCCTATGACATCAGAGAGTAGAATGTGATGGTTTGAAGAGCCTTGGCCCATGGCAAATGGCACTATTAGAAATGTTTGCCCTGTTGAAATAGGCATGACCTTGTTGGGATACGTTTGGCCCTGTTGGAGTAAATGAGTCACTGTGTAGGCAGTCTTTGAAGGCCACTAGTACTCAAGTTCCATCCAGTACACAAGATACCATCTTCTCTTGCTGCCTTTGGATCAAGATGTAGACCTCTTTGCTCCTGTAGGGCCATGTCTGTCTGTCACTGCCATGCATCCATCATGATGATAAAGATTGAAACTCTGAAACTATAAGGCAGCACCAAATAAATGTTTTCCTTGATAAAATTTGCCATGGTCATGGTGTCTCCTCACTGCATTGGGAATCCTAACTATGACAACTGTCATGGCTCACACCATGTAGGCTAGACTGACTGGACATTGAGCCTCAGAAATTCAGCTGTCACTCCCTTTTCAGAACTGGTATTATACTCCATACCAATATACCTGTTTTTCTGTAGTTAATAAAAGTTTATTTTATTTTCAAAATATTTTAAGGCAGAAATTAAAATTTTTCTTACCAAGGACTGCTGTGCATATTTTGGAATATAAAACTATACACTCAAAGACGCACATACTCATCTATGCACATATACATACTTAGACAAATACATCTATAAGAGGTTATAATTGTTCTTATAGTTTATAATGAATTATAGAGTATGGCTTAATCGAAATGTGTAAACTGGAAGTGCAGGTTATTTAAAGATAAATAAGAATAAAAGCAGGAACCAGAAATATTCATTGATAAAAAAAATAAAGTATATATAAGAGTATATATACCATGATCCCAAATATTTCCTGAAATTATCAACTGAATTTTTAATGAACAACATACATATCTTTAAATAATATAGTCACTGAAATGTTAGGAATAATATTTTTAAAGAATAAAACAATAATTCAGTCTATCAGCACTGCATTAATTTGTTTGTTGCATAATATGTACTTTCATGTTGTTGAGTGGTAGTAATGAGACACATTCCATATTAATGTGGAGAAAACAAAGGCAAATGACCGCGAGACAGGTGAAAATACAGTTGCCAAGTAGTTCAACGGTACTGTGCACAAACAGAAGAAAGGTTACAGAAATAGCCTTTTCCTTCAAAAAAAAAAAAAAAAAAAAAAAAAAAAAAAACTGTAACACTACAAGGCATTAATTACTGCTTCCAACAATCTACAGCAACTTCTGCCCTCTAATGGCAAGAATATGGAGACACAGGGTGGAGCACAGACTGAAGGAAAGGCCATCCAGAGACTGTCCCATCTGGAATCCATAACATACACACTCACCAAACACAGACAGTATTGTAGATGCCAAAATATGCATGGTGACAGGAGCCTGATATAGATGCCTCATGAGAGACTTAGCCAGAGACTGACAAATACTGAGTTTTTCTCAGTCAACCATTTGACTGAGAACTGGATCCACAATGGAGGAGTTACAGATCAGACTGAAGTAGCTAACTGGGTTTGCAACCCCAAAGGACCAAAACCACTAATGACCAGCCAGACGCCCCAGAGCTCCCAGAGACTATACCACCAACCAAAGAGTACACATTGATGGATTCTTGACTTCAGCTGCATATGTAGCATAGGGTGACCTTATTGGGCAACAAAGGGACATGAGAATAGTCATACAGAAAGTGGACACAAAATATCAGGAAGACACGCTCAACTTAGGACTGGGTGGCAATAGAAAAGAAAAACATTAAGAACTGAAATGTGAATACAGAGAATATCCAACAAAATAGAAAAAATAGAAAAAAATGGAATTGTTGTTTATTAGGTTCTAAACTAAATTCAAATTGAACATTAATGTGTCACATATCTATGAAGAGTAACCACTATTTAGAATAAGTAAGAGAGGCCAACCTCTGTGATAAAAAAAGTGAGGATCATATTGAAGGAAGCATGTGTTATGGATGTTACCTGGGTTTGAATTGTTATGCTTTGACATCTAGTACTCACTATATCTATAGGCAAAGTGACTAATCTCTTCAATGATCACTATTCTTTGTGTTAAATTAGGACACATAACTTTTATGAAATACAAGACAAAAAAATAATTCACTTACAACCATCACCATGAGCAGGGCAAATAAGAGCTTTCAAAGAAATGCTAATTTCTGGGGGTTTGTGTTAAGGCGATTGACTACCGAGGGATAGGCAAAGAAAAGTCTAAGAAAGCAAAAGAGGAGGGGAGGAAAAGGGATTCAGGGAGGATCAGAGATGGAGGCCTATGTGCACGTTTCTCTCAGCACATCTCTAGCTTGATAATGTTGTTATTATTTCTAAGCATTTCTATGGGTCTTTAGCTTATATAGAAGGGAAGTTTTATCTTTGTCCATGCGTTGTAAGTTTTATTGTGTAGAGAGTTCTTAGATTGAGAATTTGAAATATTATCCTGTTTGATATGCTACCTGGCTTAGAGTCATGTTTTTACCGGGTGGTGGAGGAAAGGAACATGGTGGGGTGGTTATATCCACCAGGAACATAATCAGCAAAGAGGAGGTAGAGTGAACGGTGCCAGAGTTCATAGAGTTGGCCGGGAGTGCCACATAGTGTGGGGATACTGAAAGTGTGTTTTTGGCTCCAAATTAGAGCAGTGTCCACAGAGTGAGACCACAGGGATCAATAAGAGTTTAAGCATCATTTTAATATTTACCACAACAAATTTCACTTGTTTTGTTTTAAATTGTTTAACAAAGGAACTAATTATTTAATCAGGATTCAGTAGCATCTTGAGTAACTAAAAGGTAAAGTAGCTATGCTACCTTCTTATAAATACAAAAATATTTAAACAAAGTTCAATCTGTAGATTTTCTTGCAAGATGAATATTTCCTATTTATAAACTACAACTAGTTTGTAAAATGTATGTATGTATATATATATTATGAGGTGTGTACACACACACACACACACACACACACACACACACACACACACACACACACACACACATATATATATATATATATATATATATATATATATAACAGTATTTGCAGAAATGCTCTAAAATAAAACTTTATTGGGCTGAGAGATAGTTCCGTCAGCAAAGCACTCACCTTTTAACTGTAAAGCCTTTAATGTCAGTAATTTGGTTCTTTATATTGAGGGTGGGAAGGTGGCATAGCAGGCTTCTGTATGTAAAAGTCAGAAGATAACCTAAATTGAATAATTTTGTTTTAAGACAGAGTTCCTCGTTTTTCTGGAATTTTGTAAACTACAACTAGTAAGCCACAAGTATCTTTCTTACTTTGCCTTTTCAGTGTTAGGTTTGTAAGCACATGCCAAGTACCTTGCTTATTTATATGTGGATTCCAGTAACCCAACTAATACTCTTATCCTGTCATGTCAGAACTTTATCAACAGAGTCATCTGTGCAGCTTTAGTTATTATTATTGTTATCAGATATTGATGATTTGTGTCTTAGAAGAAGTTGGTGCCTCCATAATGTTCTATAATTAGTAAGTAGCTGGCAAGTAATTAGAATGTAACATCTATTTTCCAGCCAAGTTTGCCATTCCTTTTTTCCACTAGAGTAAACTATGTTGGGTACAAGTAACATTAAATGCAAGAAAAAGTGCTGTTATAATTTGACAAAGAAACTCCCATTTGATCAACATGACACATCCTTAAACATTCCACGCATATTATCATTATCCTCAAAACTATAAGACCTCCTTAGATACAGAAAACAATACAATACATAAACCATGGATGCATGCCACATGCCTACTCCAAAATCATAGATCCAATAACTCACAAAACTGGACTTAGATACAAATGTTCCTCCTCTTAGAATAGAACTTTTTGATCCAACTCAGTGTTCTTTTTTTTTAAACGACTTTATTTTACAAAACAAAGATAAATGTACAGATTTTAAACATTTTTTGCTTAAAATTATACATTTTTGTCAGTAATGTTTTTTCAGACATTGAAATAATTTTTACATAAAACCATGTGAGTATATTTTTTTCATCAGAACTTGATTTTTTTCAAGGGCTTGACAGTATGCATTGAAAACCTAATAGTTACAATAAGCGTAAAGTACATGTAAAACAAAACGGAACATGGAAATAGTCAAAGTCTTCTTGTTTTGTAAATATATGTATATATTTTTTGTTTTCTTTATTTCTTGGACTTCATACAGTCTGTGAGTTGTTTCTGGGGGAGTGCAAGCCTCTGGGGTTAACATCCCACTATCAGTGACTGCATATTATGTCTGTTCTTTTGTGACTGGGTTATCTCACTCAGGATGATATTCTCTAGATGCAGCCATTTTCTTAAGAATTTGGTTAAGTCATTGTTTCTGGTGGCTGAGTAGTATTTCATTGTGTATATGTACCACAATTTTTGTATTCATTCATCTTCTGAAGGACATCTGGGTTCCTTCCAGCTTCTGGCTATTATAAATAGAGCCACTATGAACATTGTGGTGCATATATCTTTGTTGTGTATTGAAGTGTCTCTGGGGTATATGCCCAGAAGTGGAATACTTCAGGTAGTACTATATCCAATTTTCTGAGGTATAGCCAGACAGACTTCCAGAGTGGTTGTATTAGCTTGCAACCCCACCAACTCAGTGTTCTTTATTATCTCCAAATATACAGGTCTGTCTATGTCTCTGCCTCCCCCACTTCTCTCTCTCTCTCTCTCTCTCTCTCTCTCTCTCTCTCTCTCTCTCTCTCTCTCTCTCTGTGTGTGTGTGTTTCCAGATACCCAAGGGCCATAACTGGTCGCTGGATACACTGAAGCTAAATTTGGAAACAGTATCAAGTCCTATGTGGGTGTTGGGTTTGAATTTGCTCTTCTGTAAGAACATCAATCAGTCTTAAACACTGAGCCATCTCCAGTCCCCGATTCTAATTTTCAAGCCTGGTTTCCACCTGTGGAAGAGTGTTACCCTCTATTTCTTCTCTTCACTTTGACATCATAGACCTTGGTCTCCCACTGCCTTTTACCTTTCCTGTTGCTCCGTATTTGTTCCACCATTTTTTTCTTTCATCTGCAGGCAACCTATAGAGTCATTTCTTTTAACATTCCAAAAATTTAAGATTAGGCATTTTGTTCCAATTTCAGCATGGCTTTCAATTTCAAAACTTTCAGTAATATCATTTTCTTGATGGTGTTGCAAAGTACCATCTTCTCCCCAAACATCTCTGTTTTCTGCACCTAAATGCAAAGATTCTCACTCTTCATAGTCATCATCGGTAATCTTTTGTTTTAAATATATATTTATTATATACAAACTCATATATACATGTAAATTTATATATATATATATATATATATATATATATATATATATATATTTGTGCTTAATGTTCATTTTAAGCAGTGTAACTTCTCATAATGTGAACATGTGTTCTTTTATATATATTTTTTTTTCCCAGGTTTGTCTTTGTTTTTTCAGAGTTTGGCTATTTAAAATGCATCTCTGTCAAAACACTAAATCTGAAAACAGACTGTAAGATGTTTACAAAAATCTGAACAGAAATACATCTGAAACAAAATTATTTTAAGAAAACAATATATTTAAATAACACCTAGCCGGGTGTTTTTCTAGGAGTCATGGATAAGCATTCATTGATTCAGTTTCCCTTGTCACTTGATTGAACACGATGTGCTTAATGAATGTCCTCTCTTTACACTTTACACTAATGACCTAGAATCAGCTCTGACTTCAAAATTCTAAGCATTTGTGTGCAGTTGGGCATGTTTGAGTTTCTTTGTATGTGTGTTCATGTGAAGGTCACAGAATAACATTAGATGTCATTCCTTGGATATATTTTACCTGGTTTTCATAACTCTTAGCTGTAGATTGTCCTGAAACTGTTAATATATTAATGTTAATTTCACTTCCCCAAGAAGGGCTGGCTAGTACCATGACTCCAACTGAACCTTCCCATTTTAATTAGTAAAATAAAGGAAAACCAGTGACTGGGAGGGGCGAGGGAAGTAGAGAGGGCTGAGTAGTCAGAGGAGAACAGAGAATGGAGGTCAGAGATCGTGGAAACAGGGAGCTTTTCAAGGACCAGCTGGACCCAGATGGGATTTATTGGTGTTAAAAAGCCATGAACATTAAGGATTTTACAGGTCTAATATCTCATTTAGAAGGGCAGAGTATATCCTTGTCCATTTGATACGAACTTGTTGTGTAGAGGATTGGTGGTTTGAGAGTTGAATATAAACAGCTATCAGGCTTTAGAGTTGTTTTTGTGTGGGATTTTAAGGTAAAGAAATATGCCGGGACAGAGGCAGAGAACAGAAGGTAGTAAACCGCCAAAGGAAGGGAGTTGTGCGGACGAGTTGGGCTGTGTTGGCGGATCAGACTGGGCTCCAGAGGAGTTTGGGGCTCAATATCAGGGTCAGGCCTGAGGAGTGAGACCTCAGGGCCAGTAAAGAGATAAACCATTTTTATTTTTTTAATATTTACTGCAACACTTGCACTCTTATTGAACTTGAACCTGCTAAGGAGGCCAGACTTTGTGTTTAACAAGTACCAAGAAAACCACCTGTATCCATTGACACAACAATGAAATAACAAGTATGCTTTATCATTCCTGAACTTTTAAGGTGAATTTTGGGGTCTCCACCTGCTTGCAAGTTGCAAGCTTGGATCCTGCCTGCATTTAACATTATCCTGCAATTTATACACAGAATAAATGCATTTCTCATTAAATTTATGGTTACTACTACTAAACCAGGATTCAAATTCTCCTTTGTGAAGCAACACAGTTTGAGTCCAGCTGGATGTAGTTTTGACAAGTATGAAAAAATAACTAACTAGGGTTTTCTATCCAAATAGTTTTATACATCTCTGATAATTCAATAGACTTTACTATGCTTTACAGATATAACCTGGTCACTTTTGTATACATGCATGTGCTAATTTGTGTGTATCTCTAATTGAATTTGTGTGTACCTCTAATTTTTGTATACATGTATGTGTGTGTATGTGTGTTTTGGAGGAATATGCTCAGCATGGCTTAAGTGGAGGTCAGAAGGAAATATAGAGGCTTACTGTTTAATTTTTTTCCTTTTCACCTTGATTGAAAGAAGGTTTCTTGCTGTTCACACATGTTTACATGAGAGTACTAAGTTGGAGAGTTTTCAGGCAGTACTCCAAATAGTAAATCCAATAAGTCACAAATGCCACCTTCCACATCTTCCCAGCAGAACACTGGAATTGCAGACATACCACATTTGGCGTTCTGAAAGTTCACATTTACAGATCTGAATTCTGATCATATCTGCATTCCCAACATCTTACTACAACTTTCTCAAGTTATTATCAGCTATCATGAAAGTCCTTACCAAACAAACCCAAGTGGATTGATGTTGAACTTCATTGTTCTGCTATTAGCCTTACCACATTATTGAATCTCTCAATCTCTCTCTCCTACTAGATGATAGTGTCTTACTATGATGCTGAATGTCTTTAGACAAACAATACCTATCTGAAAGTCTAAAATAAAATCGGATTTTACTAAATAGCAATTAAAGTTTTTTACCAAAATAGGTAGAAAAAGTTGCAGATATTTTCTAGAAGTAAAATAAATAGCTTGTCCTTTGAAAGAAGTCAAAAACAATAAAATATATGGCACAATGTTACGTCCCAGACACTCTCCATGATCATTGGGATTTTATGGAGACTCTATCCCTCCCGTCTTCATCAACAGTAGCAAGACAATGGAATACTACTCAGCCACCAGAAACAATGACTTAACCAAATTCTTAAGAAAATGGCTGCACCTAGAGAATATCATCCTGAGTGAGATAACCCAGTCACAAAAGAACAGACATAATATGCAGTCACTGATAGTGGGATGCTAACCCCAGAGGCTTGCACTCCCCCAGAAACAACTCACAGACTGTATGAAGTCCAAGAAATAAAGAAAACAAAACAAAACAAAAAAAATTTACAAAACAAGAAAACTTTGACTATTTCCATGTTACATTTTGTTTTACATGTACTTAACGCTCATTGTAACTATTAAGTTTTCAATGCATACTATCAAACCTTTAAAAAAATCAAGTACTGACTAAAAAATATATTCATATAGTTTTATGTAAAAATTATTTTAAAATCTAAAAAAAGTACTGACAAAAATGTATAATTTTAAGCAAAAATGTTTAAAATCTGTACATTTATCTTTGTTTTGTAAAATAAAGTTGTTTAAAAAAAAGTAGCAAGACAGATATGCTACAACATCTGACAGTGTCAACATTTTATCCTCAAGTAATTGTTGAATAGAGAAAGTCATTGTATCTTCTGGTGATTGAGCCTATTTCCTAGCAACCTGTAATTGACCTGAGCTACACCCCAGTGGGTTAACTTTAATGTCAAAAAGGGACAGATGCAAAGGACTGAAATATAGACATCTACTTAAAAATGCTTTCCTCTATATGGCATGGAACTTCTTGAAAAAAATAAGTGTGGAATCACTATTTTTACATATTCTGTGTCTCTGTTTACAAAGTTTCTGATTAACAGTCAGAGATAATTGGCTGTGAGATGTAGACTCACGTTCAACCAGATAAGTTAACACTAGGCTTCCTATCAAAAGAGCCATGTAAAAATGGTTGTTACCAGTGGGGACAGAGCTCAGTTAGTAAAGTGTACTTTACATGCAAAAGGCAATCAATTCCGTCCTCAGCAGTGCAAAATTGAGTAAGGTAATACACACCTGTAATCTTAGCACTCAATATAAAAGGAGGGTCAGAAATTCAGGACTGTCTTCTGCTACTATAGTGAGTTTTGAGGATGTGCTACAACCTGCCTCTACTAATTTAAAAAATAAACATTTGCTCTTTTGTTATGAAAATCTTTCAAGTACAACTGAGTAAAGGTATTATAATTGAAGACACTCTCATACTAACACATAAGCTTAACCCATTTATTAAACATAGAATTTAAGTGCTTAGTATTATAAACTATGAAATCCCCTGATTTCAATGTTTTAAGTAATAAAGAAAAGGTCCAGTATGTCTAGGTGCCCATACAATGCTGAGATTCATCTTCTAGTTTGCTTGAATTTAGAAAGAACTTAATTCTAAACTATCCAACTATAAAATTTGAATAGTTGATATACAATATTGCCTCTAATTCTGAGTACTTCTAATACTGTGTTTTCTAATTTTTGAATGTTCAAAAAGCCATGGCATGATCAATTATAAATTGACACAGGGCTGACTTTGACTTATGAGCAATCAAATAGAGCTCCATCAGCTTAGCATGTGGCTGTAACTTCCAACCCTTTTTATACAAACAGGAAACACAAACAAATCTCTTTGGAAGTCTGCATCTTCTAAATGATTGTGTACTATTTAGATTTGGCCTTTGGTCACCAAAACCCTTCTTAGTTTTGTTTAGTTTCTCGAGTAATTAGCAATAAAACATATAATGCTTGGTTTTATGTGCTTATCCCGAATTAAAGGAGAGTTTTATATTTGAAAGTTTAACATTCCGTGAAACATAATGTAGGAAGACTGCTTTTCTTTTTCTTTTTCTTTTATTGAACAACTTTATTTTAGAAAACAAAGATAAATGAACACATTTTACGCATTTTTGCATAAAAGTATACAAAATATATTTTTGTCAGTGCTTGGGTTTTTTTTCAAAGGTTTGATAATGTGCATTAAGGTCTTACTAGTTACAATGAGCAAAAAGTACATGAAAACAGGATGTAACATGGAATTAGTCAAAGTTTTCTCGGTGTGTAAGGATTGAGCATAATGTTTTTTTTTTTTTCTTTTCTTTTTTTTTCTTAAACTTTACACAGTCTGTGAGTTGCTTCTGGGGTGTTCAGAGCTTTCTGGGGTTAGTATCCCATTATCAGTGACTGCATATTATGTCTGTTCTTTTGTGACTGGGTTACCTCACTCAGGATAATATTCTCTAGATGCAGCCATTTTCTTAAGAATTTCTTTAAGTTATTGTTTCTGGTGGCTGAGTAGTACTCCATTGTGTAAATGTACCACAATTTTTGTATCCATTCATCTACTGAAGTACATCTGGGTTCTTTCCAGCTTCTGGCTATTATAAATAGAGCTGCTATGAACATTGTGGTGCATGTGTCTTTGTTGTATATTGGAGTGTAAGACTGCTTTACAACAAGGTCATTTAAAATTGGAAACTCAAATATTGTAAACAGTTCCTCAGTTCTGGAATTCCCTCTTATCCATCAAACTTTTTTTAATTGAAAGATTTTAAATAGAGTGTTATATGTAGCCAGAAACACACATATATGCAATATTTAATATACACATTAACTGAACCTGTTATTCATATTCCTAATACATATACAGAGCACTGGCCTATAAAGGAGATAGAAATAGAGGTAGCAGGGAGAAAGAGATAGTTTTCTGAATATGCATATTTATGTTAATTTTTTTGTTCCTGAATAAATTAGAAACTTTATTTCCCCTATTACTCTATCAACATCTATTTTTCTGTGTTTGTGTTTACTTATGTATGGTATACTTATGTGCATGTAGACAAGTGTTTACCTAAGTGTGTGGGTTCAAATGACCCTCTAGATTATTCATCCTCACCTTCCACCTGTTTGTAGAAAAAGTCTCTTCTTCCCTTTTGCACATACCAGGTTCACTAGCCCAGGAGCACTCTGGGATTCTCCAGTCTGTTTTATCTTGAAGTAGGTATAGTAGATTCTAGATCCACACATCTGTCTTCATCTTTACCAGGTGGGCAGTTTCATAAGCACTATATATAAGCATTTGAAAGTAGCTTATTATACACCCCTTTCTTCTTCATGCAGTGCTGTAGTTAGATGCAGAGTTAAGGACACACCTTGAAAGTTTTATTTTGTTTGTAGTCCTAATAGGAATCACCATTAAATGTACATTTAATATATATGGAAATAATAGCTATGTTTTGGGGAAAGCAAGTATTGATTTATTTTCTATAAGTCTTCAAGAAAATTACTTACAGCAGGACTGGAAAAATGGGCTGGACAAAAAAGTGGACAAAACCCATTTTGATTAAATTCAAAAACTGAATTTCTGATCACAGCATCGATGTGAAAAACTGTGAATCATTGAATCATTCAAATTCCTGTTACCTGAACTACAAAGGATCTTATATTCTCTCCTTGCTTTATCAGTTGGACAGGCACATAAATCTACAAAAAGTTTGCATATATATATATGTGTGTGTGTGTGTGTGTGTGTGTGTGTGTGTGTGTGTGTGTGTGTGTATAAACATGAGTAAAAAAATAAATACATATTTTAAAAGAAAAACTAATGTCATAAAATTCACTATATGAGTCAAAATTTTTTATTAAAATTCTATTTAGGGAATTTAGAAAATTTTCCACTTGCAAATATTAATTATGTATATAATTCATTACTTTCCATATTACTTTCACATACTTTGGCTGAGAATTTAATGCCATCTTCACCTTTCAGTAACTTATTCTCAAGTTAATAAATAATTGTGTCAACAGAAATACATGTCTCCTGACACTTTCAATTTTTGTTGACAGGCAAGCACAGAGAAACAACAGTTTTTGAGACTTATGCTTATATGAAGAATTTAAAATAGATCTGAGTAATGTTGAATTTTTTATGTGGTGTCCATGGGGGAAGAGTTTATGCATTTCAAACCAATGGCTTGTCCCATACATATTCAATGCATTAAAATTGAAAGGTTTGAAGGCACTATTTCATGAGAATTTTTATTTTCTCTTTTGTGATTAGATGTCTCAGGATTAAAAAAATGCTTTCTTCTTAGGGATAAAAAACTATCAAGTTGTAGGGCAAGCAGAGTTTATGATAGTATTTAATATATGAATAACAATCAAGGCAAATAAACATATTAAGGGAGACAAAAAAGAGCATATTATTCAAAATTGGAAAGAAGAACAATATCACTAAACAAACATAGTCTGCATAGGTTTCCATGCTAATTAAAAGAAATATGCTGTTGGCTAGAGCTATTATTGTGATGCCTTCAATTTTAATGTTCTGCTATAAATATGTGCTCACTTAAATAATTCAAAAAACAATAAAATCAAATTATTGATAAATTTAATGATTAAAATAATTTTTCCTAAATTATTTTTGAATAGATACTTATTGAATGAATAAAGTCATAAAAAGTACACATTATAAACCAAACTTTTAGATATTAGATGTATTTAGAAATATTAGATAAAATTCATTTACGTTTCAAATGTTATCCCCTTTCCCAATTTCCCCTCGATAAAGCCCCTATCCTATGCCCCTCCCCCCAATTTTATGAGCATGCTCCCCTACCCACACACCCACCTATTCCCACCTCCCCTCCCTGACATTCCCCTATACTGGGGCATGAATCCTTGGCAGGACCAAGGTCTTCTCTTTTGATTGATGCCCAACAAAGCCTTCCTCTGCTACATATGAAACTGGAGCCATGTTGTACATTTATAGTCTTTGGAGAGTGGTTTTCCCTGGGAGCTCAGTTTGCTTAATATTGTTATTCTTATCAAGTTGCAAACTCTTTAAACTCCTCCAATACTTTGTCTAAATCCTCCACTGGTGACTGTATTCTTAGTTCAGTGGTTGGCTGCATGCAACCACCTCTGTATTTGTCATTATCTGTAAGAGCCTCTCAGGAGACAGCTTTATCGGGCTCCTGTCAGCAGGTATTTCTTGGTATCAGCAATATTGTCTGGGTTTGGTGGCTATATATGGGCTAGATCTCCAGGTGGGGCAGTCTCTGGATGGCCTATCCTTCATTCTCTGCTTCAAACATATTTCCTCCTCTGAGCATTTTTGTTTTCTCTTCTAAGTAATGGTTTTTGCCAATCCTACATCTGATAGAGGGCTATTATCCTATATATATATATATATATATATATATATATATATATATATATATATATATATATATATACACACACATATATATATATGTATATATATATGTATATATATATATATACATAATTTTATATATATATATAAAACTCAAGAAGTTAGACTCCAGAGAATGAAATTACCCCAATGAAATGGGGGGGAGGTAGAGCTAAAGAATTTGAAATCTCTCTCTTTTTAACTAAAATAAGTCACATGATTCATTTAAAAACATGATTTTCTGAAGAAACGTCTCTATGTGGGTATATGTATAAATATGTGTGTATATGTGTGTGTGTGTGCATGTGTGTGTGTGAGTGCATACACATCCAATGTATCCAGAAATGCTTGTTTTGTGTGTTCTAGTTTTTTCTTTGTTGCTGTAATTAAAAAAGCTGACTACTTGAAGTTGTAGGCAACATAGTTTCTTTTATTTTTAAATGCTTCAGAGGGATACAGTCTGTAATATCAGGAATGTGTTACATGGAGGCAGGAGTTAGTAACTATCTGGTCATTTTTCTATTACAAAAAAATAGTGATAGATGGAATGCACAGGGACTTAGGCAAAGAAAAAACCCATAACACCTACTCACAGTGACTTTCCTGTAGCCAAATCCCAGCTTCCAAAATTCCCACAGTGTTCAACAGTACACTGAATGTCACATGCTTACTCGTGTGAGCCTTGGGAGGACATTTCTCATTCAGGCCACACCAGCTTTATATTGACAGGGTTAAGAAGAGTCTGAAAGTGTAAAGATTATAGATAAATATAGGCTTTAATAGAAAGCACTCTATCCCCCATGTACACATCATATACAGTGGCACATGTCCAACATGCATAGGAAGCTTAGCAAACTTGGAAACTGTGAGAAAGTGCATAAGACTGGCAGAACTAGGTGCGATATGTAAGAGAAGACAGAAGAGCAATGGTGACTGATCGTTGGGATATCTTTGTGCTTTGTGCTGTCTTATATTACAAGGAAGAAAAACCAAGAACATTTAAGACACAGGGATTTGGGGGTGGTGCTACAGGAATGGAAAGTATGCTAAGATTATTTTTCCTACAATCCAAAGACAACAAATATTCAACTTTACTGGTCATATGCAGATTTCCATCATTCCTGCAAGAAGAACATGGAGGAAAATGCCTGTGGATATTACTGCCACCATCATAATATGCTGGAAGAAGGCAACTTTAGAATCTTAGCTGCAAAAAAGCTTAAGTGCCAGACAAACCTAAGAAGGCAACATATTAAGTTAAACATTTCTCAGTCCACAGTCATGCCTACAGAGCTGTGAGTGCCATTGAGTCTGACAAGGGTAGAGAGAGCTGAATTTACGCAAGCTGGCACACATATTTGGTAAGGGTTGCATGTTTCTGATGCTGGTAACTAAGGTAAAGAATTAACAGTCCCAAAGAACACAGACCTGATTAAGTTTGAATGATCAAGTGAAACATAAACTACATTTTGATTTCTGTAACTAATATAATTAGCAACACCTTCTAGTCCTGTCTCCCAGGATCCATAATTTTAGAATTGGTAAGTGTATACTAAGTCTTAAAATCATCTGGAAATGGAAACCAGTTTCTAAGACAGAATTAGCTATTGACAAGCATTAAACAATCAAGTGAGAGTATTAACTCTGACAAGATATCTCCATCACTTTAAAATATACATATCAAATTATTGTCCCCTAAGATAGCTACCTTAAATACAGATACTCATGTATGTATACATATATGATGAATATATATATATATATATATATATATATATATATATATATATATATTTGCAAGTGTATTTATGTTTGTTTGTATTATGCCTGTTGAAGTAAATGTTGCTGGTACTACACAGGCAGTAAAGTACTTGTCCTTCCAGCATAAGAATTTGAATTTAGTTATCAAGGACTTATGTACAAAACAGAAATAATGGCTTCAACCAATGATTCTACTGTCAAGATTTAGACCTGTGTGGATAATGTTGGCTTTCTACTTGTCTTCTCTAACAAAAAAGTTAAGTTCCAGATCCAGTGAGAGACTGTCTCAAAAAGTTAGTTGGTGCAAATGGAAAAAAAATGATATTAACTTCTGTTCCCCATGACCATGCACATGAATATTTGATTCTCTAGAGTCTAACTTCTTGAGTTCTTTCTATATATTGAATACTAGCCTTCTATCATATGTAGAATTGGTAAGGACCATTTTCCCAATCTGTTTGTTGCAGTTTTGTCCTTTAGACAATGTCTATAGCCTTAGAGAAGCATTGCAATTTCATGAGGTCCCATTTGTCCATACTTGATCTTAAATCATAAGTTATTTAATCCTCTTTTCAGGAAAATTTTTCTTGTACCTAAGTGTTCAGAAAATTTTCTCAATTTATTTTATAATAGTTTCTCTGTACCTGATTTTTATGTGGAGGTCTTGGATCCACTTGCAGTTGATTTCTGTAACAAGAGAGAAGAAAGGATCAATTTGCGTTCTTCTGCATGCTGACTGCCAGTTGAACCAGTACAATTTGTTGAAGAGGCTGTCCTTATTCCATTGAATGCTATTAGCCTATTTATCAAAATCAAGAGGCTATAGGTGTGTACTTTCATTTTTTTTAAATACTTTATTTTACAAAACAAAGATAAATATACAGATTTTAAGCATTTTTGTCAAAACATATTTGTCAGTACTTTTTTTTTAAAAGTTTGGTAGTGTGATAAAAATCCCACCAGTAACAATGAGCATAAAGTAAATGCAAAACAAGAGGCAACCTGGAAATAGTCAGTTTTCTTGGTGTGTAATATTTTTTTTTTTTTTTTTTTTTTTTTTTTTTTTTTTTTTTTTTACAATGAGCAGACAGTACATGTAATACAGGGTACAACCCGGAATTGTCAATGTGTTCTTAGTGGGTAAGGATTGATCATGACTATTTTTTTGTTTTGTTTTGTTTTGTTTTCTTTTTTTCTTGGACATAATACACTCTGTGAGTTGTTTGTGGGGGAGTGCGAGCCTCTGGGGTTAGCATCACAATATCAGTGACTGCATATTATGTCTGTTCTTTAGTGACTGGGTTATCTCACTCAGGATGATATTCTCTAGATGCAGCCATTTTTTTAAGAATTCGGTTAAGTCATTGTTTCTGGTGGCTGAGTAGTATTCCATTGTGTAAATGTACCACAATTTTTGTATCCATTCATCTTCTGAAGGACATCTGGGTTCTTTCCTGCTTCTGGCTATTATAAATAGAGCTGCTATGAACATTGTGGTGCATATATCTTTGTTGTGTACTAAAGTGTCTCTGGGGCATATGCCCAGAAGTAGAATAGCTGGGTCTTCAGGTAGTACTATGTCCAATTTTCTGAGGTATCTTCAGACAGATTTCCTGAGTGGTTGTATTAGTTTGCAACCCCACCAACAGTGGAGTAGTGTTCCTCTTTCTCCACAACCTAGCGAGAATCTGTTGTCATATGAGTTTTGGATCTTGGTCAATCTGACTGGTGTGCAGTGGAATATCAGGGTTGTTTTGATTTGCATTTCCCTGATGGCTAAGGATGTCAAGCACTTCCTCAGATATTTCTCAGCCATTCGATATTCCTGAACTGAGAAGGTTTTGTTTAGCCCTGTACCCCATTTTTAATAGGGTTATTTGATTCTTTGGTGTCTAGCTCTTTGAGTTCTTTGTATACCTTGGATATTAGGCCTCTATCTGATGTGTAGTTGGTAAAAATCTTTTCCCATTCTGTTGGCGGCCATTTTGTTTTTTTGACAATATCGGTAGCCTTCCAGAAACTTTGTAATCTCATTAAGTCCCATTTGTTAACCTTTGACCTTAGAGCTTGAGCCATTGGTGTTTTGTTCAGAAAATTTTCTCCTGTGCCTATGTGTTCTAAGGTTTTCCCAACTTTCTCATCTAATAGTTTCAGTGTATCTGGTTTAATGTGGGGATCTTTGATCCACTTACACTTGAGCTTTGTACAAGGAAATAAGAAAGGGTCTACTTTCATTCTTTTGCATGCTGAGTGCCAGTTGGACCAGCATTATATGGTGAATAGGCTGTCCTTTTTTCTTTGAATGTATACGGCACCTTTGTCAAAAATCAGGTGACCATATATGTGAGGGCTAACTTCTGGATATTCTATTCTATTCCATTGATTCACATGCCTATTTCTGTAACAGTACCATGCAGTTTTCAGCACAATTGCCTTGTAATATAGCTTGAGGTCAGGAATAGTGATTCCTGCAGATGTTTTTTTGTTGTTGAGGATGGATTCTGCTATTCTAGGTCTTTTGTTGTTCCATATAAAATTGCACATTGATCTTTCCACTTCCATGAAGAACTGTGTTTGAATTTTGATGGGGATTGCATTGAATCTGTAGATTGCTCTTGGTAGGATGGTCATTTTTAAAATGTTGATCTTTCCAATCCATGAGCATGGGAGATCTTTCCATTTTCTGAGATCCTCCTCAATTTCCTTCTTTATAGGTTTGAAGTTCTTGTCATATAGTTGCTTCACTTGCTTAGTTAGAGTCACACCAAGGTATTTCATAGTTTTTGTGATGATTGTGAAAGGTACCTTTTCCCTAAAATTCTTTCTCCACATGTTTTTCATATGAGTATAGAAAGGCTACTTATTTGTTTGAGTTAATTTTGTATCCAGCCACTTTGCTGAACTTGTTTATCAGCTGTTGGAGTTCTCTGGTGGAATTTTTGGGGTCACTCAAGTACACTATCATGTCATCTGCAAAGGGTGATGTTTTTATCTCTTCCTTTCCGATTTGTATCCCCTTGATCTCCTTTTGCTGTCTAATTGCTCCAGCCAGGATTTTTAGTACTGTGTTGAATATGTAGTGGGAGAGTGGGCAGCGTTGTCCAGTCGTTGATTTTAGTGGGATTGCTTCAAGTTTCCAACCGTTAAGTTTGATGTTGGCTGTTGGTTTTCTGTATATTGCTTTTATTATGTTTAAGTATGGACCTTGGATTCCTGTCCTTTCCAGGACTTTTAACATGAAGGGGTGTTGAATTTTATCAAATGCTTTCTAGCATCTAGTTAAATGAACATGTGATTTTTTCTTTGAGTTTGTTTATATGGTGGATTATATTGATGGATTTCCTTATATTAAACCATCCCTGCATTCCAGGGATGTAGCCTACTTGGTCATGGTGAATGATGGTTTTGATGTGTTCTTGGATTCAGTTTGCAAGGATTTTGTTGAGTATTTTTGCATCAATGTTCATAAGTGAGATTGGTCTGAAGTTCTCTTTCCTTGTAGGGTCTTTGTGTGGTTTAGGTACGAGAGTTATTGTAGCCTCAAAAAATGAGTTAGGTAGTATTCCAACTGATTCTATCTTTTGGAATAGTTTGGAGAGTATTGGTGTTTTATCCCCAAAAAATGTCTGATAAAATTCTGCACTGAACCCGTCTGGACCTGGACTTTTTTTGGTTGTGAGGCTTTTGATGACTTCTATTTCTTTAGGTGTTATAGGGTTATTTATATGGTTTACTTGGTCCTGGTTTAACTTTAGGATCTTGTATCTGTCTAGGAATTCATCCATTTCCTCCAGATTTTCCAATTTTGTGGGGTATAGGTTTTTGTAGTAGGATCTTATAATTTCTTGACTTTCTTCAATTTCAGTTGTTATGTCTCCATGTTCCTTTCTGATTTTGTTAATTTGTATACTCTCTCTTTTTCCTTTAATTAGTCTGGCTAGGGGTTTATCAATCTTGTTGATTTTCTCAAAGAACCAACTCTTGGTTTTGTTGTTTCTTTCAATGGTTCTTTTTGTTTCTATTTGGTCTATTTCTGTCCTAATTTTGATTATGTCTTGCCTTCTATTCTTTTTGGTTATATCTGCTTCCTTTTCTTCAAGACCTTCTAGCTATGCTGTCAAGTTGCTAATGTATGCTAACTCCAGTTTCTTTTTGGAAGCACTGAGGGCTATGAGTTTTCCTCTCAGTACTGCTTTCATTGCATCCCATAGGTTTGGGTAAGTTGTGTTTTCTTTTTCGTTGATTTCTAGAAAATCCTTAATTTCTTTCTTTATTTCTTCTTTGACCCTGCTATCGATTAAGAGAGCATTGTATAGTTTCCATGTGTATGTGGGCTTTTTGTTGTCTTTGTTTTTGTTAAAGACCTGCCGTAGACTATTGTGATCTTAGAGGATGCATGGGAGTATTTCAATATTCTTATATCAACTGAGGCTCTTTCTGTGTCCAATTATGTGGACAATTTTCGAGAAGGTGCCATGGGGTGATGAGAAGAAGGTGTATTCTTTTACTTTAGGATGATATGTTCTGTATATATCTATTAATTCTAGTTGGTTCAAAGTCTCTGCTAGATTTGCAGTGTCCTTGTTCAGTTTCTGTTTCCATGATCTGTCCATTGGCGAGAGTGGGGTGTTAAAGTCTCCCAATATCAATGTTTGTTGTGAAATGTGTTTTTTGAGCTTTAGTGGGGTTTCTTTTATGAATGTGGGTGCTTTTTTTACTTGGAGCATATATGTTAAGGATTAAGAGTTCCTCCTGACAGATTTCCCCAGTAATGAGTAAAAAGTGTCCTTCCTTATCGTTTTTGATAACTTTTGGTTGGAAATTTACTTTATTCAATATTAGAATAGCCAATCCAGCTTGCTTCTTGGAGCTGTTTGCTTGGAAGTTTTTTTCCCACCCTTTTACTCTGAGATTGTGTCTGTCTCTGTCTCTGAGATGCGTTTCCGGTATGCAGCAAGAGGCTGGATTTTGTTTATGTATCCAGTTTGATAGTCTATGTCTCTTTATTGGGGAGTTGAGTCCATTTGTGTTAATAGATATCAAGGAATAGTTGTTTCTGTTTCCTGCTATTATTGCTTTTGTGGGTTGAGTTGTGTCTGTGTCTTTTCTTCCTTTGGTTTTCTTGCTTAGGAGTTTTCTTATTTTTACTAGGATGTAGTTCCCCTCATTGTATTGGGTTTTCCACCTATAATTCCTTGTAGTGCTGGGTTTGTGGTCAGATATTGTTTAAATTTTGATTTTCTTGAAATATCTTCATCTCTCCATCTATGGTAATTAATACTTTGCTGGGTATAGCAGCTTGGGCTGGCACTTGTGCTCTCTTAGGGTGTGCATGATGTCTGTCCAGGCTCTTCTAGCTTTCATAGTCTCTGTTGAGAAATCGGGTGTGATTCTGATTGGTCTGCCTTTATATGTTAACTGACCTATTTCCCTTACTGCTTTTAGTATTCTTTTTGGCTTTGGGCACTTGGTGTTTTGACTATTATGTGTTGGAAGGTATTTCTTTTCTGGTCCAACCTATTTGGAGTTCTGAAGGCTTCCTTTATGCTCGTGGTCATCTCATTCTTGAGGGTAGGGAAGTTTTCTTCTACGATTTTGTTGGAGATATTTACTGTCTCTCTTCTCCTTCTTCTACTCCTATTATCCCTAGCTTCTGTCTTTTCATTATGTCCTGGATTTCCTGGACATTTTGGGTTAGGAGCTTTTTGTGTTTTGCATCTTCTCTGGCTGTTTTGTCTATGTTTACAATGTTGTCTTCTGCCCCTGAGATTCTCTCTTCCATCTTTTGTCATATATTGGAAATGCTTGCTTCTGTGACTCCTGATTTCTTTTTTAGGTGTTCTACATCTAGGGTTATCTCTTTTAGTGTTTTCTTTATTGTGTCAATTTCTGTTTAAATTCCCTCTTTTATTTCTTCATCTCTTTGTTTCTGTTTTCCTCTAGTTCTTTGAGTTCTTTGAGTGTTTTCCTTGTTTCCGCTTTAAAAGCTTCTGAATCTTTTTGCTTTTCCTCTCGTTCTTGTTTAAGTATCTCTATCAGCATCTTGACGTATGATTTCAGGTCTGCATTTTTTTTTTTCTGGAGTGTTTGGCATTCCGATGTTTGCTGTTATGGGAGAGCTTGGTTCTGGTGTTGCTAGATTGTCTTGGTTTCCTTGGGATATACTCTTTCTCTTTCCTCTTGCCATTTTGTTGTCAGTGATGTGTTCTCCCCTTTCCCTTGTATCTGGTCTGTGTGCCTGGATCTCCACTGGTCCAGGTGGCAGATTGGCTGAGCCCTGTTATGAGCCTCAGAGTCCCTGGGTGGGAACAGAAGTTCCAAAGTTGTGTTCCTGGTTCCTGGGTCAGGCAGGGCGGGGGGGGGGGTGCACTTTCCTTGCGCACTCCGCAATGATCTCTCTGCTCCCTGGCTGCCCAGATCTCCTACTCACCTGTCTTTAAACCTTTAGGACCTACTGGTCTGGGTGGCAGATGTGCCGGGGTTTGTTCTGTGCCCTGAAGTAGCCACAGGGTGGAAACAGAAGTTCCAAAGTTGTGTTCCTGTTCCCTGGATCAGGCAGGGCTGAGGAGTGCACTTTCTGTGCGCACTCCGCAGAGATCTCTCTGCTCCCTGGCACTGTAGGTTCATTTCTGAGTCTTTTATTTTATTCCATTTGTCTGTCTACCTGCTTATATGTACCAATAACAAGCTGGTTTTTTGGTTTTTTTTGTTTTTTTTTTTTTTTTTTTTTTTTTTTTTTTTTTTTTTTTTTTTTTTTTTTTTTTTTTTTTAATCACAGTTGATCTGTAATAGAGCTTAAGGTCATGTATGGTGATTCCCCCAGAATCTTTTTTATTATTGAGAATATTTTTTTGCTCTCCTTGATATTTTTTATTCTAAATGAATTTGCAAATTGAACTTTCTAACTCTATGAAGAATTGATTTGAAATTTTGATGGGGGAATGCCTTGAATCTGTAGATTACTTTTGGTAAATACTTCTTAAATTTCTAGATTGCCTTAGGCACAATGGCCATTTTTACAATGTGAATTCTTCCAATCTATAAGTATGGAAGATCTTTCCAACTTCTGAGGTCTTAAATTTTTTTTTCAGAGACTTGAAGTTCTTGTCATACAGGTCCTTCACTTGCTTGGTTAAGGTCACACGAAGGTATTTTATATAAAGTTTTGTGACTATTGTGAATGGTGTAGATTCTCTAATTTCTTTCTCAAACTGTTTGTCCTTTGAGTAGCAGAAGACTACTAATTTGTTTATTTTATATTCAACTACTTTGTTGAATGTGTTTATCAACTGTAAAAGTCCCCTGGTAGAATTTTTGGGGTCACTAAAGGATACTATAATATCATATGCAAATAGTGATATTTTGACTTCTTTCTTTCAATTTTGTATCTATTTGGCCTCTCTTTTGTTGTCTAACTGCTCTGGCCAGGACTTCCAGTACTATGTATGTAAGGACAGAGTGGTCAGCCTTGTGTAGTATCAGATTTTAGTGCAATTACTTCAAGGTTCTCACAGTTTACTTTGATGCTGGCTACTGACTTGTTGTATATTGCTTTTACTATGTTTAAGTATGAGCCTTGAATATCTGACCTTTACAAGACTTATAGCATGAAGGAGTGTTAAATTTTGTAAAACTTTTCTCAGCATCTAGAGAAATAATCATGTGACTTTTTTTTCTTTGAGCTTGATTATATAATGGATGACATCAATGGATTTCAATCTATTAAATCATCCTTGCATCTCTGGGATGAAGCCTTCTTAATCATGATGAATGATCATTTTGATGTGTTCTTGGATTCAGTTTACAAAAACTTTATTGAGAACTTTTGCATCAATGTTCTTGAGGAAAATTGTTCTAGCATCTTTGTGTGGTTTAGGAATACACATAATTATAGATAGGAAGTATTAAGATCTGTTTTTATTTTTGCTTAATAATGTATCAATTTCTACATACTACTCTGTATCTCCTTTGCTATCTATCTAAACTAGCCTTACAACAAACTATTTTTTCTATGTAACAGACAAATCAAAAAATATCCTAGTCAAGACCTGCAGTGCACCAACAATATAGCAACCGGTGTTGAAACTTATGTTCCCTTAGGGACTGTATGACTTCAGTCCAGGATCTTCTAGCTTTCGTTTTCTCTGTTGAAAAGTCTGGTATAATTCCGATCAGTCAGCCTTTATATGTTAACTTTCTTTTTCTCTTACTGCTTTTACTATTCTGTCTTTGTTTTGAGAATTTGTTGTCTTGAATATTATGTGTCATGAAGAATTTCTTTTCTTGTTCAGTGTATTTGGGGTTATAAGATTCTTATGTATTCATGGTCATCTCTCTCTCTCTCTCTCTCTCTCTCTCTCTCTCTCTCTCTCTCTCTCTCATAATATCCTTAGGTCTGGTCTTTTCATTGTGTCCTGGATTTTCTGGATATTTGGGGTTAGAATCTTTTTGATTTTTTAATTTTCTCTGACTGTTGTGTCAATGATTTGATGGCATCTTCTGCTCCTCAGATTCTCTCCTTCATTTCATGTATTCTCTTGGTGATGAGTCCAGATGCCTTTCCTAGGTTTTCCAAGTTCAGGGATGTCTCCTTTTGTGATTTCTTTCTTGTTTCCAATTCGGTTTTCAGTTCCTTTACCTGCTCTTTTGTACTTTCCTGTAGCTCTTTAAGTGGTCTTTGGTGTGGAAATTTTTTTCCTCTTTAAGGGATTGAACTTGTTTGCATGTGTTCTATTGGTTTTCCTGTACTGTTTTAAGTGAGTTATTTATGCGCTTCTCAAAAATTTCTAACATCATCAAGAAGTATGATTTTACATCTAAATCTTGTTTTTATGGTAAGTTGAGATATCCAATATTTTCAGTGGTTGGAGAACTGGGTTCTGATGTTGCCAGGTTGTCTTGGTTTCCGTTTCTAATAGACTTGTGCTTCCCTCTTGCCATCTTGTTATAGATGATGCTAGGTGATCTTGTTGTCTTTTACTGGAGCTTGCCTTTCCTGTGGGTCTGTGGGCCCATGGTCTCCAGAAGATTTTTTTCTGGTGCTCATCTCTCTGGGTAGGCTGTGAGTTCTGATGGCAGAGCCCAGTTCTTAAGCAGCTGGCAAGGTCTGGCTTTGGGCTGGAAGTGTGTGCTCCTAGGCAGCACACCTACCTTTGCTGTGAAAGTTCTGAGCACCCTCTCCAGGCATAGACAGTGGGCAGAAGAAGTTGACTTATCCCTTTGCTTAGGATGGATAGCCTTCTTGCAGCTCTCACAAGCTCCTAGGAACTTCTGGGTGGGTGGCCTGCAAGTCCTGATGAAAATGGGTAGGATCTGGCCTTGAGCCTGAAGTGTGTGCTCCCAGGCAATACTGTCACCTGTGCTGTGAGATTTGTGGGTGGCCTTTCCAGTGGTAAACAGTTGGCAGAAAAAGTTGACTCAGTCTTTCACTTGGGATGGAAAGCATTCCTTCCAGTCTTCTGAGCTTCCAGAGACATGTGTGCTGGTGGACAGCAGGTCCTGATTAGGATATTTTTTTTCATTTGTCTGTTACATAAAAAAGTAGGTTGTTATAAGCCTAATTTAGACAGATAGCAAAGAGATACAGAATAGTATGTAGAAATTTATACATTATTAAGCAAAAATAAAAGCAGATCTTAATTGATTTCAGCAGAGGACGTCAATTATATGCACACCTTTTAGCAACACAGTCTCTTGAATAAAACAAAAAGATTATTTAAACAAATATATTTCAGTGTTTAAGACAGGTTTTTTTTTCCAGTATTTGCAATTACATAGTTGGACATTGGAGGCAGTAGTCATAGATCACTGTGCTAATTAAGAGAACTTTATGAGAGTGGCATAGTGGCAGCACAGCAAAACAACTAAAAGGAAAAGACCAGGCAACCTGTTAAAAATGCATATGAATTGTCTTCATTCACTACTCTGAGCAGAATAGCAATCAGTGTTGTAGTAGGCATCTCTCTGCAGTAAGAGAGAATGCTGGAGTGCACAGAAGAATATACCTGGGTCATATGATAAATTTTTAGTTTCTCAGAGCTCTTAATATTGATTTTCTAAGTGGTTGCACCCTACTTACAATGTGTATGGATTCCATTTTCTTCACATTCTCTTCAGATTTGTTATCAGCTCTAGCTGATGAGCTACTAGCAATAGATGCTGATTTGGGTTAGGTACGGAGTTGCCAGTGGTAAGTTTCCCATTTACTACATAAATATGAACAATAATAATTGAACTTAGGTTAGTTATAAAAATGACCTGAATTTTAAACACATCTGTGTGGTGATCCTGTGGAATTTGTAGATGATATTAGAGAGGATAGAATCAAGACACATTGTTTAAATGTCTGAAAATTTCACAGAACAGTTATGAGTATTAACCAACAAGAAAAGATATGCTTACTCAGTTTTAAATAAAATCCACAAAATTCTAACAAGGGAAACATTTTTGTGGCCAATTTTGTCATGTGTGCTTCATTTCATTCTTGAATAGTCTTTCTTAACAAAGTACACAATAAATATTTTAAAGAAGATGGGGCAGTATTCTTTTTCTGGTGATTATTAAAACTACCCAACATACCAAGTGCCTTCATCTAACTATCATTCTCCCATGGCATTAGTGACTGCCAAAAACTCAACAAATTACATGTGCTGATTTGGAAAATATAAAGATATTAAAGAATCAAGAGACTTTACAGTAGTCTTTAGAAAGCAGAAATATAAGCCAATAGAATAAGGGAGTCATGAATGTCCCTCATATATGCCTGGAGTAGTTTTCTCGCTAATCAGAAAAACTAAAAACAATTTAGTAGAAGTGATACTATTTTATGACATTTAATTCACATATAGTTATTTATCTTAAAAATAAATTACATTCATTTATTTATTATTTTTTCAAAGTATTATGTGCATGGATGTGCATTTTTCTATGAAAGATAACATTTAATGTTTCCCTCAGTCATTTCTTAGAATTAATTTTAGGGACAATGTTTATCACTGAACATGGAACTTGGTGTTATCTAGACTGCACTAGTATTGTAGGCAGTGTCTAAGAGATCTCATGGATCTGGATTATTTGTGACTTCTGGTATTCCTGTTGGGTTGTTCTCCTCCTCAGATTATTTCAACCTATTTTTCCTTTTATCATGGAGTTCCCTGACTTCAGTCTAATGCTTGGGTGTATGTATTTGTATCTGTCTCAGGTAACTACTTGTTGGGCCTCTCAGAGGACAGCAATGCTAAGCTCATGTCTGTAAGCACATCATTGAATCAGTAATTGTGTAAGGCCTTGGAGCCTCCCCTTGAGATAAATCCCTATTTGGGTCAATCACCGAACCTTCTTTACTCCAGGATCTTCTATATTTGTGTCCCTACAATTCTTTTAAACAGGAACAATTCTAGGTGAGAATTTTGGACTGTGGGACAGTTACCACATCCTTCCACTTGATTCCATGTCTTTCTATTAGAGGTAAACTCTAAGAGTTTCCTCTCCTCACTCTTGAGCATTTCATTGACGATACCACTTTTGTTTTGGAGTCTCGACTTTATACTTCTGGAGAGAACCATAGAAAAAGAGGAAAGAAGAAATTGTGTCTCTTCTGTTTCACTGTCTTTTCCTCTGTCTGTGTTCCATTCTTCCTTTCTTCCTTTCTTCCTCCCTCCCTCCATTCATCCCTTCCTTCCTTCTATCCCTCTTTCCTTTCTATTTCATTCTTTCATAGCATTGTATAAATCAGAAACCCCCCTTTTTAGTGTGAGTCAAAATTATAGTATTGATATCTAAACATAACAAAAAATAACTAAGTAGATTAAGCCTATCTCAAACTCATACTTCTCTGGGATTATTTTTTACAGCACCTTCTCTTCTGTTTCATTGGTTTTTATGCCCATCTTCATGTAAGTTCCAAAGTATTGGGATTATTCTGACTTCTTCCTTTCTGATTTATAGGCCCCTCAGTTCATTCAGTGCTTGAAAAGCTTGAAATCTTTGTGTTTCTTGAGCAGAAGTTTTGGTGCCAGGCATCATCTCTTCTTCATGGTCTTGAAGACAGCAAATTTACAATTGTGGAATAACATTATAATAATATAATAATATAATAATATAATAATAATTACTCTGTCAACCTTTCTTAGTGGCCTTCATGGTACTTTCATTAAAATTGTATTTGAAGGTTACAAATCACTCATGTACTCTTAAACAGTTTTCTAAATCAATTCAAATTAGCATGATATTTTGACCATTTTTTCTGCTAACAAGATCTACCAAACACTTGCTTATGTTGGATCAATGTGTTGATTACTCTTTGATTGCTGTAAAGAAACATGATAATCAACACCTATAATGTAAAACATTAAGTTGTTTTAACTCACTTACAGTTTTAAGAGGTTAGTATATTATCTCCAAGATAACTTAATGTTGCTAGCAGTACCCAGATTCAAATGATACATAAGTTATAAGATGTAAGCCAAAACGTGAGCCAATAAAGGCCATTTAGCGAAGGACACACCTGAGAATTATTCACATATGTTGCCATCAAACCCAAACACTATTGCTGTTTCAAATAAGGACTTGCTGAAAGTAGCCTGATATAGTTATCTCTTAAGAAACTCTGCCAGAATCTTATAAATAAAAATGTTGGTGATTGTGTCCAAACATCAGATGAAGTGCAAGAAACTCAATGAAGGAGGTAGGGGAAGGACTGAAGGAGATGATGGGGTTTTCAACCCCATAAAACGAACAAAAATATCAATGAACTAGAGGCCACACAGCTCCAAGGGACAAAACCACTAAACAATGAATGCACATGAGGAACCCATGTCTCTAGTTGCATATGTAGCAGAAGATAGTTTTATCTGAAATCAATGGGAGAAGGTGGTCCTTGGTCCTATAAAGGTTCAATGCTCCAATATAGGAGCATTGTGGTAGGGTGGGGTGAATGAAAGCATACTCATAGAAACAGGCAGAGTAGGGGCTAGGATAGGGAGTTGTGAATGGGAAACTGGGAAGAGAGATACCATTTGAAATGTAAACATATAAACAAACAAAAGTTTTATCACATCTTATTTGACTAATATTGATCTTAGAACGTAAGCCACTGGTGTTCTGTACAGGAAAATTTCCCCGTGCCTATGTGTCCAAAGCTCTTCCATTCTTTATCTTCTTTGTTTCAGTATATCTGGTTTTATGTGGAGCTCATTTATCCACTTAGACTTGAGCTTTGTACAGAGCAATAAGAATGGATGGATTTGCATTCTTGTACCTGGTGAACAAACACAAGTTTAACCATGACCATTAGTTGAAAATGCTATCTTTTTTTCTACCTAGCTATCCACTAAAGAATAGCTTTAGCTCTTCATCAAAGATCACGTGACCATAGGTATATGTAATAATTTCTAGCTCTTCAATAATTTTCCATTGATCTACTTGCTTGTATCTATACCAACACCATACATTTTTTTATCACTATGGTTCTATAATACAGCTTGAGGTCGGGAATAGTAATTCCCTCAGAAGTTCTTTTACTGTTAATAATAGTGTTCCCTATCCCTTTTTTTCTTTTTTGTTATTCCAATTGAATTTGAAAATTGCTCTGTTCAACTCTATGAATAATTGACTTGGCATTTTGAAAGGGATTGCATTGAACCTATAGATTGCTTTTGGCAAGATGATCATTTTTACTATACTAATCCTGCCATCCATAAGCATGTAATTTCTTTTTCTGAAATCTTTGTCAGTTTCTTTATTGAAACAACATATTAGGAAAAGACCTTTGTCAATCCTACATCTGACAGAGAACTAATATCCAGTATATACAAAAAAATACAAGAAGTTAGAATCCAGAGAATCAAATAACACTATTAAGTAATGGAGTCAGAACCAAAGGAAATAGTCTCAATTGAGAAATATCGAATGGTTGAGAAGTACCTAATCAAATGTGAAACACCCTTAGTCATCAGGAAAATGCAAATAAAAACCTGAGTTTCCACCTCACATTAGTCAGAATGGCTATAATCAAAGACTCTGGGGACAACAGATGCTGGTGAGGATTTGAGAAAAGAAGAAACACTCCTGCATTCCTGATGGGACTGCAGGCTGGAAAAGCCATTCTGGAAATATGGACTTTCCTTAGAAAATTGAAGATACTTCTACCTGAGCACCCAGCTACACAACTCCTGGGGATATACCCAAAGGATGTTCCAACATATGACAAGGACACATTCTCCTCTATGTTCATAGCAGTCTTATTTAAAATCACCAGAGGCTAGAAAGAACACAGATGTCCTCATCAGAGGAATAAATCTAGACATTGTGATACATTTACACAATGGAGTACAACCTAGCTTTTAAAAATAATGAATTCATGTAATTCTTAGGCAAATGGATGGAACCAACCTTGAGTGAGGTAACCCAATAACACACACACATAAAAGTTACACATGATATGCTCTAACTGATAAGCAGATCTTAGTTCAAAAGCTCAGATTTTCTGGCATATGATTCACAGACCTCATGAAACTCAAGAAGAAGGAAGACCAAAGTGAATGATGGACCTTCAGTTCATGTTAGAAAGGGGAGCAAAAATATTCACAGGAGGAAATATGGAGACAATGTTTGAAGCAGAAAATGAAGGAAAGCCACCCAGGGACTATCTTACCTGGGGATCTATCCCATATATAGGCACAAAATTCAGATAATATTATTGATGCCAAGAAGTATATGCTGACAGGAACATGATATAGCTGATTCCTATAAGGTTCTGCCAAAATATGACAAATACAGACTTTCGTGCTTACAGCCAACCATTGAACTGAGAACAGAGTTTAAATTGAAGGAGTTAGAAAAGTGACTGAATAAGGTTAAGGGGTTAGCAACTCCATAAGAACAATACCAACCAACCAGAGCTCTCAGAGACTAGACTGCTATACAAAGAGTATACATGAATAGACTCATGTCTCCAGCTGAATATGAAGTAGAAGATAGCCTTGTTGGGCATCAATTGGAGGAGACACCTAAGGTCCTGCAAAGAATCAATACCACATAATAGGGAAATGTCATAGTGGAGAAGTGGGAGTGAGTGGGTGGAGAGCACTGTCATAGAAGCAGAGGGAGGTGGGATGGGATAACAGTTTATGGGGAGGAAACTGAAAAATGGAAAAAATATTTGAAATGTAAATAAACAATATTTGATAAAAATGGAAAAATATTAAATATTGTATGTAATACATTTGTATCACCATGAAACTTTAAAAATATCATATAAATACAATATATTATAAAAACCCATATTGTTTAAAAGAAAGTGATCTTGGAATTATTTTATCCAATCTTTTGGGAATTTTCGTACTACTATCATCATTTACTTTTTTGATTATTTTTTCTTTATTGTTTGCTTTTTAGAGTTACTTTGTGTATGTGACTGTTTTGTTTTGTCTATATTCAACGAGCTTTACCACATGTGTGCATTATATGAGGAGGTCAGAAGTGGTTGTCAATTGTTCCAAGTTTGCAATTATATGTAGTTTACGCCTTCCATGTGGTTGGAGGACACAAACTCTGGACCATTGCAGAAGAATTGAGTTCTATTAACCATTGAGACGACTTAGACAGTTCCAAATCATTTATGATATATTATTCCACAGGAACAATTTGACACATGAAACCTCATTAAAGACTAAAAGTTATTGCATTTGAGAGTATGCTATTCATTTCAGGTTTAGTTTGTTTGTCTATTTCTAGTGCCTCAATAACAATGACAATAAAGTATCATTACTTTCCCCTTTATACTTTCTTTTTTCACTTCTTTTTCAGCTTTTAAAAAAAATTCCATACATATGGCTAGTTTAAAATTTTGAAATAAATAATTGAGATTTGAAAGGTCTAAGGATGCATTAGCATCTTTCCTTTATTTCTTCATTTCTGTCTTTCTTCTTTTGTCTCCATGTCCCTAGCTATTTCACTTTCTCTCTCTCTTTCTCTAATGGGCTTAATGGATGACTGAATTGTTGTTAATAAAATTTTATCCCAATCCAGGGTTTCTACCTGACCATTAATCACTTATTTCCTAAATAAAAGACATGCAGAACCTTTATATTTGTAAGTTATAATCATCACAAGACCTCAGCAGATATCTACCCTCTATGGCATTGTTTATTTTCCAATGAATAATACCACTAAATAATTTTCCATGTCTTGTGTGGGCTGTCCATAACTATAATTAACAAACTCAACTGACCATTATATTCTGACTTGCCTAACTCATTTCCACTGCCTTCTTAAATCATCTACTTTTTGCAGTCCAGGATTATTCTCAACCAAATCTAAAGACTGAGACCACAAAACCCCAGCCAATTTGTGTTCTACCTAGCTATTGACTGTTGGCATCTTTATTTACCAATCAGAAATAGCATGGAAACTTGGTCACTTGGGTCTACATCTGAATTTTCTCCATCTAGAGCAACCAGGTCTTGGGGGCCTGCACTTAGCATCACAACGCAAATACAAACTTCAACAGGATTTGCCTAAAACTAACTACATACTTGATGATGACCTTGAACACTTAGAATTCACTGGTAAAATTACAAACACAAGCAACAATGCCTGATCTTTTAGGTTTGGAAAATCAACTCCAGGAATTTCTGCATACTAACCAGTAGTCTGACAACTATGTAAGCTCCAAGTCTCTCCCTGTTTCACTCTTTCTTCCTTCCTTCATTCTTTCTTTCTATCCTTCCTTCCTTCCTTTCCCTGTTCCTTCTTTCAAGACTTTTTGGTACATATGTGTAGATAGGATTATATCTACACTGTATATGTTCTTTGGTTAGTGGTTCAGAGTCTGCCACAGTTTAGTTTACTTTGTTGGTATTTGTATGTATTTTTCATACCTTTATGAGCCCACACTTCTTCTTTTAATTCTTTCCTAGGAGTTCACATCATCCATCCAGTGTTTGGCTGTGGGTGTCTGTATCTGTCTGAGTCACCTCTTTGACAGACCCTCTCAAAGAACAACATGCTACTGTCTGCAAGAATAACAGAGTACCATTAATAGTGTCAGGGTTGGTGCTTGCCCATGGATGGGTCTCAAATTTGGTCCATTCTGGTTGTCTATTCCCTTAGTCTTTGCTCCATAGAATTATTTTTATCTTATAACTTCAGATCTTGTTCAATAAGGTTGAGGCTAGATGTGGATTATGATAGTCTTAGAAAATCTTAGAAGGAAACAAATAATGACAGTCTTCATTTAGAGATTCCATAATAGATGTTGTTATTAAAATAAAATGATTGTCAATATTATCTATGGTTACTGTCTAGATGGAGTGTTTCCAGTTTCATGGTATCTTTTTCTAAGTACACACATACTAGAAGATGACAAAAAAACTTTATTCAAAAGTAAACTGAGGATGTATATTAGATACACTGAAGTTCTCTGTAGCTTTCATTTATGAACTGCACATAAAAGCTAATTGGTTACTCTGAATTCAGCATGTGTCTGCTTTGATCAACAAATTTCTACAAGTTAAGCCTTAGTTTAATGTTAGTATACATTCCCATATTGTATTTAATTTATACACATGAAAATCTAGTTATGTACAGGTTTATAATGTTAAACAGAACTCTAATATATGTTTACTCAGAGAAGAAAATGTGACTCACTGACAATGTACTCTAAACTGACTCAGTCAGCCACCTGAGTCTCACCCCTTCAGTACCTGAACACATTCCTGAATATAACTGAATGCAAATTGGCCATGAAATAGAAGTTATCAAAGATTATTAATAGAATTGAGTCTTGGTTCATTTATAAAAAGAGGGTGGTATATAGAAAACTTTATGCAGTTGAGGGTTGTATATTGCTATGTACATTGTTAATGAGAGGTATTTGCGTTTAAGTTAAGCCAAATGCAGTCCCAGTTTGAAATGCCTTTTTCATGGCTGTGTGCCTTACAGGGGCAATTTGAGTGATTTTGCTCTGGATCAAGATTTAGGCTAAAGAACAGATCACTATGTTTTTTTCTGATGTGTTTATACTCAGTTCAGTCACTGAATGTGTCTCACTGGATGCTTTTCTAATTTGTCTGTCACTCCTGTTTTCCATTTTAATGTTATCTTCTTCATGTACCAAATATTGTCTGGTCATTTTATGAGTATTAAAATAATTAGTCATATGGTCTTCTAATTTTTAAATATCTTTAGCTGACATAAAATGCAAATTGTCACTCAGATTAATTTTTGAGCTCCAGTATTAATGAATTTTTCCATTAATTAATTTATTTTCTTTACACCTGGATTGAAACTTACCCTGCTCCCCTCCCAGTCTTCCCCTATTTCCCTTCTCCCTTTTCGTCTCAACCCCTCTCTTTTTCTCCCCTAAAAAGGGAATGTCTCCCATGTACATGAGCACACCTTGCCTTGTCATAGTATGTTGTAGTAGTATTAGGTCCATCTTCTCTTACTGAGCCTAGAAAAGGCAACCCAGTTAGGGGAAAATGGGTCCAAAGTCAGACAATAGAGTCAGAGATAGCCCCTGTACCATTTGTTAGGTCCTCATGTCCAACAGGAGGACCAAGCTGCACATCTATTACTTATGTGTAGCAGACATAGGTCCTTCCCATTCATCCTCTTAGGTTGGTGCTTCAGTCTCTGTGAGACCCATGGGACCAGCATAGTTGATTCTGTAGGTTTCTTGTGGGGTTTTGACCATTCTGGCTGCTTCAAACCCTCCTTCCCAACTTCCACAAGATTTTTAGAGTTCTACCTGACAGTTGGCTGTGGGCCTCTGCATCAATTTCCATGGGATTATTGAAAGTGAGAAGATTCATTACTAAGAGGGAAGAGTGGTGATAGGTATAGATGATAAAGTGAAGCGAAAGGAATAGGTGGCGTTGATCAAAGCAAATGGTGTGCATGTAATAAATACTAATTCGAAAAAAAAAATTGAAAGGAAACATATAAGAAAACATAACCAACTTAAAAAATGGCTTAATTTTAAAATAAACATAAGTTTTGAAGTATAGCACATTTCAAATAGATATTACACCAATGTTATAGTAATTGCAATTATATCATGAAAATATTCTTTATTTTATTTTTCTTTCATTTTTATTGGATATGTCCATATTTACATTTCAAATATTATCCCCTTTCCCAATAATCCCATTACCCTTCCACCTCCTTCTGACTTGACAAAGCGGCTCCCTCTTTCAACAACCCTCTCCTACCTCATCTCCTTGACATTCCCCTACACTAGAAAAACAAGCCTTCACTGGACCAAAGGCCTTTCCTCCCATTGAGGCCAGACAATGCTATCCTCTGCTACATATGCAACTGGAGCCATAGGTTACTCCATGTGTGCTCATTGGTGGGTATTTTAGTCCCTGGGAGCTCTGGAGGGTTTGTTTGGTTGATAACGTTGTTCTTTCTATAGGGTTACAAATCCTTTCATCTCCTTCACTCCTTTGTATAGCTCCTTCACTGAAGTCCCCATGTTCAGTCAGATAGTTAAGTGCAGGCATTCTTTTCTGTATTAGTATGGCTGTGGCAGAGCCACTGAGGAGACATCCATATCTGATTTCAGCTAGTAAGCATTTCTTTGCATCAGCAATAATGCATAAGTTTGGTGGCTGCATATGGAATGAATCCATGGGTGAGGCAGTATCTGGATTTTTCATCAATCCATGCTCCTCTACTTGTCCCTGTATTACCTCCTGAAAGTGTTTTGTTCTCCCTTTAAAGAAGAACTGAGGCATCCACATTCTGCCTTCATTTTTTTTTTTTTTTTGAGTTTCATAATGTCTATGAACTGTTTCTTGGGTAATTGCATATTTTGGGGATAGTATTTGCCCATCAGTGAGTGCATATCATGTGTATTATTTTGTGACTGGGTTACCTTAATTCTATTTCTAGTTCTATGCTAGTTCTATCCATTTGCCTGAGATTTTCATAAAGTCATTGTTTCTAATAGCTGAGTAGTACTATAATGTGTAATTTTACCACAATTTCTCTTATCAATTCCTTTGTTGAAGGAGATCTGGGCTATTTCCAGCTTCTGGCTATTAATACATAAAGCTGTTCTAAACATGGTAGAGCAAGTGTCTAGTTATATGTTGGAGCAATTTTTTGGATATACGCCCAAGAGTGGTATAGCTGAGTACCCAGGTAGTATTATATTCAATTTTCTGAGGAATCGCTAAAGTGATTTGTAAAGTGGTTTTACCATCTTGCAATTCCAACAAAAATGGAGAAGACTACCTCAGAGTAAAAGGTTGAGATGAGTTTACTATATGCAACAAAATGCTGGGTCCTGTTTCCCTATCCAGTTTGATAGTCTATGTTTTTATAATTGGGGACTTTATTTTATTGATATGAGGTGGTATTATGGAACAGTGATATTTGTTTCCTGTTATTTTTGTTTTTAGAGGTAGAATTCCTTTAATATATGTGTCTTAACATGTTAATTTCAAGGAAGTAATGATTTGCACAAAACATGGAGAAATGTTTATGCTAACTCTCCTTGAAAGCAATTAGCAAAAGATACTGATTTTAAAATGTAAAAATTATTTTAAAATCTGAAAAAAAAGTACTGACAAAATGTATTGTATAATTTTATGCAAAAAATGCTTAAAATCTGTACATTTATCTTTGTTTTGTAAAATAAAGTTGTTAAAAAATAAAATAAAATATGACATGGATTTTTTTACTCTTATACTCACAACAAAATCAAGTACATGCACATGATCTGCATGGCATACATGTGTCATATTATGATCAGGTTTTCATAGGTCTTGACTATTTCCTGAAGACCTGTAGATTATGGATAGGAAAAAGAATTTTGTTCACTGATATCATTATGACTCAGTTTTATGATCCAGTAAAACAGATAGGCAGACAGAAAAAACTCCTCATACATGTTGTGATAATAAGCCCTACATTAAACTTTCTGTCTTCTCAAAATAAAAATGACCAAAATTGATGACAGAACAACCATTAACCAATACAAAATTGAAATAAACCCATGCAGCCTATCAGACCAACATGGCATAAGGCTTGACTTCACTAACAGGGAAATGCAAATCAAAACAACACTGAGATTTCACCTCACACCAGTCAGATTGGCCAAGATCCAAAACTCAGATGACAGCAGAGGCTGGCGAGGTTGTGGAGAAAGAGGAACACTTCTCCACTGTTGGTGGTGTTGTAAACTGATACAACCACTCTAGAAATCAGTCTGGCGATTCCTCAGAAAATTGGACATAGTACTACCTGAAGATCCAGCTATTCCACTTCTGGGCATATACCCCAAAGACACTCCAATATACAACAAGGGTAAACCACAATGTTCATAGCAGCTCTATTTATAATAGCCAGAAGCTGGAAAGAACCCAGATGTCCTTCAGTATATGAATGGATACAAAAATGGTGGTACATTTACACAATGGAGGACTACACAGCTATCAGAAACAATTTTTTTTTTGTTTTCCAACATTTAATTTTTATTATATATTTATTTTTATTAATTTAATTTTTTACAGTCCACCTCCTAGTCTACCCTCCCACAGTTTCTCTCTATTTTTTCTTTCCTCCATAAGTCTCTAAGAAGTTGTCACACACCCCTGCCAAGCTTCTCCACTCCCTGAGGCTTCAAGTCTCTCAAGGGTTAGGCACATCTTCTTCTACTGATGCCACACCAGGAAGTACTTTGCTGTATATGAGTTGTGGGCAAGGCATCTCAGAAAACTTTCTGTATGCTACCTGGTTAGTGGCTCAGTGTCTGAGTGATTTCAGGGGTCCAATTTAGTTGAGACTGCTCATCTTCTTACTGGATTTCCCTCATCCTTCTCCCAGCCTTTCCATAATTCAACTACAGGGGTCCCTGACTTCACTCCAATGGTTGCATGTAAATCTGCATGTCTTTGTGAGCTGCTTGGTGAACCTCTCAGAATACAGCCATGCTAGGCTTATATCTGTAAGCACACTGGTAACTGTATTGGCCTTGGAACCTCCCCCTTAGCTGGATCCCATGTTGGGCTAGTCACTAGACCTCTTTC
This sequence comes from Micromys minutus, assembly GCF_963924665.1. Classification (NCBI taxonomy): domain Eukaryota; kingdom Metazoa; phylum Chordata; class Mammalia; order Rodentia; family Muridae; genus Micromys; species Micromys minutus. Next base: position 5,234,301 of record NC_137975.1, on the reverse strand, counting down.
TTTCCGTCTCATCTTTAATTTTGTCCCTGCAGTTCTTTCAGACAGGAACAATTATGGGTCAGTTTTTGACAGAGGCATGGTAAACCCATCCCTCCACTTGATGCCCTGCCTTTCTACTAGAGGTGGATTCTACAAGTTCTCTCTCTCCCATTTTTGGGCATTTTACCTAAGGCCCCTCCCTTTAAGTCCTGAGAGTTGTTCACCTCCTAGGTCTCTGGTCCTTTTTTTTTTTTTTTTTCCCAGACTCAACTAATGGCTTCTTTTTTTTTTTTTTAACTTTATTTTAAAAAACAAAGATAAAAGAAAAAAAATATAAACATTTTTGCATAAATGTATACAAATACAAGTGTGTCAGTGCTTGGCTTTTTTTTTTTCTTTTCTTTTTTTAAGGTTTGATACTCTGCATTAAGGTCTTATTAGTTACAATGAGCAAAAAGTACATGTAAAACAGGATGTAACCCGGAATTAGTCAACATTTTCTTGGTGTGTAAGGATTGAGCATAATGGTTTTTTTTTGTTTTGTTTTCTTTTGTTTTGTTTTGTTTATTTCTTGAACTTCACACAGTCTGTGAGTTGTTTCTGGGGCAGTCTGAGCCTCTGGGGTTAGCATCCCACTATCAGTGACTGCATATTATGTCTGTTCTTTTGTGACTGGGTTATCTCACTCAGGATGATCTTCTCTAGATGCATTCATTTTCTTAAGAATTTGGTTAAGTCATTGTTTCTGATAGCTGAGTAGTAATCCATTGTGTAAATGAACCACAATTTTTGTATCCATTCATCTACTGAAGGACATCTGTGTTCTTCCCAGCTTCTGCCTATTATAAATAGAACTGCTATGAACATTGGAAACTTGAAGCAATCACACTAAAATTAGGTACTCAACAAGACTGCCCACTCTCCCCCTACCTATTCAACATAGTACTGGAAGTCCTGGCTGTAGAAATTAGACAGCAAAAGGAAATCAAAGGGATACAAATCAGAAAGGAAGAAGTAAAAACATCACTCTTTGCAGATGACATGCTAGTGTACTTAAGTGACCTCACAAATTCCATTTGTCGATTCTTGATTTAAGAGCATAGGTCACTATTGTTCTGTTCAAGAAAATTTTCTCTGTGCCTATGTGTTCTAAGCTTCTCCGCACTTTCTCTTCTAATAGTTTCAGTGGACCTGGTTTTATGTGGAGATCTTTGGTCCACTTGCACTTGAGCTTTGTGCAAGGAGATAAGAAAGTATCGATTTGCATTCTTCTCCATGCTGACTGCCAGTTAAATGAACACCATTTGTTGAAGAGTCTGTCCTTTATCCATTTTTAGCTCCTTTGTTAAAGATCAAATTACCATATGTATGAGGGTTCATTTCTGTTATCTTTAATTCTGTTCCATTGATCTACCTGCCTATCTCTGTACCAATACCATGCCATTTTTAATGCAATTGCTTTGTAATATAGCTTGAGTTCAGAGATAGTGATTTCTGCAGAAGTTTTCTTGCTGTTGAGAATTGATTTTTAATATCCTAGGATTTTTTTGTTATTCCAGATGAATTTGCAAATTGCTGTGTTCAACTCCCTGAAAATTTGTGTTAAATTTTTGATGGAAATTGCATTAAATCTGTACATTGCTTTTAGTGAGATAACCATTTGTATGTTGTTGATCCTTCTGATCTATGAGCATGGGAGATCTTTTAATATTCTGAGATCTTCTTCAATTTGCTTTTTCAGAGACTTGAACTTCTTGTCATACAGATCTTTCCCTTCCTTAGTTAGGGTCACACCAAGGTATATCATATTGTTTGTGACTTTTTTGAAGGGTATCTTTTCCATAATTTCTTTTTCATCATGTTTAGCCTTTGAGTAGAGGAAGGCTACCGATTTGTTTGCATTAATTTTATATCCAGCCCTTTTGCTGAATGTATTTATCAGCTGTAAAAGTTCTCTTGGGATTTTTGGGGGTCACTTAAGTATACTACTATATCATCTGCAAATAGTGATATTTTGATTTCTTCTTTTCCAATTTGTTTCCATTTGACCTATTTATGCTGACTACCTGCTCCAGCTAGCACCTCCAGTACTCTATTGAATAGGTAGGGGGTGAGTGGGCACACTTGTCTAGTCCCTGATTTTAGTGGGATTACTTTAAGTTTCTGACTGTTTAGTATCATGTTGGCTACTGGTTTGCTGTAAATTAATTTACCATGTTTAGATATGGGACTGGGATTCCTGCATTTTGAAACTTTTAACATAAAGGGGTGGTGAATTTTTTTCAAATACTTTCTCAGCATCTAGTGAGATGACCTCCTTTGGTTTTTGTTTTTCTTTTTGTTTTCCTTTGAGTTTATCTCTAGGGTGAATTATGTTAATGAATTTCCATGTATTGAACCATTTCTGTGTCCCTGGAATGAAGCCTACATGATCAGGTTGAATGATTATTTTGATATGTTTGTTTGGTTTGCAAGAATTTAATTTAGTATTGTCACATCAATATTCATGAGGGAAATAGTTCAGAAGTTCTCTTTCCTTATAGGGTCTTTGTGTGGTTTAGAAATGAGAGTAGCTGTGGCTTCAAAGAATGAGTTGGATAGTGTTTCATCTTTCTCCATTTTGTAGAATAGTTCTGAGAGTATTAGGTCTTCTCTCTGATATAATTCTCCACTGACTCCTTCTGGTCCTAGGTATTTTTGTTTGTTTGTTTGTTTGTTTGTTTGTTTTGGAGGCTTTTGATAACTGCTTCTGTTTCTTTAGGAGTTATGGAGCTGTTAATATGGTTTATTTGATCCTAATTTAACCTTCTTATCTGGTATTTGTTCAGAAATTTGTTCATTTCCTCCACATTTTCCAGTTTTGTTGAGTATAGGCTTTTGTAGTAGGATCTGATGATTTCTTCAATTTCCTCAGTTTCTGTTATCATTTCTCCACTTTTATTTCAAGTTTTGTTAATTTTGACACTTGCTTTGAGCCCTTTAGTTTATTGATCTTGTTGATACTTGCAAAAAAACAAACAAAAAGAAAACAAAAAAACAGCTTTATTTGTGCTGATTTTTTAATTTCTACTTATTTTATTTCTGTCTTATTTTATTATTTTCTGCTGAATCTGCCTCTTTTTTCTAAAGCTTTTTTTCTCTTGTTCATGGTAATATTGAGTAGTGCATTGTTCAGTGTCCATGTGTATGTGGGCTATTTATTTTCTTTGTTGATTTTAAAGACCAGCCTTGATCCATGTTTGGTAATCTGATGCTTGGAAATATTTTAATCTTCTTATATCTGCTGAGGCTTGTTTTGTGACCAACTATATTGTCAGTTTTGAAGAAGATACCATGAAGTGCTGAGTAGAAGGTACATTCTTTTGTTTTAGGATAAAATGCTCTATAAATGTATACTAATTCCAATTGGTTCATAACCTCTGCTAGTTTTGCTGAGTCTCTGTTCGGTTTCTGCTTCCACAATCTGTCCATTGATGAGAGTGGAGTGTTGTAGTCTCCCACTATTATATTGTGTGGTGAAATATATGCTTTGAGTTTTAATAAACTTTCTTTTATAAATGTGGGTGTTCTTATATTTGAAGCATATATGTTCAGGACTGAGAATTTATTGATGTGTTTTTCTTGTGATGAGTAAAAAATGTCCTTCCTTATCTCTTTTGATAACTTATGGTGGAAAAATTATTTTATTTGGTATTAGAATGGTTACTCCAGCTTGTTTCTTGGGACAATTTACTTGGAAGTTTTTTTTTTTTTTTTTTTTTTTTTGTTTTTTTTTTTTTTTTTTTTACCCAGCCTTTTACTCTGAGGTAGTGTCTGTATTTGTCTCTGAGATGAGTTTTCTGTATTCAGAAAAATGCTGGATCATGTTTATGTATTCAGTCTGATAGCTTATATCTTTTGTTTTGGGAATTGATGTCATTGATGTTAACAGATATTAAGGTATAGTGATTGTTGTTTCCTGTTATTTTTGTTGTTAAAGGTGGAATTATGTTGTGTGTCTACTTTTGGTTTTCTTGCATAATTATTTTCTCACTTTTCCTAGAGTGTAGTTTCTCTCCTTGTGTTGGATTTTTCATCTATTATCTGTTGTAGTGCTGTATTGTATTCAAATATTGTGTAAATTTGGTTTTGTCCTGGAATATATTGCTCTCTCCATCAATGATAATTGAGAATTTTGCAGGAGATAGATACCTGGGCTGGCATATGTGTCCTCTTAGTGTTTGCATGATGTCTGTTCAGGATCTTCTAGTTCTTGTAGTCTGTGTTGAAAAGTCTGGAGTAATTCTGATTTGTCTGCCTTCATATGTTACTTGTCCTTTTTCCCTTATAGCTTTTAGGATTTTTTCTTTGTTTTGAACATTTGGTGTTTTGACTATTATGTGTCAGGAAGAATTTCTTTGCTGCTCTAATTTATTTGGAGTTTTGTAGGCTTCTCGTAAGTCCATGGTCATCTTGTTCTTAAGGGTAGAAAGGTTTTCTTCTATGATTTTGTTGAAGATATTTACTCTGCTTTTTAGTTGTATTCTTTCCCGTCTTCTACACATATTATTCTTAGGATTGGTCTCCTCATTGAGTGGTGGAGCTCCTGAACCTTTTGGGTTAGGAGCTTCTTGGTCTTTACATCTTCTCTGACTGTTTATTTTCCTATGTTTTCTATGTTGTCTTTGGCCCCTGTGATCCTTTTTTCCACCCCTTGTAGTTTGTTTGCGATATAGTATCTCATTGTGTAAATAAAACATACTTTCTTTATCTATTCTTTAGTTTAGAGACATCTACAGTGTTTTCAGTTTCTGTTTATCATGAATAAAGCTGCTATGAACAGAGTTGACCAAGTGTCCACATGGGATGGTACAGTATCCTTAGTGTAAATTGAAAAATAAATGCCAAAGAATATCTAAAATGATTTCCAACAATTAAAAAACATCTGAAGGAATCACTATCCCTGACTTTAAACTATACTAAAAAGCATTAGTAGATCGCTGCATGGTACTGATATAGAAACAGACAGGTTGATCAAAGCAATCAAATTGAAATTTCAAAAACAAATCCACACACTTACAGACACTTAATTTTTTGTCAAAGTATACAAAATACAATGGAAAAGGGGGGAAATCTTTAACAAATGGTGTTGAAACATGTGGATATATTCATAGTGAAGACTATAAGTAGATCCAAATCTATCACCCTACACAAAACAGAACTCCACATGCATCTAAGACTTATACATAAAACCAGATACACTAAAACTTCAAACAGAAAGTGGGGAATAGCCTTTTACTCATCAGTAAAGGAGATAACTTTCTGAACAAAAGAGCAATGGCTAAGGCAAGGCACTAATGTCAAGAATCAATAAATAAATAGGACTACATGGAACTGAAACAATTCAGTAAGTCACAGAATATTGTCACTAGGACAAAATGACAGCCTAGAGATTAGGAAAAAATATCCACAAATCTTTTGTTTGACAAAGAACTTACATCCAAAATATTTAAGGAACTCAAGAAGTTAGAAACCAGTAATCCAAATAACCAATTTTAAAAATGTTGTACTGAGCTAAACAATGAATTCGCAACAGAGGAGTCTCAAATGACCTAGAAGCACTGAAAGAAGTGCTCAATATCCTTAGTCATCAAAGAAATCCAAATAAAAATGATCATGAGATTCTACTTCACACTAATCAGAATGGCTAAGCTCAAAACACAGGTGACAACATAGGCTGGTGAGGACATGGAGAAAGAACAGTCTTCCATTGCTTGTTAGATTGAAAACAGGTACAACTGTTCTGGAAATCAACTTGTTTGTTTTTTAGAAAGTATGCAATATATCTATCTGAACATCCAGTTATAAAACTCCTTGAGAATATACTCATAGTGAGAGTTTTTAATAAAGAAGGGAGCTAAATACAGACAAAGTAATCTCAGGACAACTTCTGTTATGAAGTTCTATTCCTGCATGTAGGTAATGAAGATCACTGATGGGGTCATATATGCTGTTTTATGAATAAATTGATTTAAATTTCAAGTGTTATGTTTTAGGTTTTGATGTCTCTGTATATGTCTGGTTTTGTCCCTGCAAAGGTTTATGTCTATCACATGTATGCAGGTATCCAAAAAAGGTGATAAGATCATTTAAATCTGAAACAGGTAGTTAGGAGCCGCCTAATTTGTGCATTGGGAACCAAATTCCAGTATTCTGCAGTGCCTGTATGTGCCCTTAACTGCTGATACACCTACCCATGAACTTATAAATATATTTGATAAGTTTTCTGAAAAAGATGTCATTCATATAGACTTTTCATGTGTGCACATTCTATTGAAAATATGAAGTAAATAGTTTTAAATTTTCAAGGGAACTAGAAATAAAAATGCAGATAAGGAAATCAATGTGACATCTTTTTGTCACTTTCCTCTCTTACTCTATGGATAAAGGTTCATGTATCCCCCACTCTGCTTTTTATTTGGTTTTGTGGTGCATTTCTTCATGTGGATTCTTAGCATCCAAACAGAGATCCTTTTACTTGAACTGAGCCTCCCCCCACACACACACACTGTTCTAACACCACAGGCATGGGCATGGTCATTTTTATTGTGTGTGAAAAGTACAGATAGTACTTCTAGTCTGTATCTGCTCCTGGAGCAGACCCAGGGCTTTGGTTATCCCACCCACTCCAACAACACCCAGACAAATATTGATTCCCAGGAGCTCTGACACACCAAGTACAACAGGTAAGGCCACAAAATCTGCCCCAACACCTAGCATAATTGAGACACTTCAAGACCTGGGATGCAGAAATCCCCATCCATCCAGAGTAGCACATACCTTCTGGTTTTAATCTATGCCTGGAGCAGACCAGGGACTCTGGCTCCAACACACTCCAGCAAGACACAGAAAAAGCTTGACTCCCAAGAGCTCTTACATGCTCAGTATCACAAGATCATAGGATCCTAGAATCACAGGATCACTGAGGGAGCTTGATTTCCAGGAGTTGTGAAACAACCAGGCACAAAGGAAGGTCAGTTTCCAGTCAGAAGCAGCAAGATTAGTTAGCATCAAAAATAACTAGATGGCATGAAGCAAAAGCCAGAACATAAACAACAGAAATCAGTGCTATTGGTAATATCAGAACTGAGTTTTCTAAACCCATGTTGAAATAGACAGTGCCAATTATTGTACCAAGAGAGTTATGGAGTGACCGTATTAGCAACAATAAGCTGTGAAGGACACTGGTGAAGCTGTGAAGATGTTTTGGTATTTATGAGATAAATAAAATAAAAATGATGTGTTGATATTCTCAAAGAATAAATAAAATATAATTAAAGTATATAATATGTGATACAAATTACAAATATCTATCGTAAGTTTTCTCTTTTTAGTTAAAGAATTATAGTCTACAAGCACACTGTATTACTTATCACTTGGTTGTGTAAAAGGTTATCTCTGTCACAGTTCTACTGTCTAGTCCTCGTTGATGTATAATAGCCAAATAAAGAACTGATCAAGATCTGCACGAATTTTAGTTGTGAATGAAAGTATTTATATTTGGTAAGAGGATAGAAGATAGTTCCAGGGAGCAGGAAAGCAAAGCAATAGCATTGAAAAACCATAATATTCTAAAATGAGGATAAATAAAGAAAAAAACAAACATATCGTGATAGTGATGAGGTACAATGTCACGTGCATTTCCAGTACTGACATTGCATCTCATGCTTACGCTATGTTTGGCATTTTCATGTGGATTCCAGAATAAAATTCATGTCCTTCCCTTACAAGAAAAATAGACTTGGTTTCTCTAAGTTCTCCTTTAACCATCTAATGAGAAACAACAAATTTTAGGACATACTATTCCATGCAAAGATGAAAAACATTCATAATATTGAAATAATCCTTAGTATTAGACAATTTGCAGCTCATAATGTAATATAAGAAAGTGTACTAGATATTAGAGTTGATGGCTACCTGGTTAAAACCTAAACACCTAAGAACCTAAACAACATTGGTTGCATAAAACACAAACTACTGAGTTCCCATGAAGAGACCCATGGCTCCAGGTGCATATGTAGTGGAGGATATCATTCTCTAGCATCAGTGGAAAAAAAAGGCCTTTGGTCCTGGAAAGGATCATTCTCCCAGTGTAGGAGAATGCCAAGCTGCAGAGGTGGGAGAAGGTGGTTGGGAGAGAGAACACCTTCATGGATGCAATGGGAGAGGAAGGGGAATGGCATTGGGGGAAGAGGGATAACACTGAATTGTAAATGCAGAGAATATCCATTAAAAATGATGTAACTGTAAAGCATAATTATATAAGCAACACATATTAGTATAAATCATATGAACATAAATCACTTTAATGGGAGAGGGAACTTAAAGCAAATTATTAGGATCCTGGATTACAAAAGTTAGTAAAATCATGGTTTCTTTGAAAAAAATGTGCTTGCCTAAAATATGTTTCATATATGTGTAAGAACTGATGTTTGAATGCCCAGAACCCACATAAATGCTTAATGTTGGTCCATGTTCAATTCAAACATGAAGGTAAAATGAAGTGGATGCTGTGGGGAAGCTGGCTAGGGAAACTACATGTACAGAATACTGACTGAGACACCCTGAATTAGTAGTAAGGGAAAAGAATGGATAGTGACTATAGATGATTCTCAACTATAAACTTGGATCTCCACATCCAGTTCATACCAAACACACTCTTGGAGCCTACACATGGAGAAGGATGCATACACATGGATTCTCACTACACAAACATGTTTGTGCTTGAGCATGAAGACACATGCATGCATGTGCTCACACACACACACACACAGAGAATGAGAAAGAGAGACAAGAAGAAAGAGAGAGGGGGGAGGGAGGGTGGAAGAGAGACAGAGACAGACAGACAAACAGACAGCTATAGAGACACAGAGAAACGGAGAGAAAACCTTGTGGAAAAGGGAGGCAGAAAGAAATTTAGAATCATGACTATGTAAGGCAGCTGTGACACAGTTTCTTCCAGACTTAATAGGTCTGTTTCACTTATAAAGCCACAGCAGCTGTGGATATCTGCACTACAACATGAGAAGACCACCACAGAAAATTTAAAAAGGAGAAACAATGAAGAATTATCAGAAAGAGTACAACTCCTTAAGAACCAAACTCATGCTCTTTGAGAAGTGTTGACTTTGCTAATTATTTACCAATATTATTTTTTCGATATGTTAATCAGCTTTTAAAATACAATATAGAAAATTTACTAGAGATCCATACAGTTTAGCTAAGAACAAAAGATTTTAAGCAGAGCTCAGCAAAAAAAAAAAAAAAAAGTAGAGAAAATATTGATGTTCCATAAAGGATTGCTTTATTTTAATTTTAAGGCAATTGTATAAATTTATATTTTTTAAAAAAGTTCTAATACTTGCATCTTATTTTTCAAGAAGTTTAGATTGTATTGCTACTTCTTACATGAAATGCATTATAATGGGAATCGTTTTATAAAAATTGCCAACTTCCAGTCACCTGCTGTGTCTGACAGCAGGGGAAGCCATTCTACTGCAGATTATGTCCAATCAAAATATCAACTTTCAGATCCCCAAACAGTTCTGGTAGGTATGTGGTTTGTGGAAATAAGATTTTAATTTATGAAGAATCTTCTACTATTATTGACCTTTGCTTTGATTTTTTCCAAGATACTTTGGCAGAAATGGAATAAGGATCTTATTTGGAGGTGTGATTCAAAAGCTGTTTACATCTGGGAAAATATATCAAAAATAGAAAGTTTGAGAGTATGCGGTTGAACACTGGTAGAGCTACTGGGCACACTAAGAATTGTTATTGCTGTGTAAGGTGGTTATATACTCTTTGACCAGCAACATCCTGTTGCAAAAGTTGGAAGGATACAAACCTCAGTGAACCAGCATAATAGGATTTGAGAGGTTGGAAGGCCCAATAATAATATGTGACATGCTTGAGTAGATACGACATTTTCTCTAATACTGAGATGTATAGCTATTGTGGGGGCAGTTTCTGACTCCAATGTCTCGCTTTGGGTCTTTTTCTCATTGCTGGGTCCCTAGCTTGCCTTGTCTAGCCGCAGTGGGATCGGATTCACTTAGTCCTGCCTCTTCATCTCCCAAAGCTCCATTTTGCTCATAGAAGTGGGGGTGGGCTCCTCTTTTCTGAGAAGAAAAAAAGGAGAAATGGGGGACAGAATTACGAGAGTGAGCCTTGGAGGAGAGGAAGTGTGTGTGTGTGTGTGTGTGTGTGTGTGTGTGAGTGAGTGAGTGAGTGAGTGATGGGGTGTATATGTGTATAAGCAAAAGAAACAAAGGACCATCCTGTGGACATTCTGCCCTATCACTATCTACCTTATTCTGATGAAACAAGGTCTCTTCACTAAGCCTATTTCAAAGCTAGTGGCCAACAAGCCCCAGACTTCCTCTAGTTTCTGTATCACACTATAGGGATTACATATATCTACATGAGCATCCTTCATTACTTACATGGATTACAAAAATGTAAACTCAGGCCTTGAGGCTTAAACAGCAAGTGCTTTACCAATTAATTTATTTCTATAAATAACTATTCAAACTCTATGTAAAGTTTCCAGAACTTCAAGTAAGATGACACTGAAGCCTGTCTAGTTGACGTAACTGTGGCATGGGGGTTTCCTTAGAAGGTTGCAGAACCCAGAAGAGTAGAGCAGACATATCAGGTTTGGATGTTAATCAGTCCAGAGCTGTGAGAATAGTAATTTTAGTAACATGAGCCATGTATTCATTATTTCATGTTACCGTACACCAGTAGTCTGGTCATTGCACTCTGCATCTTTGTCTACCTTCCTCACAACTCTCACAGGGGTGATTATTTTCTTCTTCTAAGACAGAGGTTCCCAACTCCCCTAACATTGTGACCCCTTAATACAGTTCCTTATGTTGTGGTTACCCTCAACCATAAAATTATTTTTGTTGCTACCTCATAACTGTAATATTACTACTGCAATAAATTGTAATCAAAGTATCTAATATGTCAAATGTCTAATATTTAATTCCCATAAATGGTTGTTTGGCCCTCAAAAGGTTTCCAATCCACAGGTTGAAACTGCCAGTTTATGACATTGTGTCACGTGGAGACCATCCTCCCACATTGCATGCCTGGAAGTACCTCTCTGAATTTTATTTGTCTTGTTTCCTTGTAATATCCAAGTCCCTTAGTCTTATTATATAAATAGATGGAAATGATTTCAATTCTAGGTCTCTATTGATGGATGTTCTCTATAAAATAGTTACCCAGTAACTGCAGTTGAATTTAGTGTTGACCTCAAACCCAACAAATATATGTTTAATCTTGAATTATTCTTACCCAGTATCAATAATTGTGTTAAACTATACTAATAAATTGCATTAATCACATATATATATATGTATATATATATATATATATATATATATATATATATATAAGCTTCTATATATTCACATGTATATGTAAATTTTTGCATGTGTCTATAACTATTGGAAATACATTATATCATTCTTCTATATCTTTCTGCTGGCACTACATTCTTTCACTCAAAGCCATGAGATAGAAAACACAATTTTCTTGAAAAAAGATCTATAAATAGGGGACATGCCTAGACTTCTGTTTTATTCAACATGAAGTATTTAAAGCACCAGACTTTGCACAATATGACAATAATATTTCCATGTCAAATTTAAAGCATAGGAAAACTTTTTGTCTATGTGACTATGCTGAGGTAGTTTGAATAGAAATCATCCATGGCAGATATATTTGAATGATTGGTCATTAGAAAGTGGTATTCCTTGATGGATTTGGAAGTACGATGTTGCTGCAACAGACAGACATAGTCTTGTTGAAGGCATTGTGTCCATGGTGGGGATGGGGAACTTTGGTGTTTTGTCTTTTTGTTCTTGCTGCCTACCAAACCGGATATTGAACTCTCAGCTACCTATTTACCACCATGTCTGATTCCATGTTTCTCTGCTTCCTTCAGTGATGATAATGGACTAAACCTCTAAACTAAAAGGCAGCCCCAATTAAAAGTTTTTCTTTATAAGATTTTAATAAAAATCATACTAAGACAATCTTGGAATCACGTAAGGCAATGGTAGTCATGATCATGTGCATTAAAAGATTCTAGACTTTGGGGCTTTAGAAAAGTTAAACACTTTAAGTGGGGATTAATTGGTTATAGTAGTAAAACTTTAAGTGGTCAGTGGTGCCAAGAACAATACAGATAATAATTGCCTGGCTCAACAGGTTTCAGAGGAGAATATATGTGTCATAGAGATGATTTCCGTGATATTTTACTAATGAGTGTTACAAGATTCTTCCCCTGTCTTAAAAAAAAAAAAAAAAAAAAAAACTCCTGGAGGAGTTTTGAAAACAGCATAGCATTTATTTTAATATGTGACTATTATTGGCTAGTTTTATGATGAAAAGCAAGCTGAGCAAAAATAACTACAAAATGTACATGATAAATGAAAAAGAAACTCTGGAAAACTGCTGAAAGAAAAGTCTGATCCTAAAGGAAATAAAATTAATGGTAACCGCAGGGCAAGATTCTACCCAGCTAAATTCCTGTCTTATGAAGAAGAAGAAAAATCTCAATCTGAGCTGATGGAAGCATCTACTTCTGGATCGCACCCTATACTCAATGTTTGTAAAGTCCACGTAGACATTAAATTAAGTACACCCCGAGAATAATCTGAGAGAGGTAGTTTTGTTGACCTGCTACACTTTATGGAAGCATTTTCTTTCCTGAAACATTTATCTCTGAAACTTGGATCATCCTAGCATCCTAGTTCATGACTCTGTTGCCCCTCCCCTGCCCTTGCCCCTGCTTCTGCCCCTACTGTCTCCTCTGCTTTCCTCTACTACTTCCTCATCTGCCACTGGCATTGTTGCTGTTATGGTACCAGAGGAGACCTGGGACCATGTAACACTGCATGGGCCCTGCACGGGGACTCACTTCTAAGAGTTGTAATACTTAGGCCATTTTTGGCTCAAAGAGAGACTCACAGAATTCTGGTTATGAAGAATCTCTGAGTTTGGTCTGTGGAACAAATTCCAAGACAGACAAGCTTAGTCAATGAAGAAAACCACTGGACATTGAAACCTGGTAAAACTGCATTTGCATGTTAGGACCAAACAGAAGGATTAGCAGTTTTTGACATGTGATTTCGGTTTTACAGTCAAGGATACAGAGGTGGAAGAATCTTCTACTGAGGCTAAGGAATGCTGTTGAAGCCAGGCATGAAGGCTTAGAGAATTCAGTGTGTAAAGCTGTGAAGGCAAAGCCTTCATTGCTGTGGAGTACCCACAATGTTAGAGATGTCAGAGTTGGGGGATACTTGCTGAGGAGAGCTGCTAGTAAAGTGTGGAACAAGCCCAAGAGAGAGAAGTGTGTTGAAGTCAATAAATCTTAAAGGACTTCGAGATCTGAAGGGCATTTGACATCTGATATGGAAATACAGATGTTGGAGCTGCTCCAGCCAGTATTTAGTCTTGGTTTCCTGCAGTTTTTTTTTTTTTTTTTTTTTTTTTTTAATTAGACTCCTTTCCTCAAATTTGGGAATGTAATAGATATTTTGTGCCATTGTATATTGTATGCATACATCTAAGATTTTTTTTATTTTGCATTTATGAAAGATTATAATTAAGAGATTGCCTTGAGTCTCAGACCAGATGTTGAACTTTGAACTTTTTAAACACTGTTGAGTGTATTCTAGCCAATGGAAACTTTGAAATACATTTTGAATTCTGATATGGCTATAAGCCTTTGGGAGCCATAGAGTTGAATGTGATTTAAACAGAAATGTCCCCATATAAGCTTGTATATTTGAATGCTTGTTCATTAAGGAATGCTGCTATGTAACTAGGGTTAAGTGGTGTGGTACTGTTGGAGTAGGTGTGGATCTTTTAGATAGAGAATGTAACTGGGAGTGGGCTTCGGCCTTCCCAATGCTAAAGTCAGTCCTAGTGCCTTTTTTTTCCAGTTGCTGAGATATAAAACTCTCGGCTATCATCCAGAACAGTGTCTACCTGTACAATCATGTTTCCTACCATGATGATAATGGAATAAACTTTTGAATTTCAAGCCAGACACAATTAAATAAATTTGCATAACAGCTGTCAAGGTCATGATGTCTCTTTACAAAAATTGAACACTGTATAATAATTCTATTATAGACTTTCCACAAGTCCTGGACCACATTAGAGTAGCAATAAATTCTTAGTAGATAACTATTATAGAACTATATGTGGCTAATGCATCTGCAGCTAACACAAATAAAATTAGCACTAGAGTACAGTTAAAGCAGATTAAAAATCTTAACTAACATAAAGAAGTTGCATTAATTGAGACCTGTTTTATGACTAACTATATGGTCAATTTGGGAGGTGGTACCATGAGGGGCTGAGAAGAAAGTATATTCTTTTTGTGGGAGAAGGAGAATGTCCTGTAGATGTCTGTTAATTCCACTTGGTTCATAACCTCTGCTAGTTTCACTATGTCTTCTTCAGTTTCTGTCTCCAAGCTCTCACCATTGATGAGAGTGGGATGTTGAAGTCTGCCATTATTATTGTGTGTGGTTTGACATATGCTTTCAGCTTTAGTAAGATTTCTCTTATAAATTTGGTTCCCTTGTATTTGGAGCACTGATGTTCAACACTGAGAATTTATCTTGATAGAATTTTCCTGTGATGAGTAAAAAGTGTCCTTCCTGATCTTTACTGATAACTTTTGTTTGAAAATCTATTTTATTTGATGTCAGAATAGCTATTCCAGCTTGTTTACTGGGACCATTTGCTTGGAAGGCTTTTTCTCAGCCTTTTAGTCTGAAGTGGTGTATGTCTTTGTCTCTGAGATTAGTTTTCCATTGGCAGCAAAATGCTGGATCATGTTTATGTATTCAATCTGATATTCTATGTCTTTTGTTGGAGAATTGAGTCCACTGATGTGAAAAGAAACTATGTAATTGTGAATTTTGTTTTCTGTTATTATTGTTGTTAGAGGTAGACTTATGTTTTTGGGCTTTTCTTCTTTTGGCTTTTTTGAGTGATTAATTTTTTGCTTTTCCTTGGGTGTAGTTTCCTTCCTTGTGTTAGATTTTCCTGTTAACATCATCTATAGGACTGTATTTGTGCAAGGATATTGTATAAATTTGGTTTGTCTTGGAATATCTTGTTTTCTCCATCTATGGTGATTGTGAGTTTTACTGATATAGTAACTTGGGCTGGCATTTGTGTTCTCTTAGGGTCTGTATGACTTCTGTCCAGGATGTTCTACCTTTCATAGTCTCTGCTGACAAGTCTAGTGTAATTCTGATTGGTCTGCCTGTATATGTTATTTGATCTTTTTCCTTCTCAGATTTTGGGATTCTTTCTTTATTTTGAATATTTGATTTTGACTATTATGTGTCAGGGGAGTTTCTTTTCTGATCCAATTTATTTAAAGTTCTATAGGATTCCTATATGTTCATGGTCATCTCAATCTTAAGAGCAGAAAAGTTTTCTTCTATGATTTTGTTGAAGATATTTATTGTGCCTTTTAGTTGATACTCTTTGCCCTCTCCTATGCCTATTATTCTCAGGTTTGGTTTTCTCATTGTGTCTGAGACATTTTGGGTTAGGAGCTTTTTTATTTTTTCATCTTCTCTGACTGTTTTGTATATGTTTTCTATGTTGTCTTCATCCTCTGAGATCCTCTCTTCCATCTCTTATAGTCTGTTGGTGAGGTTGCATCCATGATTCCTGATTTCTATTTTTGGTTTTCCATCTCCAGGGTTGTCTCTTTTTGTGTTGTCTTAATTATTTCTATTTCTGTTTTCAATTCCTTTATCTGTTTGTGTTTTTCTTGTAGTTCTTTGAGTGATTTGTTTTCCTGGTTCTCCTGTAATTGTTTAAGGGAGTTATTTATGTGCTTCTCCAAGATCTACATCATCATCATGAAATATGATTTTCAGTCTAAGTCTTGTTTTTCTGGTGTGTTTGACAAGCACTACTTGCTGTGGTGGGAGAGCTGAGTTCTGATGTTGCCAGGTTGTCTTGGTTTTCACTGCTTAGGTTCTTTTGCTCTCCTCTTGCCCTCTTGTTATTTGTGATTATAGGTAATCTTGTTCTTTTTGCATGGAGCCTGTCTCTCCTCTGCATCCTTCCACTTTCCCATCCTTAAAGCTGCTCTTCTGAGCTCCCAAGGAATTATGCATGGGCAAGCTGCCTGTCTAGTTTAGGCTGGGCCAGGTCTGGCCTTGGGCTGGAAGTGTGCTCCACTGTTCAGTTCCACTGCTTAATCCGGGAAAGCTCTGCGCAGCTTTTCCTGAGGTAGAACGTGGATAAAAGAAGTTAACTCACCTTTCTGCTTAGGATGGAATGTGTTCCTGCTGCTCTTCAGAGCTCCCAGAATCTTGTGCCCTGAATACAATCTTAAAACCATTGTTTATACAATACCAAATGGTCAGCCATGAAATCATACCAGCAAGAAATATTTCAAATCAAAGCTGGTTATATTTAGGAATATATAAAAATAAATATATGAATATATAAGAATACACATAGACACGGAACTGCGGCTCATAGAGTCTGAGCAACTGGTGAGAGGGAGAGCAAGACTGCAGGGTAACAGAGAGATCTCTGCAGAGTGCACACGGAAAGTGCACACCATAACTTGCCCTGCCCCGCCTTGCCCGATCCAGCGATTGGGAACAGAAAATTAGAACTTCTGTTGCCACCCGGAGGCAACTTCCGGACACAGAGCAGAGCCTGGCCTACCTGCCACGTGGAACAGCAGCTCATAGAGGCTGAGCAACTGGTGAGTGAAAGACCAAGACTGCAGGGGAGCAGAGAGATCTCTGCAAAGTGCACACGGAAAGTGCACACCTTAACTTGCCCTGCCCCGCCTTGCCCAATCCAGCAATTGGGAACAGAAAATTAGAACTTCTGTTTCCACCCGGAGGCGACTTCCTGACACAGAGCAGAGCCTGGCCTACCTGCCACCCGGATTGGTGGCTCATAGAGGCTGAGCAACTGCGATTGGGAACAGAAAATTAGAACTTCAGTTTCTGCCTGGAGGCGACTTCAGGACTCAGAGCGGAGCCTGGCCCATCTGCCACCCTAAAGAGGCTAGTAGAGGCTGAGCAACTGGTTGGTGGGAGACCTGGGCTGCAGGGGAGCAGAAAGATCTCTGCAGAGTGAACACGGAAAGTGCACCACCTGCCTTGCCCTGCTCTGCCGTGCCTGATCCAGCAAACAGAAACAGAACATAGGAACTTCTGCTCACACCCGACGACTCTGAGGCATAAAACAGGGCTCGACCCATCTGACACTTCAACCAGTGGGGAAGCAGGGACACAGACCAGATACAAGGGAAAGGCAAGAACATATCACTGACAACAAAATGGCAAGAGGAAAGAGAAAAAGTATATCCCAAGGAAACCAAGACAATCTAGCAACACCAGAACCCAGCTCTCCCATAACAGCCAACATCGGAATTCAAAACACTCCAGAAAAAGAAGACAGAGACCTAAAATCATACCTCAAGACGCTGATAGAGTTACTTAAACAAGAAAGGGAGGAAAAGCAAAAAGATTCAGAAGATTTTAAAGAAGAAGCAATAAAAACACTCAAAGAACTCAAAGAACTAGAGGAAAACAGAACCAAAGAAATAAAGGAATAGAAGAGGGAAATTAAAATAGAGATTGACGCAATAAAAAAAAACACTAAAAGAGATAACCCTAGAGGCAGAACACCAAAAAAAAAGAAATCAGGAGTCACAGAAGCAAGCATTTCAAATAGATTACAAGAGATCTAAGAGAGAATATCGGGGGCAGAAGACAACATTGCAAACATAGACAAAACAGCCAGAGAAGATGCAAAAAACAAAAGGCTCCTAACCCAAAATGTCCAGGAAATACAAGACACAATGAGAAGACCGAACCTAAGGATAATAGGAATAGAAGAGGGAGAAGAGTATCAACTAAGGGGCAGAGTAAATATCTTCAACAAAATCATAGAAGAAAACTTCCCTACCCTCAAGAATGAGATGACTACGAGCATAAAAGAAGCCTTCAGAACTCCAAATAGGTTGGACCAGAAAAGAAATACCTCCCGACACATAATAGTAAAAACATCAAGTGCCCAAAGTAAAGAATACTAAAAGCAGTAAGGGAAAAAGGTCAGGTAACATATAAAGGCAGAGCAATCAGACTCACACCCGATTTCTCAACAGAGACTATGAAAGATAGAAGAGCCTGGAAAGAAATCATGCACACCCTAAGAGAGCACAAGTGCCAGCCCAAGCTGCTATACCCAGCAAAACTATCAATCACCATCGATGGAGAGACAAAGATATTTCAAGACAAATCAAAATTCACACAATATCTGACAACAAACCCAGCACTACAACGAATTATAGGTGGAAAAAAACAATACAATGAGGGAAAATACAGCCTAGTAAAAACAAGAAAACTCCTAAACAAGAAAAGTAAAAGAAGAAAAAGACACAGACACAACTCAACCCAAAAACGCAATAATGGCAGAAAACAAAAAACTATTGCTTGATATCTATTAACATAAATGGTCTCAACTCCCCAATAAAGAGACATAGACTATCAGACAGAATACATAAACAAAATCCAGCCTTTTGCTGCATACAGGAAACTCATCTCAGAGACAAAGACAAACATTATCTCAGAGTAAAAGGGTGGGAAAAAAACTTCCATGCAAAAAGCTCCAAGAAGCAAGCTGGAGTGGCTATTCTAATATCGAATAAAGTAAATTTCCAACCAAAAGTTATCAAAAAGGATAAGGAAGAACACTTTTTACTCATTACAGGGTAAATCTGTCAGGAGGAACTCTCAATCCTTAACATATATGCTCCAAATAAAAAATCACCCACATTCATAAAAGAAACCCTACTAAAGCTCAAAAAATACATTTCACCCCAAACAATAATCTTGGGAGACTTTAATACCCCACTCTCACCAATGGATAGATCAGGAAAACAGAAACTGAACAAGGACACTGCAAAACTAGCAGAGACTTTGAACCAAGTAGAATTATAGATATATACAGAACATACTATCCCAAAGTAAAAGAATACACCTTCTTCTCACTAAGCCATGGCACCTTCTCGAAAATTGACCACATAATTGGACACAGAACGAGCCTCCATCGATATAAGAAGATTGAAATACTCCCATGCATCCTCTCAGATCACCATGGTCTACAGCTGGTCTTTAACAACAACAAAGACAACAAAAAGCCCACATACACATGGAAACTAAACAACGCTCTGTTAAAGGATAGCAGGGTCAAAGAAGAAATAAAGAAAGAAATTAAGGATTTTCTAGAATTCAACGAAAACGAAAACATAACATACCAAAACCTATGGGATGCAATGAAAGCAGTATTGAGAGGAAAACTCATAGCCCTAAGTTCTTCCAAAAAGAAACTGGAGAGAGCTCACATCAGCAACCTGACTGCACAGCTAAAAGCCCTACAACAAAAGGAAGAAGATATACCCAAAAAGAGTAGACGGCAAGAAATAATCAAAATTAGGGCAGAAATAGACCAAATAGAAACAAAAAGAACCATTGAAAAAATCAACAAAACCAAGAGTTGCTTCTTTGAGAAAATCAACAAGATTGTTAAACCCCTAGCCAGACTAACTAGAGGGCAAAGACAGAGTATCCAAAATAACAAAATCAGAAAGGAAAGTGGGGACATTACAACTGAAACTGAGGAAATTCAAGAAATCATCAGATACTACTACAAAAACTTATACTCCACAAAATTGGAAAATCTGGAGGAAATGGATGAATTCCTAGACAGATACAAGGTCCCAAAGTTAAACCAGGACCAAGTAAACCATCTATAAAACCCTATAACACCTAAAGAAATAGAAGAAGTCATCAAAATCCTCCCAACCAAAAAAAGCCCAGGTCCAGACGGGTTCAGTGCAGAATTTTATCAGACTTTTATTGAGGATATAAAACCAATACTCGCCAAACTATTACAAAAGATAGAATCAGATGGAACATTACCCAACTCATTCTTTAAGGCTACAATAACTCTCCTACCTAAACCACACAAAGACCCTACAAGGAACGAGAACTTCAGACCAATCTCACTTATGAACATTGATGCAAAAATACTCAACAAAATCCTTGCAAACTGAATCCAAGAACACATCAAAACGATCATTCATCATGACCAAGTAGGCTTCATTTCTTGGATGCAGAAATGGTTTAACATAAGGAAATCCATCAACTTAATCCACCATATAAACAAACTCAAACACCAAAATCACATGGTCATCTCACTAGACACTGAGAAAGCTTTGGACAAAATCCAACAGCCCTTCATGTTAAAAGTCCTGGAAAGAACAGGAATCCAAGGCCCATACTTAAATATAATAAAAGCAATATACAGCAAACCAACAGCCAACATCAAACTTAAAATTGAGAAACTTGAAGCAATCCCACTAAAATCAGGGACTCGACAAGGATGCCCACTCTCCCCCTACCTATTCAACATAGTACTGAAAGTCCTGGGTGGAGCAATTAGACAGTAAAAGGAGATCAAGGGGATACAAATCAGAAAGGAATAGATAAAAACATCACTTTTTGCCGATGACATGATAGTGTACCTAAGGGACCCCAAAAATTCCACCAGAGAAATCCTATAGCTGATAGACAAGTTCAGCAAAGTGGCTGGATAAAAAATTAACTCAAACTAATCAGTAGCCTTCCTGTACTCAAATGAAAAACATGTGGAGAAAGAAATTAGGGAAAAGGTACCCTTCACAATTGTTACAAAAACCATGAAATACCTTGGTGTGACTCTAACTAAGCAAGTGAAGGACCTGTATGACAAGAACTTCAAACCTCTAAAGAAAGAAATTGAGGAGGATCTCAGAAAATGGAAAGATCTCCCATGCTTATGGATTGGAAAAATTAACATCTTAAAAATGGCCATCCTACCAAAAGCAATCTACAGATTCAATGCAATCCCCAAGAAAATTCAAATCGAGTTCTTCATGGAATTGGAAAGATCAATGTGCAATTTCATATGGAATAACAAAAGACCTAGGATAGCGAAATCCATCCTCAACAACAAAAAAACACCTGCGGGAATCACTATCCCTGACCTCAAGATATATTACAAGGCAATTGTGCTGAAATCTTCATGGTACTGGTACAGAAATAGGCATGTAGATCAATGGAATAGAATAGAAGATCCAGAAATGAGCCTTCATGTATATGGTTACCTGATTTTTGACAAAAAAGCAGTAAACTTTCAATGTAAAAAGGACAGCCTATTCAACAAATAGTGCTGATCCAACTGGCACTCAGCATGCAAAAGAATGAAAATAGACCCATTCTTATCTCCTTGTGCAAAGCTCAAGTGTAAGTGGATCAAAGATCTCCACATTAAACCAGATACACTGAATCTATTAGATGAGAAAGTAGGGAAAACCTTAGAACACATAGGTACAGGAGAAAATTTCCTGAACAAAACACCAATGGCTCAAGCTCTAAGGTCAAAGATTAACAAATGGGACTTAATGAGATTGCAAAGCTTCTGTAAGGCTAAAGACATCGTCAAGAAAACAAAACGGCAACCAACAGAATGGGAAAAGATCTTTACCAACACCACATCAGATAGAGGCCTAATATCCAAGGTGTACAATGATCTCAAAAAGCTAGACAACAGAGAATCAAATAACCCTATTAAAAAATGGGGTACGGAGCTAAACAAAAAGTTTTCAGTTGAGGAACACCGAATGGCCGAGAAACATCTGAGGAAGTGCTCGACATCCTTAGCCATCAGGGAAATGCAAATCAAAACAACCCTGAGATTCCACCTAACACCAGTCAGATTGGCCAAGATCCAAAACTCAGAGGACAGCAGATGCTGGAGTGGCTGAGGAGAAAGAGGAACACTTCTCCACTCTTAGTGGGGTTGCAAACTAATACAACCACTCTGGAAATCTGTCTGGCGATACCTCAGAAAATTGGATATAGTACTACCTGAAGACCCAGCTATTCCACTTCTGGGCATATACCCCAGAGACACTTCAATACACAACAAAGATATATGCACCACAATGTTCATAGCGGCTCTATTTATAATAGCCAGAAGCTGGAAGGAACCCAGATGTCCTTCAGAAGATGAATGGATACAAAAATTGTGGTACAAATACACAATGGAATAATACTCAGCCACCAGAAACAATGACTTAACCAAATTCTTAAGAAAATGGCTGCATCTAGAGAATATCATCCTGAGTGAGATAACCCAGTCACAAAAGAACAGACATAATATGAAGTCACTGATAGTGGGATGCTAACCCCAGAGGCTTGCACTCCCCCAGAAACAACTCACAGACTCTATGAAGTCCAAGAAATAAAGAAAAAATATATATACATATATTTACAAACAAGAAGACTTTGACGGTTTCCATGTTTCGTTTTGTTTTGCATGTACTTTACGCTTATTGTAACTATTGGGTTTTCAATGCATACTGTCGGGCCCTTGAAAAAAATCAAGTACTGACTAAAAAAAAATATATTCACATGGTTTTATGTGAAAAATTATTTTAATGTCTGAAAAAACAGTACTGACAAAAAAGTATAATTTTAAGCAAAAAATGTTTAAAATCTGTACATTTATCTTTGTTTTGTAAAATAAAGTCGTTTAAAAAAAGAAATTAAAATTTCTATAACACTAAAAAAAAAGGATAGTATGTTCTGTATATATCTTAATTCTAGTTGGTTCAAAGTCTCTGCTAGTTTTGCAGTGTCCTTGTTCAGTTTCTGTTTCCAGGATCTGTCCATTGGTGAGAGTGGGGTATTAAAGTCTCCCACTATTATTGTGTGGAGTGAAATGTATTTTTTGAGCTTTAGTAGGGTTTCTTTTATGAATGTGGGTGATTTTTTATTTGGAGCATATATGTTAAGGATTGAGAGTTCCTCCTGACAGATTTCCCTGGTAATGAGTAAAAAGTGTCCTTCCTTATCTTTTTTGATAACTTTTGGTTGGAATTTTACTTTATTCAATATTAGAATAGCCACTCCAGCTTGCTTCTTGGAGCTGTTTCCTTGAAAGTTTTTTTCCCACCCTTTTCATCTGAGATAGAGTCTGTCTCTGTCTCTGAGAGGAGTTTCCTGTATGCAGCAAAAGGCTGGATTTTGTTTATGTATCCAATCTGATAGTCTATGTCCCTTTATTGGGGAGTTGAGTCCATTTATGTTAATAGATATCAAAAGATAGTTGTTTCTGTTTCCTGCCATTATTGCTTTTGTGGGTTGAGTTGTGTCTGTGTCTTTTTCTTCTTTTAGTTTTCTTGTTTAGGAGATTTCTTGTTTTTACTAGGCTGTATTTTCCCTCATTGTATTGGGTTTTCCACCTATAATTCGTTGTAGTGCATGTTTCATGGTCAGATATTGTGTGGATTTTGATTTGTCTTGAACTATCTTCATCTCTCCATCGATGGTGATTGATAGTTTTACTGGGTATAGCAGCTTGGGCTGACACTTGTGCTCTCTTAAGGAGTGCATGATGTCTGTCCAGGCTCTTCTATCTTTCATAGTCTCTGTTGAGAAATCGGGTGTGAGTCTGATTGCTCTGCCTTTATATGTTACCTGACCTTTTCCCCTTACTGCTTTTAGTATTCTTTACTTTGGGCACTTGATGTTTTTACTATTATGTGTCGGGAGGTATTTCTTTTCTGGTCCAACCTATTTGGAGTTCTGAAGGCTTCTTTTATGCTCGTAGTCATCTCATTCTTGAGGGTAGGGAAGTTTTCTTCTATGATTTTGTTGAAGATATTTACTGTGCCTCTTAGTTGATACTCTTCTCCCTCTTCTATTCCTATTATCCTTAGGTTCGGTCTTCTCATTATGTCTTGGATTTCCTGGACATTTTGGGTTAGGAGCTTTTTGTTTGTTGCATCTTCTCTGGCTGTTCTGTCTATGTTTGCAATGTTGTTTTCTGCCCCCGAGATTCTCTCTTTGATCTCTTGTAATCTATTGGAAATGCTTGCTTCTGTGACTCCTGATTTCTTTTTTTGGTGTTCTGACTCAAGTGTTATCTCTTTTAGCATTTTCTTTATTGTGTCAATTTCTGTTATAATTTCCCTCTTCCATTCCTTTATTTCTTTGGTTCTGTTTTCCTCTAGTTCTTTGAGTTCTTTTAGTGTTTTTCTTGTTTCTTCTTTAAAAGCTCTGAATCTTTTTGCTTTTCCTCCCTTTCTTGTTTAAGTATCTCTATCAGCATCTTGAGGTATGATATCAGGTCTGTGTCTTCTTTTTCTGGAGGGTTTGGAATTCCGATGTTTACTGTTATGGGAGAGTTGGGTGGTGTTGCCAGGTTGTCTTGGTTTCCTTGGGATATACTCTCTCTTTCCTCTTGCCATTTTGTTGTCAGTGATATGTTCTTGCCTTTCCCTTGTCTCTGGTCTGTGACCCTGGTTCTCCATTGGTCCAGGTGTCAGATGGGCCAAGCCCTGTTTTATGCCACAGAGTCCTCGGGTGTGAGCAGAAGTTCCAATGTTCTGTTTCTGGTTGCTGGATCGGGCAAGGCAGGGCTGGACAAGTTAGAGTGTGCACTTTCCGTGTGCACTCCACAGAGATCTCTCTGCTCCCCTGCAGCCTAGGTGTCCCACTTACCAGTTGCTCAGCCTCTATGAGTCGCCGTTCCGGGTTGCAGATGGTCCAGGCTCCGCTCTGCGTCTTCCATTTTTGATTTTCTTATTACATAGCTCACTAATTCAGTAGGTGAATAAAATGTGCATGTTTGGAGGATGCAATTCTAGTAAATTTTTAAGACATTTTTCTGAGTAGAAAAGAAAACCTAAATAACTACCATCTTGTTAAGTTATTTACATCTTCATATTTCATTGAATATTTTATTTATTTACATTTTTATTGGGTATTTTATGTATTCATATTTCAAATATTATCCACTTTTCTGGTTTTCATCCTGGAACCCCATATCCCATTGCTCCTCCCTCTGCTTCTATAACACCTCACCTGCCTTGTGTTCCCCTCCACTGAGGCATCAAGCCTTCTAGGGACCAAGAGCCTTTCCTCACATTGATGCCAGACAATGCCATCCTCGGCTACATATGCTACTGGAGCCATGATTTCCTCCATACATACACTTTGGTTGGTGGTTTAATCCCTGGGTGCTCAGCAGAGGGTTCTAGTTGGTTTTCTTTTTGGACTTCTCTATTTTGTAGATGTCAGTACTTAGGTATCTTAAGAATTATCATTTTACTCACTCTTTGCTACATTGTTTAATAAAAGACTGGCAGACATATGTGTGATAAGAATCTATGGCAACATGGTGACTTCTGAACACTGCTGTAAATGCGTTCTAAATAAGCAAGAATACAAAAAGAAACTTGACAATGTTTTCACACTGACATACTCACAGAAATATCTGTATTCCTCAGGCTTTATTCCACAATGCTATATAATGTTCTAATCACCTCCTTTCCCATCCCATGCCATCTGTCACACTTAACAAGACACCCTCAGTGAGCCATCTCCAGAGGAAATCAACAGCATCTGAGTAGTGTCATAGCTAGGGCTTGCTTACATTTCATTTGCAACAGGGGTCTTGTAGTGGGTGATTCCTGTATCACAGCCTAAAAATATGTGGTCACCTCAACTTTTGTTCAGGGATCTTTGCAGCAAAGGTAAATTTGTAAAGAAGATTGCTATCATAAAATGGTTTCCCCATGTTTGAAGAGGCTCCGTGCTTACTGACAGAGACATGAAAGTATTTACTTACTCTAGTTAAAGAATAATTCAAAAAAAGGGAATTGCAATATACAACATGAACTGCATCATAGACTAAAAAAAAGGAAGATAATAGAAAAAGCAGTGTTTGTCGAGGTGAGGCCTGGCAATCATCATCTATATGCACATCTCCCTTCCCATATTCCCTGATTTACACTAGCTGTGGATGTTTATACAAATGACATTTGAATCTACTGCAAAGCCGGAAAATACACTCAATCCCCTAGCCACATCATTTTTTATAGTATTATGTTCACATTTGGTAGTTTTCTGAAAACAGTTTTCCTGTATCTCACCATATGCTGCTCTATTATTAATTATTTTTATTGTCAGTAAAAACCAATATAAGCCTGATTCTTTTTTTATAGATAAACTATCATTAATTTTAATTTTGTGCATGTATGTATCTTTTGTGAGTATTTGTGAATGATTAAAGTTACTGGTTGAGGTCAGAAGATGTTTCTGGTTCATTTAGCTGAAGTTTAAGGCAGCTGGTAGACCACTTAACCTGGATAAAAGAAGTGAACATAAGACTTTGGAAGATCAGTATGTGTCCTTTAATGCCAAGTCACCCTCCAGCCCCCAAGAATGTCTGTCACAGTGAAAATAAGAACACTTGGAATGAAACCCTTCAATTCAAAAAGAAAATTGATATAATTTTTGTACCTCTCATTACTACTTCATACTACTATATTTAATGGCTTAGTATATGGCCCACTGCATTAAAAACAGATAAAATTCATTTTCATGATGATTTTTACATACTATCAATATTCACATAACAAAATCTTAAAATGATGATGTATTGAGAAGTTTCTGAAGGAAGTTCATTGTTATGTGTAGGTTGATGTTAAGGTAATCTATGATTAGGCTGGAAAGAGTAAGCAGAGAATGGTTTAGGTGCAGAAAGAGGAGGCAGGAGGCAGAGATTGGCAGAGAAGAGATTCCCAGTGGGGAAAAAATTAGAGGCAAATGTATATGCTTCTCTCTGCGCATCTCTAGCTTGATGAGGTTGTTATTATTATGTCTAAGGATTTCTATGTGTCCTTTTATCTCATATAGAAGTTTGTATCTTTGTCTGTTTGTTTTAAGGTTATTATGTAGAGGGTTTGTGGATTGAAAATTCAATACACAAAACTGCTTTATAAACTACCAGGCTGTGGAATCATGTTTGTACTGGGTAGTGGATGAAAGGAACATGGCATCGTGGTTGTACCTATCAAGGACAGAAGCAGCAGGGGCAATAGAGTTAACTGCTGCAGCGTTCACAGAATCAGTCTGGAGCACGAAGTAGTGTGGGGACCTCATGATGTGTACTTGAATCTGCACTAGAGCCGCATCCACAGAGTGATACTGTGCTGGTGGATAAAAGGTTCAGCCATCCATTTAATTTTTACCAAAACAGTTATGTATAAAATAAATACCATCCAGGTAATGCCTGATTTAACTATCTATAATTGAAATCACATCTGTAAATAAGAAATTGCAAAACAAATGTTGTAACTGGGAAAGAGCTACTGAGCCATTTGCAAGGTGGAGAAGTCTCTGTAATCCCAGTAATGAAAATTTCAAGATCCAAAACATCTTTGAAAATAAACAAGTTTGCTTTGGAAGATGCAGAATAAGAAGTAAATCCTAGGAGAGGTGGAGAATTGTACACATTCTCACATGGACTTATAATAGCAGGCAAAATCACTTGCTATTGGTAACTGTGTTTTAGGATAAAGGAAGATAAAGGTAATATGACTACTTGAATATATCTAATGCATAAACTTATTTTTGAGAACAGTGTTTCTCCTCCATATATTTGCTATTACAGTTGTGGATACATACACTTGAAAACTTGGCAAATCCTTGTAGGCTGAATGGACTTCAAATTTAGCTCAGCTGAGCCAGTACATTCATAAGATGCAGAAATTCATGGTTTTCATACGTAGCATTGTGTAAGACTGGATGTGGAAGCACAATGCTCATAATCTCAGCATTCAGGAGGTGAGGTCAGAAATTCAGGAGTTATCCTGTGGATCTAATTAGTTCCATGTGATTCGGAACTACGTGGTCCTTGTTAAAAAGAAGCAGAACTTAGACTGGAGAGATGGCTCAATGCTTAAAAGCACCGAATGCTCTTCCAGAGGTCCTTAGTTCAAGCAACCACATGGTGGCTCACAACCATCTGTAATGAGATATGATGCCCTCTTCTGGTGTGTCTGAAGACAGCGGTAGTGTACTCATATAAATAAAATAAATAAATATTAAAAAATATTTAAAAAATAAGCAGAACTCAAACAAAACATTCCTGATACCTAACATAACAATTCTACTGATTTTTTTAAATGATATATCTAATTTAAACTATGTTATATAGTAATAACATCTCTCTATTAGCTCATTTATGGAGATGTCATATATTAAGAATGCTTAATGGAAGTCCTGAGAAAGACATGGTATTAAAGGAGATACATAGAAATTTACAGTGCTGTCTATTAGTTTCCAGTACATCCTACATTTCTTTTAAAACAGAAATAATCAAATACTTCTACATGTGCAGAGGAGACAATGTCTGACAACCATTAATCCTCACAGAAAAGGTGGTACATTTACATAATGGTGTGCTACTCAGCTATTAAAAACAATAACTTCATCAACTGCACAGGTAAATTGCACTGTCTAGAAAATACCATCCATACTGAGGTAAGCAAGTCACAGAAGAATTACACATGCTATATACTAACTGTAAGTTAATAATAACCAAAAAGAAGCTCGGAATACCTACAACACAACTCACAGATCATATGAAGCTCAAGAAGAAGGAAGACAAAATCAACACGATGTGTGTTGTAAAGAGGGACTGGAAACTAGGGGTAGCCATCAGAAAATTCTCAATACCAGGAAAGCTAGATAATCTAGTTGGTGAATATCAGATAAAACTTTGTGAAGCAGAAAGTTTCCTGAAGTTATGTCTCTTTGTGTTTTTCTCTGATGATGCCTTATGGAATATAAAGAAGATTATTCTGCTGCCTCTGCTTGGTGAACAGGTCTTCAAATTTACTTTTAAGAAAGTTCAATTGCAATACTACCTAACTTCATGAAGAAAAAAATACTTTTTGTGTTACCAAACAAGGATTGACATGTATGATCAGACATGAGTGAAGTTAGAAGGACTTCTATGCCATGTCAGGGCAGCTCAGGGGATATCTCTATGTGCTGGACTATATGTTCCTCTGTTTCTTTGTTTTATCATCTTATAGACGTCGTGAACCTGAGTGAAGTTATTCTGAAAGACATTAGTTGATGTACGAGTTTAAACAAGACTGAAAACATATGAGGTGAGGCTTTTTTGATCTTCAATGGTGGTGATTTCTTGTGCTTCTGCTTCTTTGATAAAAACAGATCAGAGGCTGTGAAATTAGCTTAGAAAATAAAGGTGGCTCCCACAAAGCCTTACTACCTTAGCTTGATATCCATCCACTTTCTTAATGAAATAATTAAACATTTTAAAGTTTTTCTCTAATATGTTTATGTTTGCCTTGGCATGTTAATTTTGCCCCTCTCAAAACCCCCACTTAAAAAGTACAGAATAATTAACGTGTGTAACTTAGAAATAAGCAGACAGAGCAAAACAGTGTCCGGTGGGCACTGGAGATTAGTCAGTCAGTAAAACTCTTCCTTCCTGAACATGAGCATCTCCTTTGGAGCCTCATCTTTCACATAAAAGACAGCTTTGTGTTACATACATGCAAACTTATAAACTCAGCAATAATGTTTTTGGGCGTATTGATCAGTGCAGCAGAATCTGTAATTTCTAGGCTCTCCACAGAGCCTTCCTCAAAAAGTAAAGCAGAGGAAAGACTGAGGAATTTGTTGACATAATGTTGACCTAAAGTCTGTCAAAGGAATTATGAATGCTCACGCACACGCACACACACACACACACACACACACACACACACACACACACACACACAAACACAAACACAGAAAATAATAAAATAACATAAAATAAAATACATTCAATAAAAGTTAAACATTCACAGTTAACAAATGTACAACTGTACTATTATTTTCACCAAACAGTTAATGGCATGGTGTGCTGGCCCACTTGTTGTGAGATGGACACCAATGTGGGGAAAGCAGCTATTTCCAGCTCACGTATAAAATGAGCAATATGCAATCAACAAGATCTCTCTGCCCACACTTCTCTTGACAGAGCTTAAAATGAGCATAAAATGTGAGAGCTTCTAAATTTCTTCTGGGAATCTTGGCACCATACTCTGGTTCTCATTAAAATCCTTTGTCTGCTGGTACCCATCTTAAATTTCACTTCATCAATTTCTTTCATCAAGCCCAGTGATGACCCATATTGTGTGTGCAAATAGATATGCACCACGCTTTAAGGTATTCTCAGCATATTATTTAAGAGGAATATTTGATTATAACACTGGAGGAAGCACAGCCTTGGTTTGTTCAGGTAGTTGATTCATATGAACGTTCTAGGATTGTTGGTAATTTTAAAAATTTATTTCTTTCTAGTATGCAAAATTTTAATGACTAATTAAAATTTCAGTCATATATATCTTAGGAAGTTGAAATTAAAGAGGCTCAATTAAATATAAATGCTGCAATAGAATAAGTGGTCATCTGCCATGGATCGCTGCCAAAAGTAATTATTGGGATAACTAGGCAGGTAAGAAATAAAGGCCAATTCATTTATACATGTCAAAATATAATATTAATATTGATTAGCATGTAAACTTATTTTATTGCTTCTCTCTTTTTTTTATTGGATCCTCTCTGTATTTACATTTCAGATGTTATCCCCTGTCTCACAATCCCATAACCCCTCCCCCTCCCATTGCCTCCATGAAGGTGCTGCCTCTATGAACCACCCTCTCCCACCTCAGCACATTGTCATTCCCTTACACTGGGAAAATGAACCTTCCCTGGACCAAAGGACTCTCCTCTCACTGATGCCAGAGAATGCTGTCCTCAGCTGCATATGCACCTGGAACCATTGGTCTCTCCATTCAAACTCATTGGTTGTTATCTTAGTTCTTGGGAGCTGTAGTGGGTTTGATTAGTTGATAATTTTATTCTTCCCATGGGGTTGCAGCCAATATCAGCTCGTTCAGTCATTTCTCTAGCACCTTCATTAGGGTGCCCATATTCAGTCAGATTTTTAGCTGCAATCATCCTTCTCTGTATCAGTATGGCTCTGGCAGAGCCTCAGAAAAGGCATCCATTTCAGGTTCTGCCAGTAACTCCTACTTGTCATCAGCAATAGTCCGTGGGTTTAATGGCTACATATGGGGTGGATCCCCAAGTGAGGCAGACTCTGGATGATCTTTTATCACTTCCTGCTCCTTTATTTGTCCCTTTATTTTCTCCCATGAATATTTTGTTCTCCCTTCTAAGAAGGACTGATGCATCTACCTTCTGGACTTTCTTCTCTTTGAGCTTCATAAGTTTCTTGGGTATTCCATGCTTTTTGGGCTCATATCCACTTAGCAGTGAATACATACCATGTGTGTTCTTTTGTGAATGGGTTACCTCACTCAGGATGATAGCTTCATTTGCCTAGGAATTTCATGAAGTCATTTTTTTAATAGCTGAGTAGTACTCCATTGTGTAAATGTACCACATTTTCTGTATCCATTCCTCTGTTGAAGGACATCTGGATTCATTCCAGCTTATGGCTATTAAAAATTAGGCAGATATGAACATGGTGAAATATGTGTCCTTGTTAGATGTTAGAGCTTATTTTAGGTATATGTCAAGGAGTGATATAGCTTGGTTCTCAAGTAGTCCTATGTCCAACTTTCTGAAGAACGGCTAGACTGATTTCCAGAGTGGTTGTACCAGCTTGCAATACCACCAACAGTGAAGGAGTATCCTTCTTTCTGCACATTCTCACCAGTATCTGCTGTCACCTGAGGTTTTGATCTTAGCCATTCTGACTGGTATGAGGTGAATCTCAGGGCTGTTTTGATTTGTATTTTGCTGATGACTAGGAATGTGGAACATTTTTTTAGGTAATTCTCAGCCATTTGATATTACTCAGCTGCGAATTCTTTGTTTAGCTCTGTACCACATTTTTAATAGGATTTTTGTTTTTATTACTCAGAGTTTAACTTCTTGAATACTTTGTATATATTGGGTACTAACCATCTATCAGATGTAGGATTGGTAAAAATTTTTCCCAATTAGTTAGTTGCCACTTTGTTCTTTTGACAGTGTTCTTTAGATCAAGAATCAATAAATGTTTATGGTAACTGGTGGGATTTCAATGCATGCTATCAAACATCTAAAAGAATTGCCAAAATGCTTTTAGAAAATAAAAAGAATTGATAAATGAGACCTTGTGAAATTTCAAATCTTATGCTCCTCTCCTTCATATTACCTATATGTTTATTTTAGCTACCAGTGCTTTACCTCTCTGTGTGTTTCTTTCTCTCTCTCTCTCTCTGTCTCTCTCTCTCTCTATCTCTCTCTGTCTCTCTTTCTCTACCACTGTTTCAAGGGAATGTCCATAAAACTTTCCTTTATTGAGCTATTCTCAATTAAATCTTCTTTAATTTTATATCCCACACAAACTTTTTATCAAGAAAATTGGAACGTCCACATGCTTCATGGTAAATTAGCAGTAATCTACTTTTTGTAATGACCCTTCACTCACTATTACATAAAAACATGTTTTCTGCAAGATTTCTGTATGTTTGGGGAGATGGAGAGGAGAGAAATTTCAGAAAATTAGCAAGAATGGATTATCTTGTTCAGAAAGTAAAGGTCATATCGACCCACATTAAAGATAGTGGTCAGGGCGCTGAAATATAAAATTGAAGCCCAAGAGATGAACAGGTAGTATTTTTTTAAAGATTTATTTTATTCTTATCTTATCCAGTGTATCACCTACACAGGCATTGCATGGAGTTTGCTCTGGAACTCCATGTAGGTCATCTAGGTCCAGTCTACTAGCAGTTGTTCTACAGTCTCGTACATGAAACTGTGGAAATTTCTAAAGAACATTATGTAGGTCTCAGTAACAGATTCTTCTACATTTTTGGGATCCAACACATTCCATTCTATACTCTGACTGACACCTCCCTGCTTGGAATCTGAAAAAAGAAAACACATAGCAAAAAAGTATGTATCATGACCAATTCAGCCTCATCCAGATAATATAGAGTTGTTTGACATGGGTAATACTTGTAAGCCAGTACAAAAATTAAATCAAGAACAGAACATCCACCTTCCAATCATTAAATTAAACAGGGGTTGGTCTTCACAAAACCAATAAACATTTAATTATAAGCATCACAGAAAACTTAGACCTGCAATGCTTGAAATTATGGTCAGAGCAATAAGAAAAGTAAGAAGGAACGAGAATACAAATTGGAAAGGAAGAAGTCGGGAATTTATAACTTGAAGAATTACTAGGAATCTACAAATAAAAGAGCATAAGGACTTGATCAGAAAGTGCCTATAGCTTATAAATACATTTAGCAAAGTATCAGGATGTAAAATTTATAGAGAAAAGTCACTAGTTGTCCTATACACAAAAGGCAAACATATAAAGAAAGAAGCCATGGAAACAAACCCATTAAAACTATACTCAAAACTTATTGGGATATATCTGACTAAAAAGGTGAAAAAGTTGGTCATGTAGTGGTGGTGCATGTATTTAACCCCAGCACTAAGGATGCAGAAGCAGGTGGAGTGTGGTGGATTGGTTCTTATGCTATTTGTGTCAATTTGACTCCCCAAATCAAACAGGAATCTGCATATTCAGACCTTGAGGATACCTGACCCTAGATGTATCTAATTGGTAAATAAAGTTGACAGCAGCTAATGTGTCAGAACATGCCCTGGCCTGCAGGTCTTCAATGTAGACCTGAAGAGGGAACCAACGAATTAGGGACAAGAAACACAAAGAAGGAGAGCAAGTCTAAAGTTCTGATCAAGCTCTCTTTTATTATATGCCAAAAGCATTTATTTTAAAGAAAAACAGGGAGAATCACTTGAGAAGGGTGAATACCTCGATGCAATAGAATATTCTGCTAAGGAGGATCTGTTGCCTGGGTGACTGTTCTACTCAGATAGTTAGCCTGACCACAGTGAGATCACCTGACTTCTGGAAAAAGGGCTCCATAGTGAGAAAGAGATACCTTGACCTAGATCTATGTAAAATGGCATTACTCGGGCAAAGGGAATATCTTAAATCTGTCAGCTCCTGGCAAGCAAGGAGAAAGAGGCAGGATTATAGATTTTCCAGGCAAGGGGCCACAGGAGGAAGAGGCTTTAGAATGACCATGATGGGGAAAGGGAAAGATTGAGCTTGAGCAATGGAGAAGCAAAAACATGCAGTCCAGTCAAATACTTGAAACAGATGAGTGCATGTTAATGGTACAAACTATGCGGTGCCAAGGAGGATTTATTTGACAGAATGCAATACAATGTGTTTTTTTTCTCTCAACTCCAAATTTAAAGCCATTCTGAGAGACACGAGAGACAGCCATGCCTGTGGTTATGCGTTGTACTAAAAATAAGTTCAATACTTGCAAATGAGGTGCAATACCAACTTCTTTCTTAGATAAGAAACTAGGGAGACTAGGAGAAGTTTCATCTGGTGTGTTCTACTCAGTAAATGGCATGAATTTGACCATTAGACTCTATTATAAAAGACTGATGTGATAGTCCATGCTTCTTACCTAAGAACTGCCAAAGTAGAAGGAAACCGTTCCCTGGAACTTCCTAGACAACTAGCTTTGCCAAATTTAATCTCCAGATCCAGTCTTCCCCATAAGACTAATTATGGAACAACTGAAGGAAATCTCAGTAAGCTGATGTTTGACATGACTGTCCTCATACACATACCAAACTAAAATCTGAATTTTGGTCCACTGTCTTCCAAACCTGTTTAATATAAACAGACAAGATGTTTTCCATTGAGACATTATAGAGTCATACAACATAGACAAACAAAACAAAAGAAAACATGTTTTTTATGTCATACCAAGGAACATTACTTGTAGTGTAATTATGTAACTGTTAGTAACAGTGCAACTGTTAGTCTCATTATGCTGTTAGTGTACACCAATGTTTGATTTGTATATCCATCAATTTTATCTTTGTATGCATGCTAGATGCTGGAACGTCTCTCTCTCTCTCTCTCTCTCTCTCTCTCTCTCTCTCTCTCTCTGTGTGTGTGTGTGTGTGTGTGTGTGTGTGTGTGTTTGTGTGTGTGTTTTCACACAGATAATTGAGGTACACACTAGAAAAGCTGCTCATATTCTGTAGGAGGGACATGCTTAGTGTTTTCAGTTATATTGGATTCTGAGCAAAGTAAGCTTTTATGTGCTAAGCAGCATTACAGAACTCAATCATATTTGATTCTTCTAAAAGCAGAATAGGGTAGTTGAGGTTCCTTAGTGTGGTCATTTTGTCATCTTTTCCAAGGTATTTGTAAACATTCTATTGATTGCAGATAATGTACAAGAAGTATCAGATCAAAGATTCTACCAAAGTTCATCATGCTGGAGTAATGATTTTTATTGGGCATGTGTGAGGAGTTATTTACAATAGTTTGGGAACTCAGTATCCCATGTCCCTATTCATCATGAAAGATTAGCACATGGGAACTGTCACAAAGAGACTCAGTTTTACTGATTTCCTACTTCAACACTAGATTGTTTTGTTTATCTTCTTTGCTTGAATAAAGGGCATAGGTAACTCTACTTCTGTAAGGAAATCCATGATGATGATATAACCAGAGGGACATGTCCAGAGTTCATATTCTCCCACAGGCCTTTAAAGAAGTCTTGCCTTCAGCTTACCTCTTCTTCTATTTCCAGGTAGTCTTAAATCAGAAAACAAATGTTTCCATTTTCAAAATTTTAATGGTCATGCTTTTAAATTATATTGTGTGTTGGGAAAATTTGAAAAGATGCTTCCAGAGGTTGCTGAGTGAGGGTTTGGAAGGAAAAGGTTGATCAAGGAAGAGAAACAGGAAATTTGCATATACTCAGATATTGTTGGGGTTCTTAACAAAGTGATAGCAAAATGACTGTTTTCTTTTTTACTACTAGAAAAGAAGTGCAAACGGCTACTTAAGGCAAAGGTATATTCCTCTATAGAACATAAAGGCTTTATTGGGTTCCAAGTTTTCTTAATAAAAATGTATTATTTGCAATTCAATTCAAGCTGGAAATGAAATTTCTTTGGTGTATCTTCTGAGCTGCCCTACCACTTTCCCCTTTTATTTGCACGCTCAGCATTTTGAATATAACAACAGAGACTAAATGCATATTTGAGAGAAGGGAACAGGTTCCAAAATAGTTGATTTTTACTTGGAGAATATTAAAGTCACTAGAAAAAGAAAGTAGACTGTGCTTATGTAGAATGTGTTGGCTGTGCTTGATAGCTGTCACTCTGCACTATGGAATGGCTTGGTGGGTGAAAACTAAAGTGTGAGAATCTGAGATCCCATCCCCAAAGCCCACTTTAAAGGAAGGTGCTAAATGTTAGAGCTGACATTCCAGTGTTCTTTTGGGGAAAGTGGGGCATGGAGGTAAGATAATCCCAGGAAGTTCGAAGGAAAATTGTTTGCAGTTTATGGAAGACAAAGAGCAGTGAATACCATGGAATGTTGGGACTCACAATCAAGCATATTTTCTGGCCTTGATGGATAGGGTATGACACACATTACTTCACTCAATACCTGTGGGCACATTCACTCAACAGTTGCTGCACTCCAGTCATGCCCAATGATTATCAAGGGATATAGATTCTAAAAAATGCCACATAGGGGTATTGAAACTATAGACAGTGATTTGGGAACCTTTGAATTGTCTTTGAAAGCAAAGAGGCCTTTTCAGCTCTTGGCCACCAAAGTCACCAGAACCATTGGCTTTTAATGTTTCTGTCTTGCAAATTCACAGAAGAAATTCACAGTACAAAAGGGTAGACTTTAAAGAGAAAGCTTGTTGTAGACTGATAGAGAAAGTAACAGGTCAAACCCAGTTTCTTGATCATAGGGGTCTCACCACCTCAGCCATCTCCCCAGTTGTTTCTAGAGACTTGACTTTCTACATTAAACCACAGGTTATAAGATTACAAAATCACTTCAGTGACCTATTCTTGAAGAGTTAATCAAAACACAGCATCAATAACTTGAGGCAAGAAACTGACCCCAAAAATATGTCTGGTATAGAATATATGCCATAATTGTCTGTCTGGATTTAGTATACCCTACTCAGGATGATTAGTTATTGTTCTATCCTTTTCTTTGCAAATACCATGATGTCATGTTTAAAAAAGAAAAAAACAGCTGACTAATACGCAAGTGTGCAAATGTACATTTTCTTTATCCACACTTCTGTTGAGATTTCTTCATTACAGTATAGGTGGTAGAACCTCAGAAAATACATCTGATAAAAAAGGCAGAATGAAGTCTAATGAAAGAGCTGACTTTACTCAGAACACAAGACAAAGTATATTCTGAGGCTGAAGAAGTGACCTCTGAATAAAATGTTCAATCATGAACCACCTGACATGACAAAAAAATTGCTTTTTTCCATAGCTGCATATGAACAAATAGCAATAGTCAATTGTAATCAAGATTTGAATTCCTATCAGCTATATTTGAGAGGACAATGGATGCGCAATGCAAAACCAAATCCATGTATTGATAAAGAAGGCTTATTTTCTTGGTGTTTTCTCAAAATCATTCAAAGTTCACCTCACAAGCTTTCCCTTTTAACTATTTTCTGACATAGGTTGTATAATTTAATGAAGTGGAATAGCAGTGAGCGTGGTAGGATATAAGTACTCTTACTTAGGATGAAATATATCTTCAGTGTTTTCTCATGATTGATATAGCTGGGTCTTAAAAGGAATTATTCTCAAAATTTTGGGGACTTCCATACTGATTTTCATAATGCATGAAAAATTTTGTATTTCTACAACGAATAGATTGTTCTCCTTGATGCATATCATTGGCAGAGAATTTGAAAACCTTGATAAACATGTTTAAATGGAAGGATAAACATCCACTTACTAAGATATAAAAATGAAAGTCCCAGAAGCTCCTTCCTCAGTGCAGCTGATTGTGGACCTCCTTCTGGGATTACTCCCCATTTCCTTTCTTAAAACTCCTAAAGCATGAGATTTTTTTATTTCATTTTTTTACCTGTTACTTTGGAAATTTTCACATTCTTTCAGAACCATGGACTCTATTACTAATTCCTATTCAGGCAGAACTGCTTACAAACATCCACTGCTTTAGTCAAGTCAATTTCTTAATCTCTAACAGAAAATGTAGCTTTTATACTTTTTATTTCTCCAACATGGCTTAAAAAAGCCTTAAGAGTGTATTTTTTGTGGTACTGTTTCTCCTCTCAAATTGTTACAATATTGTCTTCAATTTTCCCTTTAAGCCTCATTTTATCTTTTTCTATTTATAGCCTTAAAATCCTGTACAAAGAACTTCCTTCTGATGGTTATTCTTGGTAGGCATTTGAATACATCACGAATGAAGTAAAAAACCATGTAGTTCAGCACTGTTGTTAGAGATCTTGTGTTAACTGGACTCATTGAATCTCTTGGCCACACTGTTTCATGATAGCCTATGTAAAAGAAATTTAAAAACTAAATTATTTTGCTTTCTCTCACCTCACCTTCACTCTGACTGACAAATTCACTTCATCTAATGCTGAGACTTTCCTTCCATTATTACAGCAATGTATTACAGGACTTCAACACAGACTGAAGCACAGCTCAGACACTTAGTATCTTGGAATGAACAACTGCTCCAGTTTAGACTTCCTATCAGGATACAGATGTTTTATAAAGAGCCAGATTACAGCATGCTGGGCACTCTAATCCCCTGTTCTATATAAACAACTTTAAACTAATCTCATCAATTCTGTTTTCTATACAATTCTAACTAATAAACTCATTTTCTTGGGTAACACTTCTGAAAAAACTAGGTTGAATATTTTTCTTTAAAAATGCCACGTATGTAGCATATTAAAATAAGCCCAGTAATATCTTTGAGTGATTGCACAATACCTAGCAAGTTGCTATGCATATAACACATATTTTCTAAATATTTATTTCTTTTGTTTTGAATGGACAGTGGCCAAAGGACACAATCCCAAGAATATTATTCAGACTTCTGTAACATGATCAAGAGAATGACCTATGCTGAACAACACCTTTGAGAACTAGAAGAGGGGCTCCAGGATAAAAAGGCAAAGGGCCTTTAACCTCGGGTATACTTTGTTACCTGAATTGTTCTTGGACATGATTCAATAACTCCTATGTTAAACAATTTATTTGAGTACTAAGTTATGATAATTTTTACTGGGTTCCATATCATCACTATAGACCCCAATCTAGTTGTTTTGTCTGAGTCTAAATATGGCCTTCTTCCTTGCTTTCCTGCTTTCCCAGATATATTCTATAGTATGTGCCTGCTAATTTTGTTTCAGTTTTTCTGTCCTGGGAAAGAGCTAATCTTTTAATATTTAATATGTATGTAAAAATATTTATTTACAAAATTTTTGGATTATAGTTTTTGGAACTGAAAAAGCTCCCTTGGATCATTGATTTCTTTGTGAGTATTACCTCTAGTATTGCACTGAAACTAAAGCAAGATTCAGGATTGTATACAGCATCAAACTGTAGTCCACTGCATTTTTTTCACTTCCTTAGACATCAGGTCCAGCAGAAAAGATCTGGACAAATCATCTGAAAAGTCAATTGACACAGGTTACAGATAGATAAGAATATCTCTAAGTTTCCTCCCTTTGAAACATGAAAATATGAGAGAGACAAGACATTGACAGATTGGACGATTAAAATACCAAGTGTTATTTTGTTTCTGGAAATTCTCATAATACACCTTTCCATGAAAGCAGATGTGAGGGAGTGGGCTGAACATTACCATACAAAAGAAAGTAGTTTTTCTGAGGAAGACCTGCAGGACTTCCTTATATGTGCTTCATTTTTAATAGCAGTTTATCTTATCTTCTGAACTTGTATTGTTTTTAATTGTTTTATTTATTTATATTTCAAGTATTGCCTCCTTTCTACCCTCAAAGAGTTCTTCACCCTGTCCCACTTCCCCTCTGCTTTGGAGAGGGTATTCCTCCACCCACCGAGCACACCCCCCCACTTACCCCACAGCATCCCCTTATGCTAGGTCGCCTACTGTATTTGATGAATCCTCTAGCACTTAGAGTACCTATACTTAAAAGCCCAGGTGGGACAAATGTAAGAAGCAGAGATTGTAAATATCCTATTAAATGTCCGTCATACTTTCTGATGTTTTCGAGTGCTCCATCCTCAGCCCATTAGACCACTCCCATTCCAAGTAGCCCATCTCTATTCTTAATAAGCTGTCTCTGTTTCAATTATTGATTAAAGTCCCATACAGGAAATTGGTGCTCTCTGAAGTAAAATCAGTGGCTTCTTATATCTATGAATACTATCCCTGAAACTCTGGACTTTCTCTGTCCTCCATGTCTTGCTTAGAAGTTACATTTCGTCTTCTGTCTCAATGCATCTAAAACTGCCAGAGTTTTGAGGATGTCATTTCTGCTTTGTGCTATTTATTTATTGAAGCTCTAATTAATGTCTTCTTGAGATTCCATTATGTACATTTTAGAATTATTATTTTTTTGGTTAGTCACAGTAAAAACTCCAAAAATGAACCTTGATTTTAACATGAATAAAATAGAGACCAAGAGAAGGGCATATATATGGAAGCCTTATCTCTGTGTCTACACGTAAGAGTTATTCCAGTATATGTAATTAAATGTTGAATGTTAGTTAAGTCACTTTATTCTACCAATTCATAATATCAGTTCAAATGATTCAGTATTATAGGGTTATATGCTGGGGGTGAGGAGATAGCTCATTGGGTAAGAATGCCTATTGTGCAAGCTTGATATCCCGAGTTTTAATTCTGAGCGCCTCTATAAAATGCCTATTCCTGTCATTCTGGTACTATTAAAGGCAGATTCTAAGAGCTCATATGTCCTCTTCTGGGGAAACAGGACAAATAGGATCTGTGTCTCCCTGTCCACTGGAAAAGCTAGAAGTGTTAGAGGAGAAGTGAGGAGGTTTCTTTAGCACTACCAGTGGCAGGGTTGGTATCTGCAGGACTCTGGCCAGCTATGTGGGTTCAATGTCTACCCATAAGGGCTTCAGGAGAAAGAACTCTCCTCCAAGTGTTACAGCTCACTAAAATACCTATTCCCAAAGGATCATTGGTGACATAACTTAAATATTTTATTACACGTGGACAGGGACATCATAAACAAGATGGTGGAATTCAGGGGTAGATGCTTTGTATTGGCTCAGATTCAGATGTCAGTAATGTTCTCTTTGCATAGGAAAGGACTCCGGGTGCTTTTCCTATGTGATTGAATGTCTTGGTTCTCTTATTGGAGCACCACAGTTACATGTTCCAAGGTAGGTACATGTAAGTAGGTAATAACTCTACTCCTAACATTTTCTTTTTTTTTTTTACCATGTGAATATGTTTTTTAGTCAGTACTTGATTTTTTTCAAGGGCTTGACATTATGCATTGAAAACGTACTAGTTGCAATAAGCGTAAAGTACATGCAAAACAAAACGCAACATGGAAATAGTCAAAGTCTTCTTGTTTTGTGAATATATGTATATTTTTTGTTTTCTTTATTTCTTGGACTTCATACAGTCTGTGAGTTGTTTCTGGGGGAGTGCAAGCCTCTGGGGTTAGCATCCCACTATCAGTGACTGCATATTATGTCTGTTCTTGTGTGACTGGGTTATCTCACTCAGGATGATCTTCTCTAGATGCAGCCATTTTCTTAAGAATTTGGTTAAGTCATTGTTTCTGGTGGCTGAGTAGTATTCCATTGTGTATATGTACCACAATTTTTGTATCCATTCGTCTTCTGAAGGACATCTGGGTTCCTTCCAGCTTCTGGCTATTATAAATAGAGCCGCTATGAACATTGTGGTGCATATATCTTTGTTGTATATTAAAGTGTCTCTGGGGTATATGCCCAGAAGTGGAATAGCTGGGTCTTCAGGTAGTACTATATCCAATTTTCTGAGGTATCGCCAGACAGATTTCCAGAGTGGTTGTATTAGCTTGCAATCCCACCAACAGTGAAGAAGTGTTCCTATTTCTCCGCAGCCTCGCCAGCATCTGCTGTCATCTGAGTTTTGGATCTTGGCCAATCTGACTGGTGTGAGGTGGAATCTTAGGGTTGTTTTGATTTGCATTTCCCTGATGGCTAAGGATGTCGAGCACTTCCTCAGATGTTTCTCAGCCATTCGGTGTTCCTCAACTGAAAATGATTTGTTTAGGTCTGTACCCCATTTTTTAATAGGGTTATTTGATTCTCTGGTGTCTAGCTTTTTGAGTTCCTTGTACACCTTGGATATTAGGCCTCTATCTGATGTGGTGTTGGTAAAGATCTTTTCCCATTCTGTTGGTTGCCGTTTTGTTTTCTTGACGATGACCTTAGCCTTACAGAAACTTTGCAATCTCATTAAGTCCCATTTGTTAATCTTTGACCTTAGAGCTTGAGCCATTGGTGTTTTGTTCAGGAAATTTTCTCCTGTGCCTATGTGTTCTAAGGTTTTCCCTACTTTCTCATCTAATAGTTCCAGTGTATCTGGTTTAATGTGGAGATCTTTAATCCACTTACACTTGAGCTTTGTACAAGGAGATAAGAACAGGTCTATTTTCATTCTTTTGCATGTTGAGTGCCAGTTGGACCAGCACCATTTGTTGAATAGGCTGTGCTTTTTCCATTGAATGTTTACTGCTCCTTTGTCAAAAATCAGGTGACCATATACAGGAGGGCTCATTTCTGGATCTTCTATTCTATTCCATTGATCCACATGCCTATTTCTCTACCAGTACCATGCAGTTTTCAGCACAATTGCCTTGTAATATAGCTTGAGGTCAGGGATAGTGATTCCCGCAGATGTTTTTTTGTTGTTGAGGATGGATTTCGCTATTCTAGGTCTTTTGTTATTCCATATGAAATTGCACATTGATCTTTCCAATTCCATGAAGAACTGGGTTGGAATTTTGATGGGGATTGCATTGAATCTGTAGATTGCTTTTGGTAGGATGGCCATTTTTAAGATGTTGATCTTTCCAATTTATGAGCATGGGAGATCTTTCCATTTTCTGAGATCCTCCTCAATTTCTTTCTTTAGAGGTTTGAAGTTCTTGTCATACAGGTCCTTTACTTCCTTAGTTAGAGTCACACCAAGGTATTTCATAGTTTTTGTAACTATTGTGAAGGGTACCTTTTCCCTAATTTCTTTCTCCACATGTTTGTCCTTTGAGTATAGGAAGGCTACTGATTTGTTTGAGTTAATTTTGTATCTGGCCACTTTGCTGAACTTGTTTATCAGCTGTAGGAGTTCTCTGGTGGAATTTTTGGGGTCACTCAAGTACACTATCATGTCATCGGCAAAGAGTGATGTTTTTATCTCTTCCTTTCCGATTTGTATCCCCTTGATCTCCTTTTGCTGTCTAATTGCTCCAGCCAGGACTTCCAGTACTATGTTGAATAGGTAGGGAGAGAGTGGGCAGCCTTGTCGAGTCCCTGATTTTAGTGGGATTGCTTCAAGTTTCTCAACATTAAGTTTGATGTTGGCTGTTGGTTTGCTGTATATTGCTTTTATTATTTTTAAATATGGGCCTTTGATTCCTGTTCTTTCCAGGACTTCTAACATGAAGGGGTGTTGGATTTTGTCGAATGCTTTCTCAGCATCTAGTGAGATGACCATGTGATTTTTGTCTTTAAGTTTGTTTATATGGTGGATTACAATGATGGATTTCCTTATGTTAAACCATCCCTGCATCCCAGGGATGAAGCCTACTTGGTCATGATGAATGATGGTTTTGGTGTGTTATTGGATTCGGTTTGCAAGGATTTTGTTGAGTATTTTTGCATCAGTGTTCATAAGTGAGATTGGTTTGAAGTTCTCTTTCCTTGTAGGGTCTTTGTGTGGCTTAGGTACGAGGATTATTGTAGCCTCAAAAAATGAGTTGGGTAATATTCCATCTTATTCTATCTTTTGGAATAGCTTGGCGAATATTGGTGTTATATCCCCAGTAAATGTCTGATAAAATTCTGCACTGAACCCGTCTGGACCTGGGCTTTTTTTGGTTGGGAGGCTTTTGATGACTTCTTCTAATTCTTTAGGTGTTATAGGGTTATTTAGATGGTTTACTTGGTCCTGGTTCAACTTTGGGACCTTGTATCTGTCTAGGAATTCGTCCATTTTCTCCAGATTTTCCAATTTTGTGGAGTATAAGTTTTTGTAGTAGGATCTGATGATTTCTTGAATTTCCTTAGTTTCAGTTGTTATGTCACCACTTTCCTTTCTGATTTTGTTAATTTGGATACTCTCTCTTTATCCTTTAGTTAGTCTGGCTAGGGGTTTATCAATCTTGTTGATTTTCTCAAAGAACCAACTCTTTGTTTTGTTGATTTTTTCAATGGTTTTTTTTTGTTTCTATTTGGTCTATTTCTGCCCTAATTTTGATTATTTCTTGCCGTCTACTCTTTTTGGGTATATCTGCTTCCTTTTGTTCTAGTGCTTTTAGCTGTGCTGTCAGGTTGCTGATGTGAGCTCTTTCCAGTTTCTTCTTGGAAGCACTTAGGGCAATGAGTTTTCCTCTCAATACTGCTTTCATTGCATCCCATAGGTTTGGGTATGTTGTGTTTTCGTTTTCGTTGAATTCTAGAAAATCCTTAATTTCTTTCTTTATTTCTTCTTTGACCCTGCTATCCTTTAACAGAGTGTTGTTTAGTTTCCATGTGTATGTGGGCATTTTGTTGTCTTTGTTGTTGTTAAAGACCAGCCGTAGACCATGGTGATCTGAGAGGATGCATGGGAGTATTTCAATCTTTTTATATCGATGAAGGCTCGTTCTGTGTCCAAT
Source organism: Micromys minutus (assembly GCF_963924665.1). Taxonomy (NCBI): domain Eukaryota; kingdom Metazoa; phylum Chordata; class Mammalia; order Rodentia; family Muridae; genus Micromys; species Micromys minutus. Next base: position 5,189,546 of record NC_137975.1, on the reverse strand, counting down.
TATGTGGTCAATTTTCGAGAAGGTGCCATGGGGTGGTGAGAGGAAGGTGTATTCTTTTACTTTAGGATAGTATGTTCTGTATATATCTATTAATTCTAGTTGGTTCAAAGTCTCTGCTAGTTTTGCAGTGTCCTTGTTTAGTTTCTGTTTCCCTGATCTGTCCATTGGTGAGAGTGGGGTGTTAAAGTCTCCCACTATTATTGTGTGGGGTGAAATGTATTTTTTGAGCTTTAGTAGAGTTTCTTTTATGAATGTGGGTGATTTTTTATTTGGAGCATATATGTTAAGAATTGAGAGTTCCTCCTGACAGATTTCCCTGGTAATGAGTAAAAAGTGTCCTTCTTTATCTTTTTTGATAACTTTTGGTTGGAAATTTACTTTATTCGATATTAGAATAGCCACTCCAGCTTGCTTCTTGGAGCTGTTTGCTTGGAAGTTTTTTTCCCACCCTTTTACTCTGAGATAGTGTCTGTCTCTGTCTCTGAGATGAGTTTCCTGTATGCAGCAAAAGGCTGGATTTTGTTTATGTATCCAGTCTGATAGTCTATGTCTCTTTATTGGGGAGTTGTGACCATTTATGTTAATAGATATCAAGGAATAATTGTTTCTGTTTCCTGCCATTTTTGCTTTTTTGGGTTGAGTTGTGTCTGTGTTTTTTTCTTTAGTTTTTTTGTTTAGGAGTTTTCTTGTTTTTACTAGGCTGTATTTTCCCTCCTTGTATTGGCTTTTCCACCTATAATTCGTTGTAGTGCTGGGTTTGTGGTCAGATATTGTGTGAATTTTGATTTGTCTTGAAATATCTTTGTCTCTCCATCGATGGTGATTGATAGTTTTGCTGGGTATAGCAGCTTGGGCTGGCACTTGTGCTCTCTTAAGGAGTGCATGATGTCTGTCCAGGCTCTTCTAGCTTTCATAGTCTCTTTTGAGAAATCGGGTGTGAGTCTGATTGGTCTGCCTTTATATGTTACCTGACCTTTTTCCCTTACTGCTTTTAGTATTCTTTCTTTACTTTGGGCACTTGATGTTTTTACTATTATGTGTCGGGAGGTATTTCTTTTCTGGTCCAACCTATTTGGTGTTCTGAAGGCTTCTTTTATGCTCGTGGTCATCTCATTCTTGAGGGTAGGGAAGTTTTCTTCTATGATTTTGTTGAAGATGTTTACTGTGCCTCTTAGTTGATACTCTTCTCCCTCTTCTATTCCTATTATCCTTAGGTTCGGTCTTCTCATTGTGTCTTGTATTTCCTGGACATTTTGGGTTAGGAGCTTTTTGTTTTTTGCATCTTCTCTGGCTGTTTTGTTTATGTTTGCAATGTTGTCTTCTGCCCCCGAGATTCTCTCCTCGATCTCTTGTAATCTGTTGGAAATGCTTGCTTCTGTGACTCCTGATTTCTTTTTTTGGTGTTCTGACTCTAGGGTTATCTCTTTTAGTGCTTTCTTTATTGTGTCAATTTCTGTTTTAATTTCCCTCTTCCATTCCTTTATTTCTTTGGTTCTGTTTTCGTCTCTTTCTTTGAGTTCTTTGAGCGTTTTTCTTGTTTCTTCTTTAAAAGCTTCTGAATCTTTTTGCTTTTCCTCCCTTTCTTGTTTAAGTAACTCTATCAGTGTCTTGAGGCATGTTTTCAGGTCTGTGTCTTCTTTCTCTGGAGTGTTTGGAATTCCTATGTTTGCTACTATCGGAGAGCTGGGTTCTGGTGTTGCTAGATTGTCTTGGTTTCCTTGGGATATACTCTTTCTCTTTCCTCTTGCCATTTTGTTGTCAGTGATATGTTCTTGCCTTTCCCTTGTATCTGGTCTGTGTCCCTGGTGCACTTTCCGTGTGCACTCCTCAGAGATCTCTCTACTCCCCAGCAGCCCAGGTTCCGGGTGGCAGCTGGGACAGGCTCTGCTCTGCATCCTGAAGTCGCCCCCTGGTGGGAACAGACGTTCCTAAGATTTGTTTCTGGTCACAGATGCTCAACCTCTCCAAGCCACCTTTCCGGCTGGCTGTTGGGCCAGGCCCTGCTCTGTGTCCTGAAGTCGTTTCCGGGTGGGAACAGAAGTTCCTAAGATCTGTTCCCGGTCACTGGATCGGGGAGGACAGGGCAGGTCAGGGCAGGGGGTGCCCTTTCCGTGTGCACTCCGCAGAGATCCCTCTGCTCCCCCGCAGCCTAGGTCTCCCACTCACCAGTTGCTCAGCCTGTATGAGCTGCCTTTCCGGCTGGTGGTTGGGCCAGGCTCTGCTCTGCGTCCTGAAGTCCTCTCCGGGTGGGAACAGAAGTTCCTAAGATCTGTTCCCAGTCACAGTTGCTCAGCCTGTACAAGCCGTCTTTCCGGCTGGTGGTTGGGCCAGGCTCTGCTCTGCGTCCTGAAGTCGTCTCCGGGTGGGAACAGAAGTTCCTAAGATCTGTTCCAGGTCACAGTAGCTCAGCCTGTATGAGCCGCCTTTCCGGCTGGTGGTTGGGCCAGGCTCTGCTCTGCGTCCTGAAGTCGTCTCCCGGTGGGAACAGAAGTTCCTAAGATCTGTTCCCAGTCACAGTTGCTCAGCCTGTACAAGCCGTCTTTCCGGCTGGTGGTTGGGCCAGGCTCTGCTCTGCATCCTGAAGTCCTCTCCGGGTGGGAACAGAAGTTCCTAAGATCTGTTCCAGGTCACAGTAGCTCAGCCTGTACAAGCCGCCTTTCCGGCTGGTCCTAACATTTTCAATTACAAGATTCACAGGGTCTGAGCTCACCCAGTCTTCCTAGTTCTGTCTTGTGGCACAAACTTGCTCCAAACTCTCTGACAAGTCAACCTGGACAAAGCCGCAGATTTCGATTTAGCTCTGTGAGAAACTCTTTCTCAGGGCAAAAGAAGAAGACACACAGATGTGTTCACCCTCAAATTCATGTGCATCGATGATACACACTATAGAAATGCACACTTTACACACCCATGCATGCATATACATGCATATATACAACACACAGTCATACACAGGGACAGAGAAAATAGAGGAAAGAATATTTTCTAAAATGGTTCTTGGATCATATAACCTAAACTGCTTCATATTTATTTACTTTGATGGGAGCCTTTTAACCATTCAGTACAGTCAGATTTCAGATGTCTTTTCAATCATAGGCTATAAAATATATTTAGTTATGCTAACAATTTCTCTATCTAACACTATTAATTAGAATAAGCATATTTTCATGTATCTACAGACCCTTTACATTTCTTTTTCTGTAAATTGTTAATGAACACTTTTGTGTATTTTTAGTAGATAATTTCTGATCTCTTGGTTGATTACAAACTTTAAATTTAGAAACAAAAAGAATGACTGTAATGTAAATTCCTTATTCTAATTGACACACTGTACTCTTATATCCACTATGATGCATTTGTCTAATCAATACCCCAAATCCCAGTGTCAGTATTAAAGGCCCAAGTTTCTGCAGTTTGTTAGTACTTCTACTCCACCCTCACTTCACCCCCAGAAAACAGTTCACTCTGCTGTCTTTCAAAATGAATGAATGCTATTGTCTAAATTAAGGTATAATCTACCAGAATTAATTTTGTGTGTGCCACAAGATTATGATCAAATATACCTTTATGGAAATAAGAGTCCTTTTAATGAAGGAAATTTCTTTTCTCATTGATGGGCCCTATCTATACATTCAATTCTTTTTTTTTTTTCTTAAGTTCTATTTGTTTATTTTATGGGAATAGTGCCTCTGACCATTTGTGGAGGTCAACAAGCAAAAGCCATTTCTTTACTGGTATGTTGTTTCTGAGAAATGAAATTTGGTTTTCAGGCCTTGTTTTTACCTCCTGAACAATCTTACCTTTTCAAAGTACCCCTACAATTCCTCTCCCTCTCACTCTGCCTCTGCCTCTCATTCTTCTTCTCCCTTTTCTCTGTCCCTCTCCCTCTCTCTGACTCTCTCCAACCATCCTCCCCCTCCATCCCTCCCTCCCTCCCTCCCACTCTCTCTCTCTCTCTCTCTCTCTCTCTCTCTCTCTGTCTCTGTCTCTCTCTCTCTCACACACACACACACACACAATTTCTATGTGTGTCTATGTGTGTTTGTGTGTATGTGTGAGTATGTGTGTGTTTGTATATATGTATTCCATCAGTCAGTCTTTCAACCACTATCTATCTCAAAAAAAATACATAACTTTGCTGATATTTTATTAGTGTATAATTAAAGTTGTTTTTCTGATTATATATGGAAATATGTTTAATAATTTTTCAGGAAATCTTTTCATCCTGGGATATAAAGAAGTAAGTCAAATACCAAAATTTAAAGCTTTAAGTCGTACATATATTTAAAGATACTAGTTCCACAATTTAAACCTCTCAGGATGTGGAAAAGAGATTAATGTATATTTATATTTTTATTATTGTTGCTTATGTCTCGTTGCATCTTAACTATTTGAAGAATGTGTTGTGTATTGATGAGCACATTTGTTTTCTTAAAAGCCAATTAGGAATGAAGTTCTCCAAAGACAGAACAATTCTATAAGACTAAGTTGCTAAATTTGAGACAGTCAAAGAGTTTTCAATATTAGTGTGATGCTTCCAGAAACTGCTAGCAAACTAGATTAATAGAACCTGGGCAGGAAGACCTATTTTAAGTTTCCTGGTCTCATATTTAGGAAACAGTTACTTGTTCAGGACCTGTTTGTTATTTATTATTTTTAAATAATTTTAATAGATATTTTATGATTTACAATTTTTATCATTTTTATTGAAAATTCTCCGAATTCACATGTGAAATTCACAGAATTTCACATGTGAATCTCTTTTCCCATACTCCCATCCACCCTCCCCCTTTCTTTGCCTCTATGAAGATGCTCCCCCTCTTAACCATACACTTCCACCTCAGCATCTTGGCATTCCCCTACACTGAGAAAATGAGCCTTCACTGGACCAAAGGCCTCTCCTCCAATTGAGTTCTGTTGCTAGTGGCTTCATTTTTGTTTGTTTGTTTGTTTTTTTGTTTGTTTCTATGGGCCAGGGATCTATAGCAAAATAGAACTCATTATCATTGCGACTTACAAATTGTGTTCTTGCTACTCCAAACATGGCTCTGTCCTGTAGCCAGTCTTTTGCTGATTTGTGGGTTTTTCTTTTTTCCAATCCTCTGACTGTTTTTACTTCCCTTTCAGCCCTGTAACACTAGATAAATGTGAAAAAATTATATACACTGAAAGGAGTAATATTATCATTAGATTACTTCATATTGATAATGAACATTTAGCTCATTAGGGCTATATTGGTTTTTGCCAGTGGGTTATATGATTTCTTATTATTTCTTTTTGCAAAAGAACTACTTAAGAAACCACAATGAACAGTAACCAACCAACAATCCACCAGTAACAAACTACCCACTACCACTACCCACCCAACCTGTCAAGGTCCTAAAATTTATATACCTTCCGTAAAGTTTCCAGAATTTCAAAAGTCACATAATCAGAGAAAACATCTAGAGCTGAAAAAAATCACACCCCTGCTAGACCATGTGACAAATTATTTTCAGTTGCTTTGGACAATCTAAAGCAACCTGAAATTTCTCACATGGACCATAATATTTCTGTGTTGTCAAATAAACTAAAAGTCTCACTACACTTTACTTAAGCCCATGAATTGGGTAGTTGTTAGTTAGGCTGGATATCTCAACTGGTCTTCATCATATGTTGCAATCCCTCCAAAAAGTAAGCTCTAATATGAGCTAGGCAAATAAACTTGCCAATGCAAATAAAGAAAAACAGACCAAAAGAAAATAGCTTTATAGTTTCATATTATTTTATGTTGGTTACCACTAGAAATTGGGACCCAAACTTAGAGTGGGTCTTCCCATTCCAAAATATATGTTCAACCCAAAGTGTGAGCAGCTGTTTGGATTTCAGTTGATCAAGTTATACTCAGCTGAACAAGTACCAGCTTAACTATAACTGTGTCAGAGTTTGCTGTTATATCTAGAATATACTCATTGAATTTCTTCTCACCCTGTTCTCAACTCTGGCCCAGCTTAGTGATGTTTTCTTATGTTGACACTCCCTGAAACAATGTTGTCATTTTAAAGGTTCCTAAGATTTCCTTTCTCTCTCTGTCTCTTAAAACTTTATTTTTAAAAAAGAGGAATACACGTACCGATTTTTAAAGGTATTTTGGCATAACACTACATGAATATATTTTTGTCAGTACCTAATTCTTTTAGAGGGTTGATAGCATGCATTGAAATTCCACTAGATAGCATAAGCATCTCATTCTTAAGAGTAGGGAAGTTTTCTTCTATGATTTTGTTGAAGATATGTACTGTGCCTCTTAGTTGATATTCTTCACCCTCTTCAATTCCTATTATCTTTGGTCTTCTCATTGTGTCCTGGATCTCCTGGACATTTTGTATTAGGAGCTTTTTGGTTTTTACATTTTCTATAAATGTCTTGTCTATGTTTTCAGTATTGCCTTCAGCCCCTGAGATTCTCTCTTTCATCTCTTGTAGTCTATTTGAGATGCCTATATTTGTGACTCCTGATTTCTTTTTTAGGTTTGCCTTCTCCGGGGTTGTCTCTTTTTTGTGATTTTTTTCTTGTACCTATTTCCATTTTCAATTTCTTCATCTTTTTTTTCATTCTGTTTTTCTATAGTTCTTTGAGTGTTTTGTGTGTGTGTGTGTGTGTGTGTGTGTGTGTGTGTGTGTTTCCTCTTTAAGAGCTTCTATTTGTTTATGATTGCATTCCAATACCTGTTTAAGGGAGTTATTCATGCTCTTCTCAAATGTCTCCATCATCTTGAAGTATGATTTCATGTCTTTTTCTTCTTTTTCTGGAGTGTTTGGCAATCCACTGCTTGCTGTGGTGTGAGATCTGGGTTCTTATGTTGCCATGTTGTCTTGGTTTCCATTGCTTAAGTTCTTTTGTTTTTCTCTTGCCATCTTGTTGTCTGTAATCATACGTGGTCTTGTTGTCAGTGATTAGCACCATCTCTATTTTTGACCTGAGGGCCTGTGGGCTCAGGAAGAAAACTGCTTGTGAGTGTTTGGCTTTTAGTGAGCCATGGGTTCTGTTAGCAGTGACTCAGCTCTGTCTTTGTGGTCTCAAATTTGAGAGCGCTTGTGAGGCTATTCTAGTAGCTCAGCCCTGTGCCCACAGGTCCTGTGAATTACTGGCAGGAACATTTGTCTTTCTCTAGGCCACCTCGGACCCTTTTCCAGATAGCACAGTACTTTCTGCTGTCTGAGAACTCCCGATGTGCTCTTCCTGGGCTTATGTCTCAGGTTTCCCTCTGGTCAAGTTGTAAGAGGGTCTGTAGAGTTAAACTTCAAGCACTGCCTTTTCCAGGCAAACCCCAGCACCCACTGACAAAGACCTGTTCATTACCATGGGCCTGTGTGTCTAGACTTTGAGCCCAGGATTTCTGGGCAGATCCAGACCCCTATGCCAGTGGTCCAGCCCCACCATGGACTGAAGGATTAGGTTTTCCGACTACTCCACCTAGATCTCTCTCTGCTTTGGCTACTGACAGCACAATATCACCAGGCCTGTGTCCCTGGATCTCCACTGATCATGGCAACTAGCCCGAGCGTTTTGTCTGTGCCCAGGGGCTTTCAGGGCGGATCCCAAGTCCCTCTGACAGAGGTCAAGCTGTACCGAGGACTAGAGGGGCACATTTTCCACGTGCTCTGCTTTGCCCTTTGTTTACTCACAGCACAGTATCCCCAGACCCGTGTCCCTGGATTTCTGCAGTTCAAGGCAGCAAAGGGCCCAAGCCAAGATTTTTTGATAGTACTTATTGAATAGTACTTATTTCAATCACAGGTATATATGCATCTGTGTAATGATTAGTTGAAGACCAACACCCTTCTTCAGCCACTCATCCCAATACTGATATATTTTCATTCATGTATCCTCTCAATTACTGTCCTTTGTGTTTTATTTCTTTTGCTCTGATGAACTACACTGACCCAAAACAAGTTTCAAGTTGTTTAGCCATAGTTTGAATGAAAAATGTCCCCCACTGTATTGGGAATCTGAATGTTTGGTCTCCAGTTCATGGTGAATTTGTGTATACTTAGAACCTGTTTTCAGTAGAGTAAGTTTAAATACTGAGTTCAGTCTTTCAGGGGGAATGGTTCAAGCCAGTTCCAGTTCATTCATTAAGCTTTAGTTGAACTTCAAAAGCTAAGCCTTTTTAACTTTGTGTCTCTGTGATTAGAAACTTAAAGCCTTTACAACTGTAAACAAAAATAAACTCAACTTATTCTTTTATGAGTTGCTTTTTTCTGATGGAGAACCCTCCAGGGAGAGTCATTGATTTTTGTTGCAAATTAGAGCATAAAAAATTCTATAATATGTGATGCTTGACTTAATACTTTTTTATTTAAACAACATACTCTTCTCTCCTTCATGTCTTCAGGTCTTACATTATTTGATTTTAATGCTAGTATCACCATTAATGGCATTGAAGTATATTTGGTTATTTCTCCAATGTTGTATAAATTATCCCTCAAGTCAAGACTTTTTGTTTCCATGTCGCCTTATCTTATCCTATCATAAATATCATATTACATGTAAAATCTTTTACTAATTTTGAAATTTTTCAGAACCAAAGTCAAGTCATATATGTGAAACCACTTCTCTGAAAATACATTCTTAAAATCGTTCCCCCAAAAACATGACTTTAAGGTTCTAATACATTTTCATGTTACCTGTCATCTCTTCTCATTTGGGATAGTTAATTTCACTTGTCAATTTAATGAGATTTAGAGTTATCTGGGAAAAAAATTTAAAGATGGTTGCAGTTGTGCTAAGTAATGTTTCAAAATATCATTGCCAACCAGAGGTCAAGTTTAAGCACAGAAGTCTGTAGGAACATTTTATCTTGAAACATGGAATTTATTTACTGTGTCCTTTTACTTATAGACCTAGTATAAATTCAACGTTATTTTGTTGATCTTTTCTTTTTTGTTATGCATTGAAAACTATTCTGAAAAACTGATCAATAATTTCACTTGTCACCTCTTTATAAAAAAGACAGTATTATAAGTGAAGTTACAGGTCAGAAGCTTATATTCTAAATTTCAGTAGTGATTGGAAGTATGTTTTATAAAATAGTATAAATGGTAACCTGTACTCTTAATATGGTATGTGAATATTGGCAATTATTTTCTTGTATGTTGTATAAGAGTCCACCATTCATGTGCCTTTATTCCAGGGACAGCTGATGCAGTGGTTTGCATCTTCTGATGTTCATACAGCCTGTTTATAAACTGTGACAGTGTTCATATATGTAATTTATCTAATACAGTACTATTCAGTAGGGGAAAGAAAATAATCTCTTGAAAGTAGAGGGAGAGAGGAATCTTCCAGGGAGAAAAGAAGGAGAGGAAAAAAGAAAGGGCCAGCCAGTTCAGATTTGGGAGGAGAAGGAGAAGTACAGAGGGTCAAGAATTTGAAAGTAGGAGTGACAGGACATAACCACTAGAAAGTCTCAGATGCCATGGACCCAAGAGGTTCCCAGGTTTCAACAGGGAAGATATTTTAGCCAAAATAATCAAAAAGTGGATATAGAACCTGTAGAGACCATATCCAGTGATAGGCATCCAGTTGAGGGATGGGGCCACCCACCCACCTCAAAAATATTAATCCAGAATCCTTCCTGTCAATGGGAAATTCATGGATAAAAAGTGGTGCAGACACTGAAGGAAAGGCCATCCAGAGAATGCCCCACCTAGGGATTTATCCGACCTGCTGACACCAAACCCAAACACTGTTGTTATTGCTAAGAAGCCCCTACTGACAGAGCCCCTGAGAGGCTCAACCAGTTCCAGACCAATACAGATATGGAAGTATACAGCCAAACATTGGACTGAGTGCAAGGATCCCAAAGGGAAAGTTAGGACAAAGATTGTAAGAGCTGAGTGGCATTGCAACCTCTGAAGAAGAAAAGCAATATCAACCAAACAGACCCCCCCCCAAAAGCTACCATTACTAAACTGCTAACCAAAGAGTACACAGGTGGTACCCTTGGCTCCAGCTTCATATGTAGCAGAGGGCTGACTAATCTGGCATCACTGGGAGGGAAGCCCCTTGGTCCTTTGAAGGTTTGATGACCCAGGATAGGAGAAGACTAGGCTGATGAGGCAGGAGTGGTTGGGCATGTAGTGGAATATCCTCATAGAGTCAGGAGAAAGGAGGACATAGGGGTCTTTTTGAGGGGAAACTGGGAAAAGAGATACAATTTAAAATGTAAATATATAAATAAGCAATAAAAATCTATGAAAAGAAAATAAAAAATATGACCTAGACTTAGAATCAATCTCTCTCTCCCTCTTCCTCCCTCTCTTCCTCTCTCTCTCTCTCTTTCTCTCTCACACACACTCTCTCTCTCTCTCTCTCTCTCTTTCTTTCTCTCTCTCTCTCGCTTTCTCTCTGTCCCTCCATTATAGTATAATACCTATTATAATATGATTTTTTATGTCAACATTCCATTGATTATAGTCACCTAATAAGACACCCTCATCTGAAGAAGTGTCTGAATGCCCGTACAGATAGAAGACCAATTTGGATTGTAACTGAAAACTTAGGGTAGCAAACCAGATAAAAATGGTTTACCAGAAGAACATCTTGCTATTCAATGCCCTGGTCCCACCCTCATTGCCCAATCCAACTGCCCTGTTGCTAGAGAGCAGGGCCAGCATTTCAAAACTTTTCTTTTTGACTAAATATCATCTACAGAGAAACCTTTTGGGCTTCTGTTGCTAGATTAGCACAGATGATGTACACAAGCCTATGAACTCAATAACTAATGTTGTCTGGCTCCTCCTCACACAGTTACACACAGGATTGCAAGACACACATAGCATGAAGAACTAACTACTCTGCTCTCAGCTGAAAGGAAAGATTTTAGTGCTATTTTAGTGCTAAGTTATTAAATTATCTAAAACATGAACACACATGAGTTCACTCATGCATATACACATATTTATATATACAGGTACACATGTAGAATTTTTATCTCATTGATTCTATTCCACTAGAGAACCCTAATGAGTACAATAAAATACATTTCAAATGGACTGTTTTATTTTGAATGATTACTTTTCTGGGTTGGGTGATACTTGTATTTCTTATCACATTTATTCATTGTTTGACTATTTTTATTTTTACAATGAGTTTTCTCTTCTACACACTTCTTCAGAATCTTTCTTTTTTCCAGACCCGACTTTGTGTAGTCCTCTATTTTTCTCCACAGAATACTCTGGGTTCCTCCCATATACTCTAGTATGTATGAAATTTTTCTGTAGTAGAGTTAACCCTCAAAGGCCACACCCTTAAGTGAAGAGGGTTTTCCCTTCCTATTAGCTGTCAATTGCTCCTTAGAAAACAGTGATATACTACACCCCCTGCCTCTCTGCACAGTAGGATTTTCTCTGCCTTAATCATGTTTTGACCTTGAGCATGCTGTCACAACTGCTGTGAGTTCATATTGGTGGCTTCACTGATGTGTTTTCAAATAATGGTTTTCTTCCTTGGTGTTTTAAATCATCTCTGGCTGTAACATTTTTTTCTTATGCCTCCTTCTTAGGGATCCTTGGGATTTGGGAGGAGGTTTGATACAGACAGCCTGTTTAAGACTCCACATGCACTCTTTCTGACTGTGGTGGCTGAGCTGAGGCATTGGCAGCAGCAGAGGCATGGTGAAGATGAAGATCCTTCTCTGGAACTGAAGGGAGAAGAAGGGACAATAGCTGGAGCTGACTTTCCTTAGCTGGCAGAGAGCAGGAGGTGGAGGCAGAGAAAAAAAATGGCTTCATTCAAATACGGGGTATCTCCTGCCCAAACATTGCCATGAGGTATTAAATGGCACAGCATTGTACCTGATCTGAATGTCCATAAGGTGGTGGGTAGAGGGTGAAGAAAAGGGAATAACACCATAAACAATCTATTTAACCAGGAAAACAGTGGAAATGTAGAAATTCTCCTTTTGGAGCTGGCCCATAGGAAGTGGGCCATTCCTACCAGTGGAAGACAATTAGTTTGCTGGGTAGAAACAACAAAATCTGAGACTTTCAAGGCTTAGTGAAAGCCCTCTGAATAATCTGAGATCAAATGTAATGGGGTGACTGTTTCTATCCCCATTTTAAAGGCATCCTAATGGGTGAAAGAGCATGCCAAGGCACTGAGGTGGGAGAGGGTGGATGAGAGAGAGAGACAGACAGAGAGAGAGAGAGAGAGAGAGAGAGAGAGAGAGAGAGAGAGAGAGAGAGAGGGAGGGAGGGAGGGAGAGAGAGAGAGAGAGAGAGAGAGAGAGAGAGAGAGAGAGTGCAACTTCATGGAGGCAATAAAAGGGGGAGGGGAAAACAACTAAAATGTAAATACAGAGAATATTTAATCAAAAAAGAATTTGATAAAGAGAAAAGAAAAACACTAAAACATTAGGCACAGAATACAGATGACCACAACAAGGCAGTCCAGAGAAAGTGAAACAAAAACAAAAAAGCACTTGCAGATGTCTTTGTCCTTGCTGATCTGTGAGAGAAACAGAGACTAATTACCTGTCCAAAACCAGTTGAGAATGAAGGGTCAGGTTACCGGGATTCTTATAGGAAGGCACAGGCATCACCTCTAGTTCCTCACTGGGTAAAAAAATGCACATATGCTTTTCCCCTCTCAGTCTGTAGATTGATAACAGATAGAAAAACAAACATAGATGGAGAGTAGCCAACTTACTGAGAGGTAGAGAGAGGAATGTCTCCCAATTACTCCAGTGAATAGACGATGAGTCTCTGCATGTAATGTCTGAGAACCACTGAAGAATCATACCACATATTCAAATAGTATGCAAAGGCAAAGTGTGCTTATTTAGCAGAAATTCCTGTCTTCAGGTGTCGTCTGTATTCAAGAATGGAGACGCCCATTGTACTCTCTGGCCCAGCTTTTACTATCAGTTAGGGGAATTCTGGGGAAGTTATGTACACTTTACCCTAGTTCCTTAGCTCAATCTCTAGTGCTTGGCTCTTGGAGAACTGAGCACACAGAGAAGACACAGGAACACTGTTCCTACTGAGCCATTGGCGAACACACACTCTCTCTTCACTGATTATATGGAAAGAGACCTCCAGAAACTCTCAGGGTGCAGGGATCTCAATGCAGTCTAAAATCAGACTGGTAAGACCTCCATCTCTGCCCAGAGGCACAGTCAGAGTAGGCACACTGCCAGCAGGACTCACAGCCTGCTTGAAGCACCCAGAGGAGACATAGGAATGTTCTCTCTACTCAGCCCACAAGTAGGCCCACACACTCTCTCCACTGATTACCTGGGGAGAGACCTCTGGGAACTCTCAGGGCCCAGGTATTACACTACTGATTGGGTCTGTGCCCTTCAGGTGTATATTTGCACCCAGAACAAGACCTTGCTCATCACCATCAAAACTCATAGCCTGCACATAGAGAGCTGAGCACCCAAGACCGATCTCCCTCTGGAGTCCACATCCCACAGACACATAGGAAAGACAAGCTTTATCCAGAGTCAACAAGATCAACTAACATCAACGATAAGAAGATGACAAGAGGCACACACAAGAATCTAAGCAACCAAACGCAAGACAACCTGGCAACATCAGAACCCAGCTCTTCCACCACAGTAAGTATCTGTCATGCACCCCACGTCCCCCCGGCAAGAAAAGGAGTGCAACAACAGGATTCTTCTGTGAACAACCTTTATTGTACAACACTCTGAGCAGGGGATCCCACGTGGAAGAAAAATGCACTGCTTATATATGCCCAGGAGACTCGTGTCGCTACCTGATTGGTGCACCCTCCAGTAACTCATTAGCATGCCCCAAGAGTGGGCTGTGACATATGTGGCACATGCACACTAGGTCTCTTGGCTGGGCAACAGCTCTGTTTGCTGAGTGGGAAGCTGGTGCCATGTTTGTGTGCGGCACAAACGGCTCTCTACAAGTATCATATATCCTAACATACCAGGAAAACAAGCTTTGGACTTAAAATCATGCCTCATGCTGATGATAGAGGACCTCTAGAAGTTCTTGAATAATTCCCTTAAAGAAATACAGAAGAACATAGAAAAACAAGTACAATCCCTTAGAGAAACACAGAAAAACAGAAGCAAACAGATGAATAAATTTAACAAAACCATCCAGAATCTAAAAACAAAACATGGAAAAAATAAATAAAACACAAATTTTTGGTTTCTGGAGACAGAAAACATAGGAAAGAGGTCAGGTGTCATAAACACAAACATCTCCAACAGAATTAAAGAGATGAAAGATAGAATATTAGGGGCACAAGTTAACATAGAAAGCATTGACACAAAAGTCAGAGAAAATGCAAAAATTAAAAAGCTCCAACCCCAAAATATTCAGGAAACGCAGGAAAAAGTGAGAAGACCAAACTAAAGATAATAGGCATAGAAGGGAGTGAAGACTCCCAACTGAAAGGTATAGTAAATATCTTCAAAAAAAGAAAAACTATAGAAGACTTCCCTAGCCTAAAGAAATAGATAACGATTAATATACAAGAAACCTACAGAACTCCAGATAGAGTGGACCTAAACCAAGTTCTTCCTGACACATACTAGTTGAAACACCAGAAATTCAAAACAAAGAAAGTATACTAAAAGAAGGGGAAAAGGACAAGTAAGATATAAACAAAGACCTACCAGAATTACACCAGACTTGTGAACAGAAACTATTAAAGCTGGAAGATCTGGGAAAGATGTCATAAAGACTCTGAGAGAACACAAATGCCACCCAGGTTACAATATTCAGCAAAATTTTCAGTTACTATAGTGAAGAAACCAAATATTTCAGGACCAGACCAAATTTATACAATATCTTTTTTCAAATATATCCCTGTGAAGGGGAATAGATGGAAACCTCCAACACGAGAAAAGAACCTGCACCCTAGGAAAAGTAATTAATAATAATAATAATAATAATAATAATAATAATAATAATAATAATCTTGCAACAAAACCAAAAGAAGAAAGGCACACGTACATCATTCCACCTTTAATAACAAAAGTAATAGAAAACAACAATAATTATTTCTTAATATCTCTTAATATCAATGGACTCAATTCCCCAAATAAAATGACATAGACTATCAGACTGTATATATAAAAAGGACCCAGAATGTTTCTGCACACAAGAAACTCATCTTAGCATCAAAGACAGGCACTATCTCAAAATAAAAGGTAAAGAAAAAAATTCCAGGCAAATGGTCCCAAGAAATAAGTTAGAGCAGCCAGCCTAATATCAATTAAAATAGATTTTCAACCAAAAATCATCAAATAAAAAATGGAACTATTTTACTCATCAAAGCATAATTATAAAGAGGTGAACTTACAATCATGAACATATATGCTCCAAATACAAGGGTACTCATTCGAAGAAAAAAACACCTCTATTAAAGTTCAAAGCATATATTACACCTCACACAATAATATTGGGAGATTTCAATGCCCCACTCTCATCAATAAAGGAATCATGGAAGCAGAAACTAAACAGACACACAGTGAAACTAACAGAAGTTATGAACCAAATGGATTTAACAGACATGTATAGAATATTTCATCCTAAAACAAAAGACTATACCTTCTTCTCAGCACCACACAGCCCCTTCTCCAAAATGACAACAGAGTCAGTCACAAAACAGGACTCAACAGATACAAGAACATCAAAATAATTCTATGCATCCTATCAGATCACCATGAAGTAAGGTTATATTCAAGAACAACAAAACAAGAAAAAGTCCACATACACATGGAAGCTGAACAATCCTCTACTTAACAACAGTTTGATGAAGGAAGAAATAAAGAAAGAAATCAAAGACTTTTTAGAAATTAACAAAAATAAAGGCACAACATATTCAAACTTATGAGACACAATGAGTTAAGTGCTAAGAGGAAATCTCATAGCTCTGAGCTCCTCCAAAAAGAAACTGGATAAAGCATACACTACCAGCTTGACAACCCACCTGAAAGTTCTAGTACAAAAAGAAGCAGATACACCCAAGAGGAGTAAAAAGCAGAAAATAATTGAACTCAGAGTTAAAGTCAACAAATAGAAAAAAAAAGAATTATAGAAAAAATCAACAAAACCAAAATCTGGTTCTTTGAGAAAATAAACAAGATTGAAAAACCCTTAATCAAAATAGCCAGAGGGTACAGAGAGAGTAACCAAATTGACAAAATCAGGAATGAAATCGGAGACATAACAAAAGAAATTGAAGAAATTCAAGAAATCATCAGATCCAACTGAAAAAAGCTACAATAAACAAAACTGGAATATTTAGAGCAAATGGACAACTTCCTTGAAAGACACAAAAGTTAAATCAGGATTGGATAAACAATTTAACTGCTCGATAACCACTAAAGAAATAGAAGCTGTCATCAAAAACCTTGAAGCCAAAAAACAAAAAGCCTAGTACCTGGTGAGTTTAGTGCAGAATTCTATCAGATCTTCACAGAAGACCTAATACCAATTCTCTCCAAACTATACCATGAAATAGAAACAGAAGAAGTACTACCCAATTAATTCTTCAAAACCACAATTATGGTCACTCCTAAACCACACAAAACCTCTACAAAGAAAGAAAACTTCAGATGAATTTTCCTAATAAACATTGATGCAAGAATACTCAGTAGAATTCTTGCAAATTGAATCCAAGAATACGTTAAATTGATCTTTCACTATAATTAAGAAGGGTTCATTCCAGGAATGCAAAGATGGTTCAATATACTAAAATCTATCAACATAGTCCACTATAGAAACACTTTTTAAAAACACACATGAAAAGCTTTCTAGATGCTGAGAAATCATTTGACAAAATTCAACACTCCTTCATTTTAAAAGTCTTGTAAAGATAAGGAATTCAAATCCCATACTTAAACATAGTAAAAACCATATACAATAAACCAGTAGCCAACACTAAACTAAATTATGTGAAACTTGAAGCAATAAAACTAAAATCAAGGACTAGACAAGGCTGCTCACTCTTTCCCTACCAATTCAGTACAGTACTGAAAATACTAGCCAGAGCAATCAGAAAGCAAAAAGAGGTCAAAGAGTTACAATAAGAGAGGAAGTAGTCAAAATGTGAAGATTTGCAGAAGATAAAATATTATACTTAAGTGAACCCCAAAATTTCCACCAGAGAACTTCTATAACTGATAAACAACTTCAGCATATTATCTGGATGCAAAATGAGCTTAAACAAATCAGTTGCATTCCTCTACTCAAAGTATAGACAGGCTGAGAAAGAAATTAAAGAAGTTACACCCTTCACAATAGTCACAAACAATATACAATAACTCGTTGTTATTATAACCAAGCAAGAGAAAGATCTGTATGACAGGAACTATCAGTCCCTGAGGAAAGAAATTGAAGAAGACCTCAGAAGATGGAAAAATTTCCCATGCTCATGGATTGGAAGGATAAACATAATATAAATGATCTTCTTGCCTAAAGCAATCTCCAGGCTCAATGTAATCCTAATCAAAATTCAACTCAATTCTTCAGAGAGTTGGAAAGAGCAATTTTCAAATTCTTTTGAAATAATAAAAAACATGGGATAGCAAAACTATTATCAATAATTAAAAAACTTCTGTTGGAATAACCATCCTGGATATCAAGTTGTATTACAGATCAATTGTTAAAAAAGCTGCATGGAATCAAAACAACCCTGAGATTCCACCTCACACCAGTAAGATTGGCCAAGATCCAAAACTCAGATGACAGCAGATGCTGGCGAGGCTGCGGAGAAAGAGGAACACTTCTCCACTGTTGGTGGGGTTGCAAGCTAATACAACCACTCTGGAAATCTGTCTGGCGATACCTCAGAAAATTGGATATAGTACTACCTGAAGACCCAGCTATTCCACTTCTGGGCATATACCCCAGAGACACTTTAATACACAACAAAGATATATGCACCACAATGTTCATAGCGGCTCTATTTATAATAGCCAGAAGCTGGAAGGAACCCAGATGTCCTTCAGAAGACGAATGGATACAAAAATTGTGGTACATATACACAATGGAATACTACTCAGCCACCAGAAACAATGACATAACCAAATTCTTAAGAAAATGGCTGCATCTAGAGAATATCATCCTGAGTGAGATAACCCAGTCACAAAAGAACAGACATAATATGCAGTCACTGATATTGGGATGCTAACCCCAGAGGCTTGCACTCCTCCAGAAACAACTCACAGACTGTATGAAGTCCAAGAAATAAAGAAAACAAAAAAATATACATATATTTACAAAACAAGAAGACTTTGACTATTTCCATGTTGCGTTTTGTTTTGCATGTACTTTATGCTTATTGTAACTATTAGGTTTTCAACGCATACTGTCAAGCCCTTGAAAGAAAATCAAGTACTGACTAAAAAAATATATTCACATGGTTTTATGTAAAAATTATTTCAATGTCTGAAAAAACACTACTGACAAAAATGTATAATTTTAAGCAAAAAATGTTTAAAATCTGTACATTTATCTTTGTTTTGTAAAATAAAGTCATTTGAAAAAAAATGCTGCATGGTATTGGTGCAGAGACAGGCAAGTAGAATAATGAAACAGAACTGAAGACCTTAAAATGAACCCACACACCTATAGTCTTTTGATCTTTGACAAAGGAGCTAAGAACATTCAATGGAAAAGGACAGCCTCTTCAAGAAATGGTGCTGGTTCAATTGGCACTCAGTAGGCAAAAGAATTTTTAATTGATATTTTCTTATCTCCTTTTATAAAACTCATGTAAAAATGGATCAAAGACCTCCACATAAAACGAGGTATACTGAAACTAATAAAACAGAAAGTGGAGAAGAGCTTAGAACACTTAGGCACAAGGGAAAGTTTTTGGAAGAGAAAATCAGTGGCTCATGCTCTAAGATCAAGAATCAACAAATGTGACCTCATGAAATTACAAAACTTCTATAAGGCAAAGGACACTGCCAAAATTACAAAATGGCAACCAACATAATGTGAAAAGATCTTTACCAATCCTACATCTGATAGCGGACTAATATCCATTATATATAGAGAACTCAAGAAGTGTGACTCTAGAGAATCATGTAATCTTATTAAAAAATAGAATTACAAATAGGGTACAGAGCTAAAGAAAGAATTCTCAACTGAGGAATATCTAATGTCTGAGAAACACCTAAAAAATGTTCAACATCCGTAGTCATCAGGGAAAAGCAAATCAAAACAACCCTGAGATTCCACCTCACACCAGTCAGGAGGCTAAGGTAAAAATCTCAGGTGACAGCAGATGCTGGCAAAAATATGGTGAAAGAGGAACACTTCTTCATTCTCAGTGGAGTTATAAATAAGTTCAACCACTCTAAAACTCAGTCTGGCAGTTCCTCAGAAAATTCTACATGCTACTACCTGAGGACCCAGCTATACCACTCCTGGGTATACACCAAAAAGAAACTCCAACATCTAACAAAGACACATGTTCCAACATGTTCATAGAGCCTTATTTGTAAGAGCCAGAACTGTAAAGAACCCAGATGTTCTTCAAATGAAGAATGGGTACAGAAATTGTTGTACTTTTAAACAATAGAGTACTTTTCTGCTATTATAAACAATGACTTCATGAAATTCCTAGGCAAATGGATGATACTTGAAGCTATCATCTTGAGTGAGGTAACCCAGTCACAAAAGAACACTCATGGTATGTACTCACTGATAAATGGATACTATCCCAAAAAGCAAGGGATAACCAAGAAACAACTCATAACACTTATGAATCTCAAAGGAAAGGAAAGCCAGAAGGTAGAGCCTCAGTTCTTAGACAGTAGAACAAAACACTCTTGGGAGGAAATAATGGGACAAAGAGAGGAGCAGGCATTGTATAAAAGATTGTCCAAAGCCTTCCTCACCATATGCAGCCACTAAACCCATGCACCATTTTTGATGCCAAGCAGTGCTTACTGTAGGAATCTGATATGGATACCTCCTCAGAGGCTCTGCCAAAGCCATACAGAGGAGGATACTTGCAGCTAACCATCGGACTGAACACAGGAACCCCAATGAAGGACCTAGAGAAAGGACTAAAGGAGCTGAAAGGTTCTGCAACCCCATGGGAAGAACATAATTTTTAATTAAGTAAACACACCACAGCTCCCAGTGACTAAAATGCCACACAATCAGTTCTTATGGAGAGGTTGCAGCTCTTTCAGCTCTTTTAGTCCTTTCTTTAGCATCCTCATTGGGGTCTCAGAGTTAACTCTGATGGTTAGCTGCAAACATGCTCAGCTGTATCTATATGACTTTAACATAGTCCCTGAGGAGACATCTCTATCTTTTTCCTTCCAGTAAGTATTTCTTGGCATCAGCTATAGTGCTTGGATTTGGTGGCTGCATATGTGGATCTTTTCTTCAACCCCAGTTCCTTAACTTGATCTTTCCTCCCATGAGTGTTTTGTTCTCTCTTCTAAGAAGGAATGAGGCATCCCCATTTTAGTCTTTTTTATCAAGATTCATAAAGTCTGTGAATTGTTTCTTGGGTATTCAGAGATTTTTTTTTAGGCTAGTATTCACTTATCAGTTTAATATGCCTTAAACAATACAGTAGTTTAGCAACTGCCTTGCCTCCGTGCTATTAGAATCTGCCTCCCATTGATAATTCAAAGTTATTACTTACTAATTTAAACGTACCACCTTGACCACTCTTGATCCAATAGTGCCATCCTCTGTCCTGTGTTCTCCTGAATCCCTCACATGATATCTATGTATTTATGTCCTACATTATTCTCAGATATGACGTGTTTCCTCTACTCTACACTATCCTAGGAAGACAGATATTTTCTACCCTTTCTGAACAGTGATATAGAATTCCCTATGAGAGGAGTAAATAATGTTATACTGTGAACTGTCAGCCTAATGTCATAATCAAATCACTGAGTCCTTTTACACACACATACAGAGAGAGAGAGAGAGAGAGAGAGAGAGAGAGAGAGAGAGAGAGAGAGAGAACACAAACACTCAAGATTCTGCATTGAAAAGAAGCAGTTTTTAGTTCATAAAAAGTATGTCTTTTTAGATGTTGGTGACCTTATATCAGCAACAGGCCAAAATAATCTTTAAAGTAATAAAGTCCTTCTGAATTTTTAAAATTTTATAGATATTATAGCATTTCTTGTGTATATTTTATATAGTGATTAATGTATGTATATGCATGAATTTAGATGTGTGTTTTTGTACATTAGATTTGTAGTTATGTGACTTAAGTTACTTACTGGTTTGAAACAAGGTCTTCATAAAACCTAGATCTCACCAAATTTAGATTAACTGACCAATCACCAGGCCCCACTAGCACTGAGTTCTGCAGTATAGACTTCCTGATAAATTAACTTCCTTTCTATAATGGCAATCAGAGTGTAGTTTGTTGAAAGCAGTGACTCGCATATAGCAAAGCAACCACAAGTAACTTTTGTTGCTGCTTTAAGGTTTTATTCTTTTTCTTGTTCAAAAATAATTGTCTTGGAATAAGAGAATACTCATCGACTCTGTGATGGGTTCAAAAGAGAAAATAAACTTAGAGTTGCTCACAATCAATATAAAGGTTTTGCTGGGGAGCTCAGAGATGGGCACCTGTCTCATAGGAATTTGGTATGGAAGGAGGGTAAGCATATCTTCTGATACTAAGCAGCCTCAATTAATTTACCTTTTAATTTTCAAGACCTCTGGTTTCTAGGCAGGTACTAGAATTCCTGCTGGTAAAATAAATTGACTACCTATAGGTGCTAGTGCCTTGCCTTTCTCATGCTGATAAGCAATTAGGATAGAGTTTGAGACAGAAAGAAATAAGGAAACACTTTTTTTAAATCTCTGCACTTAGATAGCAAGCATAGTTGCAGTTTAAAATTATTTTAATTCACATTGAATTTCATTGTCATTTGAATAATGCTGCCTGAAATATGTATAAAAATGTCTCCAATGGGTTTGAGGAGTTTTGTGGAAACTAGCTATTCTTCATAATAGCAGTGGGTAGAAGATAGCCTAGGCTTGTGGCACTATTATCATAAATGGAGACAGAAAATTGCTGGTATCATTCCCAAAGTGGTTATAATGGTCATAAACACATCTTCCTTGTCTCTTCTAAGCACTTTATGCTTTCCATTTAGAGTTTATCAACTGGAGGGATGAATATAGTTTTTCTATTATATATTAAATTACATCATTTTGAAAATGTCAGGCAATCTCTCGTTTGGCTTTCATATTTGAAAACCATGAACACTCAAACCACGATACACTTTATTTAAATTTAATTGCCTAACACATGAAAACATAAAAGTCATATACTACATTTAGTGGTTAGAGACCATATAATATTTCATTAAAAGATACCTGTGTAATATTTAAATCAGATTGCATCTACCTATGCTCTCAATATGTAATATGTTTGTGGTAAAAATTTCTAAGTCAATCCTTCTAGTTCTTTAAAATACCCAGTTCATGTTATCTACAGTACATGAACTATAAAGTAACACATCAGAGGCATTTGGTACAACTGTGGCAACATACTTGGGACTCCTTCATTTCCTCTCCAAGCTTCGACAACCACCACAAATTATGTGATGATTATTTTTTCCACTTTTTTTTTTGTTTTACTTAAATTACCAAACTCCAGACCTGTTAACATCAATATACACTACTGTGTGTGTCTGTGTGTGAGTTTGTGTTTGTCTCTCTCTCTCTCTCTCTCTCTCTCTCTCTCTCTCTCTCTCTCTCTGTGTGTTTATGTCTCTGTCATATATGTGTATATTCACATGACCATCTGTATGAACACACAGGTTTGGCAGTAGAGATAGGTATGTGTATACATATAGACTGATGATAGGATAGTCTCAGTTAATCCTCATGGAATGTGTGCCTTGCTTTATTCTTTAGCAGAATCTCATTGGCCTGTAGGCCGGCAGAACAGTAAAGCCCTGGGCATCCTGCTGTCTCTCATTTCTAGCAGTAGAATTAAAAGTATAAGTCAATGTGAGTGACTTGAAAAAAATATCATCTTTGGAGAATCCAACTCTGTGATTTCATAATAAAATGAAAATATATTTGATACTTTAAGAAGACTAGAACATTGGTTGGACCTGACACAATTAATAATAGACCTTAAGGTCACTTAAGACTGTTTGTCTACTCAGTGTGTTATTAACCTTGCCTTCAAGAAAACAATACAACTGTCACTCTTACTTACTTTTTATTTTCCATGTGACCAATGATTATATGCCAAGCTAATACATAGCTACAATGTAAAATTGTATATTCTTTCATGGTTCTGACCTGCAAAATGTATGTTTAACACGAGTAGGAAACAGCAAATATAGAAGGCAAAAGTAAATTTCTAACACCTACTGTAAAGGTTGACAGCAACAATCAATGGTTACCGGTTGAAAAACAGTATTGCCTGCTGTCTGAGTCAATGAGGATCAGTAGGACATGGTGACTTACGCCCTGTTAAGTATCTGTTAAAGACGTCTGTAAAGTATCTCATTCTTTCCACATGTGATGCTTTCTATATTGTCCAATAGATACATTCCTAAGTCCTTTGTCATTCACAGGCAAATGGTGAGACTGAAGTCATCCACAAGACAGAGACATAAACATAGACTTCATGATAAACAAATGCACAAAAGGACAGACACCCAGAGATACAAGGACAGACACTCAAGATAGCCTACAGGTAGGCACAGATTAAGAATCATGTAGCAGGCTGACTAAGAACAGAAGACTCAGGGAGTATGAAGTAGAGAACTCAAATCCAGACTCCCTTAGTTAAATAATTCCAAGGGGAGGTACCTTTAATTAAACCATTTCCTTAATATGACATCAATGCTTTATTAGTTACTTAGAGTTAATCATGAATGCATATAATCTAAGCACAACTCAGACCCTTGTAGTTGTAAATGAAATGCTACTGTGACTGAGCCACGCCTCCAGCACAAATTCTAGTGGTTTTCTGTCTGCATGGCATTTCACTATGAATTTGTATCACATTATCTTTGTACATTTCTTCAGTTGATAAAAACAAATTTAGGGATACACTTTTCTGAACTAAAGCTCTCCACTAAATCAATTCATTAGAAATTGTAATTTTTTATTTCAAAATGGTAGTGCCATTTTGAAGATTTATTTCTAATACATCAAAGGTCCCATTTACTGTAGACTATGCATAATTTTTTCAGAACAACAGTAATTTCCTTAACTACATTATACTAACTTTTAATATTCAGTCAAGGACATCAGTATCAAGAACCAAGCCAATATTTTCAAGATAATCAATGTAAACTATGGTACCTGCTATATCAGGTCAACTGTATTTCCTTGATTCAAGTTCTCCCACTGATTAAGGAGTCAGGTTGTTGTACATCAAGCATCTGCCCTACTACTGTATTCTTTCCCAAATTATCAGGGTGAAAAGCACAGCTTTGGGCTGTGCCCAAATTTTTTATGAATGCTTAAAATTTGGCTTAGTTAGGATTATAATTGCTGTGATTAAACACTCTAGTTTGTGTCAAGGTGACATAAAATTAGCCAGAAAATCTCTCACCCCTTGTCAACTTGACACATAAAAATACCACTTTTCAATTAGAACCATTTTTTGTCATTTATACCCAAGATAGAATGTTAAAAAATATCACAGGATAAAACTTGAATAACTAGAAATTTCTCACAGCCTTTACAAATTTAAATGCATTAAATGTTCCATATCTTTAAAATAACATAGTCTGTTTTTTAAATCCCAAATCTCTCCAAAACATCAAAGTGTTTCGATTGTGGGCTTCTTTAAACAAGAAAATTAAGTTTAACACTTTCCTTCTACCAAAGGAAATAACCAGGGTAGAGTCATAAGATCAGAGCTAAATGAAAGTCCAACTGTAAATATCACCATGTCCAGGTCCACTCACGGTCTTCTCTAGTCATCCATTGCCCTTGTTCACTTCTCTTGCTTTGCCCTCTGTTTTACACGTTTGTTATTCACCAAATTCCAGTTGCCTCCACTGTACCAGTGCTCGTGTTTTTTGGTGGTTGCCCCATGGTACTGCCATCCCCATATTGCTGGGTTCTTTCGCTGCCGCTCTGATGTACTTTCACTAACAGCCTCGTGACATGCCTTTTTTAATCCCTGCCATAGAGCCTGAAACCTCAGCTGCATGTTCCCTTCATGCCTTCAAAATCAGTACAGCTTGTGTGACATTTATACTACCAGTTTCAGCTGCCAGCAAAAAGAACAATATCAGCTGCCTCTAGAAACGTACTTCTGTGCACTGACTCTGAAAAACACTTCACAGCATATTTTACTTTGTTGATACTAGTTTTTTGTTAAATCTCAGTTTATTCTTCAATTCTAATTAACCAACATTCACTGGGCCACAAAAGCAAAAGTTTTAGTACATTGCTTCTAGTCTCTTGTAGATTACATGGGATTTTTTTTTTACCTTCAGCTCAAGACACCCCAGATTCTTTACATAAATATCTCAGTAATGTTTTAGCATTGCTCTGAAACATGACAAGCCAGTCCTCCATTTTCTGTACTGCTCTCAACATTTTTAGTGTGAAAGTTCATGCAAACCAGCTCACTGTGTTCTTCATACTCAGTGACTTTTCCAGTTCTTCAACAATCCTCAAAAGAACAACATTGTTAGGCATGACACAGGAAGGTCCCATTCCTGGTTCCAATTTGTTTTAACTGGGGTTACTATTTCTCACAAACAACACCATGAGCTAAAGCAACATGAAGAGGAAAATGGTTACTTTTTTCTCACTGTTAAATAACATATTTCAAAATTCATCAAAAGTAGTGAGGGCAGAAACTCAATCAGGAAAGGAACCTGGAGGCAGGAATTTATGCAGAGGCTACAGAGAAGTGTGGTTACTAGCTTGACTTCCATCATTTGTTTTTGCTGCTTTCCAATAGAACCCAGGACCAGCAGTTCAGAGGAGGCTACACTGACATGGGCTGAATCTTCACACATTATTTTAATTTAAAAGCTGCTTACTTATACTTTGACCTTATTGAAAGATTTTCTCAGTTGAGACTTCCTCCTATCAGATGGTTCTCAGCTTGTGTTAAGCTTACAATACTATCTACTATTGTGCACAGGAATCAAACTCATGTCCTCAAGTTTGCAAAGAAACTCACCTTATTTACTGAACATATCTGTAGCCCTGAACTTATCTTTAATGTGAATTTTAATTTAAAGCATACTATTTTTACTTATAAAAAGTGTAAAAATAGTAATCTGTATTTTGTGCTGATATATACAGTTAACATTTGCTGAATCCAGTATTCAATGCTTAAAGCAACAGTGCTAAATGCTTAAAAAAATTTCAGACTCCTTTAAAGCAAAAGATTAATGGTCCTCCCTCAAAATAACAGTGCAAGATTCTACAGACTTTCTATGAAAATGAGAACAACCACATTGCCACTGAGTCACAAATCACATTCCTCATGCTGCTTCAAGGAGAGCCTGAGTTCTGGCATGCAATCTGTATTTTCATTAGGATTACACTCAGTATATAAATCAACTTTTGAGATTGAAATTTTAAGTATTCTACTTTTCGATTTATGCTAGTGTTCATATTTTCATGTTATAGTAATTGTGCTGGCTAGTTATATGTCAACTTGACATAGGCTGGAGTCATCAGAGAGGAGAGAGCCTCAATTGAGGAGATGCCTTCTTAAGATGGGTTTATAGGCAAGCCTATAGAACATTTTAAAAATTTGTGGTGGATTTGAAAGATCCAAGCCCATTTTTGTGTCCATAATGAAGCATGCTGAGCAAGCCTATTGCTTGTAGCTTGGCTAATGTGACTTAAGCCCAGGAACAGGCAGTACTACCAGTACCCACCATTTTCCTTGAATCAAAGGAAAAAAAAAACAAACACACAGTTGTTCATTTTTCAGTTTGCCTCCTTGACACAGTTGCTGGGAAATATGAAACTCCCATGGCTAGTGTACCCTTAGCAATCTTTCTATCTATGCACCTCCCTCCAGCCCTAGACTTTAGCGGCTCAGTTACAAGTAGCCCATGCTAAAAGTCCCTGATCTTCTGCCTGTAGAAGTAGCCCATGTGACCACTCTGATTCCAGCTCTTGCATTACTGGTCAACCCTTCTCCTTCAGAAAGATGTTGAATATCTCTTCTCTCTTTTATCTTACTTTTTTCTCCATGGACACAGAAATTCTGCCTATATCTTCCATTCAAAAATTGGCATATGGCTTCTTTATTGAAAGATTAAGAACCAACTGGGGAAGAGGACAGTATCAGACCCAACCGTACACAAGCCAGTAAGCAGCTCCCCTCCAAGGCCTCTGTTATCAGCTTTTGCCTGCAGTTCCCTGCCGTGCATGTGTTTCTGTCCTGACTTCTTTCAAAGATGAACAGTTGTGTTGAAGTGTAAGTCATATAAGCCCCTTTCGCTTCAAGTTGTCTTTGTGTTTTATTATAGCAATGACAACCATACTTTGAATAGTATGATTACCTTCAGTGTTGATTCTTATGTACAAATCCTGCAAAATCACCAATCAGTTCAATTATAACTTTAGTTCCTCATTAGGCTACAATACTGGCTATGGCCAATGATGCAATGTCAATCAAACCAATAAAAAGCAAAGCAAGTGGGGGCTGGAAATGAGACAGCTGAGAGCAAGCTTGCAGGTGGAAGTAGGAAAATCAGAAGTTCAATTTTAACCAGGGCCAATCCAAAGGGCTCTAAAAAAACCAAATAAACCACTTGAAAATAACGTAATCTAAGGGAATGATGGTAACTTGTATGTGTGAAATTTGTTAAAACATTTCTACAAGGTCTCATTATACCCATAAAGTTCTTTTGTATTCTGGACTTTCTAAATATCCTTTCTCCATCAATTTAGAAATGTCTGTTTAATTTTATCTAAGAAACTCATCTATTATTACAATCACATAAATATTTCTATGGCATACTGAGAAGGAAAAGTACACCAAATATATTCTATGCATTGCCTTTTATTATTTTGGTTTTGTTTGGGTGCTGGGGATTGAACTCACAGCCTTGTGAATACTTTCAAACAGCACGTATTTCTGAGCTATGGGACTCACCCTAGAAACATCAACTCAAAGTCAGATTTCTGCTTGTGTGATATATATATTGACTCCATGAACACAACAAATTTGGACATATTAGATATCAAACCAAGAAAAAGGCTTTTGTTAAGACTATTGAACCTATCATAAGCCAACCTACTAGCCATATTCTGAAAGCATCTCTCAGTCTTCACATGTTACAGAATCTTTCTGAATACCATATCCCACTCCCTATCCCAAACTTCTCCAACCCAGGGGCTAAGCTGTCCTTCCTCCAGATGTTATTTTATATATAACTCTGTCAATGTGGTTACTCTGCATTTTTCAGGGGAGCATCCTGGCCTATTGTTATCCAGGTTTCCCTCTTTATTTCCTCTATCCCATTTCTCTCCCGACTTCTTTACTCATACAACCAAGGTAAAGGACATGATAATTCCGGACCCTACCAGACTCTGCTTCTTTCTATGCTCTCCCTTTTATCTCCATCAAACCTTCTCTTTCAACATACATATCTGCAGTCATGTCTCATCTTTTTCTGTCTCATTTTTTTTTACATTTAACTGTAGAAGAAAGGATTTACTTCAAATTATATGACATAGGTTGCTACCAAGGAAAATTAGGGCAAGACTTCAAGCATTAACTGAAGCAGAAACCTTGAAAATATATTGTTCCCTGTTTTGTTTGCAAATTTATGCTTCCATGGCTTTCTTAAATAGGCAGGATTTTCTGTCCAAGGGTGGTAACACTCACAATTGTTGATAATCCTACACCGTTTAGCAATTAAGAGTGTTTCACAAACATCTCCAATGGCCATTTGAGTTTGGGTAATCTCTCAGAAGAAACCTCCTATTTATGTGACTCTGAGCTTTATAAATTCACTGTTAATGCCCACTGGGGACAGTCATCTTGAAATATTCTTACTTACTTTTATATTTTGCTATATTGGGCTAGTTACTATTTTGGTTAGATACTTTGGTTTTGGGATGGTCTCCTGAGGAAGCCAAAGATGGTTATCACTTTGTGATCTTCCCACTTTTGCCTCTTGAGTTTCAGATTCTGGCTACATATGATCATAGAAACTTTTTAAAATTAAAGAAAAAATTTTGAGTGAGACTAGGCTATGCTTTCTGCTTTTTTGATGATTTTATAAGATTTAAGATTACTTAGCCTAATTTATAGAGTTGTATGTTGTTATAGTCTAACAAATAGTCGCTGCCAGCTATTTCATTATCATTGCTGTAACATGTCTACCAGTCACTGACACTAAAATAATTTGACTGAAAGCAAGGAAATGCTGATCACATACCTTGGTTTGTTCTGTATGAGGTTTTTAATCTTAAGCAATGGGTTAATGTGGATCCAATTTATAGTTTATGAAGGTGTATAAAGTATAAACTCCAGTCAAAGCTAACAAATAGGCAGACTATGCACCTGCAAATAAGCACATTGTGTTTTCTATGGTGATACTTAAGAATCCTAAAAATAAACCAAAAATGTTTGATGATAATACTCACACTCTGATAATCTTTATGTTTGAAATTCCTCTGTTTAGTATCTGTCCACCTCTCACCTTGCTGAGGAATAATCATCTTAAAGGTTAGCAGACAATATGTTGCCTATCAGGTCAAAATTAAGTACCAGTCTCCTACTAGCCCTTTAATCTACAGAAATATGTTTTTCCTAAAAAAAAAAAAAAAAAAAAAAAAAACTTACCCTGAGAAAAAACTGGTACTGCAATCAACTTATTCCTTTTTGTGGCCCTAAATGTTCAATATTAGGGTATGCCTTCAATATATCATCCCTGCCTGACTTACAACTGTTTATGTGGATTTGGAAATGACTCTCAGACCCCCAACATACATGATTTATATATTCTTAGAAGAGTAATTTCCATGTTTGGAATTGATAGTTTCACTGATAATATCTTGTAAGCCTAAAAATATAGTATATGAAAATAATAAATAAGTCATTAATTTTATGACATTCTTTTATTTTTATGTTTTTGTGTCAATGTGTTTAAATAATGTTATTCTAATAATTAATGCTTTATTGATATAATACTCTCTTATGATTCTAATATTAAAGAAGGTGGAACACTGCCTTAAGCTCATACTTGACACAGATTATTTCTATTTGTTTCTTCTGTTTCTACCTTCTCTGTTTTATTCATACCCCTACTCTGCTCATTTTCATTTTGATGCCATTGTAAATTTTTATCCACTCTGAAATCCTCTTGAGAAAAAGATGTTACATGTACAGATTTTGTGAAACAATAGCTATTTGTATTTCTATTTTACCTGTATAACAGAGATTATAATGTATCCTATAGAATATATAGTAAGAGAGGAAAGGGCTGCTCCACCATCAGGACTCAGGATCTGCCCAGAGAAGGCTGAGCTCCCAAAACAGCCTCAAAAGTGCTTTTCCACCTGAGCAAAAGTAAGCCTGACACACAAGCCCACTGCCTATCTGGGTAGGAAATGCCAGGAGTTCTCAAAGTACAGGGAGTGCTGGAAAGGGGTCCTTTCTGGCCCAGAAAAGAGCCAGGTCTCCACCATTAGGACTCAGGACCTGCAGGCAGAAGGTTGAACTCCTAGAATAGCCTCAAATGAGCTCTCACACCTGTACCCATGAAGACAGAGCCAAGTCACAACTATCAGAACTCACTGCCTGCACACAAAGAGCCAAACACCCAGGAGCAATCTTTCTCTTAAACCCATGGGCCCTCAAAGCCAGAGGAAAGACAAGCACCAGTCAGAGACAAAGAGATAATTTATAACCACAGAAAACAAGATGTCAAGAGAAAAGCACAAAAGCCTAAGTCATGGAAACCAACAATCTGACAGCAACAGAACCCAGCTGTCCTACCACATCAAAGAGTGGATTTTCCAACAATTCAGAAAATCAAGATTTAGACTTAAAATCATACTTGATGATAACAATGGAGATCTTTGAAAAGCATATAAATAATTCCCTTAAACAATTACAGGAAAAGCAGAAGAAATTACTAAGTGAACTACAGGAACACACAACCAAACAGGTGAAGAAATTGAAAATAGAAATAGAAAAAATAAGGAAATGACAAAAAGAGAGAACCGTGATTTTGAAATGGTGAGTTAACCTGATGATGGAGAGACAAAGCATCACCAACAGACTACAAAAGATGGAAGAGAGGATCTCAGTTAAAAAAAAAAAAACATAGAAATATATAGAAAAAGCAGTCAGAAAAGGTACCAAAATAAAAAAGTCCCTAACGCAAAATGACCAAGATATCTAGGATACAATAGGAAAACCAAACCTAAGGGTACTAGGTGAAGAAGAGGGCAAGAATAACAAATAAAAGGCACAGGAAATACCTTCAACAAAATTATGGAAGAAAGTTTCCCTACCCTTAATAATGAGATGACCATCAACATACAAGAAGCCTACAAAACTCCAAAAGATTGAACCAGAAAAGAAAACCTTCTGGACACATAGTAGTCAAAACAGCGTATGTTTAAAAAAAGAATATAAAACCAGTAAGGGATAAAGGACAAGATGCTAATTAAGGCAGACCAATCAGAATCACACCCGACCTGTCAACATAAATTTTGAAAGCTAGACTATCCAGGACAGACATCATACAGAATCTAAGAGAACACAAATACCAGAAAAAGTTACTATATCCAGTGAAACTCTCAATTACCATAGAGGAAGAGACAAAGATATTCCAGGAAAAAAAAAGTTACAGAATATCTGTCCACATACAGCTCTACATATGATAATAGATGAAAAATCCAACAAAAGGAGGGAAATTACACTTTAAGAAAGTCAAAAAATCATGCAAGAAAACAAAAAGAAGACTAGCACACAAACACAATCCTAACTTTAACAACAAAAATACCATAAATGATACGAACTATTCCTAAATATCTCTTTACATCAATGGACTCAATTCACCAATAAACAGAAAGACTATCAGACTGCATACGTAAAAAGGATCCAGCATTTTGCTGCATACAGGAAACTCATCTCAGGGATTAAGAAAAAAATACCTCAGAGTAAAATTCAGGAAAAAATACTTCCAAGAAAACAGTCCTGAGAACCAAACTAGATTAGCCATTCAAATATTAAATAAAATAGACTTTTCAACCAAAGGATATCAAAAAATAAGGAAGAACACTTTTTATTCATCACAGAAAAAAGTATCAATATGAACTTTCAATCCTGATCATCTATGCTCTAAATAAAAGAGGAGCCACATTCATAAATGAAACCCAACTAAAGCTCAACTCATATATTGCACCACACTCAACAATAGTGGAAGAGTTCAACACCTCACTCTCATGAATAGACATATCAGGGAAACAGAAAGTAAATAGAGACACAGCTACTGATGTGTTTGAGTTAATTTTATATCCAGCCACTTTGCTACACTTGTATATCAGCTGTAGGAGTTCTCTGGTGGAATTTGTGGGGTCGCTTAAGTATACTATCATGTCATCTGCCAATAGTAATGTTTTTACTTCTTCCTTTCTGATTTGCATCCCCTTGATCTCCTTTTGCTGTCTAATTGCTCCAGCCAGGACTTCCAGTACTATGTTGAATAGGTAGGGGGAGAGTGGGCAGCCTTGTCGAGTCCCTGATTTTAGTGGGATTGCTTCAAGTTTCTCACCGTTAAGTTTGATGTTGGCTATTGGTTTGCTGTATATTGCTTTTATTATGTTTAGGTATGGGCCTTGGATTCCTGTTCTTTCCAAGACTTTTAACATGAAGGGTTGATGAATTTTGTCAAATGCTTTCTCAGCATCTAGTGAGATGACCATGTGATTTTTCCTTTGAGTTTGTTTATATGGTGGATTACATTGATGGATTTCCTTATATTAAACCATCCCTGCATCCCAGGGATGAAGCCTACTTGACCATGGTGAATGATGGTTTTGATGTGTTTTTGAATTCGGTTTGCAAGGATTTTGTTGAGTATTTTTGCATCAATGTTCATAAGTAATATTGGTCTGAAGTTCTCTTTATTTTTAGGATCTTTGTGTGGTTTAGGAACAAGAATATATGTAGCCTCAAAAGATGAGTTAGGTAGTGTTCCATCAGATTCTATTTTGTGAAATAGTTTGGATAATATTGGCATTATGTTGTCAATAAATGTCTGATAAAATCTGCACTGAACCCATCTGGACCTGGGATTTTTTTTGGTTGGGAGACTTTTGATGACTGCTTTTATTTCTTTAGGTGTTACAGGATTACTTAAATGGTTTACCTGGTCCTGGTTTAACTTTGGTATCTTGTATCTGTCTAGGAATTCATCCATTTCCTCCAGATTTTCCAGCTTTGTTGAGTATAGGCTTTTGTAGTAGGATCTGATGATTTCTTGAATTTCCTCAGTTTCAGTCATTATCTCTCCACTTTCCTTTCTGATTTTGTTAATTTGGATGCTCTTTCTTTGCCATCTAGTTAGACAGGCTAAGGGTTTCTCAACTTTATTAATTTTATCAAAGAACCAGCTTATGCTTTTCTTGATTTTTTGATTGCTTCCTTTTGTTTATATTTGGTCTATTTATGCCTTAAGTTTGATAATTACATGCCATCTACTCCTTTTGAGTGTGTCTGCTTCCTTTTGTTCTAGAGCTTTCAACTGTGCTGTCAGGTTGCTAATGTATGTTTTCTCCAGTTTCTTTTTGGAAGCACTCATAACTATGAATTTTCCTCTCAGTACTGCTTTGCATTGCATCCCATAGTTTTAGGTTTGTCCTGTTTTCATTTTCATTGAATTCTAGAAAATCCTTAATTTATTTTTTTATTTCTTCTTTGACCATGCTATCATTTAATAGAGCATTGTTTAGTTTCCATGTGTATGTGGGCTTTTTGTTGCCTTCGTTGTTATTAAAGACCAGTCTTAGACCATGGTGTTCTGAAAGGATGTATAGGAGTATTTCAATCTTGTTATATCAATTGAGGCTCTTTCTGTGTCCAATTATGTGGTCAATTTTTGAGAAAGTTTCTTGAGGTGCTAAGAAGAAGTTGTATTCTTTTGTTCTGTATTGATATGTTCTGTAGATATCTATTAATTCCACTTGGTTCATAGTCTCTGCTAGTTTTACAGTGTCCTTGTTCAGTTTCTGTTTCCATGATCTGTCCATTGGTGACAGTGGGGTATTAAAGCCTCCCACTATTATTGGATGGGGTAAAATGTATTTTTTGTGCTTTAGTAGAGTTTCTTTTATGAATATGTGTGCTTTTCTATTTAGAGCATATATGTTAAGAATTGAGAGTTCCTCCTGACCGATTTCCCCTGTAATTAGTAAAAAGTGTCCTTCCTCATCTTTTTTGATAACTTTTGGTTGAAAATCTACTTTATTTGGTATTAGAATGAACATTCCAGCTTGCTTCTTGGGGCCATTTGCATGGAAGGTATTTTCCTAACCTTTTATTCTGAGATAGAGTCTATCTTTGTCTATGAGATGAGTTTCCTGTATGCAGCAAAATACTGGGTTTTGTTTATGTATCCAGTCTGATAGCCTATATCTTTTTATTGGAAAGTTGAGTCCATTTATGTTAACAGATAACATGGAATAGTGGTTGCTGTTTCCTGCTATTATTGCTTATGTAGGTTGAATTGTGCCTGTATGTCTTTATTCTTTTGGTTTTCTTGCTTAGGAGTTTTCTTGTTTTTACTATGAGGTCGTTCCCCTCATTGTAATGGGCTTTCTACCTATAATTTGTTGTAGTGTTGGGTTTGTGGCCATATATTATGTAAATTTAGTTTTGTCTTGGAATATCTTCGTCTTGCAATCTATGGTGATTGATAGTTTTGCTGGACATAGCAGCTTGGGCTGGCGCTTGTGCTCTCTTAGGGTCTGCATGATGTCTGCTCAGGCTCTCCTAGCTTTCATAGTCTCTGTTGAGAAATTGGGTGTGATTCTGATTGGTCTGCCTTTATATGTTACCTGACCTTTTTCCATTACTGCTTTTAGTATTCTTTCTTTGCTTTGGGTACTTGGTGTTTTGACTATTATGTCTTGGGAGGAATTTTTTTTCTGATCCAACCTATTTGGAGTCCTGAAGGCTTCTTTTATGCTCGTGGTCATCTCACTCTTAAGGGTAGGGAAATTTTCTTCCAGGATTTTGTTGAAGATATTTACTGTACCACTTAGTTGATATTCTTTGCCCTTTTCTATTCCTATTATCCTGAGGTTTGGCCTTCTCATTGTGTCCTGGATCTCCTGGACATTTTGGGTAGGTGTTTTTTGGTTTTTGCATCATCTGACTGTTTTGTCTATGTTTTCAGTGTTGTCTTTTGCCCCCGAGATTCTCTCCTCCATCTCTTGTAGCCTGTTTGAAATGCTTGCATCTGTGACTCCTGATTTCTTTTTTAGGATTTCTACCTCTAGGGTTGTCTCTTTTAGTGTTTTCTTTATTGTGTCCATTTTCACTTTAATTTCCTTCTTCTATTCCTTCATCTCTTTGGTTCTGTTTTCTTCTAGTTATTTGAGTTCTTTTATTGTTTTTCCTGTTTCTTCTTTAAAGGCTTCTAATTCTTTATGCTTTTTCTCCTGTTCTTGTTTAAGGATCCCTATCATCCTCTTGAGGTGTGATTTCTGGTCTGAGTCTTCTTTTTCTGGAATGTTTGGCATTCTGCTGTTTGTTGTGATGGGAAAGCTGGGTTCTAGTGTTGCCAGATTATTTTGGTTTCCCTGGGGTACGTTTTTTCACATTTCTCTTGCCATCTTGTTCATGATTGGTTCTGGCCTTTTCCTTGTACTTGGCCTGTGTCCCTGGATCTCTACTGTTCCTGGAGACAGATGGTCTAAGAGCCTGTTGTGCACCCAAAAGCCAACTGCTAGGAACAGAGAGCCCAATGTCGATTCCTGGGTCCCTGGATCAAGTCGGGCAAAAGTGCACTTTCCGAGTGCTCCGCTGAGATCTCTCTGCTTGCTGTCTATTCTGAACCTGTTCTCTCCCCGTTCTCACCAGGCCTGTGTTTCTGGGTCTCTGCTCTTTCTCTCCGTGAAGAATTGTATAAGACTTTCAAAGGAGACCAAATACCAATAGTCTTCAAACTATTCCTTTAAATAAAAACAGAAGGAACATACTACCTAACTTGTTCTTCAAAGCCACAATTATGCTCATACAAAAGCCACACAAAGACCCTACTTCAGAACAATTTTCCTCATGAACATTGAGGTAGAAACACTCAATACAATACTTGAATATTGAATCCAAGAATACATCAAAATAATCATTTACCATGATCAAGCAGGCTTCATCTTAGTGATGCAGGGATGTTTAAATATATGGAATCCATCAATGTAACTCACCATATAAACACACTCAAAAAAAAAAAAAAAACATCACCTCAAGATCAGCTCAATATATGCTGAGAAAGCATTTGACAAAATTCAACACCACTTCATGTTAAAAATCACAAAAAACCAATAGCTAATATCAAACTAAATGGTGAGATGCTCATAGAAATCCCATTAAAATCAGAGACTAGACAGGTGCACTCACTCTCTTCTGCCTATTTAATATAGTACTGGAATTCCACTACAGAGAAATTAGACAACAAAAGAAAATCAAAGGGATACAAATTGGAAAGAAAGAAGCCACATCTCACTCTTTTCTCTTGACAAGATAGTATACTTAAGTGATCCCAAAAATTTTACCAGAGAATTTCTGCAGCTAATAATAAACTTCAGCAAAGTGGCTAGATGCAAAATTACCTCAAACAAATCAGTAGCCTTCCTCTACTCAAAGTATAAAGTTTATGAGAAAGAAATAAGAGAAAAGATAGCCTTCACAGTAGTCACAGACAATATTATATGAAATACCTTGGTGTGACCATAACTAAAGAAGTGAAAGATCTGTATGACAAGAACTTCAAAGCTCAAGCTATATTACAAAGGAATTGTGATTTAAAAAAAAAAAACCACATGCTATTGGTACATAGATAGCCAGGTAGATCTGTGGAACACAGTTGAAGACCCAGAAATGAATCCTCATTTATTCTTTGACAAAGGAGCTAAAACCATTCAATGTAAAAAGAATATCCACCTCAACAAATGGTGTTGGTTCAACTGACAGTCACCATGCAGAAGAATGCAAATTGATCCTTTCTTTTCTCATTATACAAAGCTCAAGTCCAAGAGAATCAAAGATCTCCCCATAAAAACCAGGAACACTGAAACTATTAGAAGAGAATGTGGGGAAAAACTTAGAACACATAGGCACAGGAAAAAATTTCCTGAACAGAAAACCTATGTCCTATGTTCGGAGATCAAGGATCAACAATTGGGTACACATGAAATTGCAAAGTTGTAAGGCTAAAGAAACAAAATGGCAGCCAATAGGCTGGGAAAGAATATTTACCATTCCCACATCTGATAGAGGGCTAATGTCTAATATATAAAAAAATTCAAGAAATTAGACTCCAGAGAATTAACCAATACTCTTAAAAATGGGCCATAATGCCAACAAATTCTCAGCTGAGGAATACAGAATGGCCAAGAAGCACTTAAAGAAATGCTCAACATCTCTAATCATCAGGTAAATATAAATCAAAACAATCCTGATATTACACCTCACACCAGTCAGAATGGATAAGCTCAAAAACTCAGATAATAGCAGTTTCTGGCAAGGATGTTGAGAAAAAGGAACATTCCTCCACTGTTGGTGGGATTAAAAGCCAAGATAGCTGGTTAGAAATTAGTCTGTTTGTTTCTCAGAGAATTGGACACAGTACAACCTGAAAACCCAGCTATATAATTCCTGAGAATATACACCAAACATGCTCTAACATAATAAGGACACATGTTCCACCATGTTTCTATCTACCTTATTTACAATAAATAGCCAGAAGCTGGAAATAACCCAGATTTACTTCAACAGAGAAATGGACACAGAAAATTTGGTACATTTACAAAATGGATTACTACTCAGCTATTAGAAACAATGATTTTACAAAATTCTTAGGCAAATGGATGGAACTAGAGAGTATCATCCTGAGTGAGGTAACCCAGTCACAAAAGAACTCCCATTACATACAGTCACTGATAATTGGATTGTAACCCCAGAAAGCTCTGAATATTCTAGAAACTATTCACAGACATACAAAAAGAAGAAATGCCAAAATATGGAAGCCTCAGTCCTTTTTAGAAGGGAGAAAAATCACTCATGGGAGGAGGTACAGAATCAAGTGGAAAAGCAGGGATTGAAGAGGGGATCATTCAGGGGCTACACCTGGGGATCCACCCCACATGCAGCCACTAGGCATAAGCATTATTGCTTATGCTGAGAGGTGCATGCTGGCAGAAACCAGAGAGGGTTGACTCCTCAGGGGCTCTTCCAGAGTCATGCAGCTGATCATGCTTGCAGCTTACTATCAGACTGAGCACAGGGACCCCAGTGAGGGTGCTCGGGGGTGGAGTTAAAAGAGATGAAGGGGGTTGTGGCCACGTGGGAAGAACAATGTTGCTGACCAACCAAATTCACCACAGCTTGCATGGAGTAGAACACCAATGACTGAGCACATGTTGAGAGGCCCTTGGCTCTCTTGGCATATGCAGCAGAGAATAGAAGTGTCTGGCATCAATGTGAGAACAGTTCTTTGGTCCAGGAAGGGCACATTTTCCCAATTTAGGGGAATGCCACGCCACTGAGTTGGAGAGGGTGATTCGGGGCTAGTGCACCTTTATGATGTCAAGTAGAGGGGAGGGGAGCTGATGGGCAAAGGGATAACATTTCAAATGTAAATACAGATAGTATCTATAACAAAATGTTTAAAAGAATATATGGTAAGATATGTAACAGATATGTTTATAACACCTGTTTCTTATAATTTAGCAATGTAAATATAATAACATAAATGTTCTCCTTCGTATTTTTTTATCTTGTCTGTTTGTGTTTTGCTTTTAGAGACAGAGTCTCAATATGTAATCCTCTTGGTCCTGGAGCTCTTATATATCTAGTCTCTGACGCCTGAATGCTGGGAATAAAGGCACAGGCCACCACACCAGGACTAGTCTTCTTATATACTTAGCTAAGATGATATATAAATTTTCATTTTTAATTTATAAGTTCATTTTAACCCTTTATAAGGTTATTCTTTGTCCTTTGTTTCTCCTACAATAATAATGTATGAATGAAATAAGGCTTAACTATCACTTTCTATTAATTCTCAGTGGCCTCATGTGCTTGCAGAAAAATAATATGTTTAATTTAAATCGAATATTTGAGTTGTTCTATGACCTATATATCATTTCTATTTATAATGTTAATTATAAACTAATTCATGGTACGAGCCATTATGTGGCTCATAATGATCCATATCTAGTTCTGTGGAATATGGTGCCCTCTTCTTGCTGCTAAGTAGACTGTTACTGAGAATGGTACCAATTGAAAAAAAAATGAATATCTGTTAATAAATACATGTTAGAATATCAGTATTTTATCATAACTTTGAAATCACAGCATGTAATTAAGTACATAAAAATTCAGAGTAAGCTTTCTGTGAATAGAATGAGTTGTTATTAGTGACAAGTGATTATTGTTCTTGAAACATGTCTCCTAAAATTTTCTATTTGTAAAATAACTGTAGTTATCCCTACCTCTTTCTATAAAATATTTTCAAACTATTTAATTTTTAACATTTTATTCTCAGTAAAGCCTTTCAAACTGAGTCTGGAATGTTAATCCAGTTATTAAAAAAAACAAAACAAAAAAAAAACAAAAACAAAAAAAAACTTGCTTTCTGCTTCCCTTCCCAAGAACCCTGGTTCTTTTCTTGATTCCCACATGGTGGCGAACAATCATCCAGATCTAGTTCTGTAGAAACTGGTACTTTCTTCTGGCCACTATAGGGACTTCAGATATCTAGTGCACAGAAAAACATGCAAGCAAAACACTGTAACACATAAAATATAATTAAAAACAATCCTTTTAAAAGTCAAACTATATTTACATAATTACTTGTGTATGAAATACCAGGAGTGTGGAGGTAAAAGCATAACTTTGGAGTGGTTTCTATCCTACCACCATATCAGCCCAAGTTACCCTCACACTACCATCGCTAAAACCTCAGGCATCTCACCCACACCTAAGTCTTCCTCTTGGGTATATGCTAGTGCTTCTTAAATAGCATAGCATTATGTGACTCTCACTGTGCCAACGAACCTTTCTTCTTTAATAATAGAATTTAGTTCCATTATATTTTATTGGTTATATGACCCCAGTACCATTGTTTGCCTTCCCTGTGACTCTCATTTTCGGGATGTTTGGATTTTTCTCATCATGACATTCTCTCTTATTAGTATTTTAGCATATATATTAGAAATTTTAGAACATGGTTTCAAAATAAGCAAGTTTAATGCTGGCTGATGTGCTAAGCCTCACAGAAATACAGGATATTACATTCTTCCAATTTCATCTGTTCTTCATGATTTATTATGGTAGAATAATTTGATCCTATTTCAGTGAA
Organism: Micromys minutus; assembly: GCF_963924665.1. Lineage (NCBI taxonomy): Eukaryota > Metazoa > Chordata > Mammalia > Rodentia > Muridae > Micromys > Micromys minutus. The sequence continues at coordinate 5,149,003 of NC_137975.1, read as the reverse complement.
TGTTTAAGCCAACATTATATTGTCATCATACAGTCAGAGTTTACTTAGATGTAACTAGGGATTCTGCACAGAAATGCCTTTTCCCAGCTCATACCAGGCTCCCTCTCATTTTGCCTAGACACCATTGTTACAATGTGTCCTTTTATTCTCCCTGAAGAAAGGTCACTAAACTGCAATTGTAAAACAAATACTTTACTTTTGTTCTTGGAGGGATTTTTCCCCCTTTGATTTGTGTTTCTTTTCTCATTCAAAGGGTCTTATTTTATGTATATGAGACATTCAAATCATTGTTTCTATTTCTTAAAGATGAAAGTATGTTCTTTGTTTCTACTATTTCTTTTCTCTATCCTTGTTCTGTTTCTCAGGGTTTTACTATAAAATCTATGTTTGTATGAATTATATTTAAATTTTCATTATATTCAAATAAATCTTAAACAAAATCATTTTAATGGAAAAAATAACAATTTACTTATTTTGTGATGCCATAAGGCAGAGAAATGATCTTCCACATATAGGTCCCAGTGATGGCAAGCGTCTTAACACATTGAACCATCTTACATGCCCTCGGTTTTCTTTAATTTGTTTGAAAATATCTGGAATCCTTCAATCTGTAAATTTCTATGACAATTCTCTAATTTTATTCCCCTTAACACCTTTTTAAACTTTCTATTTACCAGAACTTTTTCTTCTTTCCGAGGCAATAGAGAAAATATGCCCTCTTCTGAACCTGTCATTTTACTCTTCGTTTGCAGTGTTCATTCCAATAATCTGAATATTCTGTCTGGGAAACATTCTATAAAAAAATTTAAAAAGGAATTATAAAACTAGAGATAGAAGATTAGATTTGTAGGAAAGACTATGATGGTGGAGCACTCTAAAGAGAGTTTCTCCTTTTACTAAAAAAAAAAAGTAAGAGCAAATTAACCTGCAATGAAATCTCTGAGGCCTCTATACACTCGGTATATACTGGGTCTTTGTCACTTATCACAGATGCAGAGAACACAAGTAAACATTAAATAATTTACTTCAATAGAAAGTACAGGAGAAATAAATGAGAATTGGTAAATAGATCAATAAAAGATAAATCAAAGATGTTAAAGCTTTTTTTCAGGTCTAGATACAGAAATCTTTTTTTAAGATTCATTCCTCATGGTTAAAATTGGTGTAGGTTGCACCAGTAAACAGAAAAATATGGTACCCTCAGTGTTAACTTCAAACACTGGTCTTATGGTTCTAGAAAACTGCTAGTGTGTGATTTGCCATAAAGCCATCTGGGGTCCACTTCTTTGGGTTGATAGTTCAGAAGGCAAAAATACAAGAATAATAGACACAAGAGAGAAAAATGTGTGCTAATGACTGCAGTTTATCGAAGTCGGCCACCCTACACTCATACTGGACAAGAACACTACCACTGTCTGTAGAAAGTAATGACTCTTATGCAAGACTTTGAGCAGAAAGCATATATAAAATTATAAATCATTCCAACTTGAAACCTCAACACTTGTAATAATCTGTTACAAGTCTGGAATTTTTAATGTATAGATCTTTTTTCTACTTTATATTTTATTGGATATTTTATGTATTTACATTACAAATATTATCTCCTTATTAAGTCCCTCTGTCCATCTCCAATATCCCTTCTTTCTACTTCTATGAGAAATCCTCTGTTCCCACCCACCCACTCCCAGGTCACCATTCTGTCATTCCCCTTGATTCACAAGGAATCAAGCCTTCACAGGACCAAGGGTTACTCCTCCTATTGATGCCAGATAATACCATCCTCTGCTACATATATAGATGGAACTATGGATCCATCCAGGTGTACTCTTTTTTGGTGGTTTAATCCCTGGGAGCTCTGGAGGGTTCTGGTTGGTTGATATTGTTGTTCTTCCTATTAGATGCAAACCCCTTCAGTTACTTCAGTCTTTTCTCTACTCCGTTTCAGTTCCCATGCTCAGTCTAATGGTTAGCTGCAAGCATCCTCATTTATATAAGTAAGGTGCTGGCAGAACCTTTCAGGAGACATCCATATCAGGCTGCTGTCAGCAAGCACCTTTTGGCATCAGCAACAGTGCCTGGGTTTCATGGCAGCATATAAGATGAATCCCCAGGTAGGGTGGTGTCTTGATGGCCTTTCCTTCAGTCTCTGCTCTGCTCTTTGTCTCTTTATTTTCTTTAGACAGGAGCACTTCTAGGTTAAAACCTTGAGAAGGATGGGTGGCCCCATCCTGAAATCTGGAGCCTTGGCTAACCTCTAGCTATAATCTTTACAAGTTCTCCCTCACCTGTTTGGCATTTCAGCTAATTTCATCCTGGTGGGGTCCTGGGAGTCACTGGCTACATTGGCGTCTGGGATTGCTGATGGATATCCCCAATCCCCTATACCCAATTGCTACACATCTCTGTTCAAATTCCTGACCCTCTCTGTATCATCCATGTCTCCCCTTGTTATACTTTACGGGTGCCCACTCTGATCATCTGAGGGAAGGTAGCTTCTGGAGCGCTCGCTCTGCCTAGCCCACTGAAGTTCAGGCTGGAAGGTGTGGGAACAAATCCCAGCGGGGTGCCCCCAGACCTATGAACTCTGGCAGGCTAATGCTCAGTAGGATGCTGAAATTAAAGCCCAGCCAGTGGGGCCATAACCCCCAGCCTGATTGTCAGGTAGTAGGGCTGGGCCTGTAACAAGGCTCTGGAATAGAGCATTCATAGAGGACAAAGGAGTCAGGACACCACAAATAAGCCAGAACAGAGGAGAAGGTTTCATTGAGTATCTTTATTTTCCCACCTCTCTCCTTTGTTCTTTCCTTTTTAAAAAGCCCAGGATCCAACCACCCCCCACTTCCATTAGTTTGCCTCTGAGGTTGGACACTGTTGTTTTTCTAATGCTACATTTGTGTGCAAGGAAGGGACTTAGGGAGTGGATGATCTGGCTAGAGTCTACATCACTCTCTCTTGTGGAGGTGGGGTTTGGGGCATTTCTAGAGTGTTGCACATCTGCCCCATTGCAGTATGTCCAAGCAAAGTGGATTTACAATTGGGAGTTCAGAAAGCACCCACAGTTGATGAGTATTTGCATAACCATCTTCAGGGATTCAACTGACATCAAACTCTTGTATTTCCAACTTTTACCTTTCTAACCCACATCTTCTCATAACTGATTCTGACACCTTTATCTCCTTCTGCTCCTCTATTCCTCCAAAATCCCTCCTACACTCTATCTTGCATAAATATTTTGTTCATCCTTCTGAGAAGGACTGAAGCATCCACATTTTGGTATTCCATATTTATTCCTTCTTTTTTGATCTTCATATGGTCTGTGAAGTGTATTTTGAGTATTCTGAGCTTTGGGGTTAATATCCACTTATCAGTGAATGCATGCAATGTGTATTCTTCTGTGACTGGGTTACCTCACACAGGATGATATTTTCTAGCTCCATGAATTTTGATAAGAAGTCCAGGTAATCATTGGTTCTTGTGCTGAGTAACACTCCATTATGTAAATATACCACCTTTTCTGTATTCATTTCTCTTTTGAAGTACACCTAGTTTCTTTCCAGTTTCTGGCTATTATAAATTAGGCTACTATGAATATAGTAGAGAATGTATCTTTGTGATATGTAGGAATATCCTTTGTGTATACACCGATGAGTGTTATAGATGGGTCCTCGGGTAGCACTATGTCTAATTTTTTAGTAACCAACAGAGTGATTTCAAATGATTTTATAATAATTGTACTAGTCTGAATTACCACCAAAAATGGAGGAGTGTTTCTTATTCTTCAAACACTGCCAGAATCTGCTGTCATCTGAGTTTTTGATCTTAGCAATTCTGACTGGTATGAGGTAGAATTCCAAGATTGTTTTTATTTGAATTTCCCTGAGGACTAAGGAAGTTGAACATTCTTTATGTGATTCTTGGACATTCAATATTCCTCAGTTGAGAATTCTTTGTCTAGCTCTTCACTCAATTTTTATTAGGCTTATTTAGTTTACTGGAGTTTAAATTCTTAAGTACTTTGTATATATTAGATATTTTCCTTCTATCAAATGTAGGATTGAGCCCACAGATTGCTAAAGAACTAGAGGTGTGCTTTATCTCCTGAGCACAGGGATTTCTGAGCACCCAGAGTAGCCTGTACCATGAGGGTAGCAATGACTGGAAACTTTAGGGACACAGGTAGGATGATACAGCCTGGAAATGGACAGTTCTGGCCCAAAGTCATCACTGCCATCAGAACTCACAGTCTAAACAAAGAAAGCTGAACGCCCAGGAGCAATGCCCCTCCTGAAACCACAGGCCCACAGACTCACAGGTGAGACAAGCGACAGACAGAAAAAAAGATCACCAAGCATCACAGATAACAAGATGGCAGGAAGCAAACACAAGAACCTAACAAACAGAATCCATGAAAAGCTGACAACATCAGAAGCTCCCACCGGAGCAAGGAATGGAAATCCCAACAAACTGGAAAAACAATATTTGGACTTAAAATCATACTTCATGATGATGATGGAGGTCCACTAGAAGAACATGAATAACTCCTTTAAAGAATTACAGAAGAACCAGAAGAACAAAAATTTAGAAGACCTTAAAGAATAAACAGAATGATTCATTAAAGAGCTACAGTAAGACAGAAGCAACAGGAAAAAAAAGAATTAGAAACAATAAAATAATTTTTAAAAAAGAAAATACTTGAGAGAGAATACTGAGGAAGAAGATTAAGAGTCATAGATGCAAGCGTCACAAACACAATACAAGTGATGAAAGAGAGAATCTCAGGGGCAAAAGAAAGCAGAGCAAACAGTGACACATCAGTCAGAGAAAATGCAAAAATCAAAAAGCTCCTAACCCAATTCAATCAGGAAATCCAGGACACAATGAGAAGAAAAAACCTAACGATAATAGGTGTAGAAAAGAGAGAAGACTTCCGATTTAAGGCCCGCTAAGCATCTTCAACAAAATCATAAAAGAAAACTTTCCCTACCTAAAGAAAGAAATGTCTATGAACATAAAAGAATCTTACTAAACTCCTTTAGATTGGAACAAAAAAGAAATTCCTCCTGACACATAACAGTCAAAAGACAAAACTATCAAAACAAATAATACTAAAAGCAGTAAGAAGGAAAGGACAAGTAACATATAGAGGCAGACTTATCAGAATTATGCCAGATTTCTCAACAGAGACTATGAAAACTAAAAAATTCTGGAGATAAGTCATACAGATGCTAAGAAACACAAATTCCAGCCCAGGTTACTATATCTAGCAAAACTATCAACATAGATGGGAAAACCAAGATATTCCAGGAAAAAAACACATTTATACAATATCTGTCTACAAACTCAACCCTACAAAGAATACTAGATGGAACACCAACACAAGGATAAAAATTCCACCCTAGGAACAGCAAAAAAAATAATCTCCCTGCAACAAACCCAAAGAAGAAAAACCACAGGAACATAATTCTACCTCTAATAACAAAAATAACAGGGAACAACAATCACTATTTCTTAATACATCTTAACATCAATGGACTCAATTCCAGAATAAAAAGACATAGACTATCAGACTGGATACAAAATAGGATCTGGCTTTTTGCTGCATACAGAAACTCATCTCAGTAACAGAGACAGACACTACCTTATAGTAAAAGACTATGAAAAACTTTCCAAGCAAATGGTCCCAAAAAGCAAGAGAGAGTAGGTATTCTAATGTAGAATAAAATAAAATTTCAATGAAAAATTATTAAAAGATAAGGAAGAGCAATATTTATTCATCAAGGAAATAATCTATCATGAAGAATGTCTTCTCAATCCTGAATAACTATGCTCTAAATACAAGGGCACCCACATTAAAAAAACAAAAAACGAAAAAACAAAAAACAAAAAAACAAAAGAAAACTGGAGATTTTAACACCCCACTCTTATCAAATGACAGAACATAGAAGCAGAAACTAAACCGAGAAACAGTAAAACTAACAGAATTTATGAAACAAATCGATTATTTAACGACATCAATAGAACATTTCATCATGAAACACGAGGATATACCTTCTTCACAGCACCTCATGGAATCTGCTCCAATATTAGCCATGTAGTTGGTCACAAAACAAGGCTCAACAAATACATTAAGGTCAAAATAATCCTGTGCATCTTATGAAATAACCATGGAAAAAGATGGTCATCAATAACAACAAAACCAACAAAAAGCTCAAATACACATTGAGGCTGAACATTGCTCTACTTAAAGATAAGTTGGTCATGAAAGAAATAAAGAAAGAAATTAAGGATTTTTTTATAATTTAATAGAAATGAAGCTCCAACATACCCAAACTTATGGGATACAGTGAAAGCAGTAATAAGAAGAAAACACATCAGCTGAGTGCCTCCAAAGAGAAACTGGAGAGAGCATACACTAGAAGTTTGACAGCACAACTGAAAGCTCTACAACATAAAGCACATAGACCCAAGAGAAGTAGATGTCTGGAAATAATCAAATGCCAATCTAAAACCAAGCAAGAAGAAACAAAAAGAACTATGAAAATAATTAACAAATCCTGGAGCTGGTTCTTTGAGACAATCAACAAAATTGATAAACCTTTAGCCAGACTAACTATAGGGCACAGAAGGGGTATCCAAATTAACAAAATGAGAAATGATAGGAAAAACATAACAAGAAAAACTGAGAAAATTTAGAAAATCATCAGATCACACTACAAAAGTCTATAGTTGAAAACTATAGAATCTAGAGGAAATGGAAACATTTTTAGACAGATAAAAGATACTAATTTTAAATTAAAATCAAATAAAACATCTTAATGTATCATAACCATTAAAGAAAGAGAAGCAGTTATGAAAAGCCTCTCAACCAAAAAAAAAAATCAGGTTCATATGCTCTGACATCTAGAATTGACAAATGGGACCTCATGATATTGCAAAGTTTCTGTTAGGCAAAGAAAACTGTCAAGAAGACAAAACAGCAACCAACAGGTTGGGAAAGAATCTTTACGAATCCTATATCTGATATAGGGCTAATATCAAATATCTACAAAGACCTCAAGAATTTAGACTCTTGAGAATCAGATAATCCTATTAAAAATGGGGTATAGAGCTAAAAATTTTTCAACTGAGTAATACCACATTGCTTAGAAGCACCTAAAGAAATGTTCAACATCCCTAGTCTTCAGTGAAATGCACATCAAAACCACCCTGTAATTCCACATCACCCCAGTCAGAATGCCTAAGGTCAAAAACTCAGTTCACAGCAGATGCTGGCTAAGATGTAGAGAAAGAGGAACACTACTCCACAGCTGGTTGGATTGCTAACTTGTACAACCACTCTGGAAATAAGTCTTCTGGTTCCACAGATAAGTGGACCTAGTAGTACCTTAGGACCCAGCTATACTACTCTTGAGAATATACCCAAACAATGCTCCAGTATCTAACAAGGACACATGCACAACCATCTTCATAACAGCCTTTTATTGTAATATCCACAACCGGTAAAGAACTCAGATATCCTTCAACAGAGGAATGGATACAGAAAGTGTGGTAAATATAAATACAATGACTTCATCAAATTCCCATGCAAATTGATGTAACTTGAAGTTATTTTTCTGAGTAAAGTAAGCCAGTCACAAAAGAACACCCATAGTATGTACTCACTTATAAGTGGATACTAGCCCAAAAAGTTTGGAATACCCAAGGAACCATCAACAGAACTTATAAATCTCAAAGAGAAGGAAGGCCAGAAAGTGGATACCTAAATGTTTCTTAGAAGGAAAAACAAAATGTTTATGGGAGAAAATAAATGGACAAATAGAGAAGTGAGGATTGGAGAAAAAGTCATTGAGAGACTGCCATACCTGGGGATACACCCCATATGTGCCCAATATACTCAAGCACTATTGCTGCTGCCAAGTAGTGTATCCTGGCAAGAACCTGATATTGATGCCTTCTCAGAGGCTCCCCCAGAGCTATACTTGTACAGAGGAGGATACTTGCAGCTAACTGTCAGAATTAACATGAGGACCACAAAGAAGTCTAGAGAAAAGACTAAATGAGTTAAAAGGGTTTACAACACCATGAGAAGAACACAATTATCAACTATCCAAGCCCACCACAGCTCCCAGGGACTAAAACACCAATCAATGAGTTTGCATGGAAAGACACATGGCCCAAGTATACATGCAGCAGAGGATAGCATGTTCTAACATCAGTAGGCTTTTGGTCCAGTGAATGCTTATTTTCCATGTGTAGGGAAATGACAAGTTGCTGAGGTTAGAGAGGGTGGTTGGGAGAGGGAGCACCTTCATAGAGGCAATGGGGATGGGAGAACAATAAGATTGTGGGAATGGGATAACATCTGAAATGTATATGCAAAAAATTTCCAATTAAAAAAAGAAATGCAAATCAAAACAACCCTGAGATTGCAGCTCACATCAGTCAGAATGCCTAAGATAAAAATCAGGTGACAGCAGATCTGGCAAGGATGTGAAGAAAGAGGAACACTCCTCCATTCTTGGTGGGATTGCAAGCTATTACAATCACTCTGGTGATTAATCTGGTGGTTCCTCAGAAAATTTGAAACGGTACTACCAAAAAACCAAGCTATACAATTCCTGGGCATATACCCAAAAGATGTTCCAATATATGACAAGGACACATGCTCCACCATGTTCATAGCAGTCTTATTTATAATATCCAGAACCTGGAAAGCACCCAGATGTCCTTCAACAGAGGAATGACTACCTAAACTGTGGTACATTTACACAATAGAGTACTACTTAGCTATTAGAAACATTGACTATATAAAATTTCTAAGCACACAGATGAAACTAGAAACAATCATCCTGAGTCAGGTAACAAAGTCACAAACACACACACATACACACACACATACACACACACACACACACACACACACACACACACACACACACACACACAGTATGCATTCACTCTTAAGTTGACACTAGCCCCAAAACTCTTAATACCCAAGAAAGAATTCACAAACCTCATGAAGCTCAAAAAGAAGGAAGGCCAGAATATGGATTCCTCCTCAGAGGCTGTGCCAGTCACACAGATATAGCTGAGGATGCTTGCAACTAACTATGAGACTGACCATGGGCTCCCCAAATAAGGACATAGAGAAAAGACTGAAAGTACTGTAACCCCATAGGAAGAACAACATTATCTGCCTACCAAACCCTCCAGAACACCCAAGGACTAATTAACCAACCAATGAGAACACATGGATAGACCCATGGTTCCAGTTGCACATGTAGCAGAGGATATCATTGTCTGGTCTCATTTGGAAGAGAGGCCTTTGGTCTAATGAAGACAATCCCCATTTGGAGTAACTTGCCTCTGGCTTTCTGTGTCCTGAAATGTCTCAACATCAGCTCACAAGAATCCAGAAAGAAGAACCTTGGAACATTTGGATGAAAATGAAAACATCTGGGATAGAATGAGTATCTAAGAAGTTAGCAATTATTTTATATGTACATTCAGTTTCTTGCTGAGTTGGAGACTTTCAAGGATATCCTAAGAAAATGCAAGGCATTAATACATTTAAAGAGCTTCTGGGGATAGTCAATGCCCCAAAGACATGTGTGTAATTCCTTTTCTTTCATGAGGTTAATGAATAAACATCTATTTAAAAGACAAAAAGTTTTAGGATTGATAAAAATTTTGCCCCAATCTGTTGTTTTGTCTTATTTGTAGTGTCCCTTGCCTTACAGAAGCTTTGCATTTTTATAAGATCCTATTTGTTGATTCTTGATTTTAGAGCATAAGTCATTGGTATTCTGTTTATGAAATTTCCCACTGTGCCTACGTGTTCGAGGTTCTTACCCACTTTCTCTTTTATTTGTTCATGTGTATCTGGTTTTATGTTGTGTCTTTGATTCACTTGTACTGGAGATTTGTACAAGTAGATAAGAATTGATTGATTTGCATTCTTCTATGTGCTGACCACCAGTTGAACAAGCACCATTTGCTGAAAAAGCTGTTGTTTTTCCACTGGATGCTTTTGGCTCCTTTGTCAAAGATAAAATGACCATATGTGTGTAGGTTCATGTCTCGGTCTTCAATTCTACTCCATCAATCTCTCTGTCTTTGTACAAACACCATACAGTTTTTTATTACAATTACTCTGTAACAGAGCTTGAAGTTGTTAATCCAGATTTCCCCAGAAAATCTTTTATTATTGAAAATAGTTCACTATCCAGGTGTTTTGTTATTTCAAAAAATTTTTAAATTGTTCTTTCTAACTCTATGAAGTATTGAGTTGAAATTTTGATGGAGAATGTATTGAACCTATAGATAGGTTTTGGCAAGATGGCCATTTTTACTGTATTAATCCTGCCAATCCATAAGCATTTGAGGTCTTACCATCTTCTGAGTTCCTTTTTGATTTCGTTCTTCAAAGACTTGAAGTTCTTGTCATACAGATCTTTCACTTCTTTAGTTAGAGACACAACAAGGTATTGAATATTGTGATGATTGTGATGGGTGCTTCCCCCCCCCCCAATTTCTTTCTCATTTGACTAGAGGAAGACTACCGATTTGTTTAAATTAATTTTATATCCAGACACTTTTCTGAAGTTGCTCATCAGCTGTAGGACTTTTCTGGTGGAATTTTTGTCATTAGTGAAGTATGTTATCATGCCATCTAAAAATAGTGATATTTTAACATTTTCCTTTCCAATTTATATCCCTTTCTTGTCTAATTGATCTGGCTAGGACTTCCAGTATTATATTTAATTCATGGGGGGAGAGTGGGCAGCCTTGTGTAGTCCCTGATTTCAGTGGGATTGCTTCAAATTTCTCACAGTTAAGTTTGATGTGGACTACTGCTTTTTGTATATTGTTTTCATTATGTTTAGTTATGGGCCTTGGATTCCGGATCTTTCCAAGACTTTTATCCTGAAAGGATGTTTAATTTTGTCAAGTGCTTTTTCAGCATCTTATGAAATGTTTTTTTTTTCTTTTGAGTTTGTTTATGTAGTGGAATATGTTTATGGTTTTTCATATATTGAACCATCTCTGGATTCCTGAGCTGAGGCATACTTGATCATGATAGATGATCATTTTAATATGTTCTTGGATTCTGTTTGCAAGCATTTCATTGAGTATCTGTGCATTAATGTTTATCAGGGATATTGGTCTAAAGTTCTGCTTCTTTGTAGAATCCCTAGTCATCAGGGTTGAGAGAGTTTTAATGAGTGCTTCTACTTCATCGGGTGCTATGCAACTGTTTAGATGGTTTATTTGGTCCAGACTAAATTTTGTAACTGGTATCTGTCTAGAAAATTGTTCACTTCAACCAGATTTTCTGTTTTGTTGGGTATAGGCTTTTGTAGCATTATCTGATATATTTTTGAATTTTTTATTTGTTTGTTTATACAGGAACAATTTGCATAGCAATCTTACTGTCAACAGTGAGCCTGATCTTACTAATACATCAATTAGAAATTAAGCTAGAGACAGGACTGAAGAAGTTGAAGAGCATGTAACCCCATAGAAAGAACTACAATATCAAGCAATCAGACATGCCCTATGCCCAGAAGTCCCAGGGACTTAAACACAAACCAGTGAATACAGTACAACCAATGGCTAAAGCAGATTATATAGCAGAGGATTGCATTGTCTGGCATCAATAGGAGGAGCAACTCTTGGTCCTATGAAGTCCTGTTTTCCCAGTGTAGGAAAATATCAGAGCAATTAGGGAGGAGTGGGTCAGTGGGAATGGGAGCATTTTCATAGAAACAGTGGGATGGGAAATGTGCCATGGGAGAGAAAGAAATGGAATAACATTTGAAATTTAAATACATAAAATATCCAATAAAATAATTGAGAACATTCTTTCACCTTCTTGTTAATTCACAATTTCAAGTCCATAAGAAATTAACAAGGACAAATTTATTTCCTTATCATTATTTTTCAAAAATCTTAACTTTATATTTTATCTGTTGTACCCTAAAAATGTCATGGTTATCAACTTGTAACTTTGGTGCACAGAAGCATCTGGAATTAAAAGTAGCCAAGGAAACAAAGTAACAAGTTAAGTTTCTCATTAAATTTCCATCTATTTCTCCTTTTGAATGTATAATATGAAACCCTATATAGTTTCAAAACCAGTATTATCCCAACCATGTGATATAATTTCTTGAATAATTTTCTTCAGATTTTGAAGGGAGTTGTTCATTTGTTTATCAGTGTTTTTTATTGGTTTTGCTTTGTTTGTGTGTTTTCTAACTTTTAAAATAAAGTCTATAAACATTGTTAACCAATATCCAAGTCTCAAGTCATTTAAGCTTCTGTTGCTTGATATTATTCTTGTCTTTACTACTCAGTACTAAAATTGCAATTCAAAATATTATCTTTTACACATAAATGAACAAGTATACTTGACTTCACACCAAAGTTTACTAAGAAGAAAATGTTTTATCATGCTGGTCTTAATCATGGAGCAATATTCTTGTAGCATATATTTTATCAGAAATGTATATGTTGATTGTTGATGAATCCAAAAAGTTATACTCATGAGATGAGTGAATATGTCCCGGCCATTGTGGTCAATCTGACAACCTGAATACCATCTTCATTACATGATAAATGAAAGCTGATTTCTAGGTTACCTCTGATGCCCAAATGCAAGAATAACACAACACACACACACACACACACACACACACACACACACACACACACACTGATGAAGAAATATACACACAAATACTTGCACATGCTCAATAAACATAATTTTAAAATATGGAAAAAGTTTGTTTTAAGAAATGAAATAAATTTTAATTAATCAAAGAAAACAATAATTTAAAATCTTTGATCAATATATTGCTTTCAAGGAATGTAATTTAACAAAATATACATATGTGAAGCAGTCCCTGTGATTGCTTCTCATATATATATATATATATGTATATATATATATATATATATATATATATATATATATATATATATATATATATATATATACATATATATATATATGTGTGTGTATATATATATATATCAGTCATTAATTTTTTGCTTCTATGAGAACTGATATATTTTTCTTCACCAATCATATTGTATAAAAAAAGCAGTTAGTACTGGGAGTTTTATTTATCTTTGAAAATTGTGTAATATACCATTGTATATATATATACCACAATTTTTGTATCCATTCAGCTACTGTAGGACATCTGGGTTCTTTCCAGTTTCTGACTATGATAAAGAGGACTGCTTTAAACATGGTGGAGCTTGTGTCCTTGTAGTATGTTGGAGCATCTTTGGGGTATATGTCCAGAAGTGGAATAACTGAGTCTTCAGGTAGGACTATGTCCAATTTTCTGAGGAACCACCAGATTCATATCCAGAATGCTTGTACCAGCTTACAATCCCACCAACAGTCAAGGAATGTTCCTCTTTCTCTGCATCCATGCCAGCATCTGCTGTCATTTGAGTTTTTGATCCTAGCCATTCTGACTGGTGTGAGGTGGAATCTCAGGGTTGTTTGATATGCATTTCCCTGATGATTAGGGTTGTCGAGCACTTCCTCAGATGCTTCTCAGGCATTTGATATTCCTCAATTTAGAATTCTTTGTTGAGCTCTGTACTTTATGTTTAATAGGATTATTTGATTCTCTGGAGTCTAACATCTTGAGTTCTTTGTATATATTTGAGATTAGAACTCTATCAGATGTGGGATTGGTAAAAATCTTTTACCAATCTGTTGGCTACCATTTTGTTTTCTTGACAGTGTGGTTCCTGCAGTAAGTACTTCTTGACATCAGCAATAGTGCTGGAGTTTGCTGGCTGCATATGGGGTGGATCCCTGGATGAGGCAGCCTATTAAAAATCTTTTCTTTGAGGAACAGCAGAGATCCAGAAACACAGGCCTGATGAGACAGTGCTCTGAGTAGCCAGGGAACAGAGAAGTCTGTGCCAAGCTCTCAGAAAGTGCAACCCCCCAGTTGGTTCAGAGGAGCATGAACCCTGCCTTAGGGTGTCTGTTTCCAGCTGGCGACCTGTGCATGCAGAACAAGTGCTCAGGCCATCTGCCACCAGGAACAATGGAGATCCAGGGACACAGGCCAGGTACAAGGGAGAGACAAGAACCAATCACTGACAACAAGACCACATATAATCACAGAGAACAAGATGGAAAGAGGAAAGCAAAAGAACATACCCCAGGGAAACCAAGACAACCTGGCAACACCAGAACCCAGCTCTCCCATCACAGCAAATAGCAGAATGCCAAACATTCCAGAAAAAGAAGACTCAGACCCAAAATTATACCTCAATATGATGATAGAGATCCTTAAACTAGAACAGGAGGAAAAGCATAAAGAAATAGAAGCTTTTAAAGAGGAAACAAGAAAAGCACTCAAAGAAATCAACGAACTAGAGGAAAACAGAACCAAAGAGACAACGAAATGGAATAAGATATTTAAAATGGAAATGGACACAATAAAGAAAACACTAAACAAGACAACCCTAGAGGTAGAAAACCTAAAAATGAATCAGGAGTCACAGATGCAAGCATCTCCAACAGACTACAAGAAATGGAAGATGGAAGAGAGAATTTCGGGGGCAGAAGACAATATTGAAAACATAGACAAAACAGTCAGAGAAGATGCAAAAACTAAAAAATCTCCAAACCAAAAATGTTCAGGAGATTTAGGAAACAATGAGATGATCAAACTTAAGGATAATAGGAATAGAAGAGGGTGAAGAATATCAACTAAGAGGCACACTAAATATCTTCAACAAAATTGTAGAAGAAAACTTTCCTACCCTTAAGAATGAGATGACCATGAGCATAAAAGAAGCCTACAGAACTCCAAATAGAGTTGACCAGAAAAGAAATTCCTCCTGAAATATAATAGTCAAAATATCAAGGGCCCAAAGCAAAATAATACTAAAAGCAGTAAGGGAAAATGGTGATGTAACATATAAAGGCAGACCAATCAGAATCACACCCGATTTCCCAACAGAGACTATGAAAGCTAGAAGATCCTGGACAGACATCATGCAGACCCTAAGAGAACAAAAGTGTAAGCTCAAGGTGCTATACACAGCAAAACTCTCAATCACCATAGATGGAGAGACCAAGATATTCTTAGCCAAAACTAAATTTACACAATATCTGACCACAAACCCAGCACTACAATGAATTATATAGGTGGAGTACTACTCAGCTATCAGAAACAATGACTTCATGAAATTCTTAAGAAAACAGCAGCTTCTAAAGAATATAATCCTGAGTGAGGAAACCCACTCACAAAAGAACAGTCATAATATGCAGTCACTGATAACAGGATACTAACCCCAGGAAGTTCTGAACACCCCAGAAACAATTCAAAGACTATATGAAGTTCAAGAAAAAAGAAAAAGAAAAAGAAAAAAACCATTATGCTTAATCTTTACACACCAAGAAAACTTTGACTAATTCCAGGTTACATCTTGTTTTACATGTACTTTCTGCCCATTGTAACTAGTAAGATCTTAATGCACACTATCAAACCTTTAAAAAAAACCAAGTACTGACAAAAATGTATTTGTATACGTTTATGCAAAAATACTTAAAATCTGTACATTTATCTTTGTTTTTAAAAATAAAGTTGTTCAATTAAAAAAAATCTTTTCTTCAATTCCTGTTTATATATTTTACCTTGTATTTCCTCCCATAAATGTTTTGTTTTCCCATCTAAGAAAAACTGATGCATCCCCATTTTAGTCTTTCTACTTTTTTATAATTATAAGTACTATGTTTTTTTTTTCATTGATATTCAGAACTTTCTAGGGCTAGTATATGCTTATCAATGAGTGCATACCATGTATTTTA
This sequence comes from Micromys minutus, assembly GCF_963924665.1. Taxonomy (NCBI): domain Eukaryota; kingdom Metazoa; phylum Chordata; class Mammalia; order Rodentia; family Muridae; genus Micromys; species Micromys minutus. The sequence continues at coordinate 5,133,150 of NC_137975.1, read as the reverse complement.
TTTTGTGATTGGGTCACCTCACTCAGGATAATGTCTTTAATTCTATCAATTTGCCTATGTATTTCATGTAGTCATTATTTTAATAGCTGAATTGTAGTCCATTGTGTAAATGTACCACATTTTCTGTATCCATTCCTCTGTTGAAAATTTTCTGTTTTTTTTTCCAGTTTCTGGCTGTTATAAACAAGGATGCTATAAACATGATGGTGTATGTGTCCTAGTTATATATTGGAGCATCTTTAAGTATATGCCCAGGAACAGGAATAGCTATATATTCTAGTAGTACTATGTCCAATTTTCTGAGGAACTTTTAGACTGACCTCCATATAGATTGTTAAAGCTTACAAACTCGCCAAAACTGAAGGAGTATTCCAATGTCTCCCATTTTCACCAGCATCATCTGTCATGATGAGTATATGAACTTAGCCATTCTGACTGGAATGAGGTGAAATTTCAGGGTTGTTTTGATTTGTATTTCCCTGATGACTAAAGATGTTAAGAATCTTTTGGGTTCTTTTCAACCATTCAGTATTCCTCAGTAGAGAATTCTTTGTTTAGTTCTGCATCACATTTTTAGTAGGATTATTTGATGCTCTGGACTCTAATTTCTTGAGTTCATTTTTATATATTGGATATTACCCCTCTATCACATGTAGGATTGGTAAAGACCCTTTCTCAATCTGCTGACTGCCTTTTTGTTTTCCTGGCAATGTCCTTAACCTTACAAAACTTTGCAATTTAATGAGGTTCCATTTGTTGATCCTTGCTCTTAGGGAACATGGCATTTGTGTTCTGCTCAGAAAAAAAAAAATATCTCCTGTGCCTATGTGTTTATTCTTTTTTTTTAAACAACATTATTTTACAAAACAAAGACAAATGTACAGATTTTAAACATTTTTTGCTTAAAATTATACATTTTTGTCAGTACTTTTTAAGATTTTAAAATAATTTTTACATAAAATTATATGAATATATTTTTAGTCAGTACTTGATTTTTTTCAAGGGCTTGACAGTATGCATTGAAAACCTAATAGTTACAATGAGTGTAAAGAACATGCAAAACAAAACGCAACATGGAAATAGTCAAAGTCTTCTTGTTTTGTACTTTTTTTTGTTTTGTTTTCTTTATTTCTTGGGCTTCATACAGTCTGTGAGTTGTTTCTGGGGCAGTGCAAGCCTCTGGGCTTTGCATCCCACTATCAGTGACTGCATATTATGTCTGTTCTTTTCTGATTGGGTTATCTCACTCAGGATGATATTCTCTAGATGCAGCCATTTTCTTAAGAATTTGGTAAAGTCATTGTTTCTGGTGGCTGAGTAGTATTTCATTGTGTAAATGTAACACAATTTTTGTATCCATTCATCTTCTGAAGGACATCTGGGTTCTTTCCAGCTTCTGGCTATTATAAATAGAGCTGTTATGAACATTCTGGTGCATATACCTTTGTTGTGTATTAAAGTGGCTCTGGGGTATATGCCCAGAAGTGGAATAGCTGGGTCTTCAGGTAGTACTATATCCAATTTTCTGAGGTATCGCCAGACTGATTTCCAGAGTGGTTGTATTAGTTTGCAACCCCACCAACAGTGGAGAAGTGTTCCTCATTCTCCGCAGCCTCGCCAGCATCTGCTGTCATCTGAGTTTTGGATCTTGGCCAATCTGACTGGTGTGAGGTGGAATCTCAGGGTTGTTTTGATTTGCATTTCCCTGATAACTAAGGATGTCCAGCACATACTCATATGTTTCTCGGCCATTCAGTGTTTCTCAACTGGGAACGTTTTGTTTAGCTCTGTACCCCATTTTTTATTAGGGTTATTTGATTGTCTGATGTCTAGCTTTTTGAGTTCCTTGTACACCTTGGATATTAGGCCTCTATCTGATGTGGAGTTAGTAAAGATCTTTTCCCATTCTGTTGGTTGCCGTTTTGTTTTCTTGACAATGTCCTTAGTCTTACAGAAACTTTGCAATTTCATTAAGTCCCATTTGTTAATCTTTGACTTTAAAGCTTGGGCCATTGGTGTTTTGTTCAGGAAAGTTTCTCCTGTGCATATGTGTTCTAAGGTTTTCCCAACCTTCTCATCTTATAGTTTCAGTGTATCTGGTTTAATGTGGAGATCTTTGATCCACTTACACTTGAGCTTAGTACAAGGAGATAAGAAAGGGTCTATTTTCATTCTTTTGCATGCTGAGTGCCAGTTGGACCAGCACCATTTGTTGAATAGGCTGTCTTTTTCCATTGAAAGTTTACGGCTCTTTTGTCAAAAATCAGGTGACCATATACATGAGGGCTCATTTTTGGATCTTCTACTCTATTCCATTGATCCACATGCCTATTTCTCTACCAGTACCATGCATTTTTCAGCACAATTGCCTTGTAATATAGCTTGAAGTCAGGGATAGTGATTCCCGCAGATGGATTTGTTGTTGAGGATGGATTTCGCTATTCTAGGTCTTTTGTTTTTCCATATGAAATTGCACATTGATCTTTCCAATTCCTTGAAGTACTGGGTTGGAATTTTGATGGGGATTGCATTGAATCTGTAGATTGCTTTAGGTAGGATGGCCATTTTTAAGATGTTGATCTTTTCAATCCTTGAGCATGGGAGATCTTTCCATTTTCTGAGATCCTCCTCAATTTCTTTCTTTAGAAGTTTGAAGTTCTTGTCGTACAGGTTCTTCACTTGCTTAGTTAGAGTCACACCAAGGTATTTCATAGTTTTTGTGATGATTGTGAAGGGTACCTTTTCACTAATTTCTTTCTCCACATGTTTGTCCTTTGAGTATAGGAAGGCTACTGATTTGTTTGAGTTAATTTTGTATCCAGCCACTTTGCTAAACTTGTTTATCAGCTGTAGAAGTTCTCTGGTGGAATTTTTGGGGTCACTCGAGTACACTATCATGTCAACAGCAAAGAGTGATGTTTTTATGTCTTCCTTTCCGATTTGTATCCCCTTGATCTCCTTTTGCTGTCTAATTGCTCCAGCCATGAATTCCTGTACTATGTTGAATAGGTAGCTGGACAGTGGGCAGCCTGGTCGAGTCCCTGATTTTAGTGGTATTGCTTCAAGTGTCTAGCCATTAAGTTTGATGTTGGCTGTTGGTTTGCTGGATATTGCTTTTATTATGTTGAAGTATGGACCTTGGATTTCTGTTATTTCCAAGACGTTTAACATGAAGGGGTGTTGAATTTTGTCAAATGCTTTCTCAGCGTCTAGTGAGATGACCATGTGATTTTGATCTCTGAGTTTGTTTATATGGTGGATTATGTTGATGGATTTCCCTATATTAAATCATCCCTGCATCCCAGGGGTGAAGCCTACTTGGTCATGATGAATGATCATTCTGATGTGTTCTTGGATTCGGTTTGCAAGCCTTTTGTTGAGTATTTTTGCATCAATGTTCATAAGTGAGATTGGTCTGAAGTTCTCTTTCCGTGTAGGGTTTTTGTGTGGTTTAGATACGAGGGTTATTGTACCCTCTCAAAATGAGTTAGGTAGTATTCCATCTGATTCTAACTTTTGGAATAGTTTGTAGAGTATTGGTGTTATATCCCCAATAAATGTCTGATAAAATTCTGCACTGAACCCGTCTGGACCTGGGCTTTTTTTGGTTGGGAGGCTTTTGATGACTTCTAGTATTTCTTTAGGTTTTATAGGGTTATTTAGATGGTTTACTTGGTCCTGGTTTAACTTTAGTATCTTGTATCTTTCTAGGAATTAATCCATTTTCTCCAGATTTTTCAATTTTGTGGAGTATAAGTTTTTGTAGTAGGATCTGATGATTTCTTGAATTTCCTCAGTTTCAGTTGTTATGTTGCCACTTTCCTTTCTGATTTTGTTAATTTGTATAATCTCTCTTTGTCCTCTAGTTAGTCTGGCTAGGGGTTTATCGATCTTGTTTATTTTCTCTAAAAACCAACTCTTGGTTTTGTTGATTTTTTCAATGGTTCTTTTTGTTTCTATTTGGTCTGTTTCTGCCCTAATTTTGATTATTTCTTGCCATCTTCTCTTTTTGGGTATATCTGCTTCCTTTTGTTCTGGGGCTTTTAGCTGTTCTGTCAGGTTGCTGATGTAAGCTCTCTCCAGTTTTTTTTTGCAAGCACTTAGGGCTGAGTTTTCCTCTCAGTACTGCTTTCATTGCATCCCATAGGTTTGGGTATGTTGTGTTTTTGTTTTCGTTGAATTCTAAAAAATCCTTAATTTCTTTCTTTATTTCTTCTTTGTCCCTGCTGTCATTTAATAGAGTGTTGTTTAGTTTCCATGTGTATGTGGGCTTTTTTTCGTCTTTGTTGTTGTTAAAGATCAGCTGTAGACCATAGTGATCTGAAAGAATGCATGGGAGTATTTCAATCTTCTGATATCCATTGAGGCTCTTTCTGTGTCCAATTATGTGGTCAATTTTCGAGAAGGTGCCATGGGGTGGTGAGAAGAAGGTGTATTCTTTTACTTTAGGATGATATGTTCTGTATATATCTATTAATTCTAGTTTGTTCAAAGTCTCTGCTAGTTTTGCAGTGTCCTTGTTCAGTTTCTGTTTCCATGATCTGTCCATTGGTGAGAGTGGGTTATTAAAGTCTCCCACTATTATTGTGTGGGGTGAAATGTATTTTTTGAGCTCTACTAAGGTTTCTTTTATGACTGTGGGTGCTTTTTTATTTGGAGCATATATGTTAAGAATTGAGAGTTCCTCCTAACAGATTTCCCCAGTAATGTGTAACAAGTGTCCTTTCTTATCTTTTTTGATAACTTTTGGTTGGAAATTTACTTTATTTGATATTAGAATATCCACTCCAGCTTGCTTCTTGTAGCTGTTTGCTTGGAAGTTTTTTTCCCACCCTTTTACTCTGAGATAGTGTCCGTCTCTGTCTCTGAGATAAGTTTCCTGTATGCGGCAAAAGGCTGGATATTGTTTATGTATCCAGTCTGATAGCCTATGTCTCTTTATTGGGGAGTTGAGTCCATTTATGTTAATAGATATCAAGGAATAGTTGTTTCTGTTTCCTGACATTATTGCTTTTATGGGTTGAGTTGTGTCTGTGTCTTTTTCTTCTTTTAGTTTTTTGTTTAGGATTTTTCTTGTTTTTACTAGGCTGTATTTTTCTACATTGTATTGGGTTTTCCACCTATAATTCGTTGTAGTGCTGGGTTTGTGGTCAGATATTGTGTATATTTTGATTTGTCTTGAAATATCTTCATCTCTCCATCGATGGTGATTGATAGTTTTTCTTAGTATAGCAGCTTGTGCTGGCACTTGTGCTCTCTTAGGGTGTTCATGATGTCTGTCCAGGCTCTTCTAGCTTTCATAGTCTCTGTTGAGAAATCAGGTGTGAGTCTGATTGGTCTGCCTTTATATGTTACCTGATCTTTTTCCCTTAATGCTTTTAGTATTCTTTCTTTGCTTTGGGCACTTGATGTTTTTACTATTATGTGTCGAGAGTTATTTCTTTTCTGGTCCAACCTATTTGGAGTTCTGAAGGCTTCTTTTATACTCGTGGTCATCTCATTCTTGAGGGTAGGGAAGTTTTCTTCTACGATTTTGTTGAAGATATTTACTGTGCATCATAGTTGATACTCTTCTCCCTCTTCCATTCCTATTATCCTTAGGTTCGGTCTTCTCATTGTGTCCTGGATTTCCTGGACATTTTGGGTTAGGAGCTTTTTGTTTTTATTGCATCTTCTCTGGCTGTTTTGTCTATGTTTACAATGTTGTCTTCTGCCCCTGAGATTCTCTCTTCCATCTCTTTTAATCTATTAGAAATGCTTGCTTCTGTGAATCCTGATTTCTTTTTTAGGTGTTCTACCTCTAGGGTTATGTCTTTTAGTGTTTTCTTTATTGTGTCAATTTCCATTTAAAATTTTTTCTTCCATTCCTTAATCTCTTTGGTTTTGTTTTCCTGTAGTTCTTTGAGTTTTTTTGTTTCCTCTTTAAAAGCTTCTGAATCTTTTTGCTTTTCCTCCTGTTTTTGTTTAATTATCTCTATCAGCATCTTGAGGTATGATTTCAGGTCTGTGTCTTTCTTTTCTGGAGTGTTTGGAATTCCGATGTTTGCTGTAATGGGAGAGCTGGGTTCTGGTGTTGCCAGGTTGTCTTGTTTTCCTTGGGATATACTCTTTCGCTTTCTTCTTCCCATTTCGTTGTCAGTGATATGTTCTTGCCTTTCTCTTGTATCTGGTCTGTGTCCCAAGATGTCCACTGGTCCAGGTGGCAGATGGGTCGAGCCCTGTTCTATGCCTCAGCGTCACCGGGTGGGAACAGAAGTTCTAAAGTTCTGTTCCTGGTTGCTGGATCAGGCAGGGCAAAGCAGGGCAATGCAAGGGGTGCACTTTCTGTGTGCACTCTGCATAGATCTCTCTGCTCCCTCGCAGCCCAGGTCTCTCACCCACCAGTTGCTCAGCCTCTATGAGCCGCCATTCCGGGTGGCAGGTGGGCCAGGCTCTGCTCTACCCTATGTGTTTATTCTAAGCTCTTTCCTAATTTCTCTTTCATTAGCTTCAGTCTACTGGATTTTATGTGGCTGTCTTGGATACACTTGCACTTTATCTTTGTACAAGGAGACAAGAAAGGATTTATTTGCATTCTGATACATGCCAACTGCCAATTGAACAAGCACCATTTATTGAAGAGGCTGTCTTTCTTATACTGAATGTTTTTAGCTCCTTTTTCAATAATCAAGTGACCATGGATATTTTGTTCATTTGTAGGTCTTAAATTTGGTTCCATTGATCTATCTGCCAATCTCTGTGCTAGTACTATGTGCTTTTTATAACAATTGCTTTGTATTATAGCTTGAGGTCAGGAATAGTGGTTCCCCTAAATGTTATTTTATTGTTGAGAATATATTTCACTATCCTAGGTTTTTTGTTAATCCAGATATACTTGCAGATTGCTCTTTCAACTATATCAAGCATTTTGTTGAAATGTTGGTGGATATTGCATTGACTCTGTAGATTGCTTTTGGCAAGATGGCCACCATTATAATTTTGATTTTTCCAATTCATGAGCGTGGGAGATATTTCCATATTCAATGATTGTTTTCAATTTCTTTCTCCAAAGATTTGAAGTTTTTATCATACAGATCATTCACTTGCTTAGTTAGGGTAACACCAAGGTATATTATATTATTTGTGGCTATTGCCAAGTGTGTCTTTTCCCTAATTTCTTTTTCAGAATTTTTATCCTTTAAGTACAGGAAGACTACTAATTTCTTTGAGCTAATTTTATATCCAAAAACTTGGCTGAAGTTGTTTATCCGCTGTAAAAGATTTCTGGTGGAATTTTTGGGATCCCATAAGTTTACTATCATATAATCGGTATATAGTGATATTTTGACTTGTTTCTTTCCAGTTTGTATTCCTTTGACTTCTTTTAGTTGTCTAATTGCTCTGTCCAACACCTCGGGGACAATATTGAAACAGGTAGGGAGAGAGGGCAACATTTTCTAGTCCCTGATTTTAGTTGGATTGCTTCAAGCTTCTCTCCATTTAGTTTGAATGTGGCGACTGGTTTGCTGTATATTGCTTTCACTATGTTTAGGTATGGGCCTTGGATTCCTGATCTTTCCAAAACTTTCAACATGAAAGGTGTTGAATTTTGTCAAATGCTTTCTCGGCATCTAGTGAGATGATCATATGGTTTTCTTTGAATTTGTTTATATGGTAGATTATTTTGATGAATTTCCTTATATTGAACCATCCCTTTAGTTATTGTATAAAGTCCACTTGGTCATGATGTATGATTGCTTTGATGTGTTCTTGAATTCTGTTTGCTAGAGTTTTATTTAGTATTTTTCATCAATGTTCATGAGGAATAATGTTTTGAAATTCTCTTTCTTCATAGGGTCTTTGTGTGGTTTAGGTATGAGTGTAATTGTGGCTTAAAAGAACAAGTTGGATAGTGATCCTTTTGTCTCTATATTGTAGAATATTTTGGAACATATTGGTATTAGGTCTTCTGTGGAAGTCAGATAGAATTCTGGAGAGAACCAATTTGGTCCTGGGCTTTATTTGCTTTGGAGGCTTTTGATGAATATTTCTATTTATTTTGGTGTTATGGGACTGTTCAGATGGTTTCCCTTATTCTGATTTAACTTTGGAACCTTGTATGTGCCTAGAAATAT